>NC_134137.1:46295000-46920000 GCF_033958435.1 Carettochelys insculpta
TTCTCTTTCTTTGCTAGTTTTTCTAAAGCAATTGCTATCGTTAACAATGGATTCAGAATCTATTAATTGGAAGCTGCATCTACATATAAGCAGCAATCATGAAATACAGCCCTCTGCAATTACCTGCAAAATTTTAAAATAAAGTTTTTCTGCCTTTTTTCTCCTATATATTAAATAACAAAATATTTTCCCTTTTTTCTGCTTTTCTGATTTTTTATATTACAAACCTAGTTCTAATCTGTTTTCATGGATGACTAGACAGTTATTGTGATTTATGATATCACAAGTAGAGAACAGTGAAACCTGAGACTTTGAGAGGAAGGGGATACTTATATTTTTAGCTGTTTAGTCTTCTAAATATTATTTTGCTTAGTTTATTGCATTAACAAACATTTAACTCAAACATCTGAGAAACAGTTGGGAGAGATAGACTTTTTGTAAAATATTAAATATTCCACCCCTTTACCTATAGGCTACATCAGATCCTATTTGAGTTCTCTGGACCTTCAAGGTGTTCTCCAGTAAAACACGTGAGACAGAATTTGATAACCTTGATAGGCTAAGTCTACGCTACAGCAATCTGTCGATAGACGTTACTGTAAGAAGATATCGTCCAACAAAATTTCTGTCGACAGATTGCAGCCACACATGAAAGGGGATCACTCTGTCAATCCACTCAGTTGACAGAGAGCGGCCAGACTGTCCAGTCGCTCTTTCAACAGAACAGCTAACAGGAAGCACAGCAGACAAGCCTGCCTGGTGTCCCAGAAGTCTTGTCTGTGGACAGAGAGCCTTCCAAAGTGTCCATACTGGCTTTCTGTCAAGCCATTCTGTTGAGAAAGGTGCTCTACTTCCTGGAGGAATGGCAGAATGCTGCCAACAGAAGTGCCGTGTTCTGTTGATTTACTGTCAACAGAACGCATTTGGAATGCGGACACTCAGTGTTAACAAAATGCCAGTTTTGTAGACAAAACTCTCTAGTGTAGACATAGCCATAGTGTTTGGTTGAAAAACAAGCTGCAATGTTTCTTAAAGAAGCCAAAACAAAATACAAGTCTAGGCCTTCTTTGCACAACAACAGGCTGTGATGTTGCAAACAGATTCTGATTTCCCTGATGAAGGTGAAGCAGATGGAGAAATTGTGCTGTGAAAGAGAAAATCCTTGTCAACAAAAATATCTTCATTAGTAGTAAAATGAACAGAAACATATAAGCCAAATGCCTTTCATGTAGTAAAACTTTTTTTTTGTTTTGTTTCTAACTACTCTATCTTTCCAGGGTAAACTCCCTACTTTAAGGTTTAATCAGCAGGATGCAACCTTTAAAGGAATGATGGTGCATGAAAATTTGTACTTCATCTTCTGACTAACATCCCGTTACGTCTCAAGTCAAATTTAGCACTTGCCTACAGTCAAGAAACATAGTAATTTTACAGGTTTTTATATATTTTCTTTCTGCATGTCCAATTTGTTCACCCTTTTCTGGCCTTTGACACCCACGCTGCCAGCCATGAAGATTTGTACACATTCTTCTGAGAAAATAATATCTTTCCAGGAGAGAGATTAAATGCACTAGAATTTCAGTTTAATTTTACTAAATTACATAGGGCACTGCACTTTATGTGGCAGTTAGAAATTCACCAGTTTTAGTTCAGGCAGTTTAGTGAATCTGTGTAGTACTGTATAGTGCTCTACTTTTTATATATTACTATGCATATGATGCAGGGATTTTCATAGTTCTTTCTTAACAGTGCAATTTGTTATCAGGTAAAGAGGGTAGGGTTTTACTGAAGTATAGAGTAAATGAATTATGGCTTAACTCGTTAATTAATGTACTCAAAAATAAACCCTATCTTGCTAAAAGAAGGCTCAAGATCAAATATTTCTATCACTGTTTGCCTGGTAATGTATCCAAAGCTACAGTAAAATGGAGTAATTTCAATTTAGAAGTATGTAGCAAATGATCAGGGTGATAACATTTACAAGTAATTGGAATGCTTTTGGAAACTCTGCTGCTAAAACTTCACAGCACTGGGAAGTTTTTCAATCAGGGTTCGAAAAAAGAACTCAGAAACTGAGTAAACCAAGGGTACAAGGTAACTTGTTTAAAGGGAGATTGTTTAAAGGGAGATCTGATTGCCCCTGTTATCATTACTGTTTCCTGAGAGACAGTTTATGGAAGGTGGTTTTATGATGCATTCCTGAAACACCTCCAGTTTCAAAATATGTAATATAAACCACCTTCTGAAAACTGCATAACTTGCCTTTGATTTATAAATGCTACCACACCTATTTTAGATGTAGCAAAATTTCTGAAGTTCCAGTGGCATCAGGAATAAAAACATAGCATAACTTCTATAGAAAGATTTGCTAAAGGATCAGAGTATCAAGGGATGGGAAACCACTCAGTAGATTAAAGCTGGCTGCCTATTTCTATGGTGATGGATAGAAGGTCTTTAGCAGTATGTGATTAATGTGAGCAAGAATGGCTGGGAGAAAAATATCAAGCAAAAATATTTATTTATAATGTGTTCTGTTTCCCTTAGAGATTGGAGCTAAAAGGACAAGTCCCTTGTTGGACTTGATTAACAAAACTCTTAGGCCACTTCTACACTAGGAAATCCTTTTGGAAATCCAGGCCCTCTTCTGAAAGAACAAGCTGAGCGTCCACACACAAAATGTGCTCTTTCGAATTCCTTTCAAAAGAATCCTGCATTTATTCCAGAGGTCCTCTTCCTCTACCAAATGATTCTTTCAGAAAAAAGTGTGTGTAGACGCTCCGGGGGCCCCTTTGTTTGAAAGAGCAGTCCTCATGATGTTGGATTTTTCGATCTCTGGCCTGTCCTTTCGAAAGAGCAGATTGCTCTTTTCGGCATGGGTGTGCTCTTTTGAAAGAAGACCTTCTGGAAGAGATCTTCTGAAAGATCATCTTTCGAAGATCACTGTAGTGTAGACATGGACTTACTGATTTATTCAGGACTTTTCTTCTGCCGAAACTCCCTGGAGTGGCATTCTGACACCTTTTTTTCCTAACACCACCATTTTGGCAGGTGGCTGGACTATGTTCCCCTTTCAGGGCAGCAGGGGTTGGGGGTGGCGAAATGCGGCTCAGTAGAGCCACAAACATTGAGTGCCCTTCCTCCCGCTCCATGCATGCATGGCTCTGGCTGGGAGCCGCGTGGCTCTTCCGGTCCTGGTGTGGCTACTGCACTCCACCTGGGAGCTGTGCAGCTCCTGCTCCCTGCCCCGGCCCCAACAGCTGTGTAGTGTATGATGCCTCAGCACCTGTGGCCGGGTGCAGCCTTGGGGCCTGACAAGGCCTTGGGGTGCAGTGTGGCACCTGGGGTCAGCCCAGCCTAAGAGGCCCGGTGCTGCCCTGGAGGCCTAACACGATGCTTTCATCCCCGGCTCCATTGGCTGTCGCAGTGAGTTGGGTTGAATTACAGGGGTGGGCTGGGCTGGGGTTGCCTGGTTCTGGGGGAGGGGGATGGCATTGACTTAGTGCAGGGGGGGCTGGGGGTACCAGGTTATAGGAGTGCTTGGTTCTGGGTGGGGGGGAGGACATTCATTTAGAGCAGGACTGAGGGGGCTGGGGGTGCCTGGTTCTGGGGAAGGGCATTGATTTAGAGTTCCGGGTTGGGGCTGGAGGGGGAAGCCTGGCGGCAATTTGAGGGTTGTGGGAGGGCATTAAGCCATCCTGGGGCAAGAACGGGTGCAGATTGGGGTTGGGGAAGGCTTAAGCCTGGGTGTGGGGGGCAGGTTTGGGGCTTGAGTTCCAGCAGGAGGGGGGTGGGGGTGGGGGTGGGGGTGGGGATTGAGATCTGGTGCAGGGGAGGGAGAGGCTGTTTGAGGCTTGAGTTCCACCACCTTTTTTCCTAGAAGAAAAGCACTGGATTTAGTAATACTGAATTTAGTGGATTTTAAGGTGTTTCCTATTACCAGAGACTAGGCTGCAGCCATTCACATAATAACCACCATTTGCCAGTCTGCGCATAAACTCCAAATCATGGGGCCTGGGGACTATCGTCCGCAGCTCAGACTGTGCTCTTCAGCACCTGTCTTGCGAGTTGCTCTGTAAACACTTGTCACTGTGCCTGGTACAAGCCGGAAAATTCCTTCATGCTTAGTCTCATGCCTGACTACGGTATCCCTCAACAATACCCACCAAGGCTTCTTGGTAAAATTCTTTTTAATACCACGTTGCCGTCTGGAAATGAATGTGTAACCAATATGTCACATGTGGGATCCTTCCATCCTGTACAGGGTGCAAACACAACAAGTCCTCTAGATCTGTTTCTTCAAGAAACCTCTGCTATCTTCAAAGGGAAATTCTTCACAAAGGGCCTGATCCAATGTGGGGAAAGTACACAATAGCACATTATCAGTATGAGCCACACCTCTGGTCCTGTGAGGTGCTATTTGCCCTCTCTCCACCACCTTCTCATGTTATTCTTCCTGACGTTGCATGTCTTGGACCTAATTTTTCTCCTGTTTACACTCATTTAACTTTAACTTTACACTTTTACTGTATGCCTCTTCCTTGCCTTTCCACTTTGTGCCATTGCATGCCAATTTGATTTTCAGGCACAGTCATCAGCTGTATTTGCATATCAATGCTTTTAAAGATCACAGGCTGTCTCTACACTTGCATTCCTCTTGCGTCCAAAGCTCCATTATGAAATAAGCGCTAAGTATGTAGACACTGTGGCTGTGTCTACAGTTGCATTCCTCTTTCGAAAGAGGCATGCAAATGAGGAAAATAAAACATGCAAATGAGGTGCAGATTTACATATCTAACACCTAATTTGCATATTCTTCTTTTGAAAGAAGAAAAGCAGTGTAGATGCGGCTCTTTCGAAAGTAAATCCCATCATTGAAAGAAGCCTTCTTCCTAAAAAACAATTGGAAGAATTCTTTTGAAGATGGGGTTTACTTTCGAAAAAGCCACATCTACACAGTTTTTCTTCTTTCAAAAGAGGAATATGCAAATGAGGTACTAGATATGTAAACCTGCACCTCATTTGCATTTTTGATTTTCCTCATTTGCATGCCTCTTTTGAAAGAGGAATGCAATTGTAGACCCAGCCACAGGCTGGGTCTACACGAGCCCCTTCCTTTCGAAAGGACCCCCACCAGATAGGAAGAAAGGATTTTGTAAACTGGGGGTCCTTTCAAAAGGTCCCATCTCCACAGGCGGCAGGCAGTTTGAAAAGCTGCACTTTTGAATCACTGCGGCCGCCATTGCAGCACCTCATTAGCATCTTTTGAACCTGTTCATTAACATGCCCCTTTTGAAAGGAAGGGGCTCTTGTAGACATAGGGACAGTGTCTACATAAATAGAGCTTATTTCAAAATGGAGTCATTGGACTCACAGTCTTATTTCAAAATAGGCACTATTCCTCGCAGGCTACGTCTACACCAGCCCCAAACTTCGAAATGGCCATGAGCAGATGGGAATAAGGGGACGTCGAAGTAGGCGGGGTCCTTTCAAAAAGGAGCCCCGTTGGGACGAGCTGTGTGGCAGCGAGCCACGTCAATTTCAAAGTGCCACGGCCACCTGCATGCTAATGAAGCGCTGAATATGCATTTCAGCGCTTCATTAGTAAACTTTGAAATGGCCATTTGCATGGCCATTTCGAAGTTTGGGGCTAGTGTAGACACAGCCGCAGAATGAGCTTTACCAATTTCAATATAAGCCAATCAGTATTTTGAAATTATTTCAGAATAGCGATTGTGTTGTGTAGACGCTAAGATAGTCATTTTGAAATAACAGCTGTTATTTCAAAATAACTTTTTGGTGTAGACCTACCTGTAGCTATGTGACCTATGCAGGAATAACAGAAATCAAAAAGTAGCATAAGTGTGTCATTGTCAATAAAGTAGCTATGCCTCTGAATATACATAGTGAGCAGATAAATGGAGTGAGAAGGTGAGAATTTTGTAATTACTCCTCAGACCAGAATCACTCTTTAGTATCATGCTTTTGTTTTTCTACAAGAAAAGTTGGGAATTCATCTGTGGTATATTTGAGAGGTAATATGAGATGGCAGCTGACTTCCTAGCTCTACTAAGCAGCATATGTGCCAGCAAGGAAGTCTTGACTATTACATGTTTTCTGCATAGTGTGTCAAGGATGGCAGATCAAAGGTGCACCTTTTTTTAGTTCATGAATTATGTATACACACATTAATGTAATTTTCAATCTTGATTCTGTCTGACTGGGATATACTGTCAAAAGCAAGCATATATAATTCCTGTGCCTCTGGGCATTCTAGTCTTTATAGTTTTATATCTGAGAGATGGGATTCCACTTCTTAGCATTGGAACTGCTGGTGTACAGTTGACCTAGTATCGGTACAATGTCTAGAAGGCACAGTTCAACCATTAGCAAACAAATGAGACCACAGAGAAATGAAAGAAAATAGCACCCAGGAAGGCTTGGGAAGTAGCAATTGTGAACTGATGAAATAATGATTAAAGTCTGGATTATTTACTATGTCTAGTACTCTGGAAAAGATGGATGCTACATCTTTTCTGAGTATCAGGGGAGTAGCTGCGTTAGTCTGTGTCTGCAAAAACAATAAGGAGTGCTGTGGCACCTTACAGACTAACCGATTTGTTGAAGTATGAGCTTTTGTGGGCAAAGACCCACTTCGTCAGATGCACGATGCATAGTGTATCATTAGACATAGTGCATCATGCATCTGACAAAGTGGGTCTTTGCCCACGAAAGCTTATGCTCCAGTAAATCTGTTAGTTTATAACAGTGTTTCTCAACCTTCTTTTTATAAAGTATCCCTTAAAAAAAACCAAACAATTTTCAGACATCTGATTTGTTTTTCTACCATTGCAACACATTTGTTTAAACAACTTAATTGTAACTGGTTGGTTGGAAGAAATTGCCTGTAGGCAATGAACTTGCCATTGTGCTTATGACTGTGCAAAGAGGATAAATAAAAAAAATAGATGAACCTAAAATAAGTGCACTTTTTTATTCATGCATGTGGATATATTTTAATGCAAACATCAATGAACAGTGATCAATGAAATTACAAGAAAAATATAATTAAGTTAATGCAAAATTTGAACTTGTTTGGATGAAATCAAATGTTCAAAGCTAGGTTTCAAACTGCTGAGGGCTGCAATTAAATCAATGTCTCCGATATGGTTTCCTGTGTCCTACCTTCTTCCAAATCTGCAGTTTTATTCTTTGTTTTCACAAGGAATCAGTCCATTTTAAACCCTTTGGGTGTGTCTACACTCACATTCCTCTTTCAAAAGAGGAATGCAAATGAGGCAAATCAAAATGCAAACGAGGTATAAATTTGCATATTCAGCACCTCATTTGCATAATCTAATTTCAAAAGAGCTTCTTTTGAAAGAAGAAAGCCAGTGTAGACACTGATCTTTTGAAAGTAAACTCCATCTTCGAAAGAATCCTTCTTCCCTAGATTAGAATATGCAAATGAGGCATGGAATATGCAAATTTATACCTCATTTACTTTTTCGATCTACCTCATTTGCATACCTCTTTCAAAAGAGAAATGAAAGTGCAGACACACCCTTTGGCTATGTCTACTCTAGCCCCCAAACTTTGAAATGGCCATGCAAATGGCCATTTCAAAGTTTACTAATGAAACACTGAAATAGATATTCAGCTCCTTATTAGCATGTGGGCGGCTGCGACACTTCGAAATTGATGCGGCTCGCTGCCTCGTGGCTCGTCCCGATGGGGCTCCTTTCTGAAAGGACCCCACCTACTTCAAAGTCCCCTTATTCCTATGAGCAGATAGGAATAAGGGGATTGGGAAGTAGGCGGGGTCCTTTCGAAAAGGAGCCCTGTCAGGACGAGCTGCGCGGTGGTGAGCTGCGTCAATTTTGAAGTGCTGCAGCCGCCTGCATGCTAATGAGGTGCTGAATATGTATTTCAGCGCTTCATTAGTAAACTTCGAAATGGCCATTTGCATGGCCATTTCGAAGTTTGGGGCTAGTGTAGACACGGCCTTTCAGTTGTAATTATAAATACTAAACTAAAATCATACAAATAGCAATTTTATCACTTCAGATAACAAGCATAAATATTGCAGAGCCAGGCCCCAGCAGCTCCCCACCTTAACCCAATCCCCACTCCTCCAGAGCTAGCCCCCCCCACTGTAATCCAATGCTGATGACCCACAGGAGTCGCCACAGCCACTATCACCATCACCACTGCCTGGTGCTTCTCCGTCCAAGCACTAGGGAGGGATGCATGCACAGAGTGATGCCCAGCGCTCTTGTAGCTCTGAGCCACATATGGGTCCAGCGCACATACCCCCAGACTTCTCTCACGTGCCCTTAGGGCTACACATATCATGCGTTGAGAGACACTGGTCTATAAGGTGCCACAGGAATTCTCACCCTTTCTAAGACTTTCCCTTTGTCCAATGGAAGAATTAAAGTGATACTAGACCAGCCTTTCAATAAACCTTTATTTTTATTCTTTAAACATACACCGGTATTTTCATTTTATTACAGGTTTAACAGAATGGGTATTGGGAAATGTTTACATGAGGTGTATATGAGGCAGAGAGGTTTAAGTACACAAGTGATGGAGTGGTGCCCATAAATCCTTTGGAAGCGAGGAACAAAGATGCTGAAATTTCATTGGTTTCAATATAGTTTGATGAGAAGCTATGATGCAATAAGTGGTTTGAGCAGTAGGTGGCACCTGACTGGAATGAAAAGCAGACAGCTGCATGCGTTCATTAGGGCTACTGGTGAGCATTTGTGATGTGAATAATCCCATTGACTTCAGTGGAACCATTCATGTAAGTGCTCTCAGTGTGAGTAAGGGTTGCATAATCTGGCTTTCAGGTAGGGGAATTTTCCTCTCCTAGGACACAGTCTGCACAGGAGACAGAGGAAATTCAGACCCAAAGAGAAGATTCCAAAAGATCCAGAGAGTAACACAGAGTTTGAGGTTTGCATGGAAGCAAAGTATTTGCATAGATGACTGAAGACAAAACTAAAACTGAGATGTTTCCGCAACACATACAAATAAGAAGAAGCTCCACTGCTTCCTATCTCCCTGTACAACTGGCTCCATTTACAGAGGGGCAGATGTAGCTGATCCTAGGGAAGACCAGGCCATGGCTTCTTTTTAAAGCCAAGAATTCTTGTTCTTGTTATTCAGAAAAGGGGAGGAGAAAACACTAAATAAGTAAATAGTACATACTTTTGTGATGGAAAAGCTGACTATTTATTGACATAATGCTGAGAAACAGGTTGAAATAACGTTATTATAATTTTAAGACAGTAGTTACATTAGTATTACAAGCTACTATGATCCTGTATGGCAGTGGTGGATGGCTCTTCCTGGGAAAGTCTGAAATTTGAGAGGGTGGAAATAATACTATGGGATTATGTAGCGCAAGACTGTGGTTAACATTTACAAATGCATCTAAGTGCCATTTTCAAAAGTGACCTAGATGTTTAGGAGCTTAAATCAATGTCTATGCTGCAGCTGAGTGTGACTGCAGTCCACATAGACATACCTGAGTTAGTCACAGAGGGGGAGCCGCGCTAGTCTGTATCTTCACAAAAGAAAGCAGTCCTGTAGCACTTCAAAGACTAACAAAATAGTTTATTAGGTGATGAGCTTTTGTGGGACAGACCCACTTCTTCAGATCTGAAGAAGTGGGTCTATCCCATGAAAGCTCATCACTTAATAAATTATTTTGTTAGTCTTTAAAGTGCTACATGACTGCTTTTTTGTTGTGTGATATTTCAGTTAGTTTTAATCCAGCTAGCTCAGGTACAACAACAGTCAAGCCAGGCCAGAGTGAACTTCGGCATGGAACACAAGCCCTTCTTGAACTCCAGTTAATTTCCTGGATGGGTAGCCAACTCTCAAATCCACCGGCAAGAGCTTCACTGCTATCCCTACTGAGAGAGCTAGTTTAACATTAGCTCAGGTATGTCCACACAAGCTGCATTGAGCCACCTGACTGCAGAGTAGATATACCCTGAGTCTCAGTGTAAGTCAATGGAACTTAGACTTGCAAGTGCCTAAGTCACTTTTGAAAATGGGACATACATGCTGTTGAAAATTTTACTCGAGCTCACAAAGCCTGTACCCAAGGTTGCAGAAGTGTTGTCATGCTAAGGTCCATCAATAGCTATTAGCCAGAATGGGCAAGGATGGTGCCCCTAGCCTCTGTTTGTCAGAAGTTCAGAATGAGTGACTGCAAATGGATCATTTGATAGTTACCTGTTGTGTTCATTTCCTCTTGGGCAGCTGGCACTGGTCATAGTCAGAAGACAGGATACTGGGCTAGATGGACCTTTGGTCTGACCTATTATGGCCATGCTTAGGGGATGCCTAAATTCTGGCCTTACCTAACTTCTGAATGCTTGACGTTACAAAATGAATAATGTTCTCTTAGAAAAGTTTTTTTTTGTATGTAATATCTACTATATGTTTGAGAACGTTTGTCTGTATGTGTGTCTCTTTGTTCAAGAACTGCTTCTACATGGTAAGAGTTAGGACCATCAAATTCAGGATACAGCTTCCTCCTGTCATAACTTAAAGTAAGGTCAGGGTTTGGTTGTGCCAGGAAAATGGAGTGTGCCCATAATGGGATTGCTTTTCATAAAACCATATCGAAAGGAGACAGAATCACCAGGCAGGTGAAAGGAGTTGGTTGACAGCCTGCCACCACCCCCTCACCCAGAACTGCCCCAGCTCTGAGCTTTCCATCCCCCAGGCACCCTTTAGAGAGGGTGGGGGAGTGGTGAAGGTCTTCTCCCCTCAGCTCGTATGGGAACAATGAGGGCTCTTCCCTTCATCAGGGAGTGAGGGGAAAGTGCACAGTTTGCCACATTCCTTACTCTGGCTGTGGAGCACAGGGAGCAGACAAACCTGGACCTGCCTCAGCCAAGGGACATGCACCCCTTGCCATCTGCCACAGTTGTGCCCACTGGACCTACAGAAGCTATGGAAAGATGCTTCCCACCTGGTCCCAAGTTGCTGCAGTGAAGAGGGGTGGGGTAGGCCTCTTTCCCTGGGACAGCCTGCATGTTGAATCCCCTCTCCCCAGCCCCAGTCCAGAGGAATGATTTAATGAAGCATGTACATTTTCTTTTTATTTTCCAAAAACGAAAGTTAATTGAGTTAAGGACCTGAACAACAATGGGTAAATCTTCTAGTGTGTATATATATATCAATATTGGGTAGACAATTATACAGAGACCATATATCAAAGGCATAAGCAAAAGAAGGTGAAATTAAGGCTAAGCATTAACTGAAAAATTATTATTGAATATTATTTTTGAGCAGTGTTATCTCCAGATTTTTGCATGAAACATTATTATTTGTTATTAATGATTAATAGGCACATTATTGCCTTATTGGTTATGGTGTGTCATTAATACTATGAGCAATAATTCTCAAAGTAATAAGTGTACTCTTTTCATTTTGCAGTATGCTGCATCACTGCAGGCTAGACTCAACTCATACCAACAAAAAAGAGGTAAATAAAGTCACTTCTCTGTCTTACATTTTCATGACTCTCTCTTACTAGCAATGAAAGAGCAAAATTACACACACTTTCCCCCTTCATTTTACTATCACACACACACAATAGGAAACTCGAATGTAGGCATTCTTAGTACGACACACGTATAGTGCAGATATCCCGTTCCTTCCTATTCACACTCACTTGTAATTGTATAGGCTACAGAATGACTCATATTTTAGGTTTATGAATAAAATCCCACAGTATTCCACATGAGAACACTCCTAGTATTCTTTTATAGGCTGAACAGGGGTCCCTATGCACATAAATAGTAAAGTGTGCAGCTGCCTTCAATAAGCCCATGTCCAGGTATGCAAGTGAACAACATGCCAAATTTGCCTTGTAAAGCAAATGTAAAAAGAACAGACTTGTTGCACTGAAAACCCCCCCACTAATTTTAAAAGAAAATCACAATTGAACAGGTTTAATTGAGGTTTGGGACATGAAAGTATCTGAGCCAGGCCTATGAAATAATGGAGGAAAAACAGTTACCATAATTACAGTGGTTTTTTTCATGTCTCTTTCAGGAAAAAAATTGCAGAGTATGTTCTGTAGTAGCTAAATCGGCCATGTATTTCCAGTACAGCCCTAGAACAAATGGTGCCCCAGGTGAGGAGCATCTTTAGCCCCTCCTCCACCTGTAAAACTTTTATAATTCCTTTCTTTGTATTGCATGTGTAGCCCATTTCATGACTTTGATGCACGATTTGCATGCCTGGTATTTATCCCTGTCATCTAAGATGATAATTTTGCTTGCAAGGATCTGAAAATTTGTATTTTATGTCATATGTAAGCAAAGAAAAATTCTCTCCCTCTAAGCTTATAGAAACTTTTTAATTTTAAGAATAACTGACATGTACCAACAAGAAGAAATTAAACTGTGCACAAACATTTTGTGGACCAGGAATAAATAATGTTAAAGGAGGTGACAGCCTTAGAATGTTACCCTAGTCCTTTAGTTCGAAAGGTTGCTCTTCTTGCCTTTACCCTTACGAACTGACGAACAGCATCAGAGAGAGAAAAGATGGTCAATGGCATTTTCTAGTCATAAAATAGCAAGTGACATGTTTCTTTACTACCTGCTCACCATAGGTGCTCACTCATGACACTGCAATATTTCCCAAGGAGCCCTAGCAAACTGAGATAAGTACCACAACTGATCGACTTGTGATGCCTGCTCCTAAATCCAGCCCTGTGAGTGTCTCTGTTGACAGTTGTGGTTTCTCAGCTAGATCCTTGCTGCTGTGATTACTAGCTGTGTTTCGTTTGCTTGATTAATATTTGAAAATAGGCCTACTTCCAAAACTGGGCCTGCCTTCGCTTTTGAGATGCTTCTCCTTGTCCAGTTGCATGGGAGACAGAAACACATTCATAGGCTGTTGGTTCTATCTGGGGCCTGCGGAATCCTCCACTTAGAGATTTCCATTCCCACAGAGACCAGGAACCTGAGTGTCCTCTCTTTTGTACTGACAATTTACCACCAAAATGCCATTGACTTCAGTGGAGATACTTCTCACTCTCACTCATTTAACTGAGAGAATAATCTGGCCTCAGATGACAGATGCTATATAAGCAATCTTCACCAAAGTCCACTATAAACCTGTGATTCTTTGGTTGGAGCAAAAGCTTGGAAGCCAGGAGAACCTTGAGTTTCATTAGCTAAACCACGGACTTTGAACAAGATGCTGCAGTTCATAATCTTCTGTACTGGGTGTGAGTAAACAATCTTCACTAAAGTTGTACACCAAAGCGTGGAGAACTGTGCATGCTATGCTCCTGAAAACGGCAGCCTAGGCTGGGTGCCATGGCAGTGGAGCATGCAGATAAGTACTGCCATAAGGTGAGAAGAAAGAAAAGTCGCAGAAGAATGCCTGTGTGTCACATCACTGCCATATTGGAGGCAGCCTATGGAACATCTTTGAGTCCTTTAGCTATATCTCAATTTCCATTTTTCATACCTCTTTTCTCATATGCCCAGTGTGCAGCAGGGGAGCTTACTGGCATGTTGGCCAGGATCTGTGTAGGTAGCACCCTTGATGGCATGAGTCTCAATTCTTTTAGGGTAGAACTGATACTCTGGCATCTTCTGAACTGTAGTGAATTGCCCAGTAGAGAAATAGGAAGACCCTCTATATCATCTTTGGGTCTTTGCCAGCCTATCAGGCAAAAGCAGACTCTTGCAGAAAAACATACAGCTCTGAGTTCATCTTACTTACGTACTAAGTATTTAAGAGTACAGGTTGAACCTCTCAGGACCAGACAAATGCTGGATTTGAAAATTTGCTGGGCCATGGGAGGTTAATATTGTGTAGCAGCATTACCTACACTTCCACAGCTGACTGAGCTTTTAGAAGACAGTTATGGGTAAATCACAGCTAAATAACAGCATAGAACACTGAGAACCAGGACTGGTGGCTGGAAACAAACTTTGTGGGACCACTTGTCCACATTCATGATAAGTGGCCATTCTGCTAACTACAATCATGCCGGATTATGGATGCTGCCAGGCAGGAGAGTTTTGTATTAGAGAGGTTCAACATGTGAGCAACAGGAATATAATGCCAACTACCTGACCACTATGGTGACAGTAATTATTAAATGTTCAGGGAGATTACAGGTGCTAAAGGAGCACTCAGTTAAGACAAGTCCATTGAGGAGAAGCTAAATGAATTCTTTACATTTGTCTTTGCTGGAGATATTATGAGATCCCCAAACCTGAGCCATTCTTTTAAAAATATCTGAGTAACTGTCAGAGACTGATGTCTTAGTAGATGAGATACTGAAACAAATTGATAAATTAAACAGTGATAAGTCATCATGACTTGATGGTATTTGCCTGAGTGTACTGAAGGAACTCAAATACAAAATTGCAGAACTATTAACAGTGGTTTGTAGCCTATTACCTAAATCAGCTTCTGTACCAAATGACTGGAAAGTAGCTAATGTAATACCTATTTTTAAAAAGGCTCCCAAGGCAACCTTGGCAATTACAGAATAGTATGCCTAACTTCAGAGTGATCAAATTGGTTGCAACTATAGTTAAGAACAAAATTATGAGACATGGAATTGAACATGATTTGTGTTTAGGGGAGAGTCATCATGGCTTCTGTAAAGGGAAATCATGCTTCACTAATCTATTAGAATTCTTTGTATGTATTAACAAGCATGTGTGCAATGGTGATCCAGTTGGCTTTGACAAGATCTCTAACCATGGGCTCTTGAGCAAATTACAAAGTCATGGAATAAGAGAGAAGATCCTCTCATGGATCAGTAACTGGTTAAAAGATAGAAAACAAAAGGTAGGAAGAAGTGGTCAGTTTTCACAATGGAGATATTTAAATAACAGGTTCGTCAAGGATCTGTACAATATCAGTGCTGTTCAGCATTTTCATACAAGATCTTGAAAATAGGGTGAACAGTATGGTGTCAACATCTGCAGATGATACAAAATTACCCACAATAATTAAGTCCAAAGCTGATTGTGAGGAAGCACAAAGGAATTACACAAAACTGGGTGACTAGCCAACAAAATGGCAGATGACTTTCAATGTTGATGAGTGCAGATTGGAAAAAGTAACTCCACTATATATACAAAATGATAAGTTCTAAGTTCATCACGTCATACCTAGTCAACCTGTGGAACTCTTTGCCAAAGGATGTTGTGACAGCTGAAAGAATAAATGGGTTGGAAAAAGAATCAGGCCAATTCAAGGAGGATAGGTCCATCACTGGCTATTACCCAAGATGGTCAGGGATACAATCCAATATTCTGGCTGTCTCTAAACATTTGAATGTTGGAAGATGGGACTCCATGATAGAAATGGATCATTTGATAATTGCCTGTTCTGTTAATTCACAACAAAACATCTGGCACAGGCCACTGACGTAAGACAGGACACAGGAGTTGATGGTGCACAGCCTGACCCAATAAGTCCACTCTTATGCTCTTAGGCGAAGTATTACAAAGTAGCGTAATGTTCTGAAACCTGCTGTGGTCTTAGTGTTCATTTTTTCACACACTCTTACCATTATAAGATTAATAACTTTTCTTATGGATTTAATAAATAATAATAATAATAATAATAATAATAATAATGTATATATTAAATGAAGGAGTAAGAACACAATAAACTCTACAATTCCTATGGGATGTGTACCTTTGAAATGGCAGAGCTCTCTTTTAAAAATCTAAAGTAAATTCATAGGGTCAGATTCTTGTCAGGTAACTTTATGGGGCTGTTAATTTATGGGGCTGCCATAAACTACTGAGGCTGTGATAGTCATGTTGTTGACGTAAAGAAGAGATGTGTACAGCTTAAAAGCATATCTCTTTTCATCAACAGGAGTTGGTCCAATAGAAGATATTACTTCCCTCCTCCCTCAGTGTGTAGATAGCTAACCTACATATGAGGCAGGATTCAACATGTGGACAGAAGAGACAAACATGGTGGGAGTGGGAATGGAGGATGATACAACCATATATGCCAAAACATCAGAATATCATCTTGGAACTGGTGCCTTTTTTTTTAATGAAGGCTGAGGGTCGGATACGTTTTTGTGGTGTGTGGTTTGCACTGCGCTGAAGTCATTTCAGAAGTATACATCCACATTTGAAAGCATTTTAATGTCCTCCATGTGGATGAAGCTGTTAAAAATGATCCACAAAACTAATCTTTTAACTGAAGCACACAGTGCTACATTAGATGTTGAGAGGGAGAACGCTGAACGGCTTCTTAAAGGTATTCTAAAGATTCACGCGCAATGGTTTGCAAGCCTTTCTGAGTCCAAATCAGTAGCGCACGGTATTGACATTTCATCTGAGTTTTCCACCAATCACAGCCTAATATCTCAATCTGATGCAGAAAGTCACTATTGAGTCAGTGATTTGTTTTTGTTATTGATTCCATCAAATGTGGTTTTACACACTGATTTGAATCACTGCGACACATTTGGATTCCTTTGGGAGTTCAGAGAACTAAGTGATGAAGATCTGTATTCAGCATCTGAACAGCTTCAACAAAGGTACCACAACAAAATTTCAAGAGATATCTGTGATGAAATTGTCTGCCTGAAATGTATACACTCCACCAACTCTAAATCAGACTTCAAGCCAAAAGAACTACTTCAAGAAATATTCAATCTTGGCCCGTCAACTGTGTTTCCGAATATCACAATTGCATTATGTATTTTTGTCAGTCTTCCTGCAACAGTGGCTTCAGGTGAATGCACATTCAACATGTTAAAACAAATAGAGAACTATCATTCTACAATGGGACTGAGTGTTTGAATGGAATTGCAGCACTGAACATCAACAGTAATGTTGCACATGTATTAGCTTTTTCTCCAATTATAAACAAGTTTGCATACAACAAAGCCAGAAAAGTATTGCTAAAATGAAAAGTTTTGCTTGCAGTGGAAACTCACAATTAAAGTTACATTTCTAATATATATGCTAGTTGTATAATAAATTAATTGCGAATAAATAAATGTCTCAAGTGCTCATTATCATATATATAAAATTTGCTTTGGTATGACCCTGTGGCTGAGAAGTTAGATTTGTTGGGAGTCTAAGGTTGGGTCTGGGTTGGGGCCTTTAAACTCAAAATGGCCCTCTCCTCTGTCGTTCTCTGAGAGAGCCTGGCCATAAATAGAAGCATGGGGTCTCCCCGAAACTAAATCTGAAATGTGTCCACTAAATGCTGCAAAGCTGTCGTGCCACCAGACAGCATTGCTGATCTGATGTTTGCCATTTTCAATTACGTGGGAGTCTTATGTGTGCTGTCTTGTTGTGCCATGTTGGGGTGAGGTAATATCTTTCATTGGACCAATTTCTGTTGATGAGAGAAGTAAGTTTCCTAGCTACACTGTGCTCTCTTGAAGTAGAGCTCCATGTAGCTCAAAAGCTAGTTTCTCTCACCAATGGAAATGAGTCCAGTAGAAGTTATTACCTCACCACTTGGCTTAGCTAATGAGGGTCTTATAACTGTTGTGCCCTCTGAAATTCTGAAGGCTTGGCAGGTGGATATTAGACTGCTCTGTGTTAATTTAGCTTGACATAGTGATAATAGACTCAGCTGTATATTAAAGGAAGGTTATTATTTCATTTAATGCAATAGCACCTTGACACATGTAAACCACCAGAAAATACAAACCTTAAAACTTAATGAAGTTGTATTAGAAGTTTGGATCATCTGATCTACGACTCCTTTGCTTTAAGAAGAGACTTTTGAAACAAATGCAGTTTTGCAGATGAATTTCTAAGGTTTACTAGACTAAGAAAGACCTGAATTGGAATTCATATCTTTGGTGCACATAACACTTAGTTTGCCACAGCTGGCTGGTCTTAGAGGGAGGCAGTTTCACATTATAATGAAAGCATTTGCCATGGCATTAGTTTTTCCCCATGCATGGGGCATTCTGTGCTGAAAAGGCATATAGTTTGTGCCCATGACAGTGCCAAAGAGACAAGGGAGCTGTGGCATGGTTTGGAAGCTGTGACTGATAAATACATAAACAAAATGGCTATGGTTACACTGACCCGAACCACCAGTGGCAGTATGCAAATGTGAGGTCTCGAAAATGCAAATAGTGTTCATTTGCATATTTGCTCACCAGCAGACTCTGCCGCTGACACAAAAAACGCTTTTTGTGTGTCGGTGGCCGCATGTGCTGGTGAGTGAATATGCAAATAAATGGCCAATTGCATTTTCAAGGCTGCCCATTTGCATACTGCTGCTGGTGGTTTGGGTCAGTGTAACCTTAGCCAGTGAAAACTGAGAGTAGGAAAGGAAGATTCTGCCCTAAAAAAAATTAATTGTTTTCTCTTAAAGGCAAACACTTGACAGTGGTAGTCATTAAAAGCATGGAAATAGTGAGTAGCCAAGACAAAGAAATTCTACAGGGGCTGAAGAAAATGCTACATTTGCAGGAAAAAATGGATAACATTTGCCTATTTGCTTTTAAAGAAAGAATTTGTCTATAAATTAAAAAGGTATAGCTGCCAGATGTCTTATAACAATTGGTTATGTATTAAAAAGTCAGCTACTGTTTTGGTCTTTGAAGTGAGAAATAAAATTGCTTCTGATTGTTTCTGATCTGCAACAGCATCAACCTGTTTTTTCAATGAAGGTGGAATGGGGTTTGTGATCTTGCCAAAAATGTTATTTTATTGCAGAAAATCAAAGACATTTGTTACTCTGTACGTGATAAATTTGTATTTCTTCTAATGTCAATAGGCCAGGATTCAGTCTCTGGTCAACGCCTCCTATGTAATGAGGTTTACATGAGTGTAACTGGAAGGCGAATTTGCCTGGTATTTTCTTCACTTGACCAACAAACTTGCACCAAAACAAGAAAATCCTGTGAATTTTTTTTTGTGTAAAGTGCTGCAGCCCACCTCTAGTGTGACACTTAGTGGGATGAAAGGGGGCTAAACTATAAGTGCCTTGTGCTTTCAAAAGAAACCTTCTTCATATACTGAAAACAAAGATAATGAACATAATTTAATGACATTCTAATCGTAGCAGAAAATCAGTCTATCACTATAGACAATGTAATTTTTGTTTAGAGAATGCAGCATTTGTGTGCATTGTTGAACAGCGCTGGAATGTCCCTTATTGGAAAATGTTTGTTGGGGTGTGTTGTCATGTGCATATTTCCATCCCCTACCTATTCTAACAAGCCTTAGATTTTTCCTCTTTTCAATTTAAATAAGGTTTAGGGGGTTATTTTAACATTCTCAATATCATCATGTCCAAATTCCTCAGTTCCTATGCCAATCTGGGGTTTGAAGCATTCATTTTAAATGTGATTGCCTCCAAAAGATCCATTTTCATTCTTTTCTCTCTTGATTAATTAAAAACTATGTATAAAAGTTTCCAAAAATCCAGGAGTAGGAAATAGTCCAACAAAAACTAACAGCAGAGTTAGTGTTATCCCTTTACTCATGACATAGCTCTAGTCACACACCTGTATGCCAGTAACTACTTTGTGCAACTAACTTTAAATGAAAATATAGTGCATGCAAACCAGTCAGGTCATCTCGCACAAATACAGTTAAGTAGCTAGTGCCCCAGTCTTCTCTCAGTTACCCTGTTAGGGTGCATCTACACTTGCATGCCTCTTTTGAAAGAGGTATGCAAATAAGGGAAATCAAAATGCAAATGAGGTGCATATTTGCATAATTGGTGCCTCATTTGGATATTCTTATTTTGAAAGAGCTTCTCATTAAATAAAGGGAAGAAGGATTCTTTCGAAGATGGGGTTTACTTTCAAAAGAGCTGCATCTACACTGGTTTTCTTCTTTCAAAAGAAGCTCTTTTGAAATAAGAATATGCAAATGGATGCCAAATATGCAAATATGCACCTCATTTGCATTTTCGAGTTCCCTCATTTGCATACCTCTTTCAAAAGAGGAATGCAAGTGTAGACGCACCCTTAGAGATACTGGGGTTGCACTGATGCAAGTGAGCAGAATCTGGCCAATAAACTTCAGCAATATGAGTCTTTGGTTGCCTCTACACTCACGCTCTCCTGTTGGAGGAGGCATGGTAGGGAGGCAGTTTGAAGCAGGCTAATAAGGTGCTAATGTGCATATTCAATGCCTTATTAGCATAATGGCAGCCATGTGAATTTTGATGTTCAGACTTTGAATGAAGACTGACAGTGTAGATGTGGGCAGCTTTGAAATAAGTGCCCCACTTTGACATTCCCTTACTCTCACAAAACTAATTGGGAGTAAGGGAATATCAAAGCGGGGCACTTACTTTGAAGCTGCCCCCATCTACACTGCCAATCTGCATTCAAAGTGTGCACTTCGAAATTCACATGGCTGCCATTATGCTGATGAGGTACTGCATGTCTTCACCTCATTAGTCTGCTTCCAACTGCCCCATTACCATGTCTTCTCTGACAGGAGGGGGCGAGTGTAGAAGCAACCTTTGTCAGATAGTAATAGTCAGCATACTTCTCATTTTTACTTGACAAATGATGTGTATATATATATATATATATATATATATATATATATATATATATATACATATGTATACACACACACACACACACACTCCAACTTCAGGAGAGGATGAGGAAGGCAATTTTTGACTGGAAAATATTTGCAAGAAGATTGGAATAAATTATTCTAATAGTAAACTGATTTAAGCATATATTAAAACTCATACCCATTTGCTCTCCTTTAGAGAAGCACCTCTAACTATTCCAGAAGCAGACTGTATCTTCAAGATATTAGTAAGTGACATCTTCAAGCAATTTCAAAAGATTTATCATTAGGACCATTCCCACCAGACAACACCAAATTCAAGGTTCTGGGGCAGTTTTATGACATACTTTGGGCTCTGATCTAAAGACTTTGCTCAGGCAAAGCTCCCTGTATGGTCAAATCCAACAGAATTGAATAGACAATGGTAACTTAGCAGAGGGGTGTGCAACTTGCAGCTCTGGATCCACGTATGGCTCTTTAAGGACTTCTTTGTGGCTCACAATGGTATAATTGCAAAACCCTCCTGATTAGTACCCTAGGGTACTAAGGGAATTGGCAGAGGTCATTGCTGAACCTTTGGCCATTATCCTTGGAGACTCTTGGTGATCAGGAGAGATCCTGGATGACTGGAAAAAGGCAAACGTAGTGCCCATCTTTAAAAAAGGAAAGAAGGACAATCCAGGGAACTATAGACCGGTCAGCCTTACCTCAATCCCTGGGAAAATAATGGAGGGGATCCTCAAGGAATCCATTTTGGAGCACTTGGAAGAGGGGAAAGTGATCAAAAGTAGCCAACATGGATTCACCAGGGGCAAGTCCTGCCTGACCAATCTGATTAGCTTCTATGACGAGGTAACAGCTCTGTGGCCATGTGGAAATCAGTTGATGTGGTATACCTTGACTTCAGCAAGGCTTTTGGTATGGTCTCCCACAACATTCTTGTCCATAAGTTAAGGAAATATGGATTGGATCTTTGGACTATAAGATGGATTGAAAGCTGGCTTGAGGGTTGGGCCCAATGGGTAGTGGTCAACGGCACAATATCTGGATGGAGACTGGTTTCAAGCGGAGTGCCGCAAGGCTCGGTTCTGGGGCCAGTGTTGTTCAACATCTTTATTAATGACCTGGATGAAGGACTGGATTGCACCCTCAGCAAGTTTGCAGATGACACAAAACTAGGGGGAGAGGTAGATATGTTGGAGGGTAGAGAGGGAATCCAGAGTGACCTGGATAAATTGGAGGACTGGGCCAAAAGAAATCTGTTGCGGTTCAGTAAGGAGAAGTGTAGAGTCCTGCACCTGGGGCGGAAGAATCTCAAGCATTGTTACAGGCTAGGGACTGACTGGCTCAGCAGCAGTACAATGGAAAGGGACCTAGGGGTTATGGTGGATGAAAGGCTGGATATGAATAAACAGTGTGCCTTGTAGCCAAGATGGCTAATGGCATACTAGGGATGCATTAGAAGGAGCATTTTGAGCAGATCTAGAGAAGTAGTTATTCAGCACTGGTGAGGCCACATCTTGAATATTGTGTCCAGTTTTGGGCCCCCCAGTATAAAAAGCATGTGGATTTGCTGGAGCAGGTTCAGCGGAGGGCAACAAAAATTATTAAGGGTCTGGAGCACAAGACCGATAAGGATAGGCTGAGGGATTTGGGTTTGTTTAGTTTACAGAAGAGAAGACTTAGGGGTGATTTAATAGCAGCCTTCAACTTCCCGAAGGGGAGCTCGAAAGAGGAGGGTGAGAAACTGTTGTCAGTGGTGTCAGATGGCAGAACAAGGAGTAATGGTCTGAAGTTGAAGAGGGAGAGCTGTAGGTTAGATATTAGGAAAAACTTCTTCACCAGGAGGGTGGTGAAGCATTGGAATGCGTTGCCTAGAGAGGTGGTGGATTCTCCATCCCTTGAGGTTTTTAAGTCCTGGCTGGACAAGGTTCTGGCTGTGATGACTTAGTGAGGGTTGATCTTGCCTGAAGCAGGGGGCTGGACTAGATGACCTCCTGAGGTCCCTTCTAGCCCTATGATTCGGTGATTATTTTCAATAAACAGCGAATGTGTAAAAACCAAGCAATAAACAATCATATCTAAATGGCAAACAATATGTGATCTCGTAACACTGGCTAGCTCCTCCTTTAATATGTGAAGTTCATTGTGGGATATGATACTGTGTCCGTGTTTTGATTTTGTTGCTAGATTTTGAAAAAGGAAAAGGAAGCTTGTGACATTCCGGCTGTGAAGGGCAACATGCATTTTAAGAAAGAAAGAATACTGAACTTAAATGTGAAGTAAAATCAACATAATTAAAGTGGGGTTGGAATAGCTTCCAAAAAAGGGAAAATCAAAGATAAAAACTACGACTTTCAAACTGAATGGACCCAGTCCTTCACATTTACATTGAGTTCACCTGGGCTCCCTTTATGTGTCATTTGTAATGAGAAATTCATCAACCACAAAAAATGCAACCTCGAGAGGCATTTTCTCAAAAAATACACTACTTGTGCTACACAGCATCAAGCTGGAGATGCCAGAGGAAAAAGCTATGGAGGAGCCGCTACACAAAGCAGAGCACAGTAAGAACTTGGTCACTAAGGCTGAGTCTACATGAGCCCACTCCTTTCAGAAGGGACATGTTAATGAGGGAGATAGAAAGATGCTAATGAGCTGCGGCCGGGATTATGCAGCGCCTCATTAGCATAATGGCAGCAGCGGTGATTCAAAAGTGCCGCTTTCGAAGCACACACTGCCCTCATAGCCAGGGGCCTTTCGAATCAACCCCCAGGACTTTGAAAGCCTTCTTCCCATTTGTTTTGGGAAGAAAGGGCTTTTGAAGACTGGAGGGATTGTTTCAAAAGGCCCTGGCTACACGGGCGGTGTGCGATTCGAAAGTGGCATCTTTGAATTGCTGCTGCTGCCATTATGCTAATGAGGTGCTGCATATTCATGGCAGTGCGTCATTAGCATCTTTTGAACTCCCTCATTAATGTGCCCCTTCTGAAAGGAGGGTCTCATGTAGACACAGCCTAAAGGGATGAAATCACCACGTAGCAAAACTGTGGCTGGTTTTGTGGCAGCTCAAGAAATCATGAAAGGAGGAAAGCCATTCATGGATGGCACATACATAAAAGAGTGCTTTATCAAAGTATCAGAGCAGCTGTACAATGATTTAAAAAAAAACAATCAAAATTGTTCAGAATATAGTGCCTTCCAGAGAGAGATAATGTTCATGTCTGAGAGGAAGACAGTGGCATACACATAAAGCATGAGGAAATAGAATATGCAAAAAGTTTGTGTACATCCTGTGTCAAACATGTATCATATTATTAATCATGTGTGCACATGTGTGTGTGTGTGCTGTTGTTAAAATAGGGGTTACAAAAAGCATAAAGTTATTTATTAAGGACTATCTTGTAATCACGTGCATTGTGGCTCTTGAAATATTGAGGGCTTTTTAACTGAATTTGAAAAAAATGGCTCTTCTTGCTTTTTTTGGTCGCCAACCCCGACCTGGCATCATCCTGGAATATTACTGCTGCTATAGAACTCTGTAAAATGATTAAAAACCCTATACAAAGAATATAGTTCTGTAATATAGTCCATATGCACTTTAAGGTTTCTTTGTTTTGTTTTTTGAAGTGGTATAAGACTTCATGGCTGTGTCTACACTACTTCCCTCCTTCCAAGGAAGGATGGTAAGTAGGGTGTTGGGAGATTATTAATGAAGTGCTGCGGTGCATATGCAGCACTTTATTCAGCAAATTCCCCCGCCCCTGTGGCAACTTGGAAGTGTTAAACTCAGAAGTGCCAGCTCATGTCTAGCCACGGCTCACCCACCGGTACTTCGAAACCGGTACTTCGAAGTGACCAGGGTACTTTTGAGGAGTAAAGGGACTTCGAAGTACCCCGGTCACTTCGAAGTACTGGCGGGTGAGCAGCGGCTAGACGCTACCTAGCGCTTTGAAGTTTAAAACTTCGAAGTTGACGTGTGGGGGGCAGGAATTTACTTAATGAAGTGCTGCATATGCAGTGCAGCACTTCATTAGTAAACTCCCAACACCCTACTTACCATCCTCCCTTCGAAATGAGAGGTAGTGTAGACAAGCCCCATGTTTCAAGGCCTGAGCCAACCTCTAACAGAGCGATAAATCTTACCCCGTACACAGGTTATTCCATAAATGCATATTGCACAATTTCTTGCACTTTCTCCTATAACATCTAATACTGGCACTGTCTAAAAGAAGTTACTGAACTAGAAAGACTACTGCATGGCATCCACTAGAGGAACCCAGTGTGGCAATTTCTCTGTCACTAATCTATCTTTCTCATGCCTCTCTGTTCCATGTGGACAATAGGGTTTCTACCCTTGCCTTCCATCTTGTTTCTAATAGAGTCCCATTACATTTCTATCATACCCTATTCACATGCATTAAACATAGAAGTTTTCATAAATAAACTGCCAGCCTATGATCTGAGGGTGACCCCCTTGGCCAGGTTTCAAAACCCAGACTCCAGCATGAGCTTGAATATTTACAGTCATCTTTAGCCTGATAGTGTGAGCCCTGTGAACCCAAATCAGTTTACCCTGGCTCTGAGATTCACTGCCTTGGGTGTTGGTTTCCAGTGCAGACATCTTAGTTATATGGTACTGTTTTGGCTTCCTCATTGGGTGACTGGAACAATTCCAGCTGGAGAACAACTGGAGAACAACTTATGAAGTGTTTCAAAATAAATTTGCAGGTGATTAAGTTGTGCATTCTAAAATATATGAATTATTTAGCATCTATGAACATTTCACAAATAAATCAGTGATAATTTGCATCTTTGCAAAGACAGGTGAATAAACTTGTCACTTTTCACTTTGTAAATTTGCAATAAAAATATGGGAAATAATTTTTGATTGATATTATTTGATAAGATCAAGTAGAGGGGACTAGCAAAATCAGTTCCTTTTTTTTTGTTAAAAAAAAAAAGAAGAGGAGCCAGTACTCAACTGGCTCCTGTACCCCCTTCCGTCAATCCAGAGGCTGGGGCTGCCAAGGTGCCAGTACTCAGTACTGTCAAATAGTGGCACAAAAAAAGCACTGAGCAAATTAGTGACTCCTATTGCAAGGCTGGAGCTGTCATTATAACTTAGCTTGATGCTTACATAATTTAAATGAAAGGGTCTAGGCCATGGGTTGGCAACCAAAATAGCAAAAAGAATCATTTTTTTCAAATTCGGTAAAAAAACTTAGTAATTCAAGAGCTGCAATTCATGTGAATATGAGACAGTCCTTAATAAATGACATCTAACCATATTTTTTGTAACCCCTATTTTAAGAACACACAGACATAGAGATTTGTAATGTGATACATGTTTACTGAAGGACTTTCACAAACTTTTTACATATTCTATTTCCTCACACTTTACATGTGCATGTACCACTATCTTCCTGACTTTAACTCCCAAACCTACTTTAATGATGCCAATTTTACTTCATGTTTAATTTTGTGTTTCTTTTTTAAAATGTGTGTTACCCTTCATAGCAGGAATACTGCAAGCTTCCTTTACCTTTTCAAACTCAAGAACTTATTAACATCACAATCAAAACAGACCTACAATAATGCTCTGAAGTTGAAGAGGGAGAGGTGTACGTTAGATATTAGGAAAAACTACTTCACCAGGAGGGTGGTGAAGCATTGGAATGCATTGCCTAGAGAGGTGGTGGATTCTCCATCACGCGAGGGTTTTAAGTCTTGGCTTGACAAAGTCCTGGCTGTGATGACTTAGTGTGGATTGATCCAGCTTGAAGCATAGGGCGGGACTAGGTGACCAGCCCTATGATTCTATGATTCTATCATATCCCACAATGAACTGCACATATTAAAAGGACAGTTATCCAATGTTATAGATTATTTATCATTTGCTATTTAGATGTGAGTTGTTTATTGTCTGGCTTTTAGCCGTTCACTGTTTATTGAAAATAATCACTTTTTTTTTTTTTTTTACTTTGCAATTTTACTGTTGGGAGCCATAAAGAAATCCTTAAAGAACTACATGTGGCTCCAGAGCTGCAGGTTGCAGACCCCATTCTAGGCTATGTCTACACAACAACCTAAACTCAAAATAGGTTATTTTGGCATGTGGTGCTTTCTAAACAGCACTACATATCGAAATAAAGCTCTATTTTGAAGCATTACTTTCTCCTTCTGTAACAAGGAGTACAGGGATGCTGAAATAGAGTGTGCTGACGGGACAAAGTATTTTACACAAATGCTGTCAAACTGGAATACGATGTTTTCACGGAGACAATTCAATTGTTAATTCTACTTATTCTTCACCAGAAAGTACAATTTTCTGTATGCGCCATCTTAGAGTGCAGTCCTATAAACACTCATGCACATACGTAACCACTCCCGTGACTCATCCCATTGAGCTCCATGAACATACTCCTAGGCTGGGTCTACACATGCCCCTTCCTTTTGAAAGAGGCATGTTAATGAGTGGGTTCGAAAGATGCTAAAGAGGAGCTACAATGAATATGCAGCACCTCATTAGCATAAATGCAGCCATGGAGATTCTAAAGTGCAGCTTTTTGAATCGTGCACCACCTGTGGAGATGGGACCTTCCGAAAGGACCCCCCAGTATTTGAAAGCTCTTCTTCCTAACGCCAGATAGGAAGAAGGGGCTTTTGAAACCTGGGGGGGGTCCTTTTTTTTATAGCCAGTTCCTGGTATGTGTAGCGACAGTTTGTATTGTAGGCAATTTGTTTTTCAAAACACCAGGTTGGTGTTGCTGCTGAGCAATGTTACTATAATACATGGCGCATGCACCTATTTCAATTGCAGTTTGGCACAGCATCTTTTGAACCCGCTCATTAATTCTTGCTGACATATTCTTGATTCTTTCTTGCTGGCCTTCTGGTTTGTACTTGCCCTGTTTTCTTCTCTCTCTGCAGCAGAATTGAAGTCACTGCTCTGGCAACATGTGTGATATGTATGTCACAGCTGTGGGACCCACATGCCATACTCTGGAATGTGTTTTACCAGCAGCAGCATGTGGGCCTGTGTTATTCCCTCACTGGCTGGCTGATTCCAGTTTCTGCTCTGGTTTCACTGCAAGCTGGGGACCTGCTTAAAAGGTCAGACATACGTCATTTTCTTTTGATTTACATTGGATGGCATTTGAATGCTGGAAGTAGCATTTCTCCGCCATAGACTTGGTTAAGTGGTATTACATCCATCCTCCCTGAGACTGACAACCCCTTAAAGGGCCATTTATAAATCCAGAGTATGAACAAATGAGAAATTACTAGGCACAGTTCTCTGATGATAAAATTGAACATCTGCCCAAATTCATATCTTTCCATCTGACCAATTTCTCCCTTCCTAGCTCTCCAAATACATAGGCTTAGCAGATCCCTCCATCTAACTGCAATGATAATTAATGTGGTGCAAAGTCATAGCAAATGAAACAGTGCTCACTGTGCTATAGGAAAATACCAAATAGGGTGTAAGTGTAGAGTCAGGCTGAGATTTTCAAATGTGGTTGGTACCCAACTCCCATTGAATGTCACTGGGACTTAGGTGCCTAACTCTTGTGCATTGCCAGTGTGATTAGAGAGAGATATTTTTCACATGATGCTGTTAATACCTGGCTGTGTTGTGCAGCGAACGTGGAGCTTAACTACGGCTTCCCAGGGAAACCTCTTATTTGGGCTGCTCATTTTAACAGTGTAAACCCTTGTCTACCATTTTAAATTTTATTGCTCTTCTATCAACCACATAATGAACAGCTGGGAAGAATATGCTTTTGTGGCATTATCAAGGACAACTACCTTAACACAGGCTGCTGCTGCAGCTGGCACTGCAAGCAAGGGAAGCTGTGCTTTGATAGCCTTCGGCTACGGTGCTGTTTTGATATGCGTGGGTGATACTTACACTGAGGACATAATCCAGCCTCTTCCCCTATCACAAGAACAAACACTACATAGATGTTTCCACAGTGCATGATAAATCAGATTATGCAAGAAAGAGAAAGGTTTTGTGCCACAGGTGTAAGGCTGCCAATGCCAGTGTTATTCTGGGGTATGTATTTTTAAAGTGATAAATCACACGAATTCAGGGCTGCCAACGGGCGGAGGCTGTTTCTCTGTGGCTTTGGGCTCCTGGCTGCCATTGCTGCTACTGCACTGAAGGTTGTCTGCCCCTTGCCCTTCCCCTTCTGGCCAAGGCCCCACCTAGACGTGGCCCTCCCCACACCTTGTCCCAGGGCCCACAGTGGCTGTCAGCCCCATTGCATGAATTATTGTATTTGGCTTAGTGCATGTGCTTACATATACATAGCTAGGTCTCACTTCTCTTTAGACCCTGGTGTTGGGTCTGTGATCATAACACTGCTTCATTTAGGATCTGCATAGTCTCTGTCTTTCTTTCAGCTTCCTGCACTCTACAGCAATTTGGTTGGCTGTTACAATCACTTGTTACAATTGTTCTTTGTTTGGGCCCCACCAAATTTGTGGCCATGAAAAATGCATCATGGACTGTGAAATCTGTTTTTCCCCTGTGAAATCTAGTTTTTTTGTGTGCTTTTACCACATACCATACAGATTTCCTGGGGGAGGCCAGGAGTTCTTAATTTGACCCAAAAGGGAGTTGGAAGGGATTGCAAGGGTATTTTAGGGGGTTTCTGTGTTGTTACTCTTACTTCTGTGCAGCCCTCAGAGCTGGGCATCTGGAGAGTGGTGACTGCTGGCCAGGTGCCTAGCTCTGAAGGCAGTGCCTTGCCAGCAGCAGCTTCATTCTTCTTCTTGGTGGTTACTCAATAATGAATAGGACATCTTCATGTCACCCTCCTATTTGCGAGTCCATTGATGGCTGATCAGCCAATTTCTGGAGCAGCAGATTTTACCATAGAAGAGGCAGGTGTTGGTAGCTGTTGGAGGGGTGCGGGGTAGTTTTTGACACTCTTTTCTTCTCCACCTCTCCTCATCTGCACTGTGGTGGGACCTCTCAAATTGTGCCACCGTCTCATGGATACCATTCTCCATTAGGAATGGGCTGGGGCAAAGTTCTCCCAAGTGTCGCCAGTGATGCTGCACTTTTTCATGTGTGCCTTCAGCATGTCTTTATATTGCTTCTGCTGGCCCCCAACTCTCCTCTGTCCTTCCTTCAATTCAGAAAACAGAATCTGTTTTGGGAGGTGTCAGACATCTGAAAGTTGATGAATGGTAGTGGCTTCCACGCTGGTCATGTTCAACTCTTCCAGGATACTAGTGTTCATGCTCCTATCTTCCCAAGAGACATTCTCCTGAGGCAGCTTTGATTATATTGTTCAAGTGCCTTTAAATTATGTTTGTATGTTGTCTGGTTTCACATGCATATAATAATATTGGAACAATCACTGCACAGTATACAAGGAGCTTTGTCTTGGGACAGATGTCCCATTTCTCGAAGACCATTTATCTCAGGTGGGCGAAAGCAGAGCTTGCACGGCTCAGACATTGCTGGATTTCTGCATCAATGTCAACTTCAATGGTAAGATGACTTCCAAGTTCTGAGAAGTGCTCCACATTTTCCAGCAGTTCTCCAGTGACTTCAATAGAAGGTGGATGAGATTGCCCCATCTGTGAAATTTGGTGGAGCACCTTGGTCTTTTTGATGTTCAGTGTGAGGCCAAAATTCTTGTATGCTTCACTGAAAGCACTTAAGATGGACTGTGGGACAAGGAGCAACAACCATATCATCATCCATGTACTGGAGCACCATGATCAAGGTTGTGAAGATCTTGCTTTTAGCTTTCAGTTTCCTGAGATTGAAAAGCTTCCTGTTCATTCTATAGACAATCTTCACACCATCTGGAAGCCTGCCATCAATGAGGTGATGGGTCCTGGTGATGAAGATGCAGAACAGTGATGGGGCAATGATGCAGCCTTGCTTGACTCTCATTTTGACCTCAAAAGGGTCATTTTGGGATTGTTGTTGCTCAATACTGTGGCAGTCATGTTGCTGTGAAGCAGCTTTAAAATGCTAATGAATTTTTTGGGGCAGCCAGTCTTTGAGAGAGTGCTGTGATTGACTGAATTGAATGCTTCGGTCAAGTCGATGAAATTCATATATAAGCCTTGGTTGCATTCACAACATTTTTCTTGCAGTTGCTGGGCAGTAAAGATCACGTCTGCTGTTCCTCAGAATGTTGGAAGCCACACTGGCATTCTGGGAGAATTTCTTCTGAGAGTGGCAGGAGTTGGTTTGCAAGGATTCAAGCTAAGGTTTTCCCTGCTGTTGCCAGGAGGGAGATGCCATGATAGTTTCCACAGTCCAACTTGTTGCCCTTCTTGGAAAGACTGACCATCAATGTATGTCTGTGAAATCTTGTGGCATCTGCTCCCTATCCCAGATCTTGAGAGTCAGGAGGTGGAGCTGTTTGTGAAGCTCTGACCCACCTTCTTTGAAGACTTTGATGGGGATTCCATCTAGTCTGGTTGCCTTGTTCCACTTCATCGCTTTGAGGGCAGCTTGGACCTCACTCGGGCTAGGAAGTTTTGCAAGATTGTCTCTAAGTGGTTGCTGAGGGATTTGGTCAAGGGATTCTAGATACATGGTGGAGGGGTGGTTCAAAAGCTAATTATAGTGCTCCCTCCAGTGAGAACCAATGGCTTCATTGTCTTTCAAGAGTGGGATACAGGAGTAAGGACAGCAATTCCATACCATGCCCACCTTACTTCTACACTGCCTTCAGAGCTGGGACCCAACCAGCTGTCACCACCCTCCGGCTGCTCAGCTCTGAAGGCAATGCCACCCACACTACTAGCAGACACACAAAAGTAATGGTAGCAGTGCTGTACCTTCCCACCCCCTAATTACCTTGTGGCCTCCCAACTCCTTTTTGAGTTATGAGCTCTACAATTACAACACTGTGAAAGTTTACATATAAACATCTGAAATTGTGAATTTTGTCACACAAGCCTATGACAGTGAAATAGACCAAACTGGACTGTGAATTTGGCAGGGCCTATTCATCGTGTAACAAATAACTCAGCTTTGAATTAGTTTCAGTTTAGTGTGTGCAACATTACCCAGCCCAAACAGGGCATGGCTCATTATGAATTTGGCCCACTAATAATATATTGCAGCATTGAAGGGTGTCAATATCATCTGACGGGGAAAGTGAGACTAGGTTTTCCTATTCGGTTCTATTCTGTTTAAAATGCTGTCACACACTATAGACAATACATGTAAGTGCACTGGCTCTAAAGGTTCTCAATATGATGAGGGCTTTTGTAAAGAACCTGGCATTTTTTATTACTCAAAAAGCCCCTAGACAAGGAAATCAGAAAGGCCTATGTTGAAATCCTCCTAAATTGCTAGTTTAAGTTAGTATCTGGCACCATGTGGGCACTCTGGGCAGCACACCACAAGCACTTGCAGGTATACAGACCATTTGTATTGATGGCTCAGACTAATTTTAGTTTGAGAAAACAAACAACCTATCTGTGGTTTTAGTCAAAGATTGTACTTGAAGTCAATTCTGAATGCTGCCTCAGAGCCATTTAAACCAGAAGCTGCTGTTTTTGAGCTACACAAAAATGGATTTGAATGTTACAGCCTGTGAACAAATAATCCAGCTTTGTTTAGGTGAATAAACCAGTCCATAAAGCGGCGGTGGGCAGCCTGTGCCCCATGCAGCCCATCAGGTTTTGTGTGTGGCCCATGAGACATTTTGTTTACCATTGCCCATGCGCAGGGTTGCCAGATGCGGCTGGTTTCCCTCCATGAAGTATTTTTTTTCCTACTGGTATTACTGAAGTAGCACACATGCAAACATGGGCATGTGAAGTGAGGTGGGTGCTTAGTGCACACAACTTTAACTGAGAGAGCCATGTGCATGCAATCAAAATGGTGCGAGAGCTCAGCTGACACTGTGCAAGTTCTAGGTAGGAAAGTACAGTTAACATACTACCCTATCCTCAGAGCCCATCTTCGTCAGGGTAATTTTGCAGCCCAGTGATATGAAGGAGGGCCGCTCATGCAGCCTTCTCACTAGTCTTGGTTGCCCATTGCCGCAACAGAGTCAACTGAGCCTTTCACATATTGCTAACCCTTGTAACATTTAACTATAATAACCTATTTTAGTAAGAGTAATAGGTTTATTTCCATGTTCACGTGCACCATACTAGAGACAGACACCCATTAGAACCTTGGTTCTTTCCATGCTCATAAGTTTCTGAAAAAAGAAAAAATTGACATTTCCATGAATGCTCTCGGTTCCCACTAATTGTTGCAGTTTGCACATTCATATGTTACGTTCATATGGTCTCAGTTATAATCAAGTTAAAAGGCCTTTTCTGCTGTAAAGTTATGTCTCATTTTCAGAAGGGCTGAGCAGCCGCAAATCCCATTGAAGTCACTAGGGAGCTGCAGGTGTTCAGCACTTTTAAAATAAGGACAGTAATTTGTTTCGTGCACACAGAACCAAAACGACAGCATTACAAGTTGGAACTTTCCTAGTGAGTGATCCCTGAGGAGGATTAGTCTGCAGGCCAATTTCCAGTTGGATAAGTGCAATAATTATGATGTCAAACAATTGACGTTTATACACGGATTCGCACACCCAGTTCCATAAACTGCACTGGGACCGGTATACTTGGACAATAGAACCTCAGAGTTACAAACACCAGAGTTATGAATGGATCTGTCAACCACACACCTAATTAGGAATGGGAAATATGCAATCAAGAAGCAAACACAGTACAGGAGAGTGTTAAACATAAGCTACTAAAAAATAAAGGGAATTTTTTAAAAAAATTGGCAAGGTACAAAAACTGTTTCTGTGCTTGTTTTTTTAAATTAAGATGGTTAAAAGGTGCATGTTTCTTCTGCATGGTAAAGATTCAGAAATGTATTAACTCAATGTGCAGTTGTTAACTTTTGAAAGAACAACCGTAGTTTGTTCAGGTATAAATATTCCTGAAGTGTTTGTAACTCTGAGGTTCTGCTGTACTTAAAAGTAAAATTTAGCTCCAACATATATGTGGAATTCAGTGAATAAGTGTTGTTATAGACATGTTGATTCCAGGTTATTAGAGAAACAAAGTTGGCAGGATGTTCATTTCTATTTGATCAACCTTCGTAAAATAGTCCTTATCTATTGCATCCTTACTTTTAGCTATGCCTTTCCCAGACTCAAAGAAGAGCTCTGTGTTATCTGAAAAGTTTCTCAATCTCACACTCAGAAGTTGGTCCAATAAAAAGACATTACCTCATCCACCTTGTTTCTCAAATATGCAGCAAATACCACTACTCTGGAAACTGAAGTTTCTGACTTCCGAGAATTTAAGGATAAAAATTTACAATATGGGAGTTAAGCCTCTGAACCCAATTTAAATTACCTGGATTGGAAGCCTAACTTCCTTAGCTTCATTTGAAAAGGTCTGCCTCAAAATTTTGTGCCATATCACTGTATCCATTGCTATGCTGAACTTCATAATAAACCCAATGACTTAACTGCCTCCTTTTCCACATCTGTTCTATTGTGATAGTACTACTGGTTGAAGTATCCCAGCTGGCTTAACACTGTCTATAGAAGACTGAAGATGAAATGTAACAAAAACAAACAAACAAACAAACAAAAAACCCAACCAGTCAAAAAGAATCAGGTGGTCACAAAATCTAGCTATTTGTCCTATAAAATGAAGTTGAGTTTATCCATTGCCACTGCATCCCACATTCTGGCAAACCTCAAAGGGAGACAGACCCTCTTTCTAAAATATGCCACTATACTTTTTCTGCCCAGTGAAAGTGGTTTTATTAACACTTTGCAATGCTTTCCTGTGTTAATTTCAGGAAGAGGAAAAGCATTGGCTTTATCTCAGTATCATCTTTACATATATGGTGAATATTCATATTAATGATTGATTAAAAAAAGGTCAGACATGGTGGAATTGTCACAGGATATGTGGTGAGGAATCAGGTCTTTTCACTGGTTTGGTGAAGAGCAGTTCGGATGGTGTCAGCTAACACTTGTGTAATATTTTACGTGCTGGGCCCTGCCAATTTCATAGCTGTGAAAAAAGTGTGACGGCCTGTGAAATAAGCCGTGTGAAATCAGATTGCTCCTGTGCTGCTTGTCCTTTCCCTGCATGGTCACTCTTGTGGGGAGATGAGACCCAGCTCCAGAAGCTTCCTCCAGATGTAGGAAGAGCAAAGGCTGCTGCCCAGCCCTAGAGAGTTCTACTTCAGGACTATGGTTGCCCCATAGATTTACAGCCCAGGATGAAGGCCTCATATGGATGAGTATAAACCATGTCTGAACCAGCACTAGAAGCACTGTACATCTATATCAATCAATTCTTGAGAAGGGCTGCATTCATTGATCTCACTCATCCGTACAAGCCTCGGTTCTTTCTGTGTGAAAGAAGGATGATTGCGGCTCATTTGCATGGACTATTAAGGACATAATCATATCATAGTCTGCAAGTGCTATCCTCAGCCTCTTAGTCCAGAACTGCTGGGTCATGTGCAAATGGCAAGGATCTTTATAAAGTTAGTCTTTTGAGGAACTTACAATTTAGGCCGCGTCTACACGTGCACGCTACTTTGAAGTAGCGGCGCCAACTTCGAAATAGCGCCCGTCATGGCTACACGTGTTGGGCGGTATTTCGAAGTTGAAATCGACGTTAGGCGGCGAGACGTCGAAGTCGCTAACCCCGTGAGGGGATGGGAATAGTGCCCTACTTCGAAGTTGAACGTCGAAGTAGGGCACGTGTAGCCGATCCGTGTCCCGCAACATCGAAATAGCGGGGTCCTCCATGGCGGCCATCAGCTGAGGGGTTGAGAGACGCTCTCTCTCCAGCCCCTGTGGGGCTCTATGGTCACCGTGGGCAGCAGCCCTTAGCCCAGGGCTTCTGGCTGCTGCTGCGGCAGCTGGGGATCCATGCTGCATGCACAGGGTCTGCAACCAGTTGTCGGCTCTGTGGATCTTGTGTTGTTTAGTGCAGCTGTGTCTGGGAGGGGCCCTTTAAGGGAGCGGCTTGCTGTTGAGTCCGCCCTGTGACCCTGTCTGCAGCTGTTCCTGGCTGCTTATTTCAATGTGTGCTACTTTGGTGTGTAGACGTTCCCTCGCAGCGCCTATTTCGATGTGGTGCTGCCCAACATCGACGTTGAACGTCGATGTTGCCAGCCCTGGAGGATGTGTAGACATAGCCTTAATGTGTGAAAGAGCTAGGTATGACTGGGAAACTGCTTTTTGAGGCTATTTATGGGCATTTTGAATTCCTACAAATGACATTTGGTCTAACCAATGCCCCCATAACTTCCCAACACCTTGTGAATGATGTGTTCAGGAACAATTTAGACTAATATACTGTCATTTACTTCCACAAGATCCTAGTATTTTCAGAGACCCAAGAACAGCACTTACGTCCAATATGCTCTAGAAAGGGATCTTCTGCTAAATTGGAGAAGTGCTTCTTTGAGCAGATTTCCAAGGCTACATCATCTTCATAGAGGTACTCAGATGGATTCCCAAAAGGCAGTAACAGTCTGTAACTGGCCATCTTTTCAGAATCACCATGAATTTGAATGCTTCCTGGGCTTTGCCAATTTTTATAAACAGTTTTTTTTTTCTGACTTAGGAAAAGTTGCTCTCTTGACTTTGCTCCTACATAAAATCATCTAGTTCGCTTTGTCTCCTGAAACCCAGCATGCCTTCACCTAACTCCAATCTGCTGTCATGACGGACACGATTCTGACAAAACTTGCCCATTCATAGTGGTGCCTGGTGTGTCCAGCAGGGCCCTTGGGATGATGCTCTCAGAGAAGCTTGGAAATCATATAGTCTTGCACCGCTTTGAATTTCATTCATGTAAGCTCGCGTCAGTGGAAAGAAACCATGAAATTGTAGATAAGTGGCTTTTTTCAATTAAAACCATGTTTGAGCAGTGGCACCACCACCTTGAAGAGGTTTAGCATACTATCCATGTTTTCACAGATGAAAAGAATCTTGTTTATCACATTCAGACCCCTTCCTAAATCAACCTCCCCCCCCACGCGGGTCAAAGTCTAGGATCATGCAGACTATGATGTGCATGCAATCCTTGATTTCAAATATGCTGGAGGATGTCTATACTACTTTCTACACTTGGAAGGGTATGGATCCAAAGAATGCACTTGGGAGCCTGCCTTTCATGTCCACCCACTGACCTGGTGAGGGAGTTTCATAAGGCTCATGCAGACAAGACTGGCCTGGTTCTAGCATGAAAATCTACCCTGGATCCAAATCTTACCTCACACTTTGCATCAGTACCAGACTCTGAGGTTTTTGACCTGGCCTGATTGCAGACTGATTTTCATCCTCCTTTGGCCCAGATACAAAACAGCTCACCCAGAGCCCACCAGCCACCAGAGACACAGAGACACAGATATATTGCCCTGTACTGATAATGAGATAACCTCTGTTCAGTTACACCTGTGCAACTCTGATTTATTGAGTTGCTGAGCCATTTCTTGAGTTTGTGCTGTGCTTGGCATATGGCGGTTAAGATCAGCATAGTGTGTTTTTCCCCTGTTCACCAGTTGTTCCCACAGGACATTATCAGGCACTGAAAAAATTGCAGACAGAAAATTTTCGAGATGAGGTACTATTGGTTAAAAACCGCTATACAAGTAATCCTTCCTCTTTTCTTATGCAGGTAATGCTGTCCATGAGATCAATGGGTGGAATGCTGAAATATTTACTCAACTCATTTTTGGTCAAATTGCTGTCTTTGAGGTCAATGGGAACCCTGAGTAAAATGTAAGGGCCAGATAGTCTTTTTCTCTACAGGGTGATTTCGACACAGAACCCAGCTAGCTTTTTCCCAGGGCAGCCATCAGTGACTTTCTTTATCACACAGACATTGGCATGGAACATCAATGACCTCAGAAGAAGTGCAGCCAACTAGAGGAAAGAACACTCCTGAGGAAAGCAAAAGCTGTTTATATCAAATGATAGAACCGAGGTGACCTGATAGCACACAGGTCACATATAAAGATTTTAAAGTCTTCCACTCCAGAGCTCTTGCGTTTATAAGAATACTAGAGGATTAACTTGGCCTTGCTCGGCTCCTTGTGTGGTATCAGGCCAGATAGTGAGGGCTGGAGAAGTCAAGGCTGGAAGCTGGGAGACCTGTGGGGAGGACTCACCAGAGCATTGTAATAGCAACTTTTCAACTGTTAAGGAACAGGCACTTATTTGAGGCTGGCTAGAGAGACAATTACATGCCCTATTTGTACCTCAACCAATTTGTAGATTATATGTTGCTCTCATTTTCATATGGAGGATTTACACATATGTGGGTTGGTTTCCATCAAGGTTGAAGGATGGAGAAGGTCTATCATAACGGCTTGCATGATGAAAATGTTGGCTTATAAGCTCCTTCTGGGACAGGCTGCCAGCAGTTCTCTTCCATCCCAAAGGACAGGCTGCACATGGGGATGCTCTTACCATGGTGGTCTCAGATATAAGCAGCTCCCTGCTCCACGTGTGATTTTGTTTCCTGTAAATTCCAGAATATAAAACTTACACAACTGAAATATGTTGATTGCAGAAGACTATGTGTGCTACTCACCTTAGCTAGGACATCTGCATGACTGCAGCTTAGAAGGGACAGTCACTTACATTCTAGTACCACTACAATTGAAGGCCTGTCACCCTTCTTCTCTTATACTTTTCAGTCCTTTTCCCCTGGTATTTGTATAACTCTAGTATATGTACTGCACTTCTAGCTATCAATCATTTCCATAACAGGATGGCTCTCCTATATGAGTCATGATTCTCCTATGTTCCTTTCAAAGAAATGGAGTGGGTAACGGTAAACATGGTGGTGTACTACACTGAAGTCTATGGAAGGATCATTTGGCCTCCTGTGTCTTCCTTATTCATGGAATGAGTACTGAAAAACTGGTTATTCTGGTGTAAATTACACAATTTTTATGTTGCCACACTGTGCAGCTTCTGATTCCAATTGCTTCTGCATAAATCCATCTTAAACATCTTTTTAAAAAGTAAATAAAAGCAATGAAATAAATCTATTATACAAAAATGTTTAATGACTGGATATTTAATGTAATCTAAGATATATCATGCTAAATTCCTTGAATGATGATAGGCAAAAAGAGAAAGGTTTACTGTGGCTTTTGTATTTTGATTGTTATTATTCATCCCATAGTTTTACAGAGATCAATTTTAATTTACCCTGCTTTTATAATCTGAATATTTTTCCAATGACAGCTTTTCTAAGTTGAATAACCTAATTTTAAGAATCAAAATACAATTTTAATAATATTTAATGGTAAATTATCTCAAGAAGTTTTGAATGACTGGTGTTTATTTCTTTGGATTTTGTAAGTAATTCTTTAATAGGTCATGAAAGGCCAATCCCTGGAGTCCTTATTTAGTCCTTACACAGTCAAAACTTTGAACATAAAAACAAATAATCTGCTTCTGACCCCACCTACACTGGTGACAATTGGTTGCCACTGATTTAAATGGCTGGTCGTACGCCAGCGTAACTGACAGACCTATTAGGTGGAATAGAGTTACCCAGTATAAAACATTCAGGTTTTGGCTGACAGGGATCCCAAACAACTGAAAATACCCCAGCGATTTCACAGTTCACTTTTAATGCAGCCGTTATTCATTCCTCACATTCTTCTGTCACCTTCTGTGCACTGTTTGTGAGAGCAATGACAGCAGCCTACATTTGTGTTAATGAGGTAGGTGACTCCAGTATCACTGTGATCCACAGCAAGATAAAAATAAAAGTTCTATTCTATTCCCTTGGGAAACAACATGCTTTTTAAAGACATTTTATAATGCTAATGTCTTTTACTGCTTTCTCTTGTTGGTAGCACTGTGAATATGCATGGCACATTTTCTGCAGTACTTAGGTCAGTTCGAGAGTTTAAAATTAGATTGATCAAGCTACATCGCTAAGGGCTGTTAAAATATTGTGCCTGTGCTGATGAGCCAGCATTCATTCTCTAATATAGATATAATGTCAAATAATCACTACAGGAACTTTGAAAACGTGGGTTATCTCGAATATTCATTTTTGAAAACAAAGAAACTTTGGTAGTGCAGACAGACAACTGAATGACAAAGTATAAATTAAATAACTACTACAATGTTAACCTTATTCTCCAAGGGAAACCCACCCTTTTGCACATGGTTCTGAAAAATTGGCACACCACTTAAGTTCCACTTAAGTCTCTGTTGCATGGAGTAAGGGACGCCGAAGAACTTGTGGTATAGCTAGAATTGTGTCTCTGGGATTGACTTCGTTCCCTGGTGTAGACCAGGCCTCAATAAAGAATTTCATCCTTTGAGTTTTCAGCTAGTCCTTTGACTTGCCAAGGCATGTCCTGGAGACAGACTACATTATAAAAACATTTCACTTGCATGGAAAAGCTTTGTAAAAATGCCTTTGGAGCCACTCACTTTAGCTAACCTTTCGAATTATTTAAAATTACTTATTTCATTTAAATGACAATTCACTGCAACTGACTGGCTATGTGCTGGGATCTTTGGTGTGAAATATAACAGTTGGATCCATATAAGACAATGAAGAAAAATTTGAGTTTTTGACCTCTACAGCCTCTCTGTCTTAGCTCACCTGTTAAGAAATGTCACATGTGTTTGCTCTACAGAAAATTCAGCTCTCTGGGATAAGCCCTTTGCCAATTATTTTTGTATATAGTTTGCGCATCTGAAATTTGTCCTAGCTTAAACCTTTCAGGGCAAATACAAAGCACACAGCAATTCAACGCCATTTCCAATTTAATTTTTTTAAAAAAGGAAAAATCATTGATCCTTGTACAGGGGAAAGGCATGTGTAACATTTGAGGGGCCACTGTGCTAATTAAAAAGAACATTTTGCAAAAATATAAGCAGCCAAAATCTGAAGTCTTTTAGTCAGTTTTCTCTCCACCTGAACTCAAGCAAATGCTATGGGAATAAAAATGGAATGAGAAACTCCTGATTTTATAAAAACAGAAAAGCAGTTTAGTAGCTTTTTTATATAAAAAATATATTTTTGATAGTATATAGACTAGCACGGCTTTGTCTCTGTTCTTGATTTTATAGTAAGAGAGAAGCAGCCATGTTAGCCTGAACTCCAACAAAACAAAACAGCAGAAATGTAGCACTTTAAAGAGTAACAAAATGATTTATTTGGTGATGAGCTTTCATGGGACAGACCCACTTCAACAGCTCAATCTCATTTCCAATGCAGACTGACGTGTATCAGTACAGAGGACCAAAACACAAACAAACAATAAAACCCCACAAAACCAAAACCAATAAAAACGGATACACGAGGATGAGGGGCAAGGGGGGCGGTTATTTTATGAGCATTCTTGGCCTTATTTGTTCAAAACTGAATTTTAAAAAGTAGCATTCTGCTGTGATGGGAATTAAATTCTCATTGACTACAGTAAATCTGAGGAGCTAGCCTTGAAGCGGAGGTATATTTTATGTACAAGTGGAAGGTAGAAAGAAGTGCAATCCACTTGCAAGGAAGAGGGGATCTGTGATTGGTGGAGCTGCATAGCAGCAGTTCTCTTAGGCCCACTCTTCCCTGCAGGTAGCTCCTTCCTTGCCCCTCACCCCACCCCAAACTCATTGTTTAGGAAGCTTCCACAGAGCGACGCACCATGAGAAGCACATGGGTTCCTTGAATAACTTCCTCAATTACTGCATAATTCAGCCCTGTCATGGTGCATAGCCCTTTGTTGATGCAGAAGAGGGGATCAGATTTTGTTGGGCATATGATCATGTAGCTTATTATGTGACTAGGAAGTGTGATGATACTAGAGATTGATGGTTTAAGATATTCTAGTTGGGTATAGCTCTAGGGCCTAATTAATGTTTTTACTGTATCAGTATTTGAGTTTAGCGCACACAGTCTGACAACAGATACATATTTTCCTTTGTGACCTACTGCTACTAAACTTGTATTGCTTCCCTTAGCCCTGGATGAATCAGTGATCATAATGCCCCGGAGTAAAGAACCTAAGGTTATGCCTACACAGCAGCCTTATTCCAGAGCAAGCCATTCCAGAGGAGGTATTCCAAAATAGCTTATTTCAAAATAGCGCGGCCACACACTAAATGCATTTTGAAATAGCACTTAGCAACTTTGAAATAGAGCATTTACACACAATAGAGCCTATTTAGAGATAGAGCCACTGGATACCCTATGGCTTATTTCGCAATAGGCTCTATTCCCTGTCAACACAGCCCCTATTTTGAAACATATGTTTTGAAATAGGTGCTATGCCTTATGGGCTATAGCTACACTTCAGTGTGATTTCTAAAGACTAGCTTTCAAAAGCCACTTTTCGAAAGATCGCACTTAGAAACTGTGCATCTCCACACAAAAAGAGGATTGAGATTGCAATCTGCTCTTTCGAGACACTGGCCTGCTCTTTTGAAAGGGAGTGTTCGTGTGGCCCAGGGTGCTTTTTTGAAAGAAAGGGCCAGAAAATGCTGCAGATGGAGTCGCATGGTGGACAAGTCCTTCCAGAGGGCCTCAATTCCCTTAAGGAGCCCCTCCCAAGCAACTTTTGCTTGCACACGCTGAGGGCCACTTTGCCACCCAAAGTTACACAGATGCTGCCCAATAAGAGAAGCCATGTGGTGAAACAATATGGACCCTCAGCAGCTCCCCGATGTGCCACCCCTCAAGGCTGTGGCCAGCCTGCTGACCATGTTGCTAGTGGCCATCCTCTAGCAGCTCTGGGGGGCCACCCTGATAGCCACCCTGATACAGACTGTCCTTGTGGAACAATGCCTGTGTCCCCTCTCCTTGGTCATCTGGCACCTGTGGGGCTATCCCACCAACAGCGACATGTGGGACCGGCTGATGCTGGGGGATTGGGATGATGACTGCTGGCTCCAGAACGTCCACATGACAAAGTGGACGTTTCTGGAGCTATGTCACTGGCTTGCCCCAGCCCTCCAGCACCACGACACCTGGATACAGCCTACAGAAGAGGGTAGCCATTGCCTTCTGGAAGCTGATCATCCCAGACGGACACTGCTCAGTCAGCCACCAGTTCAGGGTGGGCAAGGCCACTGGCATGGCCATTCTCATGGAGGTAAGCTGTGCTTGGGTCACACACCCATCACAGGGAGGAGGGGAGGGGGCTCCCAGGCAAGGGAGACCCTCAGGGACCGGGGACCGGGGGTCCTGGAGGGGAGCAGGGAGCATGCAGGGGGACAGGGCAGGGATGGGGATTAGTGGGCATGTTGCATCCTGCCACACACTCATGGGCGTGTTCTCCCTCCACCCCATGTAAGTTGTGAGGGCCATAAACAGCATCCTCCTAAGTCGGGTCATCCATGTTGTGGACCTTGACATCGCCCTCGCAGGGTTCACTGAGTTGGGCTTCCCCAACTGCTCTGGGGCTCTTGATGGTACCCACTTCACCACCTGGGCCCCAGAACACAGCATGGGTGCATTCATCAACCACAAGGAGTATCACTCTGTGGTGCTCTAGGCCCTTGTGGACACCAACAGCCATTTTATGGCCGTGTGTGGGCTGGTCCAGGTGAGCCCATGATGCCCAGGTGTTCCATAACTCTTGGCTCGGATGCAGGAGGGAACCTACATCCCCCTGTGGGACCTCCCTGTCAGGGACCTGACCATGCCCCCTGCCTTCATCGTGTCCGATGCCACCTACCCCTTGCACCATGGATGATACGGCCCTACACAGGACATACTGACCCCAGCCAGGATGTTTTTAATGAGTGCCTGAACCGAGCTCACAACACACTGAAGTGGGTGTTTGAAGGGGTGTTTCCACCTCCTCACATGCCTGGAGGTGGGCCTCCTCAACGCGCTGGCCCTGGTGGGGACATGATGTGCCCTCCACAATATTGTGGAGGAAAAGCATGAGTCTTTCATGCAGGGGTGGGCTGCTGATGCCATCCATGGCTATGACCAGCCTGCTGCTGACCTGTGCTGTCAGGCACAATGGGACAAGGTGCAGGTTAGTGAGGCCCTGAGGGAGGCCTGCACTCAGGAGCCTCAGTGACTCTCCCCATGCACCCTCAACCATGACCCCTGCCCCCAGACAAATGACACAGGAGTGGGGAAATATAAAATATTTACTAGAATGATCTACAATGACTCCAAACTGTTTAAACTGAATAATGAATTATTTACAAGGGGTATTGGGGTGGTAACTATATACAACAGTGGGTGAGGGCAGCAAAACTTGGGGGGTACTGGGGTGAGGGTGGGGGGCCTTACTCCTCCACTGGGGTGTGGGCTGGGTGCCACACCAGCCATGAGACCCCCCAACCACCCCAGGTCTGGCGTCCTTGTTGGTACTGGCATGGGGCTAGGACCATGGAGAGGTAGGTGTGTGGAAGCGGTCCGGTGGGTGTGGCCTCAGGCTCGGCAGGGGGCATGGGGAGGTAGGGAGGGTTGGGAAGGCAGGGGGCATGGGGAGGTAGGGGCAGGCTAACCCTGGCTGGCTGTAGTCACCAGCCACTGGCCCAGTGTTGGTTGGGTGGCTGGGGGATGATTGGGCGGGAGCAGGGCAGCAAGGTCAGGGACTGCAGGGGGAGACTGCTGCAGGGGCTATCAAGGGAGTGGGAGGCTGGGTCAGGTGGGCAGTCACAGCCTGGGTGAAGGTGTCCAAGGTGCTTGTCATCCTATCCCAAGTCTACCTCTCTGTCACCAATCACTCCCGCAGGACAGTTGTCATTGTCGTGTTCATCCTCCCTCTCTCCCTGGTGTGGCCAGCGCATGCCCTGGTGGCAGCACCATGTGGGTGCAGAGGGTGGTGGGTTCCCAGCCTCCTTGCCCTCTGGCTGCAAATTGGGCTTGGCCAACCCCCAGATGGTGGAGCTGTGGGGACAGAAGGGGACAGCAGGATGACTCATCAGTCCTGCAACCTGGCTCCAGGGGCCATGCCCCCTGCCTCCCATGTCCCCTCACCCAATGGCCTGTCTAATGTCTTGGGGGATCCCGGTCACTTGGGGTCCCTGCATGAGTGGAGCTTGCACAGGCTTCGGGCATGGGGCCTGTGGTGCTGTATATGGGGGCAGGTGCTGAGTGCCATACATGGCTCCCTCCAGGGCCTGAGGAGTGCGGCTGTCCAGGGTGTGTCTGGACTGGGGCTGGTGGCAATGTGAGTGGCCCACTGCTGGCTATGGCAGAGGTGGGGGCCCTCTTCCCACATGCTGGGGTGTCTGAAACAAATGGGACCTGCCTGTTGGTCCCTCCAGGAACTCAGGGGAGGCCTGGGAGGAGGGGTCTCAGCTCAACAACCCAGAGGGGGTGGCAATAATGTGGGTCCCATTGCTGGATCCATTGTTCCCTGCCTTGATGTCTGGGTCCCTCAGCTGAGGGACGCTGGTGCCAGCTGTTCCTCCTGCTCTGGCTCCTGCTCTGGCTGAGCTGTGTTGAGGAGGGCAACAAAGGGGGACACCTGCTTTAGGCTGAGGAGGTGATCTAGCGCCCCACAGTGGGGGCAGGTGGTGGCTGCTGACCCCAACTGGCTGGCTGCATCCCTCACCCAGCAGTACGCCTGCGTTAGCTCCTTCACTTTGCCATGCACCGGGTCAGTCATGCAGCAGGGATGCCTCTGGGATATGAGGCCAGTGGACAGGCCCACAAATGCTGTGGTGTTCTGGCGATAGCCTGCTGTGTGCAGGAGGACATCCTTGTTTCCCCAGAGTCCAAGGAGGTTCTTGATCTCAGCCTCTGTTCATAAGGGGCCCCCTTTGTTTGGGTGCCTGGTTGGGCTCCTAGGTGCCCTCTGCCTGCTCACTGGGGGGATCCCATGGGGGGGCTTGGGGCTCTTGGCTGCTGGCCATTTGGAGGGGTTGGGTGCCTTGGGGGCTGCTGGACACACTTGAGAGCAGGCTGCTGCAGCCTCATGCTGTCCTTGCTGCCAGCACACTCTCAGCTTCCTGCCTCGAGGTTTGTGAGTCCCTGAATCTTTAAATGCATCTGGACATAGAGAACATAGAGCCCTGTTTATGCTGGCAGGGAGGTCTCTGCATTCTAGCTGGCCAGTGCCATGGAGGGCCCCCTGTTTTGCAAGAGCCTTTTGAAAGGGGGAGCTCTTCCTGATAGGGGAGGGAAGAGCAAATTTGAAAGGCGGGCTGCGTTATTTCAAAATTCCTTCCAAAAGGACGCATTTGTTTGTCGATGCTCCGTGGGGCTTGCTAATGTAGATGTGACCATGAGGTAAACCTGTTTCGAAATAAAGCATCCACTATTTGACAATTATTTCAGACTAGTGGTTGCATTGTACAGACACTCACACGGTTATTTCGAAATAGAGGCTGCTATTTCAAACTAACTTTGCTGTATAAATATGCCCTAACTGAAGAGTAAGTATTGCTTGGGATAGTCTCAGTGGGAAGGACAAAATTCCCCAGGCTAACAATGGTCTAGCACACCCCTTTATTCTGAGATGCCTAAATCGCTGACAACAATTTTGGGCGGGTTCAGTGATGAATTGGATTTTGGGAACAGCTGTGGAAGCTGCGAATGTACAGCTTTAAATTGCATCAATGTTTTACGGATTTATTCTGCAAAGCTTCTCAAATACCTGTTGAACATCAGAGCGGGGAAAACAAACCTAGCTCCATGCGTCACAGACGTTCCTAGATGGTATGATTTCTTTTGTTAAATTAGTTACAAACTCCAATGTAAAGGTCAGTTTGTTTGGATTAAGGATACTGTTTGTTTAAGAATAAGGTGGTTTTAAGTCAGAGGATGCTCTACTTTTAGCAGAGGTTTTATAAATATAACTTCTGAAGCCAGTGGTTTCTGCCAACTTTCTCTTTTGAAGACATTGGGCCTTATTCTTCTTTCATTTACAGAACTATAAATCAGGAACAACGTCAGCAAAGTCAAGAGTTATTCTCGTATAAAATGGATAAAAGAGGAGACTCAGGACTCGTGAATTATTAAACTGAGTGACAGCTCACGCCACAGGGTCAACTGTAGCTCACGGAGTCCTACAATACAACCCCTTACTAGTCTCATCTTTAAAATGTGTAACTGACCCAATCCCAGCACAGGAAGGGGTAGCTATTCCAGTCAAGATGGCACATCAGCCACTAGGAACTGTAAAGTATCAGAGGGGTAGCCATGTTAGTCTGGATCTGTAGCAGCAATGAAGGGTCCTATGGCACCTTATAGACTAACAGAAAAGTTTAGAGCATGAGCTTTCGTGAGTTAACTCACTTCTTCAGATGCATCTGATGCATCTGAAGAAGTGAGTTAACTCACGAAAGCTCATGCTCTAAACTTTTCTGTTAGTCTATAAGGTGCCACAGGACCCTTCATTGCTGCTAGGAACTATAAAGTCCCTTCAAAGACCTTTGAATTCTGGGGGGACTCTCTCCATGACAGTGGTGAGATTTGCTTCAAGTTTGTATATTCTGAGACCTGGCCCTCCAAAAATTAGGGTAAATGCAATCTTCTCCATACATACAAATTAGATGTGGCTATCAGGATCCCGGCAAGCTGCCAAAGTAGTCCTCAGATAGACCATGTTTGGTAACCATTGCTTTAAAGGAAAACAAGCATAATTGCTCTCAACCTGTTGAAGTGTTAAAAGAGAATTTACTGGATTTGCTGGTCAGACTGACAAAAAAGTCGAATGTTTTGCTAAATGAGGATTTTGCAATATACTTATGGGATGGAAAGAGACGATTATTTTGCTGCCTTTTGCCCACTCTTTTACCACCTGCTGAGTTTAAGTAAAAAATGTTCTGAAGAAATTTTTCTAGCTTAATGTAAAGGCTGCTTCGATTACTTCTGTGCATTTTCTGATGAAATTGGATCGTTCTGCTTCACATTCCTCTTCCTCACCTGCTCTGAGAAAGCAAATTTAATTCTTTGGACAGAATGTCAGTCCTGACTAACAAACACACATTTTGTTCTCAGTCACAAATATCCCTCTTTTTAGTAGTTCTCTATACTTATGCTTATCAGAATTAGATTTTTGTCTATAATTGCAATAGATAATATTTATTTTTAGGCTTTTGCAGATTTTTAGTCATTCAAATTTTCACAGTTATGCAAAATTAGAGGAGGTTCAGACTGTTTCATGACAGTAGATGTTGAGATTCAAAAAGTTAAAGCTTTATAAACTGTTCAGACATAAGTTGTCCAATGCACATATAAATATACAAAGTGAATATCTTCAGATTAAAAAAGTACCCATTTGTAAGAAGCCTAATTCAAAAGTCTAAATCACAGTATTTTGACTAAAGCTCTCAAGCAGCATTTTTCTTATTTTCTCTATCTGTAACCTTTAACTATTATGGATGGAAATAATTTTGTTCAGTGTATTTACAGTGAAATCAACATTTAGCAACAATTGTTGATTACAATCTAGTCTTTCTAAGGCTGTAGTACACTTTATTTGATTAATATTAATTTTCAGGTTCTCAGAAAACCCGAGATGGTTTGCAGCTAGGTTTTCTGACTAATGCCATGTAAGCCCCTGCACATTTAAATGAAATCTGAACACAGAATATTTTAAATGAGTTTTGCCTTGGACTCATTTTGGGGTAAAGTAGAAGTTCTCTCCCCTTTTCTTTTCAACACTTTCATCTAATTCAGGGGCAGCGAACCTGAACGTGAGAAAGAATTAGAATTTACCAGTGTACATTTCCAAAGACTCATAGAACTGGAAGGAACTCCAAGATGGCATCAAGCCCAGCCCCCTGCCCTCATGACAAGACCAAGCACCATCTAGACCTGTGGTGTCCAACTAGTTCTGAAGTAGTAACCACTAGAGTGGCTACTGCTATAGATAACTAGATACATTATTCTGAAAATATATTTATTGTTCAAGCCAACTAGCCACACTCAACCGGCCAAACAGCCACATGTGGTTGGTATTGGACACCACGAATCTAGACCATAAGGGGGAGAGTGGGGATAGGGCCTGGGGCAGAGCTGGGGGTTGAGCAGCAAGCACCCCTAGCACATTGGAAAGTTGATGCCTGTAGCTCTAGTCCCGGAGTTGGCACCTATGCAAGTAGCGGCATATTAACTTCTGAAGAGCCACATGTGTAATTCAATCTCTTGCACCAATGTGAGGATCATAATACATTCAATGTAGTGCATATCCAAAGTACTAAGGACTTTGGGTACACACCTTCGTGAGTTCTTCAGCAAATTATATAACCCGTCTATGCCTATTTCCCATTGCGGCAGGGCCAGGTCAGAGGGCTCCTTCAGAGGGGCTGAACAGCAGCCGAAACAGGCAGAAGGACTTGCTAAATACAAGCAGGGCAATTACAAGCAGCTGGGTGGGAGCTGGCTCAGCCAAATTGGAGCCAGCTGACTCCACTACTGGCTCAATAAGAGACCTTTTAAAACCCCCCCACTGTTGGAAGGAGAGGAGGAGAGAGAGGGAGGACTGGAGGGGAGGTGTAGAAAAGAGTTAGAGAGTCAAAACTGAGAACAAGGCAGACCACCTTTGGGGCCTGGAGAGCAGAGGAGGGAGCCCCTGGAGTAGTGGCTGGGCTGCCCTTCCTGGAGAACAACTGCAAGCCCCAGCCCCTGGGAGAAAAGGGGTGATAGACTGGAAAGACCAAAGAGACTAACCTGAACTGTGGTCTAGGTAAGACGGGCCCTTGACACACTACATACATTCTGGGAAGTGGAGATAATACCCTTTCTCCCTTCTTCAATCTGCATAGATTGTAATCTGTCCGGGAGCAGTGAGCATGTCCCTTCCAGCCCCAAGGACAATCTTGTTGGACCTCTCATGTGCTACTATAATCCAAATGATAATAGGTTTAAACTAGTCACGGTATAGACGTGCAGGCCAAGAGCACATGAGATTAGTTAAAATAATGTTAGCTTGTAAAGAGGTCTTCTTTCTAGCCCCCCATTTTCAATAGCTATTTTCAGAAATGTTCAGTGGTGGGGCTTTGCCTAAATGGGAGTTCTGGGGGCAAAACTTGAGGGAAAATTTGGCTAGTGTCAACTAGTTTAATTATATTAAGCAGGAGTCAAAAGTCCAAATAATGATTAAGGAATTATTTTTCCTTTATTACATTACTCAGAGGCTGCATCTACACTACAAACTTACTTCAAAGTAAGGTGCTATGTCAAAATAGCCTGCAGAGCATCTACACACACTTTCCTTTACTTCAAAGTTAACTTCGAAGTAAGGGAGGCCAACATTGGAGTCACTACTCCATTCCTGGGAATGGGGTAGTGGCTTCCTTTGAAGTTAAATAGTAACAGAGAGGAAGCCATGCTAGTCTATACACTATCAAAACAAAAAGCAGTCAAGTAGCACTTTAAAGACTAGCGAAGTAGTTTATTAGGTGAGCTTTCGTGGGACAGACCCACTTCTTCAGCCCATAGCCAGACCAGAACAGACTCAATATTTAAGGCATCTGTCCATATATGATGTTAGTAGAGGAGCATGAGAAAGTGCCCGTGATTCTGTGAGTAGCCTGGTTAGGTCCAGTGATGGTATTTCCAGAGAAGATATATGGACAAAGCTGGCAGCGGGCTTTGTTGCAGGGAAAGGTTCCAGGACTGGTATTCCTGGGGTATAGACTGTGGCTGTTAGTGAGGATCCTCATGAGGTTGGGAGGTTGTCTGTAGGAGAGAACAGGCATGTCAGCATATATGCCATCATGTGCCAACAATGCCCAGATGGTTTGTATATTGGACAGACTTCTAACTCCCTTAGACAAAGGCTCAATGGGCACAAAACAGACATCAAAACACTCCAGATCCACAAACCAGTTAGTCAACATTTTAATGGAATGGGGCATTCTGTCAATAACTTAAAGGTATGTGTGTTATTGAAGAAGAATTATCGCACCGTTCTGGAAGGGAAACAGCCGAGCTGGCTTTTATATTCAAATTTGGCACATTAACACATGGTTTAAATCGTGATGGGAACTTTCTGAGTCACTATAGGGGCTCGTCTGCATACTTGACTCAATCTAATTCTTGACCTTCCCCCCCACCCCTCCACTCTCTGATTTGCTCACCTTGATTATCTTTTTCTGATTTGTCCTCCTTGCTTACTGTTTTTGGTTCTCTGTGCCTTAAATATTGAGTCTGTTCTGGTCTGGCTATGGGCTGAAGAAGTGGGTCTGTCCCACGAAAGCTCACCTAATAAACTATTTTGCTAGTCTTTAAAGTGCTACTTGACTGCTTTTTGTTTTGACTTTGAAGTTAAGTGTGTGTAGACACTCTGCACTCCTCGCTTCAAAGTGAGAAGTCCGTCAAGGAGGTGCCCCACCCCCCTGGAGGACGGAGACACTCTGGACAGCCCAGGCAGGGCTCTCTGGTCCCTGCTGGCCACCTTAAAGGAAACAGCTCCCTGGCAACCCCAAGCAGGAAGCTGAGACTGTGCCACACAAGCAGGGGCAGCATGAGCTCCCACTCAGACTGCTCCTGCTCAAAGAAGCAGCCTGCCTGCGCACCCCCTGGCCACCATGGTGACACACCAGGACCACCCCCACCCCCGGGGCCCTGGATGATGAGTCTGAGGGCTCACAGCACCTGGGCCAGGAGGGGATGTTCCTGGACTCAGGATGAGCTGAATGACCTCCTCGCTCTGTGTGGGGAGGAGGAGGTCCTTTGCCAAACCAACACCTGCCACAGAAATGCCGAGGCCTTTGACTGCCTGGCCAGCGGCCTTGCTGCCTGGGGCCACCCCAACTATGCTGGCATCAGTGTGCGGATAAAAGTTAAAGAACTCTGCCAGACCTACATCAAGGCTGTCAATGCTGCCAGCCAGTTGGGGGCACAGCCCATCCACTGCCCTCACAGGCTCCTGGGGCCGAGGGAGGCGGCCACCCTAGAGTATCTGGTGGACACCGCTGGTCCCCGCCACCTGCAGACAGTGAGGATGAGATGGGTCCCTCCATCACCATGAGCGTCCTGTGTGGGGAGTGGCCGACTGAGACCGAGGGTGATGACGCGGGATCCAGTGACAGGACCCTCATCATCACCCTCCCCTCCGGGACACCAAGCTGAGCCTCCTCCAGCCTTACCTCGCCCGACCCCTGGGAGGTCAGACCCCATACGTATGGGCCAAGTGGGATGTCGCAAGGGCTGGGGGTGACCTCCCAACCCACAGAAGAGCCCTGCAGCTCACACGCCTGGGGACAGTGGAAGGGGAGGGATCATGGGCTGACCCTCGCCAAGTGGGAACCTTTCGGCATCCGAGAGCCCAGGGGGCTCATGGGCCACTGGGCAGCAGGCAAGCAGGGTGGGGGCCAGCACAGCAGGGGCTCCAGCCCGCCTGCCGGGGTTGGGACCCGGTGCTAATGGGCCATCCCCCTGTCCCCTTCTGTCTCCACAGGTCTATTGTTGGGAAGGTGCAACTGTGTGCTGGAAAAGGCTGCAGCCACAGGGGCCAGGAGGCTGCCCCATCGCTCCAGCTTGCATCCCCCCGTGGCCATGGCAGGGCCCCCCACAGATGGCGCTGGATGAGGAGGCGGCCGCCAACTGGACAGTCATGTGGGAGATGACCAGGATACTCTGGGACTGGCTGGTGATAGAGTGTGACAGGTGGGTGCGGCCGAAGGGCTGCACGCACCCCTTCACCAGCCCAGCCTGCAGACACCCCCCCCTCAGCTGCCCACCTCCTGGTGGAGCTGTCACTGTCCGCCCATCTTGAGCTGGCTCAGTGGCTGCTGGCTGAGGTGGGCGCACCTGGCCCAGCCCCAGTGCCACCCCTGCACACCCCAGGCCTACCTCCCTATGGTCCCAGACCCACTGCAGCCCTGCAGGGGGCCCTGGACCTGGGGTGGTAGGGGTAGCCATGGCTGACATGGCTCCTGGCCTCCCACACCCCTGGGTGACTGAGCCTTCTCCCACATAGCCCCCGACTCCCAGTTCAGTCCCCCCACCTAGTCCCCCACCTCTCTCCTGTGGACCGTTCCCCCATGTATTGTGAATAGTTTCACACATTGCTCTGTTTTGTTTTGCAAAAAAGTTTATTACCCCTATACTAAAGTACAGTGTTCCTACCCTAACCCTGTGTTCCTGGTGCTTGAGGGGATAGTGGTGAGGGGTGGAGTGTGAGGGATGGGGGCGTGGTATGGAGTGTGGCTGGGAGGGTTAGGGCAGGCCCTGGACGAAGGCCTGGCACAAGGCTTCCTGGACCCTGAGTCCATCCCTCTGTGCCTTACAGCATGGGGCAGTGGGTGGCTGTTCATAGCTGGCCCCCCCCGGGTCCATGGCCCAGCCCTGGATGAAGGGCTTCTGCTGACCCTGCACAAGATTGTTGAGGGCACAGGAGGCAGCGATGACCAAGCGGGCGTTTGGGAGGCTGACATCCAGCCTGATGAGGAGGCTGTGAAACCTCCCCTTGAGCCTCCCAAATGCACGCTCGGTTGTGCCCCTGGCATGGTTGAGGCAACCATTAAATTTCTAGTGGGTTGTTGTAGTGTGTCTGGTATAGGGCAGCATGAGCCACAGGTGCAGCCTTGAGTACACCTGGCAGCCTTGAGTACATGCAGGTCGGGGTGTTGCAGGAGACCTTTCAGGGGTTGGCCGGTTGTCAGTCCAGAAGGGCTTGTCAGCATGCTACCCCATGAGTGCATCATTTCCTAGCCTCTTACTCTGAAACAGGGGCTAACTGTATGTGGATGCTTAACTTCGAAGTAGGAGGCAGCCTACTTTGAATAAGTGAGGGTGCATTTTGTGTGTAGATTCTCTACTTCGAAGTCGCTTAGTGTGGACACAGCCAGAATGTCTGTCTAGGTGATTAAGCAGTGTTTTCAGTCAAAAGTGGGTGCGTGCTGGTAGTCTCCTGGTGAAAAAGTTGCAGAATATGTCACTCTTTGAAATTTTTCTTAAGCCAGGAGAACTTCAAAGCCCTGAAGACTTCAGCTTTTCCCACCTATTCTTTTCTTTTGCCATCCCTCTTTTCATAAATTGCAACAAAATAAGCACATATGCCATTCCATACAAACACCTAGCTTAACGGAATATTACAGCTGCACATTTAAGAACTCAAAAGCCAGTTAATTCCAGAGCTCAGCTACACTCCTTAGGCATACCTATCGCAAAACAATACTTTGATATTATAAGATCCCTACTGTTTCTCAAATTGCACAATCCTGTGTGTATTTTCCATAAACTTAGATACGTGTGTTACATCTTCTAATCTGATGAATTTCTAAATTTAGTTACTGGGCCAAATCCTAACAATGGTGCAATTGTTACTAAAGCAAAATTCCCACTGAACTGAGTAGGAATTTTGTATGTGCAAGGGTGGACTAAGCACTTTATTATTTGGCTTTGTACTTGTGCCGTATGTTATGAGCATGATGGACATCATTCTAAACCATAGTATGTTAGGAAAACTGCACATGTGGCAGTGTGGAAATGAATATCACCATTCTACAGAATAATAGCCTGCCATGCAAATGACAATGCCAACAATGAAGCAGAGCTACCGTCTGAACGTTTTGATTGTATAAGGTTATAATAATGACTAAGTAAAAGAATTACTGTGGTTGAAAACTGAGTTAACATGGGGCTTTAAGTCAGGCCAGGAATGCAACCATGTGCATCCCTGGAGTCTGTTCACTGTAGCAGCTGCTTTAACTGTGACTGAGAATTCCATAGCTTTATCCTGCTATCAGATTTAGTGATTTTATGGTGCCTGATTCTCTTGTGCTGAAACGGGTATTATGGTACCACACGGGTGTTCCTTAGCCTGGAGGACGCTGCTGCAACATCAGCGATATCTGAGCCCTCTCACTATTTAAGTGACGGAGACATAAAAGGTAAATGGGGTCTCCGTGACCTTTCCTCATTGTGTTGAGGGCTGCCCTCACTTTTAGTCCAAGAGAGTTTTGGACTTGCAAATAAACATGAAGAGAAGAGAAATGAGGAGAGTGTGGTGAAAATAGAGGAGGGGAGATGTGTGTTTAAACTCTGGCACGAATATGCAGCTGGCCTGATCCTGCAAATTCTTACTCATTCAAACAATACCTCTATTTTATACAGCATAGGTTTTGAGAAACAATGCCTTAAAATACTTTAGACTTATAGTTAAATAATAAATGATAAAATGGGAAGAGAAAATTTAGTGGTACAGGCTAAGGAAGGAGGAATAGCGTTCTGCTGAATTTGAAAGAAGATGGCAAGTCAATGGGGCATGAAGTTATAGGAAGGAGAATTGGCTGAAAATGTTATGTTTCTGCAGGAAGATTAAAAAAACATTTCTGTTTTGACCTTCTCCCTCCCTTCCAAACTAAAATCTGGGAATATGTGACCAATTTTTAATTGCAATTCAAAACATTTTTAGTGGACACATGGTTTTCTGTTTCTATTTTGTTTTTAACTTTCTTTTTGTTTGAGGTAAAAAGCCTTTCCCACCCTCCTCTTTCCCCAAATTTGACATAAGTCTAGGAAGAGACACAAGTTCTTCACTTGCATTTTTTAAAATAATGCAATGAGAATTTTGGGCAAAATTTATGCCCAGAGGGCTCATGCATCACTCAGGCTCTTTGCTTGCGATCAGGGTGATTTTCACCATGCATAGCCAAGGTCTTTTTTTCCTCATGACACTTCAGGTAGATTATTAAGCTGTTTCCCCAGGTAACAGTGTATCTTGGCTCCTGAAAATTTTTAATTTAAAATCTGCTTCTATATCATTAATAGGCCTATTCTGTTTGCCTTTAAACATGAGGGCTGCGTCTACACGTGCACGCTACTTCGAAGTAGCGGCAGTAACTTCGAAATAGCGCCCGTCACGTCTACACGTGTTGGGCGCTATTTCGAAGTTGAAATCGACGTTAGGCGGCGAGACGTCGAAGTCGCTAACCCCATGAGCGGATGGGAATAGCGCCCTACTTCGACGTTCAACATCGAAGTAGGGACGTGTAGACGATCCGCGTCCCGCAACATCGAAATAGCGGGGTCCTCCATGGCGGCCATCAGCTGGGGGGTTGAGAGATACTCTCTCTCCAGCCCTTGCGGGGCTCTGTGGTCACCGTGGGCAGCAGCCCTTAGCCCAGGGCTTCTGGCTGCTGCTGCTGCAGCTGGGGGGTCCGTGCTGCATATACAGGGTCTGCAACTAGTTGTTGGCTCTGTGTATCTTGCACTGTTTAATGAAAGTGTGTCTGGGAGGGGCCCTTTAAGGGAGCGACTTGCTGTTGAGTCCGCCCCGTGACCCTGTCTGCAGCTGTGCCTGGCTCCCTTATTTCGATGTGTGCTACTTTGGCGTGTAGACGTTCCCTCGCTGTGCCTATTTCGATGTTGGGCTGAGCAACGTCGAAGTTGAACATCGACGTTGCCAGCCCTGGAGGACGTGTAGACGTTATTCATCGAAATAGCCTATTTCGATGTTGCAACATCGAAATAAACTATTTCGAAGTTGGGTGCATGTGTAGACGTAGCCGAGCTGTTCCACTGATGTCAATGCCATTGCTTATGTGACTAAAGTGAACAGAATGTAGCTGTTCATCCATAAGCACTCTCGTCCAGTTTCTCACCCACACATTCCTTTGTCCTCTGTTCCACTGAGGCATTTAATGGAAGGCAATGCACAGTTACAAACAAAAGAAAAGCTGTCAATTTGACGACCCAACAGTGAATACAAGCATAAATGCTCTTCATGCACCTAACAGCTCAATTTCGGTACAGTTAATCTTGTGAATGCATACTCAGATTTAACTTTGACTCTTTTGTAGAGATTTGCTTTTGGTATTTGGACAGGTGAAAGCATCAACCATGCAATTCATGTAAAATAATCACTAGTTGGTGTCAGTGAAGAAAGTCTTAAAGTGTATCAATTACAGTTCTCACTTCTACTTCAGCGAGGTTATATTTACCCAGCGGGATAGTACACATGCATCATTTTAAAAGGAGAGCCCCTATAAAATAAGACACAATGGTTGTTTTTTTTTGGTTTCAAGAATCTTGGAAGAAATAAACAGTAGGATTTATTAACAAAGCAATTTATAAGTAAACTAAATGTTTTTGTTTTAAAAGTAGTAAGGAAATGGACTGCATATTTGATATCAGAATGAAGGCTATTTCATGCGGAAGGTGCTATGCAAGAGAAAATATTTTAGTTTCATTTTAATGAAAATGAAAACAGAGAGATTTCATGTGTTTGAAGATCTTAGGGCTAGATGTTTAGGCGGGGTAAACCAGCATGATGGCACAGGTCCACAGAAAGCAATGGAGATTTGCTAATTTACACAAGCTGAAGGTATGACCAGCAGTATGTACCTTGCGAAGACCAAAATTAAAACTCAGTTCAAAAAGGAGTTAGATAAGTTTATGATTATCAGTCACTATTAGACAGGATGGTCATATTCTAATATCCCTAAACCTCTGGTTGAGAGAAGCTGGAACTGGACAACAGGGATAGACTGCTCAAAAATTACCGGAGGGGTAGCTGTGTTAGTCTGGATCCGTAACAGCAACAAAGTGTCCTGTGGCACCTTATAGACTAACAGAAAAGTTTTGAGCATGAGCTTTCGTGAGCACAGACTCACTTCATCAGATGGAGTTCCATGACCAGCATCTGATGAAGTGAGTCTGTGCTCACGAAAGCTCATGCTCAAAACTTTTCTTTTAGTCTATAAGGTGCCACAGGACCCTTTGTTGCTGTCAAAAATTACCCTGTGCTGTTAATTCCCTTTGAATCATCTGGCACCAGATACCTCTGGAAGACAGGATGTTGGGTTAGATGCTCTATTGGCTGACCCAGTTTGGCCATTCTTATGTTCTTATTATTTTGTTCTTATGTATGCACAGAATTTCTAGGATTAGTGACTACATATTATAGTTGTAGTAGGCATCCTTCAGTCTGTATAGACTATGGATTGCGCCCTTTATAGTTTCAACTGAGGACTTCAATTACACCATCTACTGTGACTATGAAGACCCACACGAGAGTGACAGTCCTTGCTGCATCTCTTGCAGATGTGGTGGGTGCCTGGCAAGTCCTTAGTGTGCTTTCTGTATGCTCGCTTCTCCTCTGCTAGCTGTCTGATCCTCATCTTGCCCTTCTGAAGGCCCTTGTGTAACCCCTGCCTCCATCTGCCGCGGTCGTCTGCTAGTTCTTCCCAGTTGTCCAGCTTGATGTCTACCTCTCTGAGGTCTCTCTTGCAGACATCTTTGTAACGCAACTGGGGGCGTCCGGGAGGTCTTTTGCCAGAGGCTAGCTCACCATACAGGATGTCTTTTGGAATCCTTCCATCAGTCATCCTGTGGATGTGGCCAAGCCACCAGAGTCGACGCTGCCTGAGGAGGGTGTGCATGGTTGGGATTCCAGCTTCCTCGAGGACGGCGGTGTTGGTCACTCTGTCCTTCCATGATATTCCAAGGATGCGCCTGAGGCAGCGCAAGTGGAAGACGTTCAGCCTCTTTTCCTGGAGGGCATAGAGGGTCCAAGTCTCGCTGCCATAAAGGAGGGTGCTGAGGATGCAGGCTCTGTGGACTTGCATTTTGGTTGAGTGTACAGCTTGTTGTTATTCCACACTCTCTTGCTGAGTCTGGACAGAGTTGTGGCCACTTTTCCGATCCTCCTACTTAGCTCAGTGTCCAACGACAGGGTTTACAACATGACCTTGTCGGTGTTTGGAAGAAGAGCTAGAAACATGAATGACTGGTTCAAAGCTAACTCCGATGAGATGATTCCAGTCATTGAAAAGAAGCACGCTGCACTCCTGGAGTACAAACACTCACTGAGCCAGAGTATCCAGCAAGCACTTAGAGCGGCCAGAAGAACAGTACAGCAGACAGCCAGGCGCTGTGCCAACAACCACTGGCTCCAGCTATGCAGCAGCATCCAGACCTGTGCTGACTTTGGTAATCTCAGAGAAATGTATGAGGGTATGAAGAAGGCATTAGGACCCACCCAGAACAAGATGGCACCTCTGAAATCCAAATCTGGTGAAGTCATCGCTGACAAAGCCAAACAGATGGAGCGCTGGGTTGAGCACTACTCCGAGCTGTACTCACGTGAGAACGTTGTGGTTGACACAGCCCTTGATGCCGTCGAGCTCCTACCAGTAATGGATGAACTGGATCAGGAACTGACTGTGGATGAACCGAAGAGAGCCATTGACAGCATTGCAGCAGGAAAGGCCCCTAGCCAGGATGGTATACCACCAGAGGTAATCAAGTGTGCCGCTGACACACTCCTGGAACCCCTACATGAGCTACTGTGCCTGTGCTGGAAAGAGGGTGAGGTTCCACAGGGTATGTGTGACACTAACATTGTAACATTGTATAAGAACAAAGGAGACAGAAGCGACTGCAACAACTACCGTGGAATCTCCCTCCTAAGCGTCACTAGTGAATTGCTTGCTCGCGTCATCCTTGGCAGACTCCAGAAGATTGCTGAGAGGGTGTACCCCGAATTGCAGTGCGGATTCTGCGCAGAGAGGTCTACTGTTGATATGGTCTTCTCTCTAAGACAGCTGCAGGAGAAGTGCAGGGAGCAGAGGAAGCCACTCTACATAGCCTTCATCGACCTGACCAAGGCCTTTGACTTGGTCAGCAGGGATGGTCTGTTCAAACTGCTCCACAAGATAGGCTGTCCTCCACGGTTACTCAAGATGATCCAGTCATTCCACGAAGACATGAGAGGAACCATCCAATATGATGGCGCATTATCGGATGCTTTCAGAATCAGGAGTGGCGTCAAACAAGGATGCGTGCTTGCTCCGACATTGTTCGGAATCTTCTTCACACTCCTCCTGAAGCATGCCTTTGGATCTTCAACAGAGGGCATTTTGCTGCATACAAGATCTGATGGGAAACTGTCTAATCTTGCAAGGCTGAAAGCTAAGTCTCAGGTGCGGGAAGTCCTCATCAGAGACATGCTGTTCGCAGACGATGCTGCTGTAGTGTCTCACACAGAAGACCAGCTTCAAAAACTGCTGGATCAGTTCTCCAAAGTGTGCAAGGACTTTGGGCTTACCATCAGCCTAAAGAAGACAAACGTACTCTGTCAGGATGTTGCTGAATCCCCATCAATCAGCATTGACAACTATACGTTAGAGGTCGTCCACGAGTTCGTTTACCTCGGGTCCACCATCACTGACTACATATTATGGTATTTCCCAAACAAGGTATATGGTAATACGTGCAATAGAAATATTTATAAATAGGGAAACAGATATAGAGAGGCAGCTATGGGAGACATTCAAACAAAAAATGGAGGGGTGAGTTAACCATTCTTGCATTTAACATTCCAAAACAGTACCTAATCTAATGTACTATGGAATGTAATGCCCTGAACATCTTGACATAAATTTTAACAAATATTACTTGTAGAGGTCGATGGTAAATAAAATAATGCTGTTCCACACAAGTTTTCTCAAGAGTACTGGTTTCAGAGAGAAAAACAGGATTGCAATGTTACCTTCTAAGGCATCTCCTAGCAGTCCACTAGGTTAAAGTGGCCTGAGAAGAAGTGACTTTATTACTTTCTCATTATTTCTACTAGATATAATAAGTTTTGCTCAGAATGAGCCACAATGAGATGTAAAGTAAAACCGCGGCCCATGCTGAGGTAAAATCTTCATTTAGTTCCATGGTAAAAACTTATATTTCATTTTTAAATTATTAATTCAGTAGAAATGTTGCTTTCATGGGAACTCAGTAAAAACTGGATATACTTCAGGATTTTCCTTAATTTCTCATAGGATCTTGACTGCTAAAGTCATGTGATTACATCAGAATCTCAGTTATTCTTTTTCAAAATAGAGCATTTCTAGACCTCTTGGTTATGGTTATTTTAACTTCTAAAGTTGATGTGAGTTTTGTCATTGAATTTAATGTATGCAGAATTTCACCCAATATTTCTGAGTAGTGTGAACTGCTCCACGAATCTCAATGGGGTGTTAACTACGAGGGCCATCACTCTTAAGGGGACAGGCCTGCCATCACCAACCCAGCAAAGGACTCTACATGTGCAAGAAAAGAAGAATGTAGTGGGCCTGGCCCATTATTTATCCAAGTAGACATATTCCCATGCTGGGTTAAGTACTTAGAAACCCCATGACCCCACCTTATATCTCCAGGAGCACCAGAGGTAGGGATGGCAATTGTACTTCTACCTGTGCTGCTCCTGAGAGGAGGAGGCTTCTGTTGTAACTCTTGAGGTACAGTGGAGAGACCATGCTGTTGCCCTTTTGTGGGAGGACATGGAGACCCTGCTTCTCCAAATGGGAAGCTGAGCCATAACATTGTGGTAGAACTCAAGTTGCATGGAATAGAGACGGGGTGAAGTGTCATCATGTACCTATCGGAGGGGTAGACGTGTTAGTCTGGATCTGTAACAGAAATGAAGGGTCCTGTGGCACCTTATAGACTGTTAGTCTATAAGGTGCCACAGGACCCTTCGTTGCCACCATGTACCTAGAAACCCAGATGTCCTTAATCCATTACCAAGACACCCGGTAAACAGGGATCAACTTCTTTGTGTGGGAAAAAAGAAAATAAAAAAGAAAAGAACCAGAAAACTACTCGCATCACAGGAGCCCAAATAAACTCCATAGATGTTTTGAAAAGTTGGAATTGAAGCTGTCAGAACAAGACTTAATCATTCTCTCATCATGAATGGCAAGAGGGTTATTTGAACAATCAGGCCTTAGGTCTCCTGTGAGACAGGAGTGATACTTTATTCCTGGTACCAATTCAGACGTGTTTCAAAAGACAACAGCAAACCAAATCAACAGTTAGTCTGATCCTGTTAGAATGTCTACAGCCTACCCCGACTGTCACCTAAATAATATTAAATCAGTCATTGCACAGATACAAAATGTGGAATAGAAACAGACAGGTAGCCGTGCTAGCCTATACACTATCAAAACAAAAAGCAGTCAAGTAGCACTTTAAAGACTAGGAAAATAATTTATTAGGTGAGCTTTTGTGGGACAGACCCACTTCTTCAGACCATAGCCAGACCAGAACAGACTCAATATTTAAGGCACAGAGAACCAAAAACAGAGGTGGAGGCCTCTCTGATTTGCTCACCTTGATCTTTTTTTTTTCTGATTTGTCCTCCTTGATTACTGTTTTTGGTTCTCTGTGCCTTAAATATTGAGTCTGTTCTGGTCTGGCTATGGTCTGAAGAAGTGGGTCTGTCCCACAAAAGCTCACCTAATAAATTATTTTCCTAGTCTTTAAAGTGCTACTTGACTGCTTTTTGTTTTGATACAAAATGTGCTGTAGGACCGGTTACTTGTTACTGCCTATGTCAGGGGTCTGCAAGTGAAATAGCAAGAAGAGCCATTTTTTCAAATTCATTTACAAAATCAATACTTCAAGAACTGCAACACATGCGAATGAGACAGTCCGTAATAAAATGTCAATCCATAATTTTTGGCACCCCTATTTTAAGAACAGCGCACAAACAATGATTTGTACCAGTTAGAAAGTTGCTACCCCGTCTCCAGGCTTTACTTGCCTCAGTCCCCATATCTGCCCCCTGTCCTTGAGCTTTACCCCCCATCCCCAGGCTTAACTCCTCTCAGCCCCAAACCTGCCCCCCATACCCAGGCTTAACCCTTCTCAGCCCCAACCTTCCCCCCCATCTCCAGGATTAACTCACCTCAGTGTGCGCAACTCCCCTGTGGCTGCTGCCAACCCCACCCCTCTCCTTCCCACTGCCCCCTCCTTCTCAGTGTGGCTGGGCAGCTCCGGCAGCGCCAGGTTCAGCTGCCCCTCCCTGCAGCTCTCCTGCTGGCTTAGACTTACCCCACATGCGTGGCTCCCTGCCCTGCTGGCTTTCTTCTCCAGGGCTCCCTGCTGCAGCTGACTGCTCAGCAGCTCCAGAGGTTGCTACTGCTTGAACAAAAAAAACTAAATTCAGTTGGTTTAACAGCACAGAACTGAATTTAGTTTTCTTGTTTAAGCAGAGGCAGCTGCCAGAGCTGTAAGTGGTGTCAGTGGTGGGGCAGTGCTTGGAGCTGCGAATGGCTCCTTAAAGAGGTTGCTGACCTTGGCCTAGATTGTTGGGCTCAATAATCTCAGCCTGAACAATCTGTGTATATTAGAACATGGGCACAATATTCATTTATTGTCAGTCATTCATGTTACAAAAATCACTAGGGACCTAAACCAGACCCTTATGGTATTTCAAAAATATTTTGCAAATCCAAGAATTTGGAGCAATTAAGAAAACCATGTTAAAGTGCATGTGACTGGTGAAATTTAACACATAGACCAAAAGTTGTGCAAAATTCAATCTACATCTTTAATGATAAAACAAAGCAATTAATCATTTCAAATGATTCATACAGAGATGTAATAATAGAACCCAATTGCATGTCCCAGGCTTGAGAAAAATCATTTGTTACTTTGAACAGAGCATTAGTTGCTGGATGATTTGCTGTGCGAGCAGATGAGCATGGAAGAAGAATATTCATTTGAAATTAATGGGGTACTCTAATTTGACCTTCTGTCTGTTTTTTGTCCCCGTGTCTACACAAGCCCCTCCTTTTGGAAGGGGCATGTTAATGAGCGGGTTCAAAAGATGCTAATGAGGCACTGCCTTGAATATGCAGTGCCTCATTAGCATAATGGCAGCCGCAGTGCTTCGAAAGTGCGGCTTTCAAATTGCGTGCCGCCCATGGAGACGGGGACCTTCCAAAAGGACCCCCCAGTTTTTGAAAGCCCCTTCTTCCTATCTGGTGTTATCTGAAAGGGAGGGGCTCGTGTAGACCCAGCCAGAATGTTTTGCTAAATTGGGTTATTTCTTTTGGCATATGATGTATCCCTGATAGAGTTTGTACCCTTTATTGACAGGCAGGGGACCCTTTTCATCTGAACCATGGCTGATGTGCTAGTGACAAATTACTACTGTTGAAGGTTAATTGGGTTTCCCCCCAATATTGACATCAGTCTTATACCTATATATTCATAATCTAAGGCTATGGCAAGAACCTCTAAAGGGTAATTAGCTCTCTGCTACCATCTGTTGGTGAACAATGTGGGAACATACACACATCTGCTTTCATCTGCATAAACTGCTTATGCAGAATGCCGGAGGGACAAATGCTCCAGAGAGCAAGAAGTTCTCTGCCCTGATCTATGTGTCCATAGGGGGAAGTACATTTAGACACAGCCTCATTTTTATTAGCTTTCTACACAGAATACCACCAATGGCACTTTGGAAGTCACCAGAACTATACACCAACTCTGAATTGGTTGGATATGGAATTGAACTGTGTGATGGAACAGGGGCTCCTACTCTGTGGTAAGTACGCTACTTATAAGTCCTATATGCTAGTGGTTCCCCTTTGTTGGATTTGTTGTGCCACTAAGAGGTGGCTCTCTGAAAGGCTGTGACCTAGAGAGCATTCTTTGCTGAAGCAGAAGAGGACAGCAGGAGAGCAGAGTGAACTCTGGTGGTGGCTGCTCCAACACAGCCATTAAATAAAGCTGAAATCACTGTACCTGGGTTAAGTGGTGGAGCCTCAAGATAGAACCCATTAGGACTTCCCCAGTGGACTGGAGACATACATATCCGAGTAATACATCAGGACTCTGGGAGTCTGCTGCTCACTGTGAGTATAGCAGATGGTGAAGAAGGAAGTGGCTTGGCAAAGGGACATTTGGCTCTTGGACACTCACACCAGTGGGTAGGGAACTGAGTTCATGGTGACAGCCAAGCTTACTACGGGACAGAGTTTTATAATAAACATTCACATAGATATCTAGCTGAGTTTTTCCAAGCTGATTGTGTTTCCCTTTTTCCCCTACAAAGAAGCTGTTTCATACACTGTCTCAGGGCTTGTGCATAGGGTGGTATTGAATATTGAGGGTGACCAGGGAAGAAATTCAGTGATCCCAGAAATTCCGGATGGTGGATTCAGCTGGGGTGTTGGTAATTTTTAAGATGGACCAACAGATATTTGATTCTGACTTTATTGCTTGCATCACCACCAGGCAGAAGGAATACAGTAAATTGAAAAAAAAATCAGTTTTATCCTTCAGCATCAATTATGCTAAAATGTTTCTTGCAGATATAAGTAAAGTGCAAAGTAGAGGTGTGCATATGCTCGGCCTTCAGTTTTTTCTGAAAGTGAAGCCTCTGTGGACAGCAGGATGATGAAGAGCCCATTAAATTCAAAGAGGTGGCTGGCAGAGGAAGTGAAGTTGGCTCAGTTAGGCTATTATCCCTTTTTATCCTTGTATATTTCTGCTGGAGCTTATTCTTGAACACATCCCTGGAGTATTTATGTCCAAAATTCTTTACACATGATTACAAACTCTTGAAAAGGAGGCTCTCTCTTGGAGACCTTTAGATGGCAAGGGTGGTTGACCACAAAAGCCGGGCAGAAATTTCATTCAGAAATCAAAGAAGAAACAAGTGAAAGAACAGTCTAAAAGGAAAGGGAAAAAACCAGCTACCCAGGAATGCTTTACATGGACCTATTTAGTTCATGTTTTATTTGTATCCTATGCCAAGAGGAATGCTGTAGTTAACGGGGTTATTTAACTCTTTCCTTGCTCTGTAGAGCAGTAGTGCTTTTCATTAACACCTGTGCAAAGTGAATGTAAATGTAAAACCACTACTGCATCAGAATGGTTGGGTTTTCTACCCAGCCTGCACTCAGTGGGCACATGTCTCATTGACACTGTGACACTCAAGGAAGACGAAGTTCAGTCCTACAGTCTCAGGAGTCAACATGTGGCCTTTATTTTGGTAAGACTGGGGAAACTCCCTCTTCTAAGCAAACTAGGACATTGTCCTGAATGAGCGCCAGGTGGGAACGCACATTTTTGACAGAAATGTTAACATTTGCCAGCAAAATGACATTTCCCGCAGGTGAAGCAGCCTTTTGTTACTATGGAAACAGAAAGGTGGGGGTGATAACAGCTATTTTGTGTCTAATGGCTGGATTTTGTGTGGCCTTTCTATGGTGGGAGAGGGCAAGGAGCTGAGGGACCAGGAATTCCTTCCTCTCCTCCTCCTGCTGCAGGGCCCTACGCCACCCTGAAAGAAGCAGAGAAAGATGTTGGGCCAGAGCTTTGTCTCTTTACACGTGGGGTTGCGGGAGCAGATGGTGAGCTGCTTCTCCTAACGGGGTGCAGCCGTGGGATCTCCGAGAGGCAGAACAGCGCCTGGTGCTCCCCTGGGGCGGCGTGGCACAATGATGCCTTAAGTACACACCTGCCCCCTAGCTGCACTGCAACATACATCTATCTCAATGGAAATCTGCTGCTGTATTGCTTCCACCTGCCTTCCATTGTGAAAAGCTGCGTGCTTGCTGGGAATAGTAATGTTAAATCCTGGATCAAATTCCCAAAGGCTAGTGCTAGTTCAGCACAGAGCTATTTAGGGGCTCCAAGCGAGTTTAATCAAAGTTAGTAAATGCTGGAGTCTGTCCCAATGATTTTTTTGGAATCATATACAACCCATGCCTAGCAGATGGAATCCATGGGGTTCAGGCAGAAAGAGACTTAAAATAGGCAGCTGAGTATTCACTGGAAAAAGAATATTACATGAACCAGCTGGTCAAGTGACTGCAGAGAAGAATCTAACCAAATGTGGGAAGAGATTCCAATTTATGACTGAGAAACCTATTGTCTCCATACTTGTACCCCTTAGCAAATTACAGACTGGATGTGTAATGCAGGTGAACTGCACGAGCCACCTTACAAAACACCTGGGGACTAGTTTCAGTCTCCTATAAAATCTTATGCTTTCCACCTGATTCTGGATCTAAGACCCAAAAATTATTAGACATTAGTCTTCAACATTTCAGGTTTGATTCTTTTCTGTCCTGAACCTCGAGGAGTCATTTACACCAGTGCAAAGCGGGGGTAATATGCCACCATGATGAGTGGATAATTTCGCACAGGCATAAAGGGTGGTGGACAGGGCTGGTGACTGACTTTGCTAAGCTCTGGGAAATGTATGTCGGAGCTTGGATCCAGGCCCTCCAGAAGTAGGGTGACTACGTTGTGCTATGGCAAATACAGGACACTGGTCTCTGGGGATGGGGGTGGGGCTGCTGTCCCTTGTCAGAGCTCCATGGTGATGGGAGCTGCCTCTCCAGGGTGAGCCACCAGGGATGGGAGCTCTGCAGCTTCCACTGGGGAGACATCAGGGATGAAGAGAAGAGGAAGGAAGGGGCTCCAGAACACCCTGATTGGGGGAGGTGCCAAAGCCTCCCGGCATGCGGGGTGGGGGTGGGGGCAAGGAATGAAGCAGGAGCTGCCTCCCTGAGGCATGGGAGGCTGTGGAACGAGGTAGCCAAACCGTGGAGGGGTCCCTGGCAGTGGAAGCTGCCTCTCCTAACGGTAGGGCACCAGGGAACAAGGCAGCTATGCTGTCGTGGAGTTTGTCGGAAGCAGGGGCTACCACGGTGGGGTGCTGGGGAATGGGGCAGCTGCCCCACAGAGGAGCTCCCCTGCAGCAAGGTGCAGAGCTCCAGGGAACAGGCCCAAACACAGGATCCCTGGGAACAGGAGCCCAGAAAATACAGGACAGTTTGCCCATTTTCTTTAAAAAAGTCGGGACATCTGTGAGATAGCATAAATAAGGGACTGTCCTGGGGAAAAGCGGATAGATAGTCACCCTATCCAGGAGGGCAGGGCTAGAGCCATCAGCTCCCAGTGCAGCACCACACATTCACCAACCCTCCGGACTGACTCCAGTGGTGATGTAAAGAGCCCACAGCTCTAGTAGCAGTGACCACCAGAGCCCTGGGCCCTTTTAATTGCTGGGTCCTGGGCAATTGCTCCCTCTCTTCCCCACCCAGTCAGCAGCCCTGGTTGGGGGAGAATCAGCCTACCAGTCACTGTTACAGGGTTCACAGTTCTTGTACTCCAGAGGTGAAAATAACAAATTTCTTACAGGTACCATTGGGGCAGCTCAAGGCTCAAGGGTTGGAGGGTTGCAATATGGCAGTACCTGTAAGAAATTTAAGTGCGGGTGGGTGTGGGGGGCGTGGCTTACGGCAGGGGGTTCTGGTGGGTGTGGAGGGCTCAGGGCAGGAGATGGGGATGTGGCGGGCTTTGTGTGCAAGAGTCAGGGCAGGGGGCAGGGTGTGGGGGGGCGCGGGGGCAGGGCTGAGGGTGTGTGAGGACAGGCTCGTGGCAGGGGCTGGAGTATGGGTGGATGGGAGGAGCACAGGGAGGCAGGGGTGCTAAGAGGGGGTTCAGCTGCCCCCATCAGATGTACAGGGAAGGTGCTTACTAGTCTCACTCATCACTCTCACGCAGTGAGAGGAAAGCTCCCAGCGTGGGTCACGTACTCCTCTGCCCCTTCCCATCCGGCCCCTCCCCAGCCAGGAGGGAGAGGAATGCCTGCACACTGTGCGACTTCCTCTTGCTCCCTGATCCTGAGGGGAAGAGGAGAAAGCAGAGCCCCTGTACGAATCTTGAGGGGCTTCAGCCCCCTCCCCTTCAAAATGGCACCTGGCAGGGTGAGGGCTCAGGGCTGGGGCAGTCCCGGACTGGTTGAGGAGCGCACCTCCAGCTGGCCCCTTTAGCTTGCCTGTCTGCTGCTTAGCGAGGCAGCCTGCAGGATCCCCAGGAGCCCAGCTGAGAACCCTTGCTTCCTGCAGCAGAGTGTACCGGTTCCTTCTTGCTGGAGCAGTGCACCGGCCGCACGGGCCTCCTGACACCTCTACTGGACTCTCTAACATAAACGCTGACTACTACAGTTGTGGTTTGCAAGCTTTTAGGAAGTCATAAAACACCAAGAGGACATTCCATTTACTTTCAGCTTACGCATGTCAGCACCTACTGAAATAAAGAGAGAGAACAAAATACAGACAGTGATTGATATCACTAATGTCTTCATTTGCTTATTTTCTCGAGCAGTAACCTGGTTGTATGGGCTACATTCTGCTCTCAGTTCCAATACAATGACTCTGTATTTATTCTGCTTTTGCACTAGTGTAACTGACAGTGGAATTTCCTCTCTGCATTTGAAACAAAGACAATTGTTTCTAACCATGACACTTATCTCCTCTTCACACTCATTCACTGAGTACTGCTGCCACAGTTGTTGTTTTCTATGATAGCAAAGGACCATAAATTTGTGAGGAGGTTTTGTTTAAAGGGGTTATGACTGTGGGATAAATAATTAACGCACTGAAACCTGCATGAAGTTCCACCTCCAGCAGACCTACTGCCTTGCTGTCTTAAGCAACCACTGTACAGTATCCTCAGTACTTCCAAAACAATCCTTCAACATTTAATTAAAGATCACCCCAAACAGGCAAGTAGGTTTTAACTGATCCTTTGGGGCTCGTGAAAGACAGGGCACACTGTCCATGTGTTATGCAACAGCTGGTATGTATTTTGTTATTTTAAAAAAAAAAAAAAACAAGGCAGGAGGAAAGAAGTTGCCTTTTTAGGCACAGCCTGTTCTTCTTCAGCTGGAGCGGTGAATGAAAAGAGCTGATCTCCAGGTTGCAGGAAGAAAACCCCACTAATGGAGACAACTTTCTAATGTTATACAGCAGGTTTTAATTCCCACCAGGGCTTCTGAGGGAATGGCTGCCACACAGCCTATCATTCCTGTCTATCGGTGCCAAAAATAAATGTACTTCTTGCCAGTTCCGGTGATTCACTTTATGCTAATACTGGGTCTACTGCTGAGAGGTTCTGAGTGCCTGCTGCACAGTGCGGAGAAACTTTTGGGAGAGGGCCCAGCACCCTACACAATCTTAACTGTTGGTTACTTCTGTACAGTGTTTCTACCACTGGATTTTTGCAGTGTGCTGTGTGCTTCCTGTGACTGGTCCTCTCACCTCCCCATTGCAGTCAAGGGGAATTGAGGGCACTCCGCAATGCACAGATAAGGCTTAAGCAGGCAGAGTGGAGGCAGATGTACGCTATCCCAGCTGAGAAAGTGAATCATTTATGTATTTCTCTAGAAAGAATGTTTATGCTTCCCTGCCCTGCTGCTGCCAGCGTTACTGCTGTCCAATTGAGCTCGAAACAAGAGCCAGAGAATTTCTGTGTAGAGGTAAGGGACCAGAGGAAGCCAGCTTGGCCCCTATGTTTTGGAATGATTTATGTGTGAGATGCTTGCTTGCTACCAACACAGGGATTTATTGCCGTTGTCTAATCCCGAGGCACAGTTAGTTTGGATTTCAGACTTCTACTGCGTGTGACTCTGAGTGTCAGCACAGCCACATCAAGCCCAAATTACTGGGTGCATTCAGTTCAGATGGCCTATTGCGTGATGTCAGCTCGGAGGATGGTTCTATAGATGGGTGAAGTAAAAACAGCTGGTGTTTTCCTGTTTACTGATTCAGGCTTCCTCCTAGGAGTGCCAGAATAAAAACAAGCGGCCTTGACTAAATAGTGTTTCTATTTATTTTATTGGAAACAATGTAGGTGATGGTGAAAGGGGCTGGGTGGTCTGAAATCTTTTGTCCATCCTCAAAATTGCCACAGCAAAGGCATTAGAAACTTCCCAACCTCATCCTGCTAATGACTAAGTGACCTTACCATCCACTGGGACTCCCATGTTCTAAGGCAAGCTAGGACTTCTGGGGCCATGCTGACAGGTGAGAATAGTTCGAATGCAGATTTACTGTGGCTATGCCCCCTCTCCTGCAGCCGTGCTCTTGATACTCCTGTACTGAGGACTAGGAAGGGACATAGGAAGTCCATTCTCCTGGCTCAGTGCCACACAGGATTCCTAAGGGTATGTTTATACTTTCAGGAAGATCGACCCGGTCAGGGTTGATTTAGCATGCCTGGTAGGGATACACTACATCAAATCTTCAGGGCTTGACAGTTGACCCTGGTACTCCTCATTCTTGCAAGAAGTAAGGGAGGTTGATGGGAGAGTTTCTCCCGTTGACATCCCTCAGAGAGGATGGCCTGATAAGTCAGTCTTAGATACATCGATTCCAGCTATGAAATTGTCAGTGCTGGGGTTGCGTATCTAGGATCGACTTTCAGGTCTAGTGTAGACCTGCCCTTATACTGGTGGAACTTCCCCCCAAGCTCTCCTGTGCACTGAGGGAATCTCCAAGAAGCCTGTATTCCTACTTTATGTTGCCATAGAGAAGTGTGACTGAGAATTGTGGGTAAATAGTTTTTAGTTCTGACTTAGGGATTGTCTCTGTAGGTGAAAGGGTAGCTTTAGTCTCCATGCCTAGTCAGTTTTTGGCCTCTTTGCTAAGACAACCAACAACCTGAAATTAGGGTTGCCAACTTTGGTTGGACATATTTCTGGAGATTTCATTACATGACAAAATCTTTAATCAAAGGTGAATCTTTAATTTCTGGAGACTCCTGGACAATCTTGGAGGGTTGGCAACCCTACCTGGAATGTAAAAAGTTGGAATAAAACCATCTATCTATTCCACATGAGTCAGCATATGGAGACGCTTTTCATCACTGTATATCAATGCAGGGTTCTAAAGCCATTCCTGGAGTCACACCTGTCTCTAAAACAGAACATTTCGGACTGTGCGGGAGTAAGCAAACTATGATGTAAAATAACTCCAAGCGCCGTTTTCCATTTCCTGGGCTACCTGGGGCGTGGCCAGCATCCGAGAAATGGATAAAATGAAAGGAAGAAAATTTAGGCAGATCATCATGACAGACTTTTGCAGCACCTCTGAAAATCAGGCTACACGCTAGATTCTCAGATTCAGGCCTTGGTTCGGTACATCCCATAAATTCATGCTTAACGAAGAAAGTCAGTCTATTTGTCATACTTGGGACTAGTTATGTTCTTAGAATTAAACTCCTCCTAGGTGCTTTGGCTTTGCTGGTTTGAGGCCTTAAATGTTATTCCTGAAAACGCGGGCCTAAATCTAAGATCAAACCCTCAGTGGAGAGCCCAAACCACAGACCTATGCCATTTGGACAAAGACAAACATGTAATAATAGCCGGTCCCTTGCTCTCTCTGTGGGCCAGGGCACTGAAGGACATCACCACACTCGCACATATACACAGAGGTGGTACATTCATAGATTCACTTTTTCTGTTGTCAAGAGCTCAGATGGAAAATGTTGCTTTTCCAGTCTGTTCCATCTTAAGTCAGACAAAGCAGAAAATGGTTCAAAATCTGCCAGTTTTGACAAACAGATTTCAAGTGTATGGAAGAATGCTTTGGACACAGTGTCCTCAGAAGGGCAGCCAGCCATCCAATGGGCCAGTGTGAAATGCACGTTTGAGTTCAATCAATTAAAACATGAAAAATCACCTGTGATTCCTTTTAACTCTCTCATTTGACTGCTGGATTTCACTGCTCATTTAATGCTGTCCCAGGTCATAGCCTGTCTGGCTCCTACATATGTGTGGTCCACATTCCTGCTAGAGGTCTGCATTTTCTATGATGAGAAAGTCAATGAAAAGGAGAAGAAAGAGAGAGCTGTGAAGGGAAGATTCTTGGAAATTTGGTGAATGGAAACACGGTGATTCTTGCCAAAGATTTTTCTGAAAACTGGAACAACAACAGGACTGGGCCTGACTAGTTGTGAGGTAAGGACACTTTTGGCTTTGACGTCTCCCATTCCCCAGAAAGACACAGATACTGACACATTCATCTCTAGGGGGGTCAAAAAGGGATCCTGTTTTTCATAGCATGTCAGCAGCAAAAATATTTTGGACACACAATTTAACAGAACTCTTGTTTGAAGACAAAAAGGGCCAGAGTGGGCATATGGAGGTTGGCTTTTAAGGAGTACAGTGAAACAGGCTCCAAAAGGTTAATGAAACTACTCTGCCAGCTAAAAGCCCCTCTGTCGCCAGCTAATTATGCCTGAATTCAGAGGGGCTTTTAGCCAGCAGAGGCAGGCCTATACAGCCTGTTTAATGCCGGCAGTAGCCTCTGCCAGCAGGGACATCTTGCATGACTATGCTAATTAGCCCTGGAATTATTCTAATGAACAGCCATTTGCAATTGTGTGAGTGCTCATTAGCATGAAGCTGCCCAGAGAACAGGTAAATGTAGAGCTAGCCTTAAAATTTGGGCTGACTTATCAGCTATTTCACTTGAGGGCATGAAAAATAAACACCTGAAAGAACCATAGTTAAGCTGACCTCACCTCCAGTGTAGTCCACATAAGGTCCATGGAAGAGTTCATCTGTGGACATAGCTATCGCTTATGAGACATTACCGACATCAACAGACACCAGCTTCTGTGGATGTACGAAACATCTAAACTACAGTATTAGCGTGGCAAAGCTGCAGCATTACCACTGTGTGGCTGTCTGCAGCTGGTACAGACATGCCATGGGACAACTTTAGCTATGGCAGAGTGAGCAAACAAAAGTTTTGGGCAAAGGAAATGAGACACATGGTATGAGCCTAACACTGCTTACTGCTCATCATCTCTTTTGTTAAACTTTGAATAGTCTTGATTTTGCTCGTAATGAAGTCATGCTTCATTACCATAAGAAGAACATTACTTATATTGGTGGTGTACAATTTTTTGGAGTATTTATGATTTTTCCTTCAGCAGTGTCTTGCAAAGAAGAAAGGACACAAACAAATTATCTGAATCCATGCTGTGACTTTATTAACTGCAATTTGTTTATTCTCTGGCTATTACTAATGATGTACTATCATTATCTTTCTTCTTTGAATTTTGTGCAATACAGCACAAAAGGTAGCCTCATTAATTCCAATATAACAATTAGGATAATAAAATGTTTCAAGATTTCAGTGAGTTTAATTTAGGATAATCTGTAATTTATAATGCAGGCAAACTGGCCTAAGAGACCAGGCTCAAAACTGAACAAAAACTAAGAACAAACAAACCAATTCAGGGGAAAAAAAAGAGTAATACCTATTAGGTCTTTTGGTTTCTTCCATAATATGAATCGAATATTGACTACACTCGTAACGCATAAGACTCCTTGCAGTAATGCAGTGGCCTGTACAGTCTGTGGCAATGTAACAATGAGTCCGTGTTTTCTCATGGCAAAGGAAGGTAATCAGTAGTCTCCTGAGTGCCTTCTGGTGTCTTGCAAAGGACCAACTCTCAGCATTTATAATGTACCACCCTCTTGTGTCAGATCTCAGAAGGGGAAGAAGGTTCACCACAACAGGAGGTTGATTTCAAATTTATTGGTTTTGGGAAGGAAAAGTTTGTGTTTCTGAAATTTAATTTTCTTTGCAGATTTGTTCAGTCTGCTTATGTTTTCTGCCTTTCACACCTTGCATGCCTATTTTATCTTTTTAGACAACATTGTTTCAATGTTTCCTTGAACTCCACCTGCCGCTATCCCTCTGTTATCTCTTTTCTGACACCTAGCTTGTAAAAGCTCTTTGGAAATGGATTATTTGTTATTTGTACAGCACTCAACACAAAGGTTTGTTTCTGTTTTCTTAGTGTGGCAGTGCAGGTTTTCCCTTCTTGTAAAGACTCTGTGGTGAAAAGAGTACCAAGTACCATTGAAATTATGACATTGCAGGAGAGAAGATACTGAAAACTGGCATACTGTGAGGAAACGATCTGCAGTTAGAAGGCTGGACTGTGGACCAGTACATTTATACCATGGTTCTCAGTAGGGAATGGGGAATAACAAGTTCTCTATCTCCTTGTTTCATTCTAGTATTCTTGTAAAGAGCCAAGCTTAATCTGGCCATAAGTGTAGTGCTGGAACCTAAAATCTGTTCAGCTTGTTGGTATGTAGGAAGGCACAGCAGTGGAGGGAGGGCTGAACTGGTGAGATGTAGAGCCCTGGAAAGCCACTTTATAGCCACATCTATGGGGCTGGATGTGGACATCCATGGACCATTTTGACCACAATGCAAATATGGATACACATTTTGTACCTGAGCAGGGCTTTGGCAGTGAGAGTGAGCAGGCAGCTGTGAGGAACCGTGGTGCAGATCCTCCACCTGCCCTAGGAGCAGGCACATGAGCTATGAGCTGCTTGAGCCTTACACCTGGGGCAGGTGGAGACACCCAGTCTCCCCATAGCTGCCAGCCACATTCTCTCCATCCTGGCTCTGGCTAGAAAGGAGGTGGAGATAACAGATAGGCGGGCAGCTCTGGCAAGCTGTGATGGACCCTCCCAGCCATGGGTGGGGAGACGCGGGCAGCCCTTGGGCAGCTGCACAGGTCAGTCCCCCCGACTCTGCAGCAGGCAAACATAGAGCTCAACTGGGAAGCTGGGGAGCTGCGTGGACCATTCACCTGGCTGCAGTGCACAGGGGGTGGGGGCTTGAGAGCAGCCCCCAGCTGTGACTGGGTGCTCCAGGCTCCCTGCACAGCGAAGAGCAGGAGAAGGGTTCTCAACTCTGCATGGGCTCCCCTTAGCTGCCTACGTGGCTTTCCCTGACCGAGCTCTCAAAGGGCATGTGCATTGAAGTTTCATTCCAGTCCTTGGTATAGAGCCCAAAAAATCTGTGGGTATCTGCCTGTGTGTATGCAGATAGCCACAGTTAATTTTTGCGGATTGCAAATCAAATGTAGATACTCATTTGTGTATCCACGCAAAGCTCTAGTGAGCTGCTTTCCTCACTGTTTATACTTGAATGTAGCACAACCCCTGGCATATGAAATAATGAACTGGGCTGCAGATTTTTTCACTGCTGGAGCAGAGTGCAAGATCTCGTGTATGTGGAAATAGTGTTCTGAAAAGTTGAGGACTGCACATTTTTGGGAAATCTTAGCTTCACTAAAGTGAAAGGGCCTTTTGCAGCTGACTTCAGTGGAGCCAGGATTTCACCCCTTATGTGTCTGCTGACAAAACAATCAGCCGTCAGCAAGAAAATTATTTCTGCTTTGAAGAAGAGCATGTTGTATACATTTCAGGAACTATTAATGTACAGATATTGAAAAGACACTTCTAAGGTGAAGTTTTGAAGACTGTAATCTCTTTGGGGCAGTGACTGCATGCCTGGATCTCTCTTTCTCTGTCTCTGTGATTAGCATCTAGGATGTTGGGAGCACATATAAGAGGACAAATACATAATGGGACTGTTATGTTAAAATATCTCAGTTATTTCTAATTGATGAAAATACCCTGGTGTTTATACAAAGCTACACAGTGACTCACAATGAAATGAAGTCAGCAAAATACCAGACGTTTTTACATCCAAAACAGAGACAAGTGCCATATGTTCATAAAATAGTTTTCTGCTTAGGAAATGTTTATGAAGAGAATGAATAGATATTTTCCCAAAAGAGAAACTTGTGTAATATTATTTTCAGATAACAGAAATATTTTTCCATTAAGAATAAGTTTTTTCTTTTCACTTTGCTCATCACTTTCCATCAGAAAACATGTTCCATTCATAGACATATTTCATTTTCATCTCTAAATATTCTGAATACACTGTCTACAATCACCATCTGAATTTCCTCTCCAGCGTGTGTGGGTTGATCACAGGATGTGTATGAGCCACCAGGCAACTGCAGTCATAGGATGACTCAGGTGAGGCATTGCCAGTAGAGACATCTGAGTGGTAAGTCTGCATTTGGAATACTGTGTACAGTTCTGGTCACCCACATTCAGGAAAGATGTACTGAAACTGGAAAAGATGTAGAGAAGACCTACTAGGATGAGTAGTGGAACAGTGGGCCTAATTTGTGAGAGGACTGTGGAAGAGCTTGGCTTGTTGAGTTTAGCTATAGGGCAGCTGGGAAAGGATACGGTTGCTCTCTATACATACATTACAGGACAAATAACAGGGAGGCTGAAGAGGTATTTTAAATGAAGGATAATATTTCTGCAAGAACTTGTGTATGTAAACTGGCCATGAGCAAACTGAAGCTGGAAATTTGGTTTCTAAGCATCATGGGCTGGGGAGGTTAGAGTCTCATGGATTGCCACATGTAGGGGTTGGAAGAAATTTCCGATAGGTCAGATTCGGAGGGGGAGCTTTAGCCTTCTGCAGCATGTGGGATACTTAATAGGGTTATCTGGGTAAATATCACTAAATTGTTTCCCTGCCATTTCAGGGGCCTTGGATGTTGGTGCACCTTAGTCCCTCGTAGTCTCTGCCTGCGGCACACAATATTCTCTCCTCCTGTAAACAGAAAGATTTGCTCTAGTTCTAGCTGTCAGGTTCAAGTTGTGGGGGGTGTTGCTGTCCTGAGATGTACAGGAGGTCAGACTAGCTGATCTGGTGATGACTTCTGGCCTTAAAAGCTATTATTCTAATTCCACCTTAGACCTTCTCCAGGCCAGTTTATGCCTCTTTGTACTCAACAAACTGCTTTTGCCAAAGTCTCTAATGGCTGCTTCCTAGCTAAAGTTCAGAACCAGTGAGCGCCTCATCCTCTTTGATCCAGCAGGAGTTTTTGACATTGTTGACTATCCTTTTTATCTTGAAACCCTGCCCACCCCTGCCTTCCATGATGCTGTCCTCTCCTGGCTCTCCTCCTACCGCTTTAATCACTGCCGCAGTGCCTCCTGTGGAGGATTCTACTCATCCACCTGCGGGGCCCGTCAATGGAGTGGGGACAAAGGGGGCGGTTGCCCTGGGGCCTGGCATTTCAAAGAGGCCCAGAGCTCTGGCTGCCATTGCTGCTACTTTAACAACAGATGTGGCAGGAGCTCGGGGCCCCTATGAAGTGCGGCAGCCACACCCCTCCATGTGTCTCTGTAGCAAGGGCCGCACCACTGCCCTAGGATGTGCCCCTTCCCCCCGTGATCACTTTCCACCCTCCCCTTGCTCTGGGGCCAACGAGGGCTGTCGGCCCCATTGTCCACCATGCAACCTTCTTTGGTAGCAAGTCCTGGGGGGGGCGTTTGGGGGCTGGATGAGGTGCAGGAGTTTGTGGGTTGAAAGGGGTGGGAGGAAAAGGTGTAGGCTCTTGAGGCAGTGGGGTCTGTGGGGAGCTGGAGTCCATGCTTATCTGGGGCATCCCCCTCTGGCAGTGGTTCCTTGGGGCGGAGGTCTCTCAGCACTGCTGTGCACCTCCACATGCTGGTCCCCACGTGCCCCCCAGCCTGTTTGCTACCCTGTGTCATTTAAAATGCCACCACCACCAGTGCAGCAGGGAGACAGCTGCTTCCAGCCCACTATCCCTCTGTACTGCTGCCAATGCATCCCTGTGGCCCTGGGGGAGTATGTCTCTGCACACTGGGAGCAGCACATGGAATATCTTCCCCACAGGCCACAGGGATGTGCCAGCAGCTAGTGGCAGTGGGGGCCCCAGACCATTTAATTGGGGGTGGGACAGTGGGGGCAGCAGGAGGAGCTAGCTGAGAGACCTGGCCCCAAAATTTGGTGGAGCCAGGACTGGAGACAGGAATATTGCTGGTGCCTGGGCACCACAGACCCAGATAACTTGCCTTCCCTGGGCATTTTCCATCTCATCACGACAACGCTAGTCTCTGCAGCCTTGCGTTGTGTCCTGCTCATATCCATTTGGAATGCTGCTCTAGATTTTTTTCTCAGCCCGTCACTTTTACCGCGTCCTCCCTCTGTTTGCATCCCTTCACAGGCTCCCTCTTCTCTTCCACATCTAATGTCGGCTGCTTGTCTTTCTTTTCAAGTCCCTTCATGGCCTCTCCCAACCCAACTATCATGCCTTATTCACCACTGAACTGTCAGAGCTCAGCTCCCATTGGCCTGTGATGCCAGCCTCCATTGTCTGCTTGTCAAAATTTCAGCCAAGATGACCTCCCCATGAACATCCACAAAGCTGCTCATTATGTTCCTTCACATTCTCCCTTTACTCTGCCTAGTAAAGACTCCAGCCTCTCATACTGACTCCTTGTGGTCTCTCATCTGTCCATGCTCATCCACTGTCTCTTGTCTTAAACTTATACTGTAAGGGGCTGCCTTTTGTTTGCTGTTTGTACAGTGCCTAGCATGAAGTGGGTCCTTGGTGCTATAGTAATATAAATAAATAACAGCAACTGAGAAGTGGTGATATCTCGGTAACGGACTGTCTGTACAATGAGAAATATGGGAACTAGTTTTACTACATGTCAGAAAACTGTCTGAATGCTGCACGCTGCAAAAATGCAGCTCAAATACCATCAGATGTGGCCACCCTCACTCCTACTGAGTAGCATTTCCAGGGAAGCCAGTAGGGGCTGCACATGGGCTGTGTCTATACTAGCTCCCAACTTTGAAGGGAGCATGGTAAGTAGGGTGTTGGGAGATTATTAATGAAGTGCTGCGTTGCATATGCAGTACTTCATTAAGCTACTTGTTCTCCGTGGCAACTTCAAAATGTTAAGGAGTAAAGGGACTTTGAAGTAGCCCAGGCACTTTGAAGTGCCAGTGGCTTAACCGCGGCTACACATGAGCTGGCACATCGATGTTTAACACTTCAAAGTTGCCATGGGGGGGAATTTGCTTAATGAAATGCTGCATATGCACCACAGCACTTCATTAATAATCCCCCAACAGTCTACTTGCCATGCTCCCTTTGAAGCTGGGAGCTAGTATAGACATAGTGATGGAGTAGAATGCTGTTTGGGGATCATACTTCCTGCCTGGAAGATTGGCTCCCAAGAGCCAATGGGAACAGCAGATGCTGAGCACTCTTTAGAGTTTTGATACTGCTGAATTCCATGAAAGTCCAAGCCCTGATACCAAGTACTGTTTGACTTTGGACAGTTTTCTGCTGGCAGGAATAGGGCCTTGCCGCAGGTACTACTTGAGAGATTTTTTTAACATGCAGAGGTACCAAGATTATGTCTTTTCAGTTTTAATTAGTTGAGCTGTTTATTATCAGTATGAATATAGCTGTTAATAGGCATTTTTTTGAAGTGTGGCTCCCATCCAATGGAAATATTGAACAGCAGCAGCGCATTCATCTAGGTTATGCTTTAGGTGCCTACCAAAGTGGTGGGAAAGTGCACCAGATGGCAGGAGAGATCCTGTGGGAAAAGGAAACCTAGAGACAGTGGCAGGGGGAGATTTATCCTGGGACCAAACTGGTAAAATAATGGTAAGGGAAGATTTTTTTTAGTGTATTTAGATTCAGGAGGGTTTGCTCCTTTGTACTGAATTGCACAGCTCCCTGGCTTTTGAAATCATTCATGCAGTGTGCAAATGCATCAAGTCGTGTTCTATTGCGATGACACAGACGTTGGATGGAAAGGAAACCTTTTAGAGGCTAAAAATAAGCAAGCATGTCCTAAGGGATTGCCCAGCTGCATGGCCAGTTTGCGAAGTGATGTTGTTTGGTGCCCAGATTTGAACTTTAATGCCCGTGTACAGTGAACATCACATCTGTAAAAATATTTCAGTGCAGCTGACAGAACTATTATTTGCACCCTGGGAGCTCGCACAGTCCCCAGCCAAAACACCCGGCTTCACCACACGCTTCACATTAAGTATCTGAGTAGTCCCACTGATTTCAGAGACTTAGAGCAAAGCATGTGCTTAAGTGGTTGGCTGGATCGAGGCCCAGTTGCACTTGGTGTGGTACAAACACATAGCGAGAGGCAGTCCTTGCCTTGAAGACTTTACATTCTAAATAGGTGAGACAGCAGATGGACAGGCACAGAGAGGGAACGGCACTTGCCCAAGGTCACAAAGCACATCAGTGACAGAACTGGAAACAGAATCCAGCCTTCCCAGGGCTCCTTCCAGCAGCTCATGTTGTCTCACACTATTAGGTGACTTTTCTAGAGGAAACTGTGTAATTTATTTATTTGGTTCCTGTCCAGTTCCCCCAAGAGGCAGAATGTCCACCTGAACTCCATCATTTGCAGTGGCATTGCACCTGGTATGGAGCCTCCTTCCCCCGATGCGCTAGTCCTGCTCTCCAGGCCCTTGTTGTAGAAAGAGCCTGTCTCCTTCCTGCTCCCACTGAAGGCTGATTTGCTCCCAGGGGAGTGGGAATGGAGTAGTCCCTGTGTCCTCCTCAGTGCACAGGACTGCAGTTGTACCTGGCCCATACACAGGTGGCACAAGGCTCCTTACAGTCTTCCCTTTGCATTTTGTGTCAGCCCAAAGGTCAGGCACAGTCTGTGCCTATATGAATAATGAAACACAAAGACATTAGGGAAAAGAGATGGGCCTTATTGACAAGGGGTCTGGGAGCCTTGTTTGTACTTAGCACATAGCATGAGGAGTTATGATTTCAGGTAGATCAGGAGAAGGCAGGGGGATGGGGGAGATAAACAATTCCAAGGGATTGAATGTGATTGGCTTTATAAGTTATGTGGGGTGGGGAAGAAGAACTGGTTGGGGGTGTGCGTGTGAGTGTGTGAAAATTCCCCCCACTCACCAAAAAAGTTGGTGTGAAAGAAGCACTTTGCCTTGTTAACACTTCTCAACTTCTTACTTGCATTTTTTTTGTCACACAGGAAGTAGCCAAAGTCATACATCTATTTCCTTCAACATGACTACATCATTCACTTAGATACAACTACTGAAGTGATATCCTAGGACAATGGTCACCAACCTGTGACTGGAGATCTACTGGCAGATCTTGGAGCCTGTGACAGGTGATCTGGGTCAGGCTGACCAGGAGGCTCTGAGATGCTGGCACGTCAACTGCCTCTCCTGCCATCTTTCTTGGAGCTGCTCCCCCAGGAGCCTCTTGCTTGCTGTGCAGGGTGAGGGAGGCAGAGAAGAGATATATTGATGACAGGGTGTCCTCCACCTCACACCCCTATACCACATCTCTGCGGAGAGGGGAAACACAACAGGGCTCAGGGCTCAGCTGCTCCTGTATTTCAACAAGCTAAGGATGTCTAAGGGGGCAATGCAAATCTCTGTCACTCTCACACACTGTGGGTGTGTCTGTCACTCACACAAACACAGGGTCTTTCACACTCACCTCCTGACCCAACACATACTTATGTTGTTACTTCTTTTACTACTTTCCAAATGTGGTATTTTAGGTTTTTGACTGGTTTGTGGATTTAATATTTTTTTAATTTCTCTCTTATGCTTAAATATAATTCTCTGGGAAGGGAAGTTTAGATGCCTAACACTGTTGTGAATGGAGTAAGTAACCCAATGGTAGTTTTATATACAGACAGTGCCTTTTTTTGTCAAAACCAAAACCAAAACCAAACAAAACAAAACCCCCCCCCCCAAAAAAAACGATGCTGGTACTCAGCCAGTTCCCTGCCCCAGCATTCCTCAGCCAATCCCATGGTTGGGGTTGCGGAGGTGCCGGTACTCAGTACTGGTGAGTACCAGCACAATAAAAGCACTGTATATTGCTTTCTACTGGTGGAGAAGCTCCATCTGCTTTTGTCACATTACCTGATATTGGTGCACAAAAGAAAATTAATTCCCTCTAACTTTTTCCATCCATGTGAGGTACGTGGGCCAGGAGTCTCCTGGAATTGGGCTCAATCTCCTGGAGGCTTCTGCAGCCAAATCAGGAGACTGGCCACTAACACTGGCCACTGGCCAAATCAGGAGACTGGCCACTTAGCCCCACTGCACCACCAAAGACACACTCTCTCCTGCCCTAGCCCCGCACTGCTCCTGGTAGTGGCTGGCCCATCTTTGCAGCCCTCATGGCAGGCAGAGCATGGGGTCTCTGCACACTGACCTTCCTTGCTGGCACTTCCCGCACAACTTCCATTGGCTGGGAATGGAGAAGCACAGCCAATGGGACATGTGAGGACAGTGCCTATGGATGGCAGACGGCATGTGGTGCCACCTGCTCCTTCTCCCCGTGTGCCACTGCTGGACATGCCAGCCAGCTTTTGATGTGGTACAGGGCCAGGGTGGGGGTGAGCCTGCCTTAGTCCCACTATACCACTGTCAGGAGCTGCTTGAGGTAAATGGTGCCAAGCCAGAGCCTGCATCCTGAACCACCACCCCAACCCTGCACAGTTCCTGCATCCAGACTTCTTCCCAGAGCCTGCACCCTGAGCCCCCTCCTGCACCACTGCCCCAGGCTCAGCCAGGAGCCCCTCCCGCACTCTGAATCTCTCGGCTCAAGGCAAGAGCCTGCACTCCCTGCATCCTAACCCCCTGCCCCAGCCTGGTGAAGCTAATAATGGAAGATGGAGAGGGACTGGAGTGAGCAGGGTGAGGACTCAGAAAAGGCCTCAGAGAAGAGGCAGGGAAGGAGGAGGGGAAGGGTGTTTAGGTTTGAGGTAGATCCTGGATTGCGTTTAAATTCAGAAAGTGATCTGGTGCTTAAAAAGGTTGGAGGCCACTGTCCTCGGAGATTAAATGAGAGAGAAAAAAAATAAAAGAAAAGGATGAGTCATGTGAGGAAATTTGGACTATCAAACATGAAATTCTTCCTGGGCATTCAGTTTATTTTTTACTAAACCTCTGAGCAGAGTGTGGAATGGTCCCTTGATTTTAAATTGTATGTACACCATGATGTCTTGGAAAATTACCGTATTTGCAGCCAATCTCTAAATGTTTGTGGTAGAGAACTGTATGTGTGCAATGGTATTTTTATGTCGCCCGGCGACAAGGTGTATGCAGAACTCTAGCTTGGATATGGAAAGTTGAAAGCCAAGAATCTAGATACAAGGTGACTGTGATGAGGTGTTCTCAACAGTTCCTGAAGGGATTAAGGTGGCTAACTGAATGAGAAGCCCACCTGGGCAAGAGGAGGCTGAACTATAGATCCAGGAACTCTGTGGTGAAAGGGTCCACAGGGGAGAGAGTCTGCACTTACTCTCTGGGAGCACAGAGGAAGAGAAAGGAAAACTTGAGAGGGAGAATAAGCCTTGGGATTCTAGCTCTGGGAGAGAGGTCAACTCCAGAGGAGCCATGGCAAAAGCAGCCCAGGGAAACAACAGCAAAGGATGGGACTGTGTAAACCTTGGCTGCTTGTTGTACGATATGTGGTCTGGAATACAGTGAAGGGGACAGATCAGAGATCTTCTGCCAGGCACTGGGGAGCAGCACAGGAGCATTAGAGATACCAGTTGGGCAGCTAGTCCAGGGAGACTTTGTTACTTCAGAAACAGAGGACTATGTTGTGACTTGGCCAGAAAGCCATGAAAAGGGAGCATGCTGAGTTGAGGAAAGAGAGAGGGAGAGGTCATAGCTTGAGTAACCCAGGAAAGAAGGCCCCAGACTGGGTGAGACTGATCTCCAAGGAGGTGCCACCTGTACTGATTGAACCAAATCAGTGATGTGTAGAGATCGAGGCAAATTCTGCTTCTAACAAGGTGTCTTGTGACAGTAGGAACAGGTGCTTCCCAACCAATTCAACCCTCACAAAAAATTGTTGTTTATTATGCTGCAAATATCTGACAGGCATCAGGCAACACTAAGAGAACTGGGAAGAAATGTTAAAAGAAAAATACAGCTGTATATCATCAGCAGACGGCGAGAGAGCCTCATTATGCAAATGGATCAAATCCCAGAGCATCAGCACAGAGCTCAGACAAAGTGTTGAGCTGAGAATGAACCCCAGTGGAATGCTATGAATTCCTGGGGAACTTCCAGGTCTCTGTTTATGGACAGACAATGAGAAATTGCTCACAGAGCAGAGATACCACTATGTTAAAAATGCAAGCAGTAATTTGAATAGCTCCAGACAAATTGAACCTGGAGAGCTGTGGGATATTATATTATCCTATCCAACTGGGCAACTTCACCCGTGAAAAAGATTTGGACACAGATCACTTAAAACAAAACCTTTGGTGGGCATGAAGTTGAAAAAAAGATAGAAAATATCTTTTGAGAACAAATTTTTTTTAGCGCCAAGAGTTTTTGAAAATATGCGACCCAGAAAAAAATAGTATACTCAAACTACATGCTCCTTGAAATATTTTCTTAAAACTCTTTTTATTTAAAATATTGCTACCTGGTAAAAGATTTAGAGGGATATGCCTGATGCTTGGTAGCTAAACATTATTTAGAAATTAGACATCTATCGACAGTGTTTGAAACAACATTCTAGTTCAATTTTCCCTTAAGGCATTTTCCATCCAGAAATGGGTAACAGGAGCCCTATCTCTACCATGACTGAGCCCTGCTACTGCTGACTGTGGAAAACTAAATCCAGACTAGAGCCAAAAATGCCAAATTTTCCAATTGACTTAGTCATCAATACCATATATCTCTCTTATTGGCTGATGTAAGTTCTTTGTATGGCCCAGCCTGTGCTGAATGCTTCCCAAGAGATGCTGAGATCAGCGAGAGTTGAAGGCACTCGCAGGATCCAACGCTCTATGGGGAAAAACAATGTTTTCTGCTTAAAAGACTTCTATTTTCTCATGAGCAGATTTACCCATTGTTGCGTGGGTCCTTATCTCAACTCAGGTGTGTTTTTTATTTTTATTTTTTTAAATAAAAGGAAAAATATACATGCGTTATGTAAATGACTGCATTTATCAAAAATAGTGTCATTTTTGTGAAGTTATTTTTTTGTTTTGGATTTCTTGAAAAAAGGATTGTTAAAATTGTCCTGTTTAATTTTGTTTTAGTAAATTTATTTAAATGGGAATTTCATCCAGCCTATGTTTTCCTTCATCCCTATAAACCACAGAAAATGTTAAGATTTTAACAAGGAAAGAGCTATAGTTAATCTGGTTTCCAATGACATTTTCTTCTAATTTTCAAACCTTAAGTACTGATTTAATTCAGGCTTGCCGATGGAGGTGGAGGTGGTGGTGAAGGGGGCAGTTGCCCCAGGGCCTGGCATTTCAAAGGGGCTGGAGCTCTGGCCTCTGCTGCTGCTATTTTGGCAGTGGTGGCAGCTGGAGCTCTGGCCCTCCTTGAATTTCTGAGAGAATGCTGCTCTGCTGCTCATCATGACAGTGACGAAGGAGGCAGCATCTTGATCCTGGCAGCACTGAAGGCTGATTGCCCTATGCTTCCTATGTTCTTGGACACACCCCTTCCTGAGGTGTGGATTTTGGCCTCCCTTCCACCTTGCCCCAGGGCATGCAGAGGCTATCAGGCCCTCTGATTTAGCTGCACCAGAACAGAGTGCTACTCCAACATTCTCTGTTTTATTGCATTTCTGTAAGGTTTATTAAGAAGCAATCCTATTCCAGGTTCATCCCATTTTTCAGGCTCATCTTGATTCAGTCTCTTTCAACCTTTGCACAGGGCATATCTATATCCACCCGTGGATCAATACTCTGGAGGTCAATCTTCCAGAGTTTGATTTAACAAGTCTAGCTGGGATGTATTAAGTTGAACATTGCGGGCACTACTGTCGACTCTGGTACACCTCACAGTCTCGGGGAGTAAGGGAAGTCAACAGGAGCTTTTCTCTCATTGACCTCCCACTGTGGGGGTTGGCGCCAAAGTTCAAATCAAGGTATGTCATTTCCAGCTATGAAACTGACATAGCTGGAGCTGTGTATCTTAATTTGAGCTTAGCTCCTAGTGTAGACCTATCTTTGGCTATTTCAGTTTTGAGGACTATACTTGATTTGATGGTTCTGTCTCTTTTCTGTAAGGTTTTATGAGAAGCAATCCCATTCCAGGCACATCCTGACACCATCATACCTTAAGTTACTTTAAGTTATGATAAGAGGAAGTGGGATACCAAATTTGGTGGTCTGAGGTCTTACTGTTTAGGGAGAATTCTTGATTAGATGGACAGATAAACTCTTAAAAATATGGTAGATTACTCCGACTGGAGCTTTTTGTGGTCTAGATCTGCCCCCACCCTGATCAAGTCCCAAGAATGAAAGTCATAGATATTCTTCACAAATAACCAGTTTTGTAGTGCCTTAGAGACTATGAAATTTATTTAGGTCATGAACTTTCATGGATAAGACCCACTTCTTCAGGTGAAAAATGGAGTAGAAAAACAGAATGCAGGATTTATATAATGTGCATTTATGTGTGAAGAATGAGGGGAAAAAAGGGTTACCTGTTGTTAGTAGGACCAGTTGATGAAGCAAATTAAGTAGCATGTGTCACCTTCCTGTGAATATCAAAAGTGGGGAAATAGCCTTTGTAATGCATAAGATAGATGAACTGTAGGGCCTAGTTTAAACTTTTAAAATGAATTCCAATTCAGATGTCGCTCTCTGTAATCTTGCAGTAAAATTCTTTTCTAGAAGAATGGCTACTTTTAAATCCATTATGGAATATCCAGGGAGGTTAAAGTCTTCCCCTATAGGTTTGTGTGTATTCCAATTCCTGATGTTGGATTTATGTCCATTTATGGATCCCAGGACTAATCATACTGTATTAAGCTCTGATCCAAAGTTGCTGGATGTCCTCAGGTGCCACTGAAATCTCCAGGGCTGTGTCTACACTAGCAAGTTCTTTCGAAAGGAGACTCTTTCGAAAGATCCCATGGAGCATCTACGCACAAAAAGTGTTCTTTTGAAAGTAAATTGAAAGACTGCATTGGTCCTTTTGAAATCACTCTTCCTTTCCTGTTTCAGGAAGAGCTCCCCCTTTCAAAAGCTTCTTTCAAAAGAAAACGTGTAGAAGCTGTGCAGGTCCTTTTTTTTCCAAAAGAGCAGTCCTTATGGGGCCTGAATTTTCAATCCCTGGCTTGTTCTTTTGAAAGAGCAGGGGCTGTCTGAACACTCTAGTTTGAAAAAGCAGATCTCTTTTTTGATCCACTTTTTTGTGTGTGGACGCTCTCTTTTGAAAGAAGATCTTTTGGAAGAGGTCTTCTGGAAGAGCTTCTTTCAAAAGATCTCTGCAGTGCAGACGTAGCCTTTGTGTTGCAAGTGCTCAGCACCTGCAGGATCAAGCCCTTCATTTTGAACAACTTGAGAGTGTACATGTACCCTTCAAAGAGAAGCTGAATTTCTTTTAATTCATCTTAGGCTTGACTCTAACGGACTTAAAGGTGGTGGGTGTGCTCTCAGGCGATATTGCTTCATTTAAGATGACAGCTGAATGTTCTAACCACAGTGTGCGTAAGTTTCTCTGAAAACAAATGCTCTCAGCCTTTCAAAGTGATATTTTGCAATCATGAGAAGAAACTGAATTGCACTTCATTTCCAAACACGTCAGGCGTTCATTCAGAAGAAAACCTGATAACAAAAGGATATCAAATCTGGAATGGGACAGCTGAGCTGTTACCTTGGCAGAAAAAAAACAATTCTGCAATGCTTATGTCAAAGTCTTGGCAAAATGTCCACAAAGTAAGTCTGTTATAGTAAAATATATTGTGTTGCTATGCTGATTTGTACTGGCTTGTTCTGTGTTGGACAAATGTATGTAGGATTTGGAGGACATTGAAGGCTAACCTTTGTTAAAAATACTTCCATTGCAAAAACAACAAGAAGCCCTGTGGCACCTTATAGACTAACAGATATTCTGGAGCATCTTTCGTGGGCAAAGACCCACTCCAAAATATCTGTTAGTCTGTATCTTCAAAAACAACATGAAGTCCTATGGCACCTTATAGACTAACTCAGCTACCTCTCTGATACTTCCATTGCAAAGGCATCCTCTCAGAAGAAAACAGGGAGATGTGCACTTCCCAGCCTCACTGTGGGTCAGATTCAAACCTAAGTCAATGAGGGTCTGTCCATTGATTTCAAAGCACTTTGGACCAGGCACCATATGCACAATTATAGATCTAGAGCACACAACTGCTGAGGTTGTGCATGGAGTTATTTCACAGGGTGTGCACCTGTTGCAGCACAGTCATGTCTCTTAAAAGCAGGGTTACTCTCACCTTTATTTAGCGTCTTGTTCAAACTAAAACCAGCCCTTTGTGGCTAAAGAGCAACAACACAATAAATGGCTTCTCACAGCCAGAGTTCAAACAAATAAAATTAATCATCATCATCATCAATAACCGTGGGCTCAGCGCCCGTTGGTGTCTGATGCCTCTGTCACTATTTCCTTCCATCTTTCCCTATCCAGTGCAGAGTGGCTTAGTTTCTGTAGACTAGCTCCGCACCAATCTACTCATTCTCTGAGTGTCAGTTTCCCATATCCAGACAGACTTTCCAGTAACAGCCTTTCACTAGTCTCTTGTCTCTATCTACTTCACTTTTCATTCAGCTCCTAGAGCAGTAACATCTACTTTCTTCTTTCATCCAGCAGTTTCCTGATGGGGAATCAGCATCAGCTGACAATAGCCTTATTTCTCTATGGTAGTTTCTCTACAATTTTTCTGCACAAAAGTGAGTGACTGCAGACACCTCTCACTTATTACTCAGGAACAGAGTTTTAACTCTACTTTTATGGGTTTTATAAATACAGGCTGAACCTCTCTAATTGGAATTCTCTCATCTGGTAACATTTGTAATCTGGCATGATTTTAGTTAGCTGGACAACCACTTATCGTGGGTATGGCCAAGTTTCCCATGGTCCCATAAAGTTGTTTACAGCCACCAGTCTTGGTTCTCAGAGTTCTGTGCTGTTACGTAGCTGTAATTTACCCCTAAATGTCTTCTAAGAGCCCAATAAGCAGTGTAAGTGTGGGCAATATTGACATCCCATAGTCTGGCAAATTCTCTTGGCCAGGCACCTATCAGGTCCTGAGGGTGCTGGATGAGAGAGCTTCAACCAGTATTGTTACAGAAGGTTAAGTGCTTATGTTTCTTTTTTTTGCTCTACAGACAGGTTCCAAACAGGCAAATTGCAGAATAACCTTGCATTACAATGGGAGAATATTTCAAAGCTGGTAAGTATATGGTGTCCTTTACACTAAGGTAGCATGAAGGGGCTTTAAGTGAATGGAGAATCAGGCACTCAGGAAATGTTGCCAACTATCATAATTTTATTGTGTGTCTTGCAATATTTGGTATTTTCTTACAGTTCCAACTGTTGAAAACGTGATTAGATGAGAATCTCATTTTTAATTTAAAAATCAGGAAGCTTCTAGCCCCCTTAGTCGTGGAGAAAAGCATGAACACCTGAAATCAAGTGCGCGCTAATGGCTCAGAAACAAATAAAAAGCACCCAGCATGTACTTTTCCTAGAAATCATGATTTTTAAATATCCTGTAATTCATGTGCACAAATGAACACTTGGGGCAGCCAGTGCTGTGGACTGGCAGAAATATTGCAATAATGTCTATGGGATACTAAGGTTTGGGGAACAGCTAATGGCTGTAGATTTAACAATTATTAATACAGTTTTCAACATTTGTAAAGAAATACAATTCTTTGATTAATTTTTTCAGCTCACAGAGCATATCATTTCAGAGCCAGATCCATATGCGTGTGTGTAGAGGTGATACTGTAACAAAAAATTACAGGTTGTGTAGATAGCGCTGCCTATGATTAAGATTGCCTAACAGTTTGCATTGCAAGACCTGTTTTCAGTTGTTTATAATTTTGCCAGACATTAACAATTTGGACTGAAATTTCCTATGCCAGGTGTCTGCCTCAGGCTGAACTTAAAAAAAAAAAAAAAAAAAAGCTTCACTAGAAACAACTTGAAGTTTCTCATAATAAAATTAGGGGAAAAACATGTTGTTTTGCCTATCCTGAAAAATGCTTATACTTGTTTTATTGAGAAGGTCCAGCACTTCCATGTTTTAGGACAGGAAGTTGCAATTCGGCCATGCGATTGGCTCTGAACAAAGACCACCTTCATGACCAATATTAACACCAGAACTGTGTAGCAACAAAGGGATCCTTCACGTTTTCAAGGAAGTTGGCTGCTCCAGATTTCCAGATGGCCCTTCCTACTGTATAGAGAGGCCCTGGAAGATTTAAGAGAGTGCAGAAATAAATTGGTGTCTTCAGAAGCTAGATGGTGTTTTCAGGCTTCTTAAAATGGAGATGTTCTTATGAGTTATGTCCATTCCAAAATTCCAGAATTCCCAAAAGGAAGTTTAACTTGGGCTGGTCAGGAATGTTTCCGCAAAACATTTGCTTTGGAAAAATGCCAGTTTGTCAAAATTAAAAGTCTTTGCAGGAAGGAAGAAAGACGTATTTGCAGAAAGAAAATTTGACAAATTTCCCATTTTGTAAAGTGTTGAGGAAAAAATTAAATTATCTAAATAGCCTGTTATGGAATGTCTAAAGGGAAAAAAGTAAATTATAGAAAAAATATTGAAATCAAAATGCACCATTTGGACTGACCAAATCAGAATTTTGTTTCTTATACATAGTTTGAAAGATTTTTACTTGTTAGGACAATTCAGGACAAGAAATAATGTTGAAAATTCAAATTCTCACAGGAATTCACAGGCCTAGATTTAACATCTTCCTTGCAGCAACTCTAATGCAAGGCTATAAGGCAAAGGGATATTAAAAGACTGTTAGAACAACATACTGTAAATTCCAATAGGCCCTTTGCAGCTGGGCTAACTCTTGTACCTGAATGAAGGGCATTATGTTAATTAGAACAATACTTCTACCTGCATGCCATTGCCATCATTCACCTCTTTCCAGGTGACATTAGAGTTTGGTTCTGTCCTACTGTATGTTGACCATCTCTTCAATTTTATTATCATTCCTAAAGAAACATTTAAGAAAATTCATAAGCTACTGCAGAGGGTGCAAGGGAGTTCTATGGCTTTGTTTAATTTTAGTTGGACAAGAAGCCTTTGGAATATTGTCAAGCATCCTGTCTTAAGAGAAGATTAAAAGGAGTCATCCTGGATGACAGATGCCAAAACATTATGACAAAGGCAGCATCCTGGGCCATCAAGTAGGACTCCATGGAGCAGTGGTTCCTGGACCTCAATTTTAGACTCTCTGAGCTGGATGGCTGTAATAATTTTGGGCTGCTGGTAGAGTGTTTACACTTCACAGTCTTGACAACTATTGGGGAAGGAGGTCAGGATAACTACATATAAATCAGTGATCAGAACAAAAATTGGCACTGTCTTTCAGACAGAAGAACAGAATTTACAACATGGTCAGCAATGCTTGGTACTTAGGTAATGCCAATAGTAGAAAGCAGCTCTTTCAAATTCTTGAGGAACATGATATGTGCTTGCTTTATAGTGTCAAATATTTCTTGTTATGAGATGTATCAGGTGGCACAATGAAAAGCCATAATACCCCACCTTTCCTCTCCACCCAGCAATTTAATTATAAGTACTGGAAAAGCACAGACTTGATCTCCATTAGATCGATGTCTTGACTGTGTAAAGTCGGTTGAGTGCAGGATTAGGAAAATCAGGGTGAGCAGCCCCATGACGCGGGTAGAGAGGGCCTACTTTCAACTGCAAGCAGCGTGTTGAGATATGGGTACTGCTGCTCAGCAGTGCCTGCAATGTCACCAGTTCATTGACAATTAACTTTCCTCTTAGGGTGACCACATTGCCCTATGGCAAATATGGAACACCGGCCTCTGGGGCCGGGGCCGGGGCTGCTGTCCTATGTCAGGGCTCCTTGCTGATGGGGGCTCCAGGGTGAGGCACCAGGGATGGGGGCTCTGCAGCCTCCAAGAGGGAGGCACCAGGAATGAAGGGGAGTGGAGGATGGGGGCTCCAGAACCCCCTGGTGCAGGGGATGTTCTAAAGCCTCCCAGCCGGGAACATTGAATCCCACAAAATAAGGGACAATTTTCCTATTTTCTTAAAAGAGTCAGGAGGCCTGTGAGACAACTTAAATAAGGGACTGTCCCAGTAAAAAACAGGATGGATGGTCATCCTATTTTCCTCTCCACCTGGAAAGGCCTTCTTAGCAGCACTCAGGACAGCCAAAAGGAGCTCTATTTGTAACCTAAAGCCTTTTCGCTGCTTGCTCTGTTTAAAACATGAGGACTTAAAACATAAGGGCCGTGTCTACACGTGCCCCAAACTTCGAAATGGCCATTTCGAAGTTTACTAATGAAGCACTGAAATGCATATTCAGCACTTCATTAGCATGTGGGCGGCAGCGGCGCTTCGAAATTGACGCGCCTCGCCGCCACGCGTCTCGTCCAGACGGGGCTCCTTTTTGAAAACACCCCGCCTACTTTGAAGTCCCCTTATTCCCATGAGCTCATGGGACCTAACCTCACCTGTGCACGGGAAAATAATTAACGACTTGAGGTTTGCAGATGATATAGTTATCATTGAGAAAGCTGAGGAGAAGCTAGTGAAAACTGTGCAGATGTTAAAAGAAGAAGGAAAGCGGTACGGACTGATTATGAACATCGATAAAACAAAAACAATGGTATTTGAAGATAAGGAAATAGGAAGGAAGATCAGTGTTGATGGTATTAAACTAGAAAATGTAGAGAAGTTCACATATCTGGGGAGCAACATAACATATGATCTAGACTGTAAGAAGGAAATAGCGACTAGGAGAGCGAAAGCAAGAGCGAGTGTGAAGGTGATGGATAAGATCTGGAAAAGCAAAGCAATTAGCTTCAGAGTGAAGCTGAGCCTATTGAAAATGTCTGTATTCAGCAGTATGTTGTATGGATGTGAGACACGGGTGATAACAAAAGATTCAAAAAGAAGAATATTGGCATTCAAAAGGAGTTGTGATAGAAAGATTCTGAGAATAGGATGGATGCAGAAGGTCACCAATGAGGAATTCTATAGAAAGATACAGCTGAAAGAGAACCTGCTGCAGAAGGTTATAAAATGGAAGCTACAACTATTTGGGCATATTTGCAGAATGAGCGAAGAATGAAAAATCAAGACCCTGGTATTCGATGTAATGCACGGTTCAAATAGGAGAGGCAGACCCTACAGAGAATAGATAGATGATACAATAGATTGGTGCAGAGCTAGTCTGCAGAAACTAAGCCACTCTGCACTGGGCAGGGAAAGATGGAAGGAAATAGTGAGAGAGGCATCAGACACCAATGGGCGCTGAGCCCACGGTTATTAATGATGATGATGACCTAACCTCCATGAATTTATCTAGTTTCCCTCTCCCCAGTGTTTGTGGTGATGTTGTGTGTGGTGGTGGTCAGGGACACCTCCTGGTCTCCACTGCTGCTCCAGAGTGGCACTCCACACCAGGGTTGTTTCCATCCCCCAGTGTTTGATGGGAAAGGGACATTTCTACCTGGAAGTGTCTGTTCCACTCATGTTCAACCAGCTGAGCTTCCTGCAGGCACTGCTCAGTGGTCAGGAACTGGTAATTCCCTTCATTCTCCACCTGCTGTCAATTCACTGCCAGTTGGAATATCTCTTTCATGAGACTTCTTGACGGAAAGGATTCAGGTCAGAGTCCCTGATCAGATGTCACATGTAGAAGGATTGTGCCATCTGATAGCACCTTCCTCCTCTTGGCCCAGGCTTTGCTCTTGGTAAATCAGCTCACCTCCTAGGGTAATTCCACCTGAGCTCTCCAGAGGAATCCAGGGGAAGCAGATTCCAGCAGGGTTAGTTGTTTGGTTCTAAGCCTTCTGAACAAACAATTCAAAACCTTAGAGACCCCTCCCTCAAAACTATACACGGGCTCAATAATCTCTTCCTCAATTCTGTTCCTCACACCCGTAACTTCAGCACTCAAGAATTACCTGGATCATATTTCAGAGCTTCAGCAATAAAGGATTTCATGCTGCCTCCCCCAGTTGGTTTCTGGAGGAATGCCCTCTCTGCAGTAGCTCCAGAAGCAGTCGATTGGGAGCAAGGTCCCTGGCCCGTCAGCTTTCTCAGTGGTTGTCCTGGTAACTTATCAGGATCTCATATATGGCCCACAATATCTAGTATTACTCAATTAGATGAAAAAAAAAATCTTTGAAACAGAAGGTCCAGTTACTGCTGGGAATCATATTGTAGCCCTAGGCTGTGTCTACACTACAAAGACATTTCGAAAGGGGGATCATTGAAAAAGAAAATCGAAATAAGGGATTTCAAAATAGCGTGGCTACACACACACACAAAACGGATCGCTGTACCGATCCGCTATTTCGAAATAACACCCTCTATTTTTCAAAAGAGAGCATCCACACAGGAACGTGGGCTCTTTCAAAATAAGCAGCCGGGAAACACCACGCATGGGGTCACATGGCTGACAAGCCCTTCCGGGTCACACAGCCAAGCAGTGCCCTTAAAGGGCCCCCTCCCAAACGCATCCACCCTGCACACGCAGAGCACCGCAGAGCAGTACAGAGCACTGTGTGGACTGTGCACCAAGAAGAATGAGAGGAGAATGGAGCAACAGCAGCTGCCAGAGGCTGATACTGCCACCCTCACCGGGACCCAGGTGGTCATCACCATCCTGGGCATGATGGAAGGTCTGGAGCCCACCTTCCCACTCACACATGTCCTGCAGGCCCTGCCAAGGGGGCAACTGCTGATCCCCATCCCCCGCAGCGCCTCTGGAGCCACCCCAGCAGTGGGGACTGGTGGGACAGGCTGGTCCTGGGCCAGTGGGATGATGAAAGGTGTCTCACCATCTTTAGAATGATGAGGCACACATTCATGGAGCTGTGTCAGTGGCTCTTACCCACCCTGCAGCACATGGACACCCTCATGTGGCTCACGCTCCCAGTGGAGAAGTGTGTGGGGATTGCCCTGTGGAAGCTGGCCACTCCGGACAGCCATCAGTCAGTGGGGCACCAATTTGGGGTGGGCAAGGCCACAGTGGGAGCTGTCCTCCTGGAGGTAAGTCAGACAAGGGCCCCACACCCTCTCCAGGAAGGGGCAGGGGTCCCCCGGGTGAGAGGCCTGAAGGGGGGGGCCCTGATGCACAGGCACACATGTTGGTGCCTCCCTACAGGTGGTCCAGGCCATCAACTGCCTTCTCCTGCAGAGGGTCATCTGCCTCGGCATCTTGGATGACACCATGGGGGGATTCACAGCCCTTGGATTCCTGAACTGCTTCGGTGCACTTGGTGGCACACACATTGCTATAAGTGCCCCAGACCATAGCGCGGGACGCTATATAAACCACAAGGGGTACCACTTGGTGGTGCTCCAAGTGCTTGTAGATGCCCAGGGCCAGTTTACTGACATCGGGTTTGGCTGGTCCGGTCAAGCCCATGATGCGCAAGTATTCCGCAACTCCTGGCTGGGGCAGCGCATGGAGGAGGGCACCTACATCCCTGCCCAGGAGATCCCCATGAGGGACACAACAATGCAACCCTGTATAGTGGCCAATGGGGTGTACCCATGAAAGCTGCGGATGATGCGCCCCTACACTGCGCACACCACTGCCAGCCAGGACATTTTTAATGCCCGCTTGAACCAGGCCTGCAACACTGTTGAGGGGGCCTTCAGACACCTCAAGGGGCATTTCCAATGCCTCAACGTGCGGCTGAACGTGAGCCTGTGCAACATCCCCAGGGTGGTTGCAGCCTGTTGCACACTGCACAATGTGGTGGAGGGCAAGCAAGAGTGCTGCATGCCCAGGTGGGCTGCGGACAACGGCCCTGGCTATGAGCAGCCACCCACAGCCCTGTGCCACCAGGCACAGCATGAAGGGATTAGGGTCTGGGAAGCCCTCCGGGAGGCCTTTGAGCAGAAGCCATGATGACCTCCACCTGGCACATGGCTCACACCCACCCTGCAGCATGCTCTCCCCCCACAAAGGGGACACTGGGGTGCACAAAAAGGTTTATTAACTGGGGACTAACTATGTAAATAAATGGCTGTTAAACAATGGCGGGGGGTCTTCCTATTGGGGCTAAATGGGGGGGGAACAGGGGGAGAACTATATACAATGGGGCAGGGGCATGCCCCCATGGCTGGGGCCACAGGCATGGGCAGGCCTAGTTCCCCACAGGGGTCAAGAGGCGAGATCCCTGATGGGTGCAGGTGGCCCTGCTGCCCCTGGTGCGGGGGCCCTGTCAGGGCCGGGAAGGGGCTGGAAAGACAGGGAGGTAGGGTTGTTCAGGGGCTGAAGAACAGGGTGGGCTGGGTGAGGCGGGGCAGGGGCTGGGGAGGGGATCCCCCTCCTGGCTGGCACTGGTGACCAGCCAGTTGGCCAGGGCAAGTCGGGCAGATGGGCTGAGGCTGGGTGGGATGAGGGCAATGTGTTTGGGGGCAGCAGTGGGAGTGGGTTCAGGGGCAGCAGTGGGGGAGGGTGGGGGGAGCCGGCTGCGGGGACAGCTGTCGGAGTGCTGCAACCACCTCGGACCAGACCTCCCTTTGCCAGGCCCTGTCCTCCTGCTCCATGAGCAGCCACTCCTGGAGTACGGTGGTCTGCTCTCAGATGGTTGTGGTGTAGGCCTCCGCTGCCTCCTGGGGGTTGTAGCGCTGCTGGCATCAGGCCGTCCAGGTCTGGCCAGGCAGCAGCTGAGGCAATGGGGAGGAGGGCTCTCTGGCTCCATCTGAGGGTGGCACGGGTGTGGTCCAGCCCTCAGAGGACAATGCTGTGGAGACACAAGGGGAGAGTGGCCACCCATCAGTGCTGTTGCCCGGGCCTGGGGTGTCCACCCGTGCCATCCCCAGGCCATCCCCTGAGGTGGTGCCTCCCCTGCCGACTCCCCTTGGGGCTCCCGTGTGCCCGCTGGGACCTCATCTGTGGGGCAATTGCTGGCTGTGGCCTGGCCCCCACATACCTCCCTGGTTGGGCAGGCTAGGGTGCTGTCCATGGGTGCAGGTGCTGGATAGCGCTGTGCTTGGGTCTGGGACGGGGCAGGGTACCATGGGATAGGCCCCCCCCCACCCAGGCCACCTGATCCACCAGTCACCTACCTGGGCCTCCAGAGAATAGGTCCAGGGACACCGGCCTCGAGGGCACCTGGCTGGAGGTCCCAGAGCTGACTGTGATGAGTAATGGGCCCCCCTCATCCGAGTTGCTCCCAGTCCCCGCAAGTGTGGTCTGGCTGGAGGGTCCTGGCTGCTCCAGTGGGTCTCTCCCTCGGTAGGGGTCTGGGCTGCCTGTGTCCACCTGCACTGATGGCTCTGGGACATCCTTTGGGCCGAGGAGCTGTTGCAGGGCCCGGTAGTGTGGGCACCTCGGGCCGGCCCTAGTCCCCGATTGGCTGTGGGCATCCTTGGCCCGGCTGTAGGCCTGCCTGAGCTCCTTAACTTTGGAGCGGACCTGAGCAGCCGTGTGCTTGGGGTGTCCCCGCTTCCATAGCCCCAGGGACAGCTGCTCAAAGGCAGCTGTGTTGCAGGGCCTTCCTGTGCTGTGGAGCAGCACCTCCTTCTCTGCCCAGAGGCCGAGGAGGTCTTACCTTGGCATCTTTCTAGGATGGGCCCCTCCTTCTCTGGCTCTGCCTTTCCTCTGGCGACCCCTCTGGCGGGGATGAGGGGGCCTCCTGGGGTGCCCCAGAGTGCGGGGGGCTCGCCATCCCTCTGATGGGCTGGGTGGTGCAGCTGTCTGGCTGCTGGAGCATGTATAGGGCTGAGCTCATGCTTTGAGCCCTAGGCACACTCTCAGCTTCCTGCATGGGGTTTCCAGAGCATTGTGGCTTTTAGGGGCTGGCCCAGGGATCATAGAGCCCCGCCGGGGCTTGCTAGTGTCTCCCACGCTCCCTGGAGCCGCCGTCATGGTGGACTCACAATTTCGAAATTACAGATGTCATGGCGTCTACACACGCACTATTTTGAAATTTTATTTCAAAAGGGGCCGCTCTTCCCAATCCCAGATGGGAAGAGCGGTTTTGAAATTCGGATCCATTTTCACCAAAAACAATTTTGAAAGAGGCTGTTGAGGTGTAGATGGTCTGCAGCCTCTTTTGAAATTGGGGCCACTATTTCGAAATTAATTTCGAAATAGTGCTAGGGTAGATGCATCCCTCCTGTTTTTATAGGATATTTTGGACAATAGGGCTTTCTTGGAAATACCACGAGTAAGTAGGAATGTCAATGTGAGGCTCCAACAGCATGTAAAACCTACAGCCAAGCACATTGTACAGAATAACCACAAACACACAACTCAAAGAAGAGTAGCACTAACCTCTCCTTCCGCAGTGCAAGCACTGTCTGCTGCCAGTGACTGTTTCTAACGTTTTAGAAATACTGCTCCTTAGAAGACTCAAAAGTCATTAGATCACAAGAAGTTAAAAATCATCTCTTCTAGTTTTGGCTTGTGGCAGAAATTGTCACTGACAATGCTTATCTTGCCAGGACTGATTTCCGAGCTTCTGGAGTACAATTTATAGGTGCTTACTGGCCCCAGTCTCTTCAAGAAAATAGACCTTATGGGGGGGCATAGAATAGCTTGCCAAAAACAACAAAAAAAAAACTCTACAGCTAACAAAATAGGTTACTGGCTCAAGTGAGCTTTAGGACAAACCCATTCTTCAGCCCCAGGAGTAAACCTGACTAGCTGTTTATGAGTCACTGGATCAGTACAACACTGCCAACTTTCAAGTAAATATTCATTATAAGAGTTTCTACGCCAAAAAAAAAAAAAAAAAAAAAAAGAGACAAATCAGATGTCAAGAATGGTGACCTTCAGAAACCAGTAGGTGAACATTTCAAGCTCCCTGGACAGTTACAGACCTGAAAGTTGCCCCCAAAATGTCCAAAAATTTTGTTTTTGATTGGTGAAAAGCAAGGCTTTTTTGATTGCAAAACAAATTTTTTCCCGTTTGCTGTACTGGGCTTTGCAGATGTGACCATAAGACATATAATTTACATAATAATAATAATAATAATCCCTGGCATTTCCCACTTGTCAAGCTAAGCAGTACTGGAGCACTGAGGTACATAGGTGAACTTTGGTTCACTGGAAGTTCTAGTTAACTGAAGCTTGTGAAATTGGAGTTTCCCTGCCCACAATCAATATAAATCTGAGTTATTTCCCTACATGTCATGCTTGGTTAAATTATTCCTAATACTTTCCTCACTCATGGAGGAATGTTCCCCTTGTTCTTTTTATGAATGCTAAGTTAACTTTTATGGTTTTACCTATTAGAATTGTCTCATTTTCTAGATTTTATAGAATCACAGAATACTAGAACTAGAAGGGACCTCAAGAGGTCATTGAGTTCAGTCCCCTGCACTCACAGCAGAGGCAGGCACCATCTAGACCATCGCTGATAAATCAGTTCAGAGGGGTAGGTGTGTTCAGAAGTCCTGTAGCTCCTTAAAGATTAACAATTTTATTTATTAAGTAATGAGCTTTAGTGGGTAAGGCCCACTTCAACAGTTTTGTAGCAAAAATAAGAATCCAAGGTGTATATTTAGCAGGCAGATGGAGAGCTCAGAAAAGAAGAAGGGGAAAAAGAGTGGGATGGGGGAGTCACCCTTCATTAATAGCACCCGTGGAAGAAATAAATTAAGTGGGATATGAGCCATTCCTGCAAATATCAAATTGGGGTAATTGTCCTTTTAATGCATAAGATAATTGAGATCTCTGTTAAGCCCCAGGTTAAGCGTATCAACCTTGCAAATGAATTCCAATTCAGATGTCTCCCTTTGCAATCTAGTGGTAAAATCTTTTTGTAATAAGATGGCCATTTTAGGGTCCATTATTTTATGTCTTGGGATGTTAATATGTTCCCCTACAGGAAACTAACTCTTGTAAGTTGACAGTGGTTTTGATCAAGTTGTGCAGAAGTAGCGCCCACTTTCCTAACTGTACATGAAGGGCCTGATGCTGCGTGCATGCAAAGCAACAGCAAAGTTTCTGTGGAGTTCAGTGGTGCAGGATCCTTTCCTCCACGGCACTGAGGCACCAAAATAAGAAACAAGCTTCTAGATTTCAAAATCTCACACCTTCTTTTTTAAAAGTGCACTATAGAGTAGGCACCACGATTTGAAGCTAAAATAAGAGAATGGGAATAATTTCTGCCTTGCTTTTATCAACAAAACGTCCTGTTTGTTCAGCAAATGGATCTGAGTTGGGGTCTAATTCTCTCTCTGTCAAACACGCAGAGTCTTTGCCCAGTCTTACAGCCATATTGGTCAGAGTTGATGATCTAATGGTCCCCTTGCTCAGACAGACAGTTTTTCCATACTTTGAGATAGAGACTGCACAGAAGATAATGCCAGCAGGGTTAACAGACACTTTTACAGATCCCTGAAGATGCAAGGCAGTATCTCCTGGCCTACTCCATCCCATTTTTGGCTTGTCCATCACAGAACTTCTGCCCAACTGCACTGAAGAGGAGAGACATCTGTGGCATGAAGGGAAAGGGTGACTTTCCGCACAGCCACCATTTCCTCCATTTTTGGTCCCTCTGTCTTGAATTCTACAGTTTGGTTCTTCTCTGCTTTTATTAGCTGTAAACAGAACATGGGCCTTAAAATCTAGGAAACTGACTTGAACTCCAGTGGGAGATACAACACCCTAAAAGTGGAACATAGATAAAATATATGACTGGCAGGTCTTTAATTTGAAGAGTTACTATATAACCCTTATACCAACTTGAACAATGTTATTGCCTGTACATGTGCTCTTTGCTGGCTATGCAAATCTAATTTTTAGAAGTGAAATATGAATATACAAACTAAGGTTGTAGAGATGGGTGATACCAGTACTATCAAATCCCTCTGAATTTAGAGGCTTGGCAGTAAACTGGGACTTGGATCAAAATTCTTCTTGGGGTAGGGTTTGAAAACTCAGTCAAAGCATTGGCCAAACCAGCTACCACATGGTCAAATTAAAACTTTGCACAATGTTTTTCAAAATTTAACTTCACCCTGCTTTTACCCATGACTCTCTCCAAACAAAAACTACCTCTCCCCAAATCCAGCATTTGGCAATTAGAGTTTTGAGAATTAAGTGTGTCCTGTATATATGTTTATTACTAATGGGCCCGGTTATCTATACAAACACCATTTTGGTCCTGAGCAACTCATAACAGTTTTATACTGACATGAGTGGAGTTACTTCTGATTTACACCAGTGTAAGGACGACAATCAGGCCCAATGTTTTTCATTCTGACGTTTTTAGGCATTTTAACTGCATTCCTCCATAGAACATTCCATTCTTCTTTTATTTTGATGTTTAAGTCATGTTCTTGCTAGTGATTAATGACTAGATCTTGTGGTCAGTTTATCTAGTTTCTCTCTCAGAAACACGTATCCTTTCATTATATACTACAGAATTAAATGCTAATGGGACTCTGTTCTGCTTAATTTCATTCTGTTGGTATTCATTTAGTTTTACTAGAATCATTCATTTCTTTAAATCTGGACTTTGATGGTAAATGCTTTGGTCTATGGAAGAATAAATTATTCAGTGACTCAGTCACAGCCCTTTAACTTTGGGTAGGTCTACACAGCAAAGTTATTTCCAAACAGCCGTTATTTCAACGTGACTATTCTAGTGTTTGCACAACGTAACTGCTACTTCAAAATAAATTTGAAATAGCAGTTGACATTTCAAGATTGGTAAAACTCATTTCACAAGGACTAGCACCTATTTCAAAATAACTGCTTTACAATAGATGCTGTTAAGACAGGGAATAAAACCTATTTTGAATTAAGCTATAGTGCACCTGATAGCTCTCTTTCAAAATTGGTTCCCTGAGTGTAGATGATGTAATGTATTTTGAAATAACTAAGTGCCAAGTTTTATTTTAAAATGCGTTTGTGTAGCAACATTATTTCGAAATAAGTTATTTTGGGATAACTATTCCGGAATAGCTTATTTTGGAATAAGGCTGCTGTGAACACATACTTTTTGCCTTTCTGTTTAATAGTCCCAACTGAAATGCTCTTTCCCCTTAATGGCTTGCATCAACAGATATCCCCACAGATGCTACTTGTAGGACTGATTGCCCTCCACGGTGTAGCTTTGGACAATCCATGCCCAAAGATGTACTCCATGACTATGAAATATTATTCCAGGAGGAATGGTGGAATTCCTCAATCACATCCATGCAACCAAATAGTCAAACCACTGAAATAATACAAACGTTTAAATAATCTCAATTCCTTCAGAGACCTGCCAGCTAAATTCTACCCAGACTAAAAGTATGAGATCAGAGAAGACACTGATATTTTGGCACCAAATTCTGCTCTCCATAACCAATGAAGTTAAATTAGTGAGAAAAGAAGTTATGTGATGCAGTGTGGGTAAATGGATATCCTGAAGAGTATCTTGAATGGGACCCAAACTTCTTATTTAGTTTACAGTCAGTTGTTAAGGGCTTTCCCTTCACCTCCCGTTTTTTGTTATGCAGATAGAAAGCAGAAGACCAGAAGTTCAAAGTGCAGCCAAGGCAGCGTTTATCAGAGTTAATTAAAGCAAGCATATTCATAGCCTTGTATGCTGGAGAGCCTTCAGGGTTCCTGTTCCCTTCCTTGGCAGGCATAATTACACCAGAGCATACACCCTTTGTCACACCCCTTATAGTTTATGTTCATGTTCCATCTTGGAGGGTCTCAGGCTGGGGGGCTTCAGTACCACTTTTGTATCCTATGGGAGTGGTAAGGGGTGAGGTTGTGCTTCAGGCAGGGACAGGCATTTCTTTAGCTGTCTCAACTGGTTGCTTGACCTTCTTGTGGGAAGGAAGTTGAGGCAGGACTGTTCTTTAAGTGTGCACTCATAAATTAAACTCCTACTTTACCCAGAGAACACACAGGATGAAAAAAAAAAACAACCAGAACCAATCTGCTCATGGGCAGATGTAACATACAGCATCTTTGTTCACACGTATTAGTAAGGATATGAAAATATTAAAATTCAAATGGGCAAACAAACCACAGTTTTATCTCAGGCAAATACATAAGCCTGAAAACTACTTTGTCTTTGATAACACCCCTAAAATGAATCACAGACTATAAAACATAAGGTGGGTGGTCCACAAGTGTAAAATAAGAGCAGGATTTGTCCCAGGGTATTTGCCTACTGAACTCCTTACAAATTTCCCGTAAGCCATTTCTTACTTAGATCTGGTCTATGCCAGGGATCAAAGTCGATCCCAGATACGCAATTCTCGCCATGCTATTAGCATAGCTAGAATAGACATGTCAGGATTGACTTTGTGCCCTGGTGTAGATCAGGCATCTTCAGGCTTGTGCCAAAGTCTCATTTTGTGTGCCAACGTGCAGTACGAGGGTTGACGACCAAGCCCAGAGAGATCAATTTTGCTGCATTTTCCACACAAGGCAAAAATCAATGCCTTGAAGATCGAGCATGGTGAACTGTCACCCCCGTAAGTATAGACATACCCTTAGAAATCAGAGGGGCCTGTGTTACAGTGCTGACTTTTCAGTCAACATTTTCAGCATGAAAATAGGCCTGAGAATACAATACCTGCAAAAGCAGTTCCTCTTTTCAAAGCTGTTGGATAGTTAAAGAATCCATTATCGGGCCACGCTTCTCTATTTTTGTATGTGGAAGTCCACTGCAGACACCTGCAGATCTATTTTTGAATGCTTCAAATAGTCATACTCAGGACTGCTGAAGCATTTTGCAAGGAATCAGAGCTAGGATATTAGTTTCTGGTTAAACATACATAGTAGATTTAATATAGAACAGAACCTGTTGTGTGAGAAGCTGAAGCAGAATTTCCAAGAAAGAAAGTCTGATTGTATGCTGGCTACAGGAAGAAAGGTGAATAACTGAAGCTGGGTATGGATGTGCCCACTCCATATAGCTAGAGGAATCTGATTATCAGAAGGCTTTTGACTAGCCCTAAAGATCAACTGGGGACAGAAGCTGGATTGACTATCACTTGCTACAGAAAGAGAAGACAAACCATAAGGGCCTTCCTTCATCCTGCACTTCCTGGAATTGCAGCAGATGCATGAGTAAATACTGCTCATACTACTACATCATCCAAGAGCAAAAGTGTGAGACACATTGACTAATTCTTGAATGATGTGACCATGTTCAGTGCTGATAATCTTTTATTCCAGAAAGAACATTTATATTGATTATTTTGTTTTAATTACCCCAAATTGAAATAAAATATTGACACAGTACTATTGCATTTGTATGTGCAGCATTTAGACCCATTGGAAGGTCTGAAGGAGCTGTGTCATGCAAAGACTGCCCCCCAGGTTTCCAATGGCCATTTTTCTGTGTGCCATATGCAGTATAGCCGTTATTGGTTACATATACGCACACAGGTATTTCTCAGATCCATCTTTGTCCATCATGCAGCTCAGTGTTAACCCGCTAGTTAACACAGTTGATAGGAAGACAGATGTACTGATAATAGATGGTATGTTTTTGGAAACAGACGACTTGGCAACTTGAATCAACTTATGTTTTTAATGGGAAAAAAAAAAAAGTGTATGTCCAGGCAAGGCACTTCCATGGGCAGATCTCTTTGTTACCTTGCAGAAGTGGCCCTAGAATAAAAAAAAGGCATCGGGGACAAAGAGTAGCTATGCAGTATAACCTGCTGAGATCTGCCTGACTCCATTACAGTGCTACCTCAGTTACTTCTGCAGGTCTTATTTGTATGTCAAAAGCTATGTGAGCCGACCTTTCTGGCATTAGTCACAATGCCCTGCAGCACGCCATAATATTGCCATGATCTGGCTTGTCTTTTATAATACAGACTGTTGTAAACCTTAAAATATGTTCTTTGTAGGAGTGTAATAGGGAGTACTGAACTGTCCCCAAGTCTGAACCTTTTGTCCCTCTGTGATTCTGCTCTGCCTGGGATTTTATTTCCACTATTGACTTTGTAAGAAAAAATTGTACAAAGTGATATCTCCTAATGCAAATATTTCAGTGGACCACAGTACAAAAGGGCAGTGTTTACCTTCCCCTTAACCTGCGTAGGTGCTTCCTAGAATGAATTGTTTGTATAATCCTCCAACAGTTTCTAGATTTTTCCCTGTTTTGTTGTATGGAACATTATGATTTTTGACCTATGCAGAATTATTAAGTCTTTCTTGAATTCGCATTCTGCTTGTAATCAAAGAATTCACAGAGATTACCTCCAGGAATAAAATATAACACTGGTTTGCAGCAGCTACAGGCCATACTAACTGTGCAAGGATGCATTTACTCAGCATACTGCAAACTGCAGAAGAAACTCTATCCAATATCTATACAAGTGATATGACCACAGGACCTAACCACATCAGCCACACCATCAGAGACTCCTACACCTGCACATCCACTAATGTGATCTATGTCATCATGTGGCCAGCAGTGCACTGCTGCCATGTACATTAGACAAACCAGACAGACAGTCTCTTTGCCAGAGGCTGAATGGATATAAATCCAACAGTGGGAATTGGCATACACAAATCTATCAGGGAAAGCTTTAACCTCCCTGGACATTCAACAATGGATTTGAAAGTAGCTGTTCTTCTACCAAAAATATATTAGCACAAAATTACAGAGAGGCACCTGAACTGGAATTCATTTGCAAATTTCACATATTTAGCCTAGGTCTGAAGAGAGATCTCAACTATCTTATGCATTACAAGGACAACTTTCCCACCGTTGATATTTGCAGGAGTGGGACGCATCCTACTTAATTTGCTTCATCAACTGGTCCCTTATAGCAATAGGTAATCCCTTTTTTCCTTTCCCCCTCCTGCCTCCCTGCTATACAGACCATGGATTCTATTTTTCTACTCCATTCCCATCTGAAGAGGTGGATCTTATCCATAAAAGCTCATAACCTAATAATTTTATTAGTTTTTAGGGTGCTACAGGACTGCTTGGGAATGGCAGAAGATATAGCTTCTCAGCATTGCCAGTTCAAGGGTGGAACTTAAATGAGGTGTTAGAAAAATCCTGTCATCTTGGAAGAAAGATTTGTATCTTTTTGTCAACGTCAAATATATTCATATAAAATAAAACACATTTCCTCTAAAATGATTTTGTATGTTAGTTATATGTTATTCTTTAATAATTTATGAGAAATGTGTGACCAGAGAAATCAAGGCTGTATTGTAAAAGAGCAGTGTTATGGTTGCATGTCCATCTTTGAATGCGCTATTTTCTTACTTGCGTGCACAGCTTTGGAGGTTTTAACATGTAATTCTTAGCAGCAATGAGAAGGACTTCTAATGGGGGACCAGCACAGAGGGTCTATGCTGGTTTGCAGAGGTTATAGAGGAATACAGAGTATAAAAACAGCAGTAAAGTGGTGCATCTTCTTCACATAATCTTCCTCTCTTGGATATACACCATCACATTCCTTCATGCTGCCATCCCTCGTGATTCCTATAGCACTTTGCTGTGCTTCCTTCTTAGGAAGGGAAGGGCAAAGGCTGATGGCATGCTACCAGCAGGGCCAACAGCCTTGCCAGAGCCATGGACAGGGTGTGTGAGGGAAGGGCCCCTGTTCCATGCCTCCAGGCAGAAGAGGAGGGGTAGGGAGCTGCCAGCCCTCCAGGCTGCCTGGACCATGGCATCTGTCCCCTCTCAGACCACAGTGCTGCCAGCAGTAGACACAGCTATGCGGTCTGGGCCCTTTGGTATTGATAGGCCCTGGGGCAGTTGCCCCCTTTCACTCCCCCTTATCAGCAGGTCAGCATCTCAGAGATTCCATGGTGAATAGCAGACACACTGGTGTTTTTTGGTGGGTCAATAAACAGGAAATGTGACCCCTAAAAGCCCAGTTAATCAACTGTGATGGGATGGGGTAAATTGTCCATTTCCATATTCTACAGATGAGAGATCACATATCTGGTTGCTAGGGAAACTCTAGGGCTTGTCCCTTTAAAGGTACTATACACAGGAAGGGCCTGATTCATCTCTCACTTAAAATTTTATACAAATGTAACTCCATTAATTTCAGTGGAGATACTCCCCATTTACACCCAAAGAGAAAAAAATATATCCCTGAGGCTTTTTTGTTTTGTTTCTGAGATAGTACAGAAAATACAACCATTCATGCTGCAAGAACATGTCAAAATGGCTTCTGTGGATGTTAGGGTGAGCAGATAGCATCTGTAAAAATCAGGAACATTTCTTTTTTCTTTCCAGGGAGGGGTTATAGCTGCATATATAAAACAAGGACCCGACTGCTGGTCATTTTAGTTGAACTTCCTGATCACAAGACAGTCTTGCTAGAATGCCTTGTGAGTTCATGTAGCTCACCTCCCAACACGTGATTATTCCCAGTTTGAAACTCATAATGGCAGCTGCCACATTTTCATGGCCATGTACACAATAAAGTTAATGCCACTGGCAGCAAAAATTCATAGTGTAACATATGTTTGTGGGATATCAGCAATTCACTAGTAAGCAAGAGTTATGGTCACTGTTTCAGGCTCACCTTGACATTGGACTCATAGGGATTGGTATTTCATCAAGCAGATATTCTAGTTCTACTCATAGAATCCTCACCTATTCTGTTAGGGGAGCTACATGGCTGGGGATAGTGGTATAGATTAAAGGGATCCTCAGGGTTGGGTTTTAATTTTCCAGTGAATATTACATGCAGTTGTAGTGCTAAGATTCTGAGTAGCACTATCTTGGCAGTATGTTTCAAGAAGTTTTTTTATGCATATATCAGGTATGTGAGCTACACTTTGAGATATTAGGTGGATTTGGTTACCAGGTTATTGCCAAGTATTCAGTAGTACACACAGGTACCAAGACTGGAAGAGATTGTTATTTCAGTAACTGCCCATCACAGTATTTTTTCTAGGTTGTGCAGAACAGCTCCTGGCCCAGTGCAGGACTTTAACTACATAGAAATATAATTAACAGCCATTCAATAGGCACAGGAGGAAGTACAGATCAAATGAGAGAAATCTTCTGGTCCTATGCCAAAATATCCATATGACCTTGAATTCATATATACAAGGCAGTTCTTTCAGAATCTCATTCACATTTTATAAAAAGAATATGTTCTTGCTATACCCAAGAAGAAAATGTACATGAATTAAAAGGTTCCCCTTACTATAAAAGGAAAGTCAGGAAAAATAGCTTTTAATTTTTGGTTTATATTGTGTGGCGGAGTCAGTCTCATTCCTGGGCCCCAGGTCCTCTGTTTAGTCTGCTGGTCCCACTGTATGAACCCCATACACTTGTTGGGGCAGGGGGCAGTCTGGGGGGGGTGCAGGGGGGGGAACCCAGTTCCCACCCACTCGCTCCAGGTTCCCACCCAAGGACCCTGGACAGCTGGTACCCATGAGGGCTGACTCCCTTCACCCTGGCCCCTGCAGTTCCTCTCACTGGGCCACTTCCCCCCAGATGCTTCTCCCTGGTACCTCCTTCCTCTAGTGGTAGCTGTGGCAGCAAGTTCCCTCCTTCGTATGGCTCCTTCAGCTGACCAGTTCCTCAAAGTCTCTGGTGGGGCTCCAGGCCCTCCTGGGTTGGGCCAGTACAGTCCCCTGGGTTGCTGATGCTCCTCTTCTTTCAAGGCCACAGGTGTTCCTCTCAGTCTCCTTCCTTCTCCTCCCTCATCTCCCACTCTCCTTCACCACCCTCCCTTTGCTCTGTGTGGAAAAGAGCTTATAAAGGTAGCCCCCGAGTAGGATCAGCTGGCCCTAATTGATTTAGGGCAGCTTACTCCTCAGCTGCTCCCACTTTGATTGCCAGCTCTGTCTCCGGTCTCTTTTCACTCCTGCCTCCCCTCTCCTGGCCCCACCCTGCCACAATTGCCTTAATAACTTAATTCATCCCTTTGCCTCAAATGATACAATAGACAATTAAATGCAGGATAGTCTCTTTTCACAGAAGTAGAAAGTAGAATAGAGTGCTAAACGTGGTAACTTGCCAAATTTCAATAGGGATAATTGCATTCTGCCTCTATAAAGTTACCTAATCCTAAATTGTAGAGCACTGTGAATGGTATTGTATGCTTGTCATGAATGAACACCCATACAGGGTTAAACCCAGAGAGATTGGGTTCTCTGTTGGCAAGCAGCCAGGTGACCCAATAGGAAGAGGGATGAAGATTTTTTTAATCGAAGCAGCTGAGGAATCTCTCTTTTGTGTGGCCAGAGGACAGACACAAAGATATGTTTAAGCCTGAACAGGCTTAAGGAATTCAGTAAATATGCAGGCCACAGGAAGAGCTGGGCATACAGATATGTAAGCAGGAAAGACCTGTTTAGTCAGAGACAATCAGGTTATTTTTTATTTTGGGTTTGATGCCAAACTTCTTATGCTGGCTGGATGTACCACCTCATACGCTATAACTTTTAAATTGGATCCCAGGGAAGTAATTCTCTGTGCTTTAGCCTACCTTCTTTAAGCTGCTCTGTAACACCTAGCAATCAAGTATGCTTTATGACATAAATATTTTTTTAAGGCCATGATTTGATTCCTATGTCCTTGAGAAGGGTCTGTGTATATCCATGCCTAAGACTGAAAAGTCAGCTATCAGATTGCAGCTTAATTTCTTCCACTTAATTTTCAAGTTCTTGCCTAAGGGAGGGCTAAGAACTTGGGGTTACCTCACAAGGAAACATTCCTAGCATGTCTTCCTGGGTTTTAAAGGGGGTTTTCTCACTTGGGTGGTGGCAGTTACCTCCCAAGGTCAGGATATCTGTGACCTCGGGAAGCTTTAATCAGAAACCTATAGAGGCAAGGTATTTTTAAGGTCTCTTGTGAGCCCCTACCTTCTGCACTTGGAGTGTCAGAGCGGGAATCAGCCTTGACAATGCTCTTAAAAAGTCTATGCATTTCCTGACAGAGATGGCTGAACGAAGAGCAAGGAGACATAAGATGAAATGCTGGACAAGTTCTAGCAAATATTCTCTTTGACTTCCATAGGATCCTGTTTTCTCTGCTGCAGTCTGCCACTGACCTGGCATTGGACCTTATGCAAGTCAGTTAATCTCTTTGAATAGCAGTTACTTGATATTTTTAATGAGATAACATCTCTTATTTTCTGTTGTCAAATTCCTGAAGTCTAAAGATGCTGAATTCTATAGCTGACCAAGCTTCGTTATTATAGGCAGCACCGGGAGTGATAGACATATACACTTTCCAGTTGTTTGTATTGTTTGTAGTTCTTATTTTTTATTGTATCTGCTTAAATTTTCCATGCAGAATGTCAGCCTGAAGCTACACTGTTCTGGAAAATTTCAGCTGAAATGGTTAAGTTTTTTTTTCTCAAAAGAAGGCTAAGAAAAAAAACCACTGTCTTGCAACAGTTTAGTTTAGAAACTCGAGAGTAGCTATGCTTCCAAAATGACACTTACAATTTGTCAAGGAGTTTACTTTGGGGTCAGGAATATGCTTTTGCCATCTCCATGAAAACCTGTCCAAATCTGGCTAAGTTGGGTTCTTCAGGAACTTTAGTTCTTTCATACTTGGTAAAAACTAATTAGATACTGGGGACTAAATTGCCCAAAGATTCCATCTGCATTAGGCACGCTCGGTCCCAGGGCTGCAGGAGTTAGGAAACACTTTCCCCATAAATGCTCTCGTTGGCATCCAGGCATTGCTGTGGCATTGTAACAACAACTGACAGCAGGTCTATTGTGTCTTCTGTGCTCTTGTTGCTCTCCATGCTGGTGCAGAGGTGGTGAGAAGTTAGAAGAGGAGTAGGCTAACTGGAATGCAGAAGGTAAAAATTTCTTCCTGGGAAATGAGGAACACACAATAATTGTCCAGCTGTGAACATTTGGTTCAAATGTCCTGCCTAGCATCACCTAGGAACTCTGTGGCAGAGAAATGGATAGAATTCAGTTATCCAGGGTATCATTCATATTTCTTAACCATGAACCCGTCTTCTCTCTTTCCGCAACACCCCCAGCATCATTAACTATACAACTTTCAACTTCAGCAACAAATGAGGCAGGTATCCTACACAATGTATCCTCCTTCAGTACATAACCTTGATTCATCCCCAGTATATTATGTGCTCTGTGTACTGAAGGAGGCAGGGTCCTTTGGAAGAAATAACAAATCATCATGAAAATAAAGGCTACCACGATACATACACTCCAGATGTCCGTGTTAAATTTGCACGATTAGTGCCATTTTGAGCCAAGGGTGATACTTGAGTGAGAAACAGAGAATGAGCCTGATCTCAGCTCATTGTTTTTAACTTCTCTCTTCCATCATTTTCCGTCACGTTTTCTTGTATTTAACTTTCCTGTTCATTCTTCAGAAAAAGTTCTGGTACAAGTGTCACAGATTTCTTATTTAATGCAAGAGAAATGCTGGAAAATGAAATGCTGCAAATAAGCCATTATTTCCCATGGAAATCATAATGGGAGGTTTCACAATGTACTGTAAAATCTGGTGAAAAATGCTTACATTCCTGCACAGTCAGAAGCCAACCAGAGGTGCAAATTACAAGTAATTTCATTCACTATTCCAAACAGCATTCAGAAAAGTTTCAAAACCAACTATAAGCTCTGTCCTCTGAAGCAAAACATGTAAACAAAAGTGTGGCCCTTACTGGATAATAAATAAGGCGAAAGAGGCTGAATTTTAAGGAAACATTTTTAGCACATATCCCAGAGATAAACTGACCCCATGTCACAATGACAACTGTGCTCACATGATCCAATGCAGAGAACACCATGCCAGGAGTATTCAGGGAATGAAGAATGACACAGCTGTGAGAATTGAGCATCATGATGGCAAGAATTAGAAGAAAATGTTCCTACTTCCTTACTTGGAAAGCACGCGCAAGTAATAGACAATATAATAAACAATAGAGAGGCCAGAGCGATCATCAGATTTCAGGTTCAAGAAAATTATGTATGGGATAGAACCCCCTTCTCTTAACAAAACAAACAAAATCCCAGACCACTCAGTCACCATAGGGGTTCACAGTACGTAGGTTATTTAAAGCAATCTGTATACATAGAATGATGGTGAATCATGTCAGCCAAGTGCAACAATGATTAGTAAACTGAGAAGTGATAGAGTGGTGATGTAAGCCAACCTCAGGCCTCTTGAGAGAGCTCCAGCTGTATTACAACTAGCCATCCTATTAGAAAAAAGTCTCACAGTGAAACTTAAGAAGTGCTATCTGTGGTGGGTTAATAGATGAAGGTTATGACTGGATGATAATAAGAGCAATAAAATGTGTCATCCCAGCTCAGCCAGGAAGGTCCTTCTCACAAGATCTAAGACAAGGATACTGTGTAACTGAGGGAGTGCCAAAAGCAAGCAGAAATGTACACAAAGCAAATACACTAGGCAGCTGACATACAACATGCAGGCAAGGTCAATGTCCTGGGAACTTGCATTATAAATAAACAAGTAGATGGAGGATGAGGTGTCATGTTGTGTAAGTGACTGAGAAGTTAAGCTAGCACATGTTTTGTTAGTTCTGAGGTTTTTTTTCATAGAGTGGGATTTTTAACTCCTCTGTTACCTTATGATTAACGTTGTCTCAGGCGTGAACTAATGTTAACATGTTTTCGTAATGGTTAGGTCTGTAATGATGCACCCATACATACAGGGACCGCTTCCCCACTTGCAAGCAGAGTGACTCACCACAGAAAAGAAACATATGATAGAAGGAGGGAAGTCACCTGACATTATTTAGAAAAAATGCCACAGGCAGGATTCCTCAACTTGAAACAGAGCAGAACACCTGCAGATGAGTACTTGGAACAGAGTCTTCTGCTTTGTGTTCTTGAGTTCTACAACCAAAAAAATCCTTTACTATGTGCTCCTCTGCACCCTCAACAGACCCCACTCACAGTAGTTGTCCTGGATTAGGGGGGACCTAGGTTTCAACGTTCACCTCCCTGTTGGGGAAGAAGACCCCTGGCTTGCTCTGCTATCTGAGTGCTTGCTTTGGCTGGACACCCTGCCAGTCACAGCTCCTCTCTGGTGGCTGCCTTGCCAGCCATGGATTCTCTCCAGTGACCATGCTGCCAGCCACATTTCTTTGCTGCCTGGCGGCCACTGTTCCTCGCTGCCTGGCTGCCCCACCAACTGACTGCTTTCCCACTTTTGCTACTTGCTGCCACTGGCCACCCATTTGCCCCTTTTGCTGGCTGCCTGTCAGAAATTTTTCTCCGAGCAGCACCCCTGGAAGGAGCATGAGAAGTTGCAAAACCACCAACTGATTGTATCTCAGAACAAGACAAAGAAAACGTTCAGCTGAAGCTGGAGACAGGACCCAGAAGAAGCCAGACTTGTCCATCAAACCCACAAGTGGGGACAAAAGATATAATTGGATAGATTGGGGCATTACATATACACTCTATGTCTATGTCTAAACTAGCAAGTTTTTTCCCAAAAAGCGGGGCTTTTTCAAAGAAAAAAGAGAAAAAGCCCATGGAGCATCCGCACACAGAATGTATTCTTTCGATATTAAATCGGAAGAATGCAGCACTTTTTCTGCAGCCCCAGCCCTCCAGCTGGCCAGGAAGGATTGGGCTGGGTTTGGTGGGCTTGGCTGCACGGAGGGAGGGTGGGGGAAGGTTACTGAGGGAAGGGGCAGGGCTGGGGCTTGCCTTCTGCAGCTGGTCCTTCACCACTGCCCATGGACTTAGAGCTTCACTGCATGTATGAAAAACAGGAGCATTATTACCAGAAATAATGGGATGTGTACATTTACATCCATTTCTAGGTATTCTTAGGTATTTAAATGGACAAACACTATCATTTTCAATACATATTTCTTTTCACTTGAATGAGACAAAAAAAGATGCAGGACCATGGTGTCCAATATTTTGTGCTTTAAGAAGATACTGAAGAATCTTGCGATGCCCTATGAAAAACATCAATAGCAGCTGCTCTTTGAATTCTTTGAGAATAGAAGATCAAAGTGGAGTGTTGCGGATGGCTGAGCAGCTACAGCAGCAAGTGCAATCGGAGTTGGCTGAGTAAGCCCAAACTTGAGAGTTAAATGGGGAACAGCTGCAGGCCTCCTTAGCCACAGGGTCTGGCAGGAAGGAAGTAGAGGGAGAGGAAAGGGAGGAGTCAGGGAATGGAAACTGTGCTCCCCAGCCAGTTGCAAGACCTCGCAGTCACGGAGCTGACTGTGCTGAACCTTTGTATGTAGAAGTGGTGGAAACTGACATGGACAATGAAGGTGCTTACACAAAAAGAACATCTCTGACTCGTTTGTGGATTCAAAAGGGGCCCAAGGCTGAGGGGCTGGTGTGTTAACCTGTTACATGGAGACACAGGTACTGCAATAGGAAGTACAAAACATTTATAAGCTTAACGTTTCATGCATGATAGGAGCAGCCCAGCGGCAATCTCACATGAATCCCTAGACCATTCTCAAGGCCTTCAATCTGAAGAGGAGAAGATCTTGGATAAAGGTGTTGCTGGACGTCCGCATGTGAAAAAAAGTTAAAAACCTAAAAGTGAGTGTATGTCTTTAGTCCATTTAAGAGACTGCACAATGGCTATGGAGAGGGTCTCAAAGTCAATATAATCACTGAGTCAGTTCTGCCACTGCTGCTCTTACTGACTTTTGTTTCTTACAGACTAAAGTACTATTCTGCGTGGCTCCAGTTACACTATAGCAATCTGACAGAGGACACTGTCGGAAGAGATTTCTTGGCAAAACTTCTCTCTACAGAGTGCGGCCACGCACGAAAGCCAATCAGAGGTGTGCTCTGCTCTGTTGACAGGTGGCTGGACTGCCTGGACGCTCTCTTGACAAAACAGGCACCCAGAATTACAGCTGACAGGGTTGCCCTTTTTTCTGGATGCCCTGTCTGTTGACAGAGTGGCCAGGCCCTGTCTGTCCCCCTCCAGGTCATCCACACAGCTTTTTTGTTGACAGAATCTTTTGACATCAGCGTTATATCTCATGGCTGCAAGCGAAAGTGCTGAGTTTGGTTGACAAAATTCTTTGAGAATAGAAGATCAAAGTGGAGTGTGGCAGACAGCTGAGCAGCTACTAAATGTCGACAAAACTGGAGGAACGTCCACACACAAAATGGTGTTTTGTCGACAAAAACATGGTTTTGTCGGCAAAACTTGCTAGTGTAACCATAGTCTGCGAAAACAAAAAGCAGTCAAGTAGCACTTTAAAGACTAGCAAAATAATTTATTAGGTGAGCTTTTGTGGGACAGACCCACTTCTTCAGACCATAGCCAGACCAGAACAGACTCAATATTTAAGGCACAGAGAACCAAAAACAGTAATCAAGGAAGACAAATCAGAAAAAAATGATCAAGGTGAGCAAATCAGAGAGTGGAGGGGTGGGGGGGAGGGGAAGGTCAAGAATTAGATTAAGCAAGTATACAGACGCGCCCCTATAGTGACTCAGAAAATTCCCATCCCGGTTCAAACCATGTGTTAATGTGCTGAATGTGAACATAAAAGCCAGCTCAGCTGTTTCCCGTTGAATAGTGGTATGAAATTTTTTTTTCAGTAACACGCGAACTCTTAGGTCATTAACAGAATGGTCCACTCCATTAAAATGTTGACTAACTGGTTTGTGGATCTGGAGTGTTTTGATGTACGTTTTGTGACCATTAACCCTTTGTCTAAGGGAGTTGGAAGTCTGTCCAATATACAAAGCATCTGGGCATTGTTGGCACATGATGGCATATATGATGTTAGTTGAGGAGCATGAGAAAGTGCCCGTGATATAGTAACGGTGCTAAAAGCAAGTTCTATAGACTGGATCCTGCAAGCTGTTGATCCCTCCAATGAGGTGTCCCCAGTGGGCGTTGAATACATTTAGCACCTAGCAAAATCAAATATTCATAGGAGTGACTGGGTATTCAATATAATGTGAGCAGTGATCATCCTGTAACATACGTCAGCTCTTAGTACCATCTTCAAGCTGTATTTCTGTATCTGTACATTGGTAGCCGCCACTCTGATCTAACTACCTGTGCTGTTGCAGTAACATCACAGGCCCACTTACATTTCTTTTTCTACTGTGAAGAGATATAGACCAAGACCCTGATTTAAGATAAAGGTAAAATAATTAGGTATTTTTGCAGTATCTATTACTGCTTATCTTATTTCAGGCAAACAATCTTCCAGCAGTTGTTACAGAAAGGCAACTGAGTAACAAAATACTCAAAAATATGCGTTGGGAACTTTTTGTGTTGACACTGGGAGTAGACTGGTTGTTCCAGTAGACCCCTTTAGTTACAGTAATTCTGCAAAGTTTCTATGTTATGATGATGAGAGAAAGCTTGGCGAAGCTGCTGACCTTGGTGTGGGGGGTATGTGTAGGAGGTATTTGATGTTTAAAACTCGCTGTCTTTCTGCCAGCACTCTAGCTAATTTCCTACTCTCCCTAACAAAACATAAAGTTGAAAATTTGTCAGCTTGACTATCACACATTGTGTAGATTTTCAGCACTTTTGGAAATCAGATCTCTTCGTTAGGGACCTAAAATGTACTCAGGGGTGCAGCTTTAAGCACCCACATTTGGAAATTCTGGCCTTAAACCACAGTCTGCACAGTGGTTGGTAAATTGCCCATTTCAAGGTTTTCAAAGCTATGGAGATTGGTCCCACTGCATAGAAATTCCTATTGTAAGTTATATTATACAAGGGTTGAAAAGTTGAAGTCCTTGGGTGTCAGAGGGGACTTCTTTGGCACTTTTAGATCCGAGGATCTTCACTGTCCTATCCTTTAGCCTGCCATGGTCACCTCAGTTGAAAGCCATTGTTGATGATAGGGAGTGTGAATTAATGGCCATTTATCATTATGGTATATAATGTCATTTGCTTGTTTGTTTCTATGCTTCAAATGATAATATTTCCAGTGACTGAGATGGGAAGAATGGGCTCAAAGCATGGGGAGGGATACCTAGGAAATTGATTCTGGGTTGGTATATGAAGCAAAGAGTAAGGAATATGGAAGTTCGTAAGTGTCAAGATGGATAGGAAGTGGAACACAGAGTAACCTGGGCTGGATAATGGAGTGGCAACTGTAGCCATTGAAACATGGATGCAGAAATTTGTCACTTGCCCACTGTTTTCCTCTAATTTGTGTTTCTTCTAATGTGGATGCATTGGAGAAGGTTCAGCAGAGGGCAACAAAAATGATTAAGGGGCTGGAGCACATGACCTATGAGGAGAAACTGAGAGATTTGGGCTTATTTAGTTTGCAGAAGAGAAGACTGAGGGGCAATTTGATAGCGGCCTTCAACTTTCTGAAAGGGGGCTCTAAAGAGGATGGAGAGAGACTGTTCTCAGTGGTGACAGATGGCAGAACAAGGAGCAATGGTTTGAAGTTACAGAGGGAGAGGAGTAAGTTGGATATTAGGAAAAACTTTTTCACCAGGAGGGTGGTGAAGCACTGGAATGAATTACTGGGAGAGGTTGTGGAATTTCCATCCCTAGAGGTTTTTAAGTCCTGGCTTGAAGTAGTCATGGTTTGGATGACTTAGTTGGGGTTAATCCTGCTTTAGGCAGGGGGCTGGACTAGATGACTTCTTGAGGTCCCTTCCAGCCCTAGGATTCTATGATTCTGTGTTAAAGAGGCACGATATGGTCCTTTGTGTATCTAACATGCCTCACATATGTGTCACACACATCAATTGCAAACCAAATAACACCTTTTGTGTCCAGAATGATGTTGTAATGAAAGCAATATTATTCAGTATGTTAATCTGTGTTCCACCAGCATCTCTTGTGGTAATAAAAAGTTGCCAGCTGGTGTTATGGGGCAAAATTTGATTTAAGTTTTTGTCTGACTCATCCTGGCCACACTGACGAGTCCAACATACACGTTCAGGTTCCAAGTGAAGAGTTAGTTGACTAGGTAATGTGCTTGTTTTTGCAGTCCATGGTTCTGGCACACAGTTAGCTGTATTTTATGTCTATGGCTGAGTTAATCCTAAATGGATTAGAGAAGTAGAGATTTAATGCTGCTATTGTAGAGAAGCAGTGGGCTCTAGATAGTGACCCACTTACACATTGACCCACTTTGGGTTGTCTTGTGTGACTATTCATACATTGGTATCCACAGATTTTAAAGCTAGTTTATTGAGACCATTATTTTAAATTCCTGTTTTGGTTTATTTTGTAGCACAATCATACTGCGGCTGTTATGCTTCAATACCAAGTAAACTGCAAGCCACTGAAATGTTTTCTGGTTTGCAACCACAGTGAAAAGCTGCTTTTAAATAAGGTCAAAATAAATTCTTTGCCAGCAGAAAAACTCACTCTTGCACCATGTGACTGAAATGACAGAAATGCTTGGAAATGTTTCCCTTGAAATCTAGTTCACGCATCCCATGGTGTTATACAGCAGAGCTTTTTGCTTATTTTTTTTGAAAACACCCAGGGGATTCAGATACAGGTATAAGTTTGAGACTCATTGTGGCTCACACGCTGCCTTGGGATTCAGGAAATGTAGAGTCTGTTTCCAGGTCTGCCTGTGACCTTCTTCAAGTTATTTGAACCCTCAGCTTCCCCATCCACAACATGGACATAACGACAATTAGCCTTTGTTAAGCACTTCCAGATCTATGAGTATAAAGCTGAGTATTAATCATTACCATGACATCTTGTAAATTAATTTCCAGTATTGTGTTATGATTCTCCTGGAAACCTAGCAAGGCTCCAATTCTGGATACTTAGAGTTTGCGTACGTCAAAAATTGCTGAGTAAGTATCATCCCATTATTCCCAGTGTTTTGAGGTGTTTTTTCTTTTCTATTTTTAACATGACAACAATAAAAGTAGTGCGTCTTCCAGTGCTGCATCCATATTCTCTATAGTAATGAATAGAACACAGTGACTTCACCGGAAACTGCACTGTGTGAACCTTCATAGAGAATAATTCAAGGCTTCATCTAAAGTTGACTGAAGTCACTTGGAAACCTTTCCATTGACTTTATGAGTTAGGCATATCTCCAGTTCTATATGAACAAAACTGTAATTGGAACCTTGATTTATGAAAAATGTATATTTAATATGCAACCACAGACTTACTGAGTGCAAAACTAGCCTTGGAAAAAATAGGATGAGAAATACTTTCAGAAATACAAGTAACGTGACTAAAATTGAGATCAGTTTCTGTAGGTACTCTGACAATTCTAATACCTGCAACGTAGTGACAATTTTTTAAAAATGAACATGTTTTTGTACTTACAGTGAAACAAAGCATTACATTTTATAACAGATTATAAGTGGGACAGGTGCTATTCTATTCAGAGGGAAATGACAAGTCTTTTCCATATTAAGGGAAAGAAGCAGACAATGAAGTGGGAGACATATGTGATGGCCTGATTTGCACACCTCTGAGAATGGTGTGCTTCATTCTATATGTGAACTCCTTGCTGACGCTGCAACAAGGACATTTTGAATTAGCTCATGTGATACTAGAGGCCCCCTATGCTTCATGGTCTATCCATGTCATATTCTGCGGAATTACTCCTGCCCCTACCAGGACCAATCTGTGAGGATTGTTTTTTGTGACACTGTAGCTGGCCCCCGCTACCCCTGCTTTAACAGCATTTATACATACCCACCAATACCCAGAAACTGTCAGGACCTTGCCAGGGCCCAGTAGGAAGATAGGATCAAGAGAGCTCATGTTTCTTGCATCTTCATCTGCAGCATCTGGTTGTGGCCCATCGGAGGGCACAGAACCAAGCAGTGCGTGGATTAAGCCAGTGTGGCAAGACCTATGTTTTCAGCTAGTGGGAGGGTTCATTAAATTACCTGCCTTTCCTGCTGTATCCAGGGCAGTTAAACTAAATCACAGGGCTTAGCAAACGCAAGGCAACCTGTGCTACAGTACTGAACAGCAGGAAGAACATCTCCCACTGTAGTGCTCTATTTTAGCAATGCCTTGAGTAGTATTGACCTTAGCAACTTTAGATTTCGTATTCTAAACACAGGGCTGCCTCTGATGTACTTGTTAATTTTCACAAGAGTCGAGAATCGAGGCACTCAGGTCTAATGAAAACACATATACCTGTGAACCGCTCAGATCCCTAAGGAACACAAATGTGGAAAACTGACCTCCAGTGTCCCATGTTAGCCATTGCACTATATTTTACTTAAACAGCATTTTTATAATGAAGATGCTAGAGATCCCTCCCCCACAAACTAGATGCCAATTTAGCAGAGTACAGCTTTACTGCTGGCTCCACGGATAGTATATTTACGAAGAGACCATGGAAACCCAGCCAGCATCCAACCCTGTGAAAGGATCCCAGGATCTGGTCCTAAGCAAAGAAGGGCTTCTACAGGATGCCTCTGTTGCTACCTAGTGAACAACACTGCCTGGCTAGTTCAGGTAGCTGCTGCGTCACAAACACACAGCAGGCTGTTTATCTTACCTAAAGTCTGTATAAGTAGTGATACCATGTACTACAGGCTTAAAGCAACCAGAGATTTCTCTAGAACCCTCTCTTCACTCCCTAAATACCTCCTAAAATTCCCTCTTGCTTGCTGTTGCCTTCCCTTATATTTTACCCAATTACCTTGTTAGTTCAGTGATTGTCACCCAGGTGCTCACAATACCCAAACAGTAAGGGCACCGTTATCTTCAACTTGGCCTGCAGCCTTCTCCCATCTGAAGCAATATCAGTGATCGTCGGGGTGGTGCCAATTAGCACCCTGCAATGGATGGCTAGCGTGGACATATTGCAGTGGCTCAGGGTGAGCATGGTGTCTTTCTGAAACAGCACATCCAATTGTGAGGGCTTAGCTCCTGCCCCTTAGGGCACCTGCGTAGCTCCTCAAGCAAGATAGAACCTTTCAGAGCATCCGTTGCAACAAACCAAAAATGTGAGACAGTGCAGACACATACTGCATACCAGAGATATTATGTATTTGGTCTAGGGAGAGGTGCTGGGAATTGTGGAACAGGTGCAATGCTTCATAGGCTATGCAGCACTTGCAAGGCTTGTGCTGTGTAGGGAGTGAGCACTGGGGGAATTAAAAGAGGATGGCTAGTCTGGTTACACTACACAGTTACAATTTCCTCTGTCATTCACAGTTGTGCAGCTTCATGGTGTCAAGGCAGCAGCAGAGACTTTATAGGAAACAGCTAGAGTAAGTAAACAGTTTCAGGACACAGCACAGGCCAAACGTCACTACCCTCTGACGGCACAACACTCCCTTCCAAGAGAATCTTAGGAATTTGTTATAGTCTGGGTACAGGGGAATGCAGAGGAGGCCTTTTTTGTAAGAAAATCCTGTCTGCTTCCAGCTTAAGTTCCTTTACATTTCTTAGCCTGTTCATTAGAATGGGGTGAGCCTTCATCAACAGGATCAAATGTCTGAGATAGAACTGCATGGCCACCCCTGATTATCTTGGGGACCATGGGCCTGAGCAAAATGACTTCCATTGCTGTTAGTGGGCTTTGAGTCAAGGGAGGACGGTGAGATTTAGCCATTGCTCAGCACTGTTTGCAGTTTTCACTACCTCTAAAGCCTGAGCCACTACCCCTTGCCAGATCAGATAGGCTCAAGAGCAAAGGAGGCGGAAGACCTAGAAAAAAAATCCTGTAATGTGCTGAGCACGCACCAAAGTGAGAGAAGCATTAGTTTTAGATAATACTGTTAAAAACATATTTGCAGAGAATATTTTCCCAACAGCCCTGTAGAAAAGGAGGACACTGACACAGTTACAGAGCGAATGGTGGGACTGCGCAGCAGTGAATAATTCCCTGAGTATTGCATGTTTCCCATCAGGGAGTCTTTGCTAAATGCAGGATATCAAAGGCAGACAGATGCCTACCTTTCAAGATGGAAAAGTACAACTGAGTAATTCTGCTGCTGAATGTACAGGGGTTTTGTCTTGTGCATAAAATATAGGATAGGAATTTAGAAGCCCCTTTTCAGGAATGAAACTTTTATTCCTGAATTATTTCAGCAACAAAGTGGCACATGTGACTTCTACTGCCACTTGTACAACCTAAATCTTTGAATTCATTTCTGGTTTCACTGGGTTAACTGGAATGCTGGTCAGAGCTGAGTCTGTAGACAAATCACTGAAGCCCAACTATGAATCCTCTGAGGATATTAATGTCTTGTTGAATCACTTAGCCTCAGTTAACAACTCCTATTTCAGTATCAGTGACTTGGCTGATAAATCATGTCTGCTAGCTCTGTGTTGCTTCACCAGGGAGTTGGAACTGGTCTCAATTAAAAACTAAATAAATAATAAACCTCCTGTGAACTCTGGATTAAAAAGAAACCCTCTGGAAGGGTAAACTTTTCAGCTGCATTCACTGAGTGCTGGGTTGTAGGTGATTGAGCCAGGTGATTGGAGTTGTGGTCAGGGCCAAGTACCAGGGGTTGAAGACAGACGTAGAACCGGAACTGAGCCATTAGCAGTGCTGAAACTGAGGCTGGGACCAGGCTGTGGGTCAGAATAGAGGTCAGAGTGCGTAGACAAGACAAACCAGGATTACGGTCAGAGTGCACAAGGAAGCCAGAAGTCAAAGCTGGGTGGGAGTCAGTCCAAAGGTTTGGGGGTCAGGAGGTTGGTGCTGGATTGGTGTGGGCCAGGGATAGGGTAGGGCTGTAAGAGCGCACAAAGAAGGCTGAAGTGGGCTGGAATAAGGTTCAGGCAAGGCTCAGATGGGAAAAGGGGCAGAACTGAAGACAAGCTGGAAGCACTAAGGGTCCTGTAATGCCATGAGGCAGTAGGAGGGCTCCGAACAAAGTGGTGCACAGAGCATCTTGTAGCTCTAGTCAGGGAGGGGTGTCATCTGAGCTGAGCCCTGCCCAGGGACAGCCTACTGTAGCATGCCTCAGGGATAAGTTAGAGGAGCTGAGTTTGTGCACTGTACCTGAGAGCTGGGTAGCCACAGGTTTTGCTGTGAGGATGTGTGAGTCATTGTACTTTTTAAGGTTCTGGGGGAATGGATGGGCACAAGCCAGCCCACATCTAAAGCCCCTTCCCCATCCTAAAGGTTGGAATTACTCTATCCAGGACTCAAATAATACTGTGGGGTCAACTCAGGAGAGACTAGGGACGGGAGTAAAATTCACAGGGCCTAAAGCAGGGAGGCAGAGGGAGACCATGAGCTGAGATGTTTCACCTGAGAGTGGGGGCCCCTGTGCTAGGTACTGTACAAACTCATAGTCAGAGGCAGCCCCTGCCCTGAAGACATCATGGCATTAACTGACAAGACAGAAAAGAAGTATTATTATACCCTTGTTACAGATAGGAAAATGACCCTGTCCAAGTTCAAACAGGATATATGTAGCAGAGATGATCCTCAATCCAATGTCTTACCTGCAAGACAGTCCCTCCTCCTTATAAAAAGATTGCTATTGTCATTCTGTTTGCAACAGTGGGTGCACTCTGCAAGCCCTCAAATGCAACACTCCTAAGGCCAGGATTCAACCCTGCAGGAGGAATGCAATGCAAAGTTAGAATATCTGACTATCAGGGCCACTCTGTCAGAGGTGTGACATCAGAGGAGATGGTATTCAGGCAACTCCCTACTCCCTCCCCACAGCCAGTTCCAGGGCTGCAATGCTGAGGTGCCAGTACTCTGTACTGACAAGTACTGGCACAAAAAGAAGAATTAAAAAACAAAAACCACCACTAGCTAGACCTATATTGTACACTTACCTACAGGCCCCCTTAGTCTGCAAGCAAGTTGAGGAAAGCCCTCCAGAGAATCTAAAGTGATATCCTATAATTTAATACAGATTTCAATGCACTAGAGTCATACCCAGAAAGATGTTCAAGACCAGCTGAGAACTCAAAGAGAAAAAAGACCTATGGTTGTCACAGACTGCATGGGCCACCTAGCTTTGTCACTTTTTTCAGACAGATATTTAGGAAGGGGAAAACTCAGTCCTAGTCTATTTATTCTGTTCAGGCCTTTGTCAGGCTCCAGTCACCATGGCATCTGGACATGAAAGATACATGGTGTCAGCTGGATATGTATCAAAGGAATCATTTACCCACGGGTAAACCTGATATCAAAGAACTGAAAAAACAAACCCAAAATTTACAAGTGTCCTTGCTTTGATCATTAATTAAATGTGACTTATACTCAGTGTACCTGTTAGAGGACTTGACACAACAAAGCATCTGAGGTACCTGACTATTTCTTGTTATGCTGTGAAATACAGGTGTTCATTCCTGGGAAAGCTTTGAAGCTAAAAATAAAATAAAACAAAATTCAAATTAAGGGATCTTTCCAGGTACATAGTAATCATCTTACTACTTACATTTCGGGGGGGTGGGGGGGGTTGTGTTTGTGTTAAATACTGACAAAACTCCTGACTGGAAAGGAATGCAGACAATGAGGTAAAGTAAAGCCTTGTAAGTCATTTGAGATCAATAGGCAAAGAATATGTCTCAGCCATGTCATTATCAGATTAATAGCTGAGTTCCAATTGAAACTAGAATTATTTGGATAACAAAAATCAAAAGGAAAGTTTTCAAAAACAATTTGCCTTGAAGCAAAATAAGAGTATTAGTGATAGGATTTTTGTGATTTCTGCCACGCCCCTTCAAATTCCATCCAGACTAGGTTGCTTCACAGATAAACCATGAGGCTCTTACCCTGAAATTTTTATTTATTCCATCTTGCAGTTTAAAGTGAAACAAGCCATTTGATCTTCCCTGAAGTCCCAGTGGACAGCATGGGCTCAGTAAACTCACCATATAGATGTTCACAGTATTTGTGGTAACCATAAAAGTCCATGATCCAGAAAGACTATATACCATAGGTTAGATTTTTGGGGATATCCTATTGTAACTGGGTTTTATGGCAAGTTAGCTATTCTGATCTTACTAGACTGCTTTGAAAATTGTATCTTTTCTTTTTCCTTCTTTTGTCTTCTATCCCCTCACCTCCTCTTCTTCTTATCTCTCACAGATTTTTAACTTAACGTTTGTTTTAATGCTTTGTGGAAATATTACTCAATTTGCTCAACACTGAATCATATTTTCATGGTGATTTGTTTGTAGAGCATGGGTAGTGCCAGGAAAATCTCCCTTCTTGTAAGTTTTAAGCAACTTCCAAGCCAGTGAATATATTTTACCCCTCCTTTGTTTCTATTTTTTCCCCGATTCATTATCATTTGGTAAATAGATACCACAATTTTTATTGCCCTCTGCAAAAAGAACTGTGCGGTGCATGACCTCACTGCATCACCATTAGCAATTTCACAAATAAATAATTAATTCACCCACCATCATTTATTACGGCCACAGTAAGTAGCAGTTGGCTTGGGGTTTCCAACACCATGACTGTGTATCAGTATGGATGTATTCCATACATTCATGGTTTCTTTTGAGGTAGAGAGAGATAGGAGAAGAAAAGCCTCCAATCCTCCATTCCTCCATAATTAGGTGCTATTGATGCTATTCTCAATATGTGGTTGGGAGCAGAAGGTTCAAAAATTTAGGAAAATTGACTAATATCTTGCTACTCTAGAGATCTTGTTCATTTTGTGCTGTGACTGGGGGCAAAGCTAGTGCTGGGAAACTGGTAATAAATTGGGCTTGACTATTCCATCTCATGATTTCATGGAATGCTGTTCTGATTGCCACACATCACTAGGGCTGGAGCCTCAGCTGATGCAAACCTACACAGTTCTCTTGGCTTTAATCAACTGACGATCTGTTTCCACTCAAATTTCACCAAGGAGCAAATAAAAATACATTCAGTGATGCAACATTGATACATTTTTGGAAAATAAAGATAAAAATAGATGTTTATAATATAACTCTATCATAAAAATAATAGAATCATAGAACACTGGAACTGGAAGGGACCTCGAGAGGCCATTGAGTCCAGTTCCCTGCCCTCTAACCAGGACCAAGCACTGTCTAGACCATCCCTGATAGGTGTCTGTCTAACTTGCTCTTAAAAATCTCCAGTGATGGAGATTCCACAACTTCTCTAGGTAACTTATTCCAGTGTTTGATCACCCTAACAGTTAAGGAGTTTTTCCTAATGTCCAACTTAAACCACCCTTGCTGTTTAAGCCGTTTGCTCCTTGTCCTATCCTCAGCGGCCAAGGAAAACAATTTTTCTCCCTCCTCCTCATAACACTCTTTAAGGTACTTGAAAACTGCTATCATGTCCCTTCTAAATCTTCCTTTTTCTAAACTAAACAAGCCCAGTTCTTTCAGTCTTCCTTCACAGCTCACGTTCTCTAGACCATTAATCATTCTTGTTCTTCTTCTCTGGACCTTCTCCAATTTCTCCACATCTTTCTTGAAATGTGGTGCCCAGAACTGGATACAATACTCTAATTGAGGCCTAATGAGCACTGAGCAGAGAGGAAGAATGACTTCTCGTGTCTTGCTCATTACGCTCCTGTTAATGCATCTCAGAATCTTGTTTGCTTTTTTTGCAACAGCATCACACTGTTGATTCATATTTAGCTTGTGATCCACTATGACCCCCAAATCCCTCTCTGCAGTACCACTTCCTAGACAGTTACTTCCCGTTCTATAAATATGAAACTGATTGTTCTTTCCTAAGTGGAGCACTTTTCATTTGTCCTTATTAAACTTCATCCTGTGTACCTCAGACCGTTTCCCCAGTTTGTCTGGATCATTTTGAATTTGAAGCCTATCCTTCAAAGCAGTTGCAACTCCTCCCAGCTTGGTGTCATCTGCAAACTTAATAAGTTTACTCTCTATGCAAATATCTAAATTGTTGATGAAGATATTGAATAGAACTGGCCCCAGAACAGATCCCCATGAAACCTCAATTGTTATGCCCTTCCATCATGACTGCGAACCATTAATAACCACCCTTTGAAAACAGTTATCTAGCCACTTATGCACTCACCTTATAGTGGCCCATCTAAGTTGTATTTGCTTAAGTTTATTGATACGAAGATCACGTGAGACTGTGTCAAATGCCTTTCTAAAGTCTAGGTATACCACATACACTGCTTCTCCCTTATCCACAAGATTTGTTATCCTGTCAGAAAAAGCTATCAGATTGATCTGGCATGATTTGTTCTTTACACATCTATGCTGGCTATTACTTATCATCTTATTTTCTTACAGATGTTTGCAGATGAATTCCTTAATTATTTGCTCCATTGTCTTTCGCGGCAAAGAAGTTAAACTGACTGCTCTGTAGTTTCCTGGGTTGTTCTTTTGTCCCTTTTCATAGATAGGCACTATATTTACCCTTTTCCAGTCTTCTGGAATCTCTCCAGACTTCCAGGAATTTTGAAAGATGGTAGCTAAAGGCTCAGAAACCTCCTCTATCGCTCCTTAAGTATTCTAGGATGCATTTCATCAGGCCCTGGTGACTTGCAGACATCTAACTTTTCTAAGTAGTTTTCAACTTGTTCTTTTTAAATTTTATCCTTTAAACCTACCCCTCCCCACTAACATACATTATGTTTAAGCTTTTCTGTATCAGTCTTTTTGGTGAAGACTGAAATGAAGAAGTCACTAAGCACCTCTGCCATTTCCATGTTTCCTGATATTGTTTCTCCCTCCTCACTGAATCGTGGGCCTACCCTGTCTTTGGTCTTCCTCTTGCTTCTAATATATTTATAGAATTACTTTTTGCTACCATTTATGTCTCTAGCTAGTTTAAGGTCGTTTTGTGCATTGCCCTTTCTAATCTTGCCCCTGCATACACGTGTTGTTTGCATGTATCCATCCTTTGTAATATCTCCTAATTTCCACTTTTTATATGACTCCTTTTTGATTCTGAGATACTGCAAGATCTCCTGGCTAAGCCATGGAGGTCTTTTACCATACTTTCTATTTTTCCTATGCAGCAATATAGCTTGCTTTTGGGCCCTTAATGAAAAAAACTGCCAACTCTCTTCAATTGTTTTTTCTCTTAGTCTTGCTTCCCACAGGACTTTACCTACCAGTGCTCTGAGTTTACCAAAATTTGCTTTCCTGAAATCCAATGTCTCTGTTTTGCTGTTCTCCCTTTCACTATTTCTTAGAATCATGAACTCTATGATTTCATGGTCATTTTCTCCCAAGCTACCTTCCACTTTAAAATTCTCAGCAAGTTCCTCCCTATTTGTTAAAATCAAATCTAGTATTGCTTCCCCCCCAGTAGCTTTTTCCACCTTTTGAAATAAAAAAAACCCATTATCCATGCAGTCCAAGAACTTTATGGATAGTCTGTGCCTCACTGTGTTAGTTTCCCAACATATGTTGGGATAGTTGAAGTCCCCCATCACCACCAAATCCTGTGTTTTGGATGATTTATCTTGTGTTTTGGCTGCTAGAGTTGCCTTTTTGGGTGATGGGAGTGCTGTGTCATGAGCTATATGGGTGAGGGAACTGCAAAGCAAATTCAAGAGTTCTTGGCACCCCTACTGCAAGTGAGATGGCTGTTATCCATGAACATCATGTTCGAACTGAGTTGAAATTAGTCATTCCAAGCCATATTTTCAAAGGTTTCTACAACTCAGCCATTATGGAATGTTCCATTTGCAGGGACAGCAACCTGCCCCCATCACCAGCAAAGGAGTCCCGCCCAGCATTCTGAAGATGACTGTGTTGCAGAATACTTGCCTTTAGAACATGAGAGGATTCTTTCTGCTTGCTGACTGGCTTTTGAGGACAAAATGTATGTTCATCAAATGTGTTGCACCCAGGGTTGTGAGTTCACTCCTTGAGGGGGCCATTTAGAGACCTTAGGCAAATAGATTTAAGAAAAAAAGGGGTGGTGCTGGGGTCTTGCCAAGAGGGCAGGGGACTGGACTCGATGACCTCTGAAGGTCCTTTCCAGCTCTATGAGACATGTATCTCCACTGTTACAAACTGCTCACTTCCTCTTCCTTCTGGCTAGCAGCTTAGCTTGTTTGTTGATAAGCACCTACAGGAAAAGTCTCAGCGTAACAGAAAATACATTTAACCCTAACAAAGCAAAGCAATTTGCTAGAGGAATTACTAAAAAGAAAAGATGAAATGCACAATAGCTGTTGTCTTTTCCATGAGGAAGCTCCTCGATTTTTGTTATCATTAGCACTTGCAATCCTCATTTCAGATCATGTTTTGAAAAGCAGTTTGAATTAAATGTATATTTTAAAACTTTCATTTCTAAACCCAAACCAAATAAATGTACTAATTAAAAATGGAATAGCCACCTTGTTACTAACAGGTTAAAAGTGTGGAATTTTAGGTTAGTGGGGAAAAAGGAGGGCCTAGAAAAAGCCTCCTACAATCCTTCTAACTATCAATATTTGTATTCTTTACATGTTCATATTCAATGACCTCAGCCTTCCTGGACTAGCCACCCGGGTGTTCTAATGCTGCCAGGAAGGGCAGTAGCTTTGCGCTCCCTGAGGACCGTAGTGTGACTGACTGACTCCTAAAATAGGTGAGTGCACTGTGTACAATGGGAGGCCAACACTTGTGATTTTATTATGAGTCTCGTAATATTTAGTGTTCTTCTGAAAGGCCCAGGCGCTGGAGTCATGTGATTATATAGGATTCTCAGTTTTCCCTGTTAAAAAAACGTACATTTCTAGCCCTCATCGTTATGGAGAAAAGTTCAAAAATGTGATGTGTGTGACCTAAAGAATCTGTGTAGAAGGCAAAAAAAAAAAAAATCCCCACAATTAATATTTAAAAAACCTCTGAATTTTTATGGTCTGACTTACAGTATTTCAAAGTTCAGGTTTGGCAATACTGGGGATGGCTGTGCATTCCCTGTTCCCATGTGAATTGTTAATGAACCCACATTGAGGGAGCCACATGTTGTGCTTGCATAAAAACTGATTGCACAGTTCCGAAGGCAGCATTGTGGTATCAGATGCTGTGCAAAGGGAGCAAGACAGAGAGACAGACCGATAAAGATGCTGTTTTTTAACCAGTTTATAAAATGGTCAACATTTCAATTTTGATAAAAAGAAGTTGCAAAATATTTTCTGCAGTTTTGAGCACGTACAGTTAAGTTTGTTAATTCATTGCTGCTGAAAGGAATCAAAACTATTATCCTTCCAGCACGAGACATCGTGTCATAATTTTCCCAGCACCTCCACCAGAAGAAATTTATATTTGGAAACATTATATTGTATATTGTAATTACTTAAAGGTAGGTCAATGTAAGAGTCCCGAGACGCCCAGCCCTTGGCCTAGGGCGGGCGGCACCCCAAAAAGGGTTAGAACACCAGCCCCGCGCTCAGTTCGGGGCAGTCAGCAGTTCACAGTTGCAACAAAATCCCGGCCCAGCCCTCAGTCCAGGGCGGGACAGCAACACAAGGGTTTGAGCACCAGCCCAGCCCTCAGTTTGGGGCGGGGCAACAGCACAAGGGTTTGAGCACAGGCCCAGCGCGGGCTGGCCCTGTCAAGGAGGGGGGTAGGGGGTCGCAGGCCCTCCCACTCCACTGTGACCCGGCCCGGGGCCCTGGGGGTCGCTCACACACGACCACGGCAGTGGGGATCCAGGCCGCAACACACTGCCATGGGTTCGGGAGCGTCGTTCCCCGGGCCACTTCCTACCTCTACCTCCACTGGCGGAAGGTCCCAGTCCCTCTGGTCAGGGGGTCCTGCGGGGTCAGTCTCCTCCAAATTGTCCACCTTCGGGGGCTCCGGCCAGTCGCTCATGTTGACATCATTAGGATAGTCGGGCGGCGGTAGCACGGTGGGCCCGAGGCGACCCTGGGCCAGAGGGCTGCAGGGGTCCGCCGGGACTCTGGGGCAGGCCGCTCCTGGGTCTTCTTCCAAGGTAGGGGGTCTCTGCTGGCATGAGGGTCCTGGCAGGTCTGGGAAGTCCGGGTAGTCCCCCTGGGACATCTGGATCCGGAGTTGTTCAGAGCCGCTGGGGGCTTGCTCCTCTGGCTTGGCCGGGTGGCGACAGGCCCTCTGCCCTCGGCGCCGGGGAGCTCGTGCAGGCGCGTCCTCCCTGCCCGGAGGCCCAGGCTTTAAAGGGTCCCGAGCCCTGCCCTTGGCCTTTCTAGCCCTGGGCCCCACCCTCTGAGGGGTGGGCCTCTGGTGTTCTGGTTCCGGGCCTGCCCACCAGGGCCTCTGCGCAGCCTCCTCTGCCTCTGAGTCAGCAGGAGGCCATACTGACTCACTACAGTCAAATTTTGGGTGTAAAATGCTTGACAATATCCCTTTAAAATAAAACCAAAGATATAAGTAGTTCCTCTGAAAATATAACATATAGCAAGACCATAAAGCCAATAGGGCAGCACTGGTCCTCAATATTAGCTCTATCTTTCTAAGACAAATTACTAGAGAATCCTATTTTATGGTTCAAGACCATACAAGTCAAAAACTCATTCTGTAAACACACATACAAATTTGGATTCATGTGAGATTGAAGAATAACTGTGATACTCCTGGAATCAGATAGAAGTTTTGTCCTGAGACAGAGTGAAGTAGAGATTTGTGGATGACCTATGCTCCACTTGGAGTACAAGGGTTTAAGTAAGTAAGTACATAGTAGTATATTATTTGAGTAACTTGAGACAGAGGGATAATTGAGTCATCAAATCAATACTACTGAGTGCCTTTCTTGAAGATAAGTTTGGTCAAACAGGTTATTGGGTTCAGGGGGGGAATAACTGAGTGGAATTTGATTGCCCTCTTTCTTCAAGAGGTAAGATGAGATAATAATTTAAGGTCATATCGGGCTTTAAAAATCTATAAATTCTGAGGTAACACAGCTAAGTCAAGTTACTCATGTATCTGTAGGACCCAGTCTTAAAATAGTGTAGTTTTAGTATGTTGGGTTATTTCTGAGGAATTCTCCCATTATTTTAACAAAGTGGCAAATCTACATTTTTGCACTCCTGATCCATCATAGAGTAATATAGCTAGTAAGTTTACAGCTGAATTCAGTAAGAGCTGTTAGGATTTATTTTGTATCTGTAGCCTTTGTAAATTGCATATTGTAGTGATTCCTTTAATCAGTTGAAGACTATGATAACTCAGGACATGAAAGTATTTTTAATTTATAACTGCTATTTTAGTATGAGGCTGTCTGTCAAAGGCTATGTGGAAAATAAACGTCTGATCAGCCTAAAACAAAAGAAAAACTCCCTGAATAAGTAACCAGCTGCTGAAGCTTGTCTTTTCACCAACAGAAGCTGATCCAATAACAGATATTATCTCATGCACCTTGTCTGTCTAAGGCTATGTCTACACTAGCCCCAAACTTCGAAATGGCCATGCAAATGGCCATTTCGAAGTTTACTAATGAAGCACTGAACTACATATTCAGCACCTCATTAGCATGCAGGTGGCCGCGGCACTTCAAAATTGATGTGGCTTGCCGCCGCGCAGCTCGTCCAGATGGGGCTCCTTTTCAAAAGGACCCCGCCTACTTCAAAGTCCCCTTATTCCCATTTGCTCATAGGAATAAGGGGACTTCGAAGTAGCCGGGGTCCTTTCGAAAAGGAGCCCTGTCTGGACGAGCCGCAAGGTGGTGAGCCACGTCAATTTCGAAGTGCTGCGGCCGCCCGCATGCTAATGAGGCACTGAATATGTATTTCAGCGCTTCATTAGTAAACTTTGAAGTGGCCATTTGCATGGCCATTTCGAAGTTTGGGGCTAGTGTAGACATAGTAAGAGTTTCCATTCAGAAATCTACTTTGCAGCCTGTCCTTCAATAGTACCCTTACTGGAAGGAGTGTTCTTAAAAGTAAGTAAACTTCTTTGTAAAGGTGATTTTGATCAAAGAGCAAGGGTAAGTTTTAGTCATGGAAAATGAATAAAAACAACTGTTGTGGTTTTATGAACAGTTGGAACTTTCAATTTCTCTCACATATATAATATTCATGTTCACAAACGTCACAGCTTTCTCAGATGTATTTGATAGTTGGACAATACTCAACAACATTAGGACAATGCACAAATTTGCAAGTTGTGTTTAATATGACTTACTCTCTAAAATTCAAAATTCCAAACTCAACCTACATTAATTGTGACTTTTTACTCATGAATACTAGTGGAAATTAAATGTAATTTTTACTTTTTCTGAGCAGTTGAACTGGTGAGTGTAAAATTTGCCTTTCACAAACATTTATACCATATTACAGGTTGAACCTCTCTTGTTCAGCACTCCAGCAATATCCAGTAACATCCTTAATTCAGCATGATTTTAAGCAGCCAGACAACAACTTATCACAGGTGTAGACAAGTTTCCAATGGTCCCATAAAATTTGTTTACAGCCAACAGTCCTGGCTGTCAGTGTTCTGTGCTGTTATTTAGCTCTAATTTACCCTAAATGTCTTCTAAGAGCCCAGTAAGTAGTGAGAGGGTTGCTAATGCTGCTAGACCATATTGACCTCCTGTAGTGAAAACTTAATGGAAAGCATAAACAAGGGGGAAAAAAGAAATTTATTTAGAGTAAAATGATGAAGTTTTCTTCATTCTGAAGTACTCAACTTATTTTAGGCACTGAAGTAGTTCAATGAACGTTAGAGGGACTACTCACATGAGTAAATGTCCACCCTTCAGTTTATTCCTTAGTACTTTTTATTTGGTGTATGTGTCCAGATCTAGAAATGATATAAAACATCTTTTGATGTAGTGAATGCTTGACACCTAAACAAGTGTTAGAGATGTATTTCTATGAGGTTAAGTGATTATTTCTCAAAAAAATGTTGGGAAGCTTTTAAAAAGAGCATCTCTTAACCAAGGAGTATTTAAACTAACCAGGGATTATATTTTCATATTTCTTTTATATATATATTTTATAAGAGACATGATATTTTATAGCACCATCACTATGACCTGCCACTTCTCAAAGCAGAACCCTATAACCCTCATATTCAACCTCGGTATATGGTTGTCATACTTCTTACAAGGCTTGCCTTGCAAGTACTGTATCATGTGAAAGGTCATGGTCTGCTGATATTTGTTGTTCTTTCAAAATATATATATCAAAATTGTGTATGTTGTTATGAAATTTTGCTAAATGGTTGTTATTGAAATTGTTGTGAGTTTGGGAGACACCCACTGCTAGACTTCCGAGGACAAGAAGAATAATGATCTCCACTCAGGCAGCATTAAACAACTATTGGCCATTAGGGAAGTGAGAAAAGAGACTTTTATTTGAGACAGTTGCATAAACACTTCACAATAGGGATTGCTCAACTCTGTGATTCAGCAAAGCTCACCACTACATGCCTGGGACTCATCTTCCCATAGAGATAGACTGAAAGTTTAAAATAAGGGATAATAAAATCAGGAGACCACCTTTCTCCACCCAGCCTATGTTGAAGGCAACAAGAATTCTGGGAAGATGAAGAATGAACTGAAGAGACTAGGCCCGGAGTGAGAAGGAAGTTCAACCTTTGTACTGAGGACTGTAACCTGCAATATGCACTAGAATGAGGAAAGGTATTTGATTCAACTCTTGCTTAGTTTAAATATTTAAGATTTAGAATCTGTTTACTTTGTCTTTTCATAAGGTAACTAACTCTGAACTTTATATCTATGCCTTGTAATAATTTAAAAACTATATTTCTGTGGTTAATAAACTGATTTTAATGCTTTATCCTTACAATGAGTTTTCTAAGCGCTTGGGGAATCTGCTCGGATTGCAGTCTGGTGCATGGATACTGTTTTTTTGACAAAATAACAAACTACGTAATGAGCTTGCCCTGTTCATTAGAAGGCCTTGAGGAGTGTAAGGCAATATATTTTTGGGATTCAAGTCTGGGTGCTTGGTATATTTGCTGGTATTTCCCTAAGAGTAGTTCATAAGTGGCTTGGAGAGCACTCATGCAACTTAGCTAGATACACCTTTGCATGCTGGTGATATTAGCACCTGGAGGGGTCTGCTGGTTGCCAATGGCAAAGCACAGTGAAAAACAGCTCAAGCTGGAGAGCTAAGGGAGCATAATGGTCCCACAGTTCTAGGTTGCACACCAGCACAATCCTGGCACAATCACAACATACATTTGTTATATGTAAGTCAATATTGGCTTGGCCCAGCAAGTTACCAAGTGTCCCCTGTGAGGCCCTGAGTTCATTGACCTCAAAATAGGAGTTGAGGACCCTGCACAATGCACACAAACTTCCAGGATCAGTCACTATGTAATTACTGGTTGATCTGATTAATAACAAGCAGAAGGAAAAGGAGAGATCTTCTAGAACGGGGCGGACAACAGGTTGGGGAGACTGCTCCAAGAATTTGATGGTAAGTGGTCAAGGACTGCACTCTACCATGGTAGTAATGGAGGAGGTGTGGGGTCTGGGATGCAGATTGGGTGAAGGAAGGAGTTACAGGGGCTTGAGTTGTGACCTAGGGCAGAAGGGGGTTCTGACTTGGGTTAGAGGACTGGTCTTTCATGCCCTGGCAGGCTGCTCAGAGCAGCTAAGTGCAGGGCCATGTGCATCTGTGAACAGCCATGAGCCCAAGGGGAGGATGGGAAGGACTACTGTGAGTGCTGCCTGTTCTTTAAACAGGCAGCTCCCATTGGCCAGAAACTGAGTGGCAGGCAGGGAGCCTGACTGAGGCTCCCTCTCCTTCCACAGGCCAGATCTAGCAGCTTTGCCTGGCCCTGTTCTAATACATACTCTTCAAGATTTGCTTAAATGAAAGTTCATAACTTTAACTGTGCTTGTCACTGGCACATAAGCCTTTGAGCTTTAATCTTCCAACATATAAAAATTATGGAAAAAGTTACCTTACTCTGGGTTTACGTATTTCAATGTCTGACCAGCCTTGGCTTTTGAGGAAGAACCAAGGAATAAGGCCATAAAGTGAGGAAAGTAATTTGCATGAAAAGTTATATCGAAAAACCCATTCCAAAATCAGGGTTGTTACTGAGAGCCTAGTTTGAAGCACGTGTCTGTTTTAGTGTTGCAAGGCAGCAACGCTGCTGCTTTGAATGCACTTTTTTTAGAGTGAAGTGAATGCTTCCTTGATAATATAGGTCTATCTACATGAAGTAACCTTAGGATATGTGGAAAAGTGGAATAGCCTAGCACTAATTCCAAAGCAACCTTGTCACTGAACTATCATCAAACAGATAGACAATATCTCATTTGTTATGTACAGTTACTAGTCAAGTCAATAGAAGACTTCCATTGATCTAGAAAAGAGTGCTTAAAATGTAAAAGTTACAATTAAAATATAGGTATGAGTTTAGCAAGTTTACCGCTTACTACGTAAACCCTTCTACTCCGAGTGGAGCATAGGTAATCCATGAGTCTCCTCCACCTCACTCTGTCTTGGGACAAAACTTGTAGCTGACTCCAAGAGTACCCCACTTGTCCTTCAGCCTCAGTAGATCTTTTCCATGTTGTTGGAGGTCTTCCTCCTTTGTGTTTTCATTGCAGGTACCATGTGAGAGCTTAATGCACTATGCTGAATGATGGTTTTCTGAGAGTGTGGCCTAGCTACGCCCACTTTCTTCTCTTTATTTGAACGTCAAGTTGTTCTTGTCCTGCTCTGTTCGAAATCTCCTTATTTATGATAACATCTTGCCATGTGATGTGAAAAATGTACCTCAGGCATCTATTTATGAATGTCTGTAGCTTGTGATTTGAGGACTTTTTAGTACACCAGGTCTCACATCCATACAAGAGCACACTCTTCACATTTGCATTGCAGATCCACAGGTTTGCCTTTGCAGATATTATTTGTGAACACCATATGGGACTAAGAATCTTGAATACAGCTGTTGCTTTCCGTATCCTGGCACTGGTATCCTTATCTGTCCCTCTACCTCTTCCCATAATACTTCCCAAGGAGGTGGACTGCTCCACATCTTCCAGTTCATCCCCTCCCAGTGTGATGGTGTCATTGTTGGAGGGGTTGATCCTGATTGTCTTCGTCTTTCCCTTATTAATGCTCAGTCCAGTCACTGAGGCAGTTTTAGGGTGACATCATAAGCAAAATCAATGTCCTTTAGCTGTCTGAAAAGTGTCCACTGAATGCCTTGTTGATGGCCATCTGTTGTTCTGCTCATAATCCAGTCCATTGTGATCAAGAACAAGCAGGACACCATTGTCCCACTCCTGACAGTACACTGAAGGAGTCTGCCAAGACACCACTGTGAACAACTTGGCATGTCAAGGGTTTGTACTTTGAATGGATCAGGTTTATAATATTGGATGGCATACCACAGTGTTGCAGCAGTTTCCACAAAGTATCTCTATCAACACTGTTGAAGGCTTTTTCAAAGTCTATGAAGGTTATGTACAGAGGGTAATTCCACTCAAGCGACTGTCAGTGATCACTCTGAGAGTTACTATTTGGTCATCTCTCACTTCGGAAGCTGGCCTTTTCTTCCCTGAGCTGTCTATCAATTTCTTCTCTTCATTCTCTCCAAGAAAAGCCTATTGAACACTTTTCCTGGAACAGACATTAACGCCATGGCCCTCCAGTTCTTTAACTCCTTCAGGTTACCTTTCTTTGGATGCTTGATAAGGTAGCTATGTTTCCAGTCTTGTGGGAGTAGCAAGGTTGGGACCATGAAAAACAAATGTGTTTGGAGACTGGTTGGGTATTTTTACTACTTGGTCTGCCTTTAAACTGCTTTCTGGAGTCAATGAGTTCTTTCAATGTCAGAGGCACAGCTGCAACCCTAATCATCATGAGGGGCACTCAGTTACATATGAATAATCTGAAACAGCAAAATTGGTATAGAATTTGACACAAAAGTAGCACTGGGATGGAGGTTGATTGGCTAATGCTGCCCTATTATGTTTGGACCTGTGGCCTTACATGCAGTGATTTAAAATTATGGGTCTCTCCTGATGCTCAGCATTTGTTATACCCAAAGATAGTTCAATTATTTCGACATTATTGCATTGCATTGCTTTGCACGGTGCTGCATTGCATAGGAAGTGTCATCAGGCCTCTCAAAAAACACATGAAATAACAATTGAACTATCTCTCCTTTCTCTCTCAGTAGGTCTTTTCCAGAAACTGCTAGCCAGGAAACCAGCACCAGCTCTGCAAACTAGCTCTTGCTTAATATACATTCCGGTAATTGCTACCAGTGACTTGTTTGTACGACTGTAAGCCATAGACTGGGGGTGGGTAAAATATGGCCTGGGGGCTGCATCTGGCCACTGAGCCTTTCAGTCCATCCTGCCACCATCCTGTGACCCAACGGGAACCTTAAGTGAGCTGCCTGTCTGCATTCTCACATGCTGCTCAAAGTGGCTGGCTCTCGGGGCCATGTGTGCCTCTATGCACTGCATGCCCCTAGGGAGAGGAGCTTTGTGTGCTGCCCTCCTCCCAGCATAATCTTGCAGTTCCCTTTAGCCAGAAACCAGCCAATGGGACCTGCCTGGGTTGTGCTTGTGGTGTAGGCAAAGTGTGGCAACCCCCTCCTCCTTCCCCAGAAGTGCATGGCATGCAGGGATGCACATGGCCCCCACAGCTGGTGACTTTGAGTGATGTGCAGGGATGTAGCAGGCCGGGAGCCTGCCCCAGGGCTCTGGTGGACTGCTGGCACCCCAAGACAGAGCCTGTACTTGGCATCTCCTCGCTTCTTGCATTCCTCAATTGCCCCAGGTCACAAACGAAATCCTCTTTACTCCCTGCCTTGCACCCCTGCACCAGGCCACACCCCGCTCCCAGACCTTGCATGCTCTCCTACACCATTCCTCCAGGTCAGAATCTTCTCCAGCACTCATACTTCCTCCCAGACCCTGCACCCTCTCCTGCACCTCAATCCACTGTCCTAGGTCACAAACACCGCCTGCCTTAGATCATGACCAAAACCCCTGCACCCCCTCCAGTACCCCTGCTCCTGATCATGACCCCCCCTCCCAGACCCCAGTGTCCTGCCTCAGGTCATTACTCCCTCCTTCATCCAAACTCCTTCCCAGACCCTACATCCCCTCCTGCATCCCAATTCTCTATCGTGATCTCCTTTCTGCAACCAACCTCCATCCCAGACCCTGCACATCATAGAATCATAGGGCTGGAAGGAACCTGAGGAGGTCATCCAGTCCAGCCCCCTGTTTCAAGCAGGATCAACCCCCACTAAGCCATCCCAGCCAGGACCTTGTCAAGCTGGGACTTAGAAACCTCTAAGGATGGAGAATCCACCATCTGTCTAGGCAACGCATTCCAGTGCTTTACCACATGCTTTGTGAAGTAGTTTTTCCTAATATCCAACCTGCTCCTCTCCTTCTGTAACTTCAGACCGTTGCTCCTTGTTCTGCCATTTGTCACTACTGAGAATGGTTTCTCTCTATCCTTTTTAGAGGTCCCCTTCAGGAATTTGAAGGCTGCTATTAAATCACCCCTCAGTCTTCTTTTCTGCAAACTAAATAAGCCAAAATCCCTCAGCCTCTCCTCATAGGTCATGTGCTTCAGCCCCTTAATCATTTTTGTTGCCCTTCACTGAACCTGCTCCATCACATCCACATCCTATACTGGGGGTCCAAAACTGGACACAACATTCCAAATGTGGCCTCACCAGTGCTGCATAGAGGGGAACAACCACTTCTCTAGATCTGCTTGCAATGCTCCTCCTAATGCATCCTAATATGTCGTTAGTGTTCTTGGCTACACGGGCACACTGTTTACTCATATCCAGCCTTTCATCCACCATAACCCCTAGGTCCCTGTCCGCTGCACTGCTGCTTATCCAGTCAGTCCCCAGCCTCTAAATATACTTGGGATTTGTCTTTCCCAAGTGCAGGACTCTACACTTCTCCTTGTTGAACTGCATCAGATTTCTTATCAGAGAGGTAGCCAAGTTAGCCTGTATCTTCAAAAACAGTAAGAAGTCCTGTGGCACCTTATAGACTAACAGATATTTTGGAACATAAGCTTTCATGGGCTAAGACCTGCTTCATCAGATGCATGAGTGGGGTTGGGGCGGGGGGTTCAGAGGAGGATCTAAAGAGGGACTCTCAATAAAGGAGATGGCCAAAGCTGACAAGGTCTATTCAGACAGCATGGATGTGACCCATTATGGGCAGTTAGTGTGGAGTTGTGAACATCCATTTCTTATAAACATCCTTTTTGAGTTTAACCTAACTAAGGATTTCCCTGTAAACCAAGCTAGTTGCCTACCATATTTGCATTTCTTACTATGTAGTGGGCGGGTTTGTTCCTATGCCTTCAGTAAGACTTCTTTAAAATACTGACAGTTCTCTTGAACTCTTTTACTCTTCAGCTTTGTTTCCCAAGGAATCCTGCCCATCAGTTCTCAAAGGGAGTCAAAGTCTGCTCTTTTGAAATCAAGGGTCTGTAAGTTACTGCTCACCTTTCTCCCTTTTGTCAGGATCCTGAATCTCCCATCTGATGGTTGCTGCAGGCTGGGTTGCTACCCACTTCTATTTCTCCTACTAGTTCTTCCCTGTTTGTGAGCAGCAGGTCAAGTTGTGCATGGCTCCGGTCGGTTCCTTTAGTACTTGTACCAAGAAATTATCTCCAACATTCTCCAAAAACTTTCTGGATTGTCTGTGTGCTGCTGTATTGGTCTCCCAACAAACGTCCTGATGATTAAAGTCTCCCATAAGAACCAGGACCTGTCATTTGGAAGCTTCTCTTAGTGGTCTGAAGAAGTCCTCATCTACCTCATCTCCCTGATCTGGCACCAACTACAACACCACCTCTGTTGTTTCTACCTCTAAGCTTAACCCAAAGACAACCAACTGGTTTTTCTCCCTCCTTATACTGGAGCTGTTACCTATCATACTGCTCTCTCACATAGAATGCAACTCCTCCTCCTTTTCTCCCTTGTCTGTCCTTCCTAAACAGTTTATACCCTTCCATGACCGTGCTCCAGTTATGCAAATCATCTCACCAAGGCTCCATTGTTCCAACCACCTTATACGTCTCTGTGCCAGAGCCTCTAATTCTTCCTGTTTGTTCCCCAGGCTTCTTGCATTTGTGTACAGGCACCTTAATACCATCAAAGGGTGCAGCCCTTGACCAATTATGTAATTCTGGTAGCGGGCTCCCATCAAAAATCATTGCCTACCCCAATATAGACAGTATAGTTGCCTATACTGTTTAACTGAGAAACAGAAGTGGAAAGAGAAACATCTTGCTCCTTTTTCATGTTGTCTATAGATGACTAGATAGGTAATAAATGTTAATGTTACCCCATCTCTGGATAACATTAAGGCATTTTTCCATACAACCTGTGTGCTTACATTTCTTCAGTATTGATAGACTCTGCTGAACCAATGCCAGATGGAATATTGATACCAAATGCCTGTATTGGCAAAATCTATTACAGCATGTGCAGGTAGAGAGTAAAATTACATCATGTGTCATGGCTGAGCACCACAAATATTTTTTTTCTTCATCTCAAGTGACATTATAATGTATACTCTGAAATGTCAGACAATGTAACATTGGCAAAATGAAAGTTTTTGTAGCCAAGCAGATCAAATCTATTTTATTTTAGCAGGGGAGATGAAGTTTAGAAAATATTCAACCTAATTAAATATATAAATATATATACGTCTATCGGGGATGGTCTAGACAGTATTTGGTCCTGCCATGAGGGCAGGGGGCTTGACTTGATGACCTCTCAAGATCCCTTCCAGTCCTAGCATTCTATGATTCTATGATATCACTGGTATTTAACATAAAAGTACCTGTCCTGTGCAGGTAAACCTGAAAAATTGTATCTGCTCAGTTTGTAGGAAATCATAATTTCCTTACACTTCCAATAAAAGAATCAAGCACTAAAAGCTTAAAGGTGATAGACATATGCACAAATATGTCTTCTTCCCTGTACCCAACATCTAGGATTGGTTTGTGGACACCATCTTCCATCTTTGTTTGAAGGACCATGAAAGTTTACCCGTTTACTGTTGTCTTTGATGAAATCCATCTATTACTTTATTGGTTTTACTCAGGATCTCTTTCCTGCCATGCTGTCTTCACCAGGTCCTCTTCATTCATTCCTGTTATATGTCCCAAGCACCAAAAAGTGTGCTTCCTGGACTTTGTCAGCTATAATACAGATTTTTACTTCCATCTTAATTCTTTAAAGAGACAATTAGGAATGAGAGGGCAACTCTCGTAAGGCTCTGTGCCCTCAATTTACATTGACATATTTGGAAACCCCATTCATGCAACAGTGACAACTTCTGTTTTCCCTTTGCAGGTGATTTCAGGAATAAATCAATGGGGACGCAAAAATTATTGATATAAACGTAAGTGTTTTTACTTGCCAAAATGCATTTTATTAGCACTACAGCACATATCTAAAATACCAATATACAAGAGCAACCCAGATATAGGTACCCAAAGTCTGAGGTAGTGTCAAGTGGTCAGCAGCAGGTCCCCAGTGTCCAGCCTTTCTCCTATTGCTGGTGAGTATGATGCCTCAATACATTTTCTATAAAATGTCTCCAAACTTCTCCAACCTTACACACTGTGACTTTTCTTTTCATATGGTGCTTGAAAATAGCACATAACTGATAGCAACACTTTGCAAACTAACAATTTTCCTCATATCCAGCTAGCATCTTCTAGTTATAGCACCAGCAAAAACTAATAACCAGAAACCTTCGATCTAATGTCAGCTATCCGTACTTCTGCTCCTTCTCATAGTTCTTCTAATCTTTTTCTATCCTCATCTGCAAAATTGTAGCTGCAGCTATTTTGTATGCTTATGCAAAGCTCAAGTTATTCCTGGCAACATGGTATTCTCACTTCCCATTAATGATGAATTCTTCATCATCATCATCATCATCATCATCATCATCAATGGGCTCAGAGCCAGTTGGTGTCCAATGCATCCCTCACTATATCCTTCCATCTTTCCTTATCCAGTGCAGAGAGGCTTAATTTCTGTAGACTAACTCTGCACTAATCTACTGTATCATCTACAAATGATGGATTAGTCAACAATATCGTTGTGGTTATGTCAAATCCAGTTCTTTCGTAACTGAAGCCCCGCATGAAACTCCCACAAAGATATCAGAAAGGAGACTAATATATCTACCAAAGATGATCAAGTAGGATAGCAGGCCACATCTTCTTCCCAGTAAGATGGCACATACTGTATGGGTAGATGGAGGTTGTCAGTGGAAGACTTCTCACATATATGGGGCAATACCATGTGCAACAGATAACTGTGAGGTCAACTGCAGAGCATGTGAATTTAGCAGTGGACTGAGAGAGCTACAGAAAAGTCTGCTATGATGTCACCAGTATTTAGACATGAATAAACTGACTTTTCTTATTTACTGAAGGTCTTGCTAAAGAAATTATGCCTAACCTAGTTCGTATTACATTGTGCAGTATGGAAGTTTAAACCTTTCTATCCCAGAAATATGTTTTTTTATATACAAGACAATAGTGACCATAATCTCTTGTCATCTCAGATTCATTTCAAAATTCTGTGTTCCATGCATTTTCTTATAATATAAAGGAATAGGAAAAGCATTGGCTATTCTAAAGAAAATGATCATCCAGCCTATCATCATTAATGTGGAGATGGCCTGGGTAAGGACGTATATGTTTAAGGAGAAAGATAATCATCTGTATAGCCTGCAAATTTCTTATTAACATGCAAATAGTGTTACCATACATTTAAGCTCTGTATTACAAACCGCACTTCTTTAGCTGTTAAATTCATTCTCTGAATATTTAGTAAGATGAATAAGAACTGAATGGCAGCTCCCCAGCTGGATGCAATTCCAGCTTAAGCAAGATGATAAATTCTAATATGAAGATGGAACTTATGGAAAGTGGCCAGAGCAAAAAAGCATTTCAACAGTGGAATTCTAGTTCAGATGCCATTCTGGAACGAAAAATGTTCCAAGGTTTCGCTCCCCTCATGGAAGAGCCAAGTGTGTGATCCTGTGAAATTTCATATTACCTTGCAAAGGAGACACCGAGGGTGGCTTGAATTAAAAAAGACATAAAGAAATTGCTTTTGACGCACGTAAATAAAAAAATATTTGTTCTCACAAGAATTCCCAAGCCACTAAAAATAGAGTTTTCCTCTTCCAACAAGAAGCCTATGACAGAAGTCCCTATACAGATCATTAGAGCTAGTTGTTTTTTTTACATTTTAAAGAGGAAAAAGACATGAGCACATGCATGTGGAGAAAGAGTTAGTCAGGATACTACATTGACTTTGGGGCTCACATTTGGGGGTAATTCAGATTGTTTACCTCATTTTAGTTCCAAAAATTACAAATGTTATGAAGTCCTGTGGCAACTTATAGACTTACAGATATTTTGGAGCATAAGCTTTTGTGGGCAAAGACCCGCTTCATCAGATGCATGAGTGGGGCAGGGTTTCAGAGGGGTATTTTACCCCTCCACTTATGCATCTGATGAAGCGGGTCTTTGCCCATGCAAGTTTATGCTCTAAAATATCTGTTAGTCTACAAGGTGCCACAGAACTTCTTGTTGTTTTCGAAGATACAGACTAACATGACTGCCTTTCTGAAACAAATGTTATGTGCTTTTAATATTTGTAATAGCATTCATACAACAAGGAGTGCAATGATAGCGGTATCTTTTTCAGAACCTAGTAAAGCACCATGCTGAAAGCCAACTGCTGTGTCTATCCTACAGCAATCCTCCAAAAAAAGTTCTTCCAGAAGACCTCTTCCAAAAAATCTTCTTTCAAAAAAGTACATCCACAAACAAAAAAGTGCATTGAAAAAATTGATCGCTTTCAATAGAGACTGTCCACACAATCCCTGCTTTTTAGCAAGAACGAGCCAGGGATCAAAAAATCTGGAGCTATTAGGACTGCTTTTTTGAAAAAAGGGGCCCCTTGAGCATCTGCATACCTTTTTTCCCCAAAAGAATCTTTTGGAAAAAGGTGCTCTTTCTCATCTAGGAGAGGAAGAGGGCTGCCGGAAAAAGTTCTGCCCTCTTCCATTTTAATACTGAAAGAATGTATTTTCTGTGCAGACGCTCTATGGGATCTTTCAAAAGAGACTATGATTTTTTGAAAATACTCGCTAGTGTAGATGCGACCCAAACATCTAATGGAGGTTTAAAGCAGTCTTGACCATGTAGATAATGGGGCGTCACTCTGGTAGATTTCCAATGGCATAAGATCTGGCCAATAAGCTAAAGTCATCTAAGGAAAAAAAAAAGAAGATTCTTGTATTTAAAAAAAATAACACACAGAGCCCTCCAAATAAGCTTTGGGAAAATTTTTACATTTGTGTTCTTTTCACATAGCTGAACTTCTGTACTACATGAAAATGATTACTAAAATAAATCATGAGCACTTAGTACACTGTTGAAAATCAGGTCTTTCAAGCAGGATGAAAATTATAGAAATTCCCCCTCCCTCTACTCACAGAAGCAGTTTCTTTTTCAGTGGCAGAAGTAAGAGTTCTTCTCCAGTTTATCTCTAATTTCAGGTATTTCCCTTCTTTTGATAGTTATTGACCATTTTATAGCTTGAGCATATTAGATGTATTAGCTTATTAGAAGAATAAAGCCAGACTCATTATCATTTAGCTCAGAGAAAGTCAAAGGATTTTTAAAATACTTGTTCCCAAATCCATTACCAAGAGTGACTGGTACCTTTAAAAGCTAGCCTCACAGACCTATGTGCCTCATAAAGGAAAATCCCTAACAGAACGATTATTCTGGAAAGGAAATGCAGAGCAAGCAAGTTTTTTGCCACTCAATTGCAGCAAACTTCTAAAATCAATGACCTACTTTTGTAGTTTTCCTCTTTCGTGATGGCTTTACTGGCATCACAGGCTAATTACAATGTGCAACATTATGGCAGGGGGTTCTTTGAGAGAAGACTTAAAGATCATGAATGAGGAAAAAGAAAATTTTACTAAACAGTTATTCTTATATGAAGGCAAATATAGTATTTTCCTTTTAAAGTGACACTAACGAGCATTTCATTCCACCTATGCTATTATTTGTGACTTATATGCTTAAGTTCAACATGATCTGAACAAGAATATTGGAACTAGAATGAAATGATACATAACAACTATGTCTTTACCAGGTTTTGCCCTGATAGTAAGAAATATAAAAAATTGATCTCTCAGCGCTCAGTTTTGGAAATAATTTATGACTGCTTAAATAGTTGTGGAACAAGAGCGATTTTAAAAAGCTGGCAGCATACTGTCTGAAATTATTACTGCACAATAAGCATAATGCATGCAAGTCATCTTTGAAAAGTCATAGAAGATAGGAGGGACTCCAGAAGACCAGAAAAAGGCAAATCATAGAATCATAGAATCATAATGCTGGAAGGGACCTCAGAAGGTCATCTAGTCCAGCCCGCTCTTTCAAGCAGGATCAACTCCAACTAAGTCATCCCAGCCAGTACCTTGTCAAGCTGGGACTTAAAAACTTCTGGGGATGAAGAATCCGCCACCTCTTTAGGCAATAGATATAGTGCCAAGCTATCAAAATGGAAATGAGAACACCCCAGGAAAACGTGGACCAGTCATCTCGTCTGTGCCAGGAAAGATAATAGAGCAAATAATTAATGAATCCATTTGCAAACATCTGGAAGATAATAAGGTGATAAGCAATAGTCAGCATGGATTTGTAAAGAACAAATCTTGTCAAAGCAACCTGACAGCTTTCTTTGATAGGATGACTAGCCTTGTGGATAAGGGGGAGGCAGTAGATGTGGTACACCTAGACTTTAATTAAGGATTTGATAGAGTCTCACATGTAAATCTGCACCTCATTTGCATTTTTTATTTCCCTCAGTTGCATACCTCTTTCAAAAGAGGAATGCAAGTGTAGACAAAGCCAGAAAGTGCAATTATAAAGTTTGTGGATGATACCAAGCTGGGAGGGGTCAAAAGTGCTTTGGAGGATAGGATTATAATTCAAAATGATCTGGAAAAATTTGAGAAATGAAGTGAGGTAAATAGGATGAATTTCAGTAAGGACAAAAGCAAAATACTCCACTTAGGAAGGAACAGTCAGGTTCCAACATACAAAAAGGGAAATGACTATCTAGGAACGAGTACTGCAGAAAGGCATCTCCAGGGTCATATGGATCACAAGCTAAATATGAGTCAACGGTGTGACTCTGTTGAAAAGTAAAGCAAATGTCATTCCGAGATGTATTAACAGGAGTGTTTTAAGCAAGACATGAGAAGTAATTATTTTGCTGTGCTCTGATTAGGCCACAACCAGAGTCAGTTCTGGTGCCACATTTCAGAAAATATATGGACATATTGGAAAAAATCCAGAGGAGAGCAACAAAAATGATAAAAAATCTAGAAAACAGGTAAGAGGGAGAAAATTATTCTTCTTAAGCTCTGATGAAAGGACAAAAAAGCAATAGGCTTAAATTGCAGGAAGAAATGTTTACGTTGGATATTAGGAAAAAATTCTTAATTGTCAAGGTGATTAAGAGCTGGAATAAATTGCCTAGGGAGGTTGTAGAATGTCCATCATCGGAGATTTTTAAGAGCAGATTAGGGCAATTAGGATGATCTTGGTCCTGCCATGAATGCAGGGGACTGGACTTGATGACCTTGCGAGGTCCCTTACAGTTCTACTATTCTGATTCTCAGTCCTATTTAAACCCCGAGGGCTTAGTGGCGCATAGAGCCATATGCTGACTCCCTGCACCTGGGTGATTTTCACGCCGTGAACCTTCGACAGGAACATATATCTGGCCACAATGCAATACTCTGGCAGGAAAGTCACGGGACAATTCAGGCAGAATCTTTTCTCTTTCATTTATATGGCTTGTTTGATTTCTTTCACGTATTTGCTAGGGACCGATCATTCTTCATGACCATTCAGATTCATTAGCAAATCTTTGTGCTTTTACGGAGAAATGCACAAAGAGCTAAAGAAACTGTGGGGAAAAGAGATTTGGGGCCTGAATTCTCAAGTACACTATGGCTGTGTCTACACTTGCCCCCAACTTCGAAGGGGGCATAGTAATCAGGGCCACGGGAGATTACTAATGAATTGCTGCGGTGAATCCTAATTTTCCCCCGTGGCAACTTCGAAACTTCAAACTTTGAAGTGCTGGCATGCACGTAGCTGCATGCACTTTGAAGTGCCCGCCCAATTTCAAAGTCCCTTTACTCCTCAGAACATATAAATAAATTTAAATTTATAATTTATAAATAAATTTATATATTTTGAGGAACAAAGGGACTTCAAAGTGACTGTGCTATTGCAAAGCGCCCACGGCTACACGCAGGCTGGCACTTTGAAGTTTGAAGCTTCAAAGTTGCCGCGGGGGAAAATTAGCCTAAAGAAGTGGTGCCCATTCACCGCAGCACTTCATCAGTAATCTCCTATGGCCCTGATTACCATGCCCCTTTTGAAGTTGGGGGCAAGTGTAGACACAGCCTATGAGGTATCTGGTAAAGGAGCTATAAAGAGTTTGAAAATACACAGCCAAATGCACAGCCATGTGAAGGACCTTAATACAAATGAGAATCAGTCCCTTCAATTTCTGGGAGCTTGTAAATCATTGGCCATTTTACCATGCTTCAGGGAGTGGTCTTAGTTTCAAAAATGTTGTTCTCTTATCCTGTTCTGTGGCATATGATGTCTTGTTCTATGACTCATCGTACTTCGACTGAAGTAGATCACAGGATGTGCTACCTCTTTTCACGAAAATGCAGAGAGTATGAGTCAGGCCCTGCACACGCTTACACACTTGTGCAGAATAAAAGCTGTGGGAAAAAAAACACTTCTCTTGCTTCAAATCTGAGCCAAGAGTATACTCAGAGTCTAGCAGGGTATTTTAGTGCCCAAAAAGATTGCAAGTATTTTCTCATTTCTCTCAACCTGCAGGGCAAGCAGTTGAGAAGGCCTGACATGCATGCTACTAATTCTGTACTTAACACTAGATCTGCTTACTAAGTCCAGTTAGCTCTACCTTTGGAAACACAGTGATGACAATTGTTTGCACAGGGGTTAGTGATAGTCCAGTTTGGCTTGCGAACCCTTTTTACTGGTGATAATATGCGAGAAAGATAGAAACTTGGCTCAAAGATTGCAGGGTAAGTGTGTAAGGTTGGCAACAGAGACCTTTTATTTGCAAACAGCACATTTCATATGTAAATTCACAGTGCTACCGTTAAGGTCACTTTTCAGAACAGAAATCCTTGGAAGTGTTTCAAGGCTGTTTTGTATAGGCCACTTGCCTTAATATATACTCAACCATCGATTAACTGAAATATGCAATTATCTACAACAGAGCAAAATTATTGCTGTGGAGATGGGAATGTGCTCTCTCTCTCTCACAAACACACCCACACAGAATAATATGGCAAAAGTGGCAGCCACAACTTATTTTTTAACTAATACCTAAGTGGGGTAAACCATCCAAAACTATCTGGTAGGGTTGTTCCAATGGTGATCACAGCTGGCTCCAATGGCCCATAAAGTCCTATAAAATGATGACCAATGTGTAGCTCTAGCCCACTCTACACACTCTGACCTGCCTGCCTGGATACCAGTCTCCTGAGCCCTCCTCCCCAGTTCTTCAATGCCAGAGAGCTGAGATGAAAGGAGCTATGAGCTGCATCAGGTATGCAGGCATATCACCTTTACATGCACTGTGAGTTTCTAGGACCAAAGCCCAAATAGCCCACTGGGGTTTAGAACTCTGGCCGGACCCGGTCCTGAACCACCACAGGGATGTGCCTGTGACACTTGTAATTTAAACACTTTACCTGAAGTTTAAACTCCACCTGAAATTTTGAGTAGAAGGTGAAAAAACTCAAACGGTAGTTTGCCAATTTTGCCATAAAGGAGGAAAAATCTTTTCCAGGCCCACCACTGTGGATCATGTGTCCTCAGCACCACCAGAAATCAAGCAATAAGCTTAGGAAACATGGGTGAGACTGAAGCAGGGAAGTAACTACCTGAAGCTACCTTTCCCAGATACATTGTCCTCCCACCAGGGCTACACATCAGGTATTATACCCAAAGGTGGTGGTAGTGGGGGCAGGTCAAGCCCCAGAGCCTGAACCAAAATGCAACATGTGGAGTCTCCTTTCCCTTTCTCTATCACACTCTGCAACATAAGGAAGGGGAGAAGAGAAGGAGGAAATAAATACAATAGGGTTGTGACATTCACGAGGGTTGGGTGTTGAGAACCCTTGCGAATGCTGAATTTTCGCTAATATCATTTTACCCCATAATGATGATGAGATCAGGTTATTGCAGTTCAGGAAAGTCCTCTGGACCTTCTGGTAGATCATCAGGATCAATGTTGGAGGAAGCAGACTGTAGAGGAGATGAGGGAGGCGACTGTGAGGCGGGTGTGACTGCCAATCTAGTTTTGAAGCCTGAGGAGAGGACACCTGTAAAGATAATGTAGGTGGTTCTTTCTTAAGGAACAACGTGATTGGCATCTGTTTTCATTTTCTTTGGAGTTCCTTATAAATTTCCTGGTACAGGAACAATGCCTGGTTTATCTGCCAACCGATCTTGAGACTCTGATCCAACAATGGATTGTATTGTGTGAAGGTACCAGTTAGCAGCTTCACATATTGAAACGCTAAATTTATTTTGCTAAATTTATGCGAGTCAAACTTTGCTTGCTCTATTTCCTCAACTTCATCATCTTTATCTTCTTCTGCACTTTTTACCAACCTCTCCAGGTCTTCTGCCATCAGTTCCTCACCATGTCCCTCAATCAACTCCTCTGTCCATGAAACCTTTGCCACCCACTTGCTGAGCAACACTCAGAATTCGTTTCACTTCTGAGTCTATGGAAGGCAACCCCATAAAGTCATTCACTGCCTCCTTCTATAGAGGTCGCCAACAAGCATTCACTGTTTCTGGTTTCAGCTCATCCAAAGAAACATTCATGTTATTAATACAGTCAGCTATATCGTACTGCTTCCAACACTTAGCAACATCAATGTTGAGATCCATGTCCACTGCATTTCTTATGTGGGCAAACATATGCCAAGTGTAATAAGCTTTCAAGGCGCACATTAACCCCTGGTTGAGAGGCTAGAGGAGCGAGGTGGTGTTGGGAGACAGGAAGATGACCTTGACCTTTGGGTAGGCAAACTCTAAACTTGTGGATGGCCTGGGGCATTATCAACTAGTAATAGAACCTTGAACTTAAGGTTCTCTGAAGTGAGATAGGTTTCCACCTCTGGCACAAAGCACTTATGGAATCAGTCCAGAAATAGCGTTGCTGCGACCCAAGACTGCTTATTTGATTGCCAACGTATGCGCAAGAGGTTCTTATTTTTCCTCCCCAATGCCCTGGGGTTTGCAGATCGGTAGATCATGCCTGTCTTTATCATGAAGTCTGCTGCATTGCCCCACAGAAGAACTGTCACTTGGTCTTTGGCTGCCTTAAATGCTGGTGCTTGCCTCTCTGCCTTGGAAAGTATGTCCACATGGGTGTTTTCTTCCAAAATAAGCCAGTTTAATCATCATTAAAAACTTTTTCTGGCCTATAGCCCTTCTCCTCTATGAGCTTCTTTAGCATGGTAGGAAATACTTCTGCAACCTTGTGGTCAGCCAATGCTGATTCGCCTGTTAATTTGATGTGATGCAGTGAAAATCATTTTTTAAAAGTACTGAGAAAACCTTTACTTGCAATAAACACTAACTCTGTAGTTTCACTGGTCCCTTCACCTCCTGCTGATGCACAAAAATTCTCGTATAGGCGCTTCGCTTTCTCACATATGACTGGTGTATTGGTAGGCACTCATTTCCTAGTCATATCTTCCAGCCATATATTCAGTGCCCTTTCAGTATTTAATGTTTTACTTTGCACTTGATGGGTAGCTTTAGCTGTGGCTGGACCACTTGCTGCTACTGAATCACAAACGTTCTTTTCCCTTTTCTTGATGTAGCATATCATGGACTCGTTCACGCCAAACTGGCAGACAAGTTTGGAGTTGCTCATTCCACTCCTTAATAAGTCTAAAATTTCAATTTTCACTTCAAGGGAATTCACATGCTTGGCCCTTTCCTCTTTAGGGACACTTTCCCCAGGAGCACTAGCACTTTTATCTCTTCTGGGGGCTATTTTCCTGCAAGACGAGACTGTGTGGAGCTGGAATGCTGTCTAGCAGAACACTGAGGCTTGCACATTAGCAATGATCAAACATTTCACTTCACCATCACACAATGGCGTGTGGCCAATTTGAATTTCAACTCGCAACAGCCCAGTTTAAAATTTAATAATTTTACAGTACTGCGATTTCATGAGCTGCAAGAGAATAATTGAATTCGCGAATGTTAAACTCGCAAATGTTGTGACCTTCCTGTAAAAGCCGCTGCCTGCAGGAAGTGGGGTGGGGGAACAAAAGAGGAAGTGTGTGGATTACAATTTCAGCTGTTTCTAGTCAAGATCTGCCCTTCCCTGTAGAGGGTGTCCTCATTGCTCTTGTCCCCAGCCTGTTAACTGAAGTAAGCTTTTGTCTTTACTTCAAATATCGATCACTATAACTGCAAAATTATTATTTTGAATGAAACAAGAATGATCAATAACCATATGTATCACGTAGCTATAACCTATACACAGAGATACAGTCACAATGTCCAGGCAAAAATATATCTTTCCTCACATATCCAGAGCAGAACATTAGCATACAAATTCATCTCTAGCGTAACTCCCAGAACTGATACAATTCATCCCAAGCTGAAACCCAAGATACAGATCTACCAGCTTTTGGTGAATTGGAGGGGGAAGTGAATTCCTTGGCAATCTAAAAGTGCTCTGAGCCTTGAAAGATTCTCAGATAGTTCAGCTCTTTCTGGAAAAATCTTCCACCAAAGAGAGGGAAGTCAGGAACTTCAATTTATGTGTAAAAATGAAAAACATTATTTAAAAACAAAACAAAGCAAACAAAAAAACAACTTTCTTTCTCTCACCCAAATCCTCTGAAAGACCATTTCTATCCTTCATGCAAGATCAGTACTGGACACAGTGTTTTTAGTTTTGTTTTTCAGCTCATCTTTAAAACCCAGAGTCAGAGTTATTTTTTAAAACTCATGAGTAGATATTTGATGCCAAAACAGCTTTTGTCTGAACTAAAAATACAATATATGGTAATAACAACTGATTCATGGACTGCTGAATTTGTTTGGAACCTCATGCCTTAATATGGTGATCTAGCACTGGTAAATAAGGTGTTTGCAAAACTTAATATATTACTCAGATGTAACTAGAACTCAGAAGCAAGAAAAGCTGCAAAGAGTTTTACTTTGGAATGTTAATATTGAAAAGTGTTATCTCTTTGTATAGTTTCTTTAGTTTTATAAGACAATATGGGAAATGTGAAGTGTCTAGGTACCTCTGACAAATCATTTAAAATAATGAAGTCAGATCACTCGCTCACAGACTTCTGATTTCATCGACTTGGGCTTGTCACCTGTGGAATTCTGCCAAAGTGGCTTCCCAAGGGTGCAAAGGGAGCGATACAAACCAAAGATATGGGATGTCTTCAAATAGCAGGTGCTATTTTTCTGAACAGCACATGGGGTTAAATTCTGCAGCTTCTTTCCCTTTTCCTGGATAGCTGAATTCATAGATTCCTTTTGCCATCTTAGGCCTCCCAAATGGAAACCTAAATGACAAGAAGTTACAGAATGAGTATTTTGGACAATGTTGCAATGAGTGTGCTCTCCAAGATTTTGATTTCCTGTGTGAAATTTGAGAGTGTATGACATGTGAGTATAAATAGCATTCACCTTCCTACACGCTGAGAAAGCCAGACTTCTTTTCAAAAGAGAGAGCTTTTCAATTTGTTTGTTTTGCTGGGAGACAGGAAAGGAGAGAGACGTGTGCCCTGTGCGGAGCAGAGCTTTAGGAACGAGGTTTTCCTGGGTCAGGCAAAAAGAGAGTCGTTCTCCAGCAACAACAGATGGAAGATTGCAAAGAAGCAGATGATGATCAGTTAGGGAAAGGGAGAAAACTACTGCTGCCAAGCTGTAAAGGCGAATGCTCACCATCAGGGTGCCTAGAGGTCAGGAAAGGCTGGGGCCTGACATCCTCCCTTTTCAGCGCTAGTTCTGTCTTGTGGGATCTGTCCCTCATAATACAGGACAGCCTTCTGGCCAGGTCATACCTTCCAGACCATCCTTTTGGGGTGCGCCAAAAGAACATCCAATCAAGAATTCTTTCAGATTCTGCACATGCTTCAGAGCTTTTGCTTTAGTTTAGCCAGTCCAGGTCTTTCCCAGTTGGATTCTCCACAGAGGTTCTCCTATTATTACCCTGTCTTTCAGAGTTGTTAGATGAGCCCAGACTGCCAGTTCTACTGGGCTCTGATCCAGGGCTCAATGACGGACAGCTCAATTTTGCATCTTGTCACAGTGGTAGATTGAAGAACTTCAGATAAAATGTCTGGCCTTCCCAATGAGTCACCAGTTTCTCCACTGCAGGTCATATCTTTGTGTTACCAGGTCTCAGACAATGAGAGCTCCTGGGTAGTCCCAGAACTGAGGACACAGGTTTGCTCCATTTCTTTGCCTGTCTCGTCCAAGCAGCTCTGCTTCCTTTGATAAACATCACCTCCAACTTGCATAGGCCAGGCAGGACAGCCAAACAGGGCTGTGTGACCTAGGGGTCATCCCAAAATCTCACAATCCACGTTTCTTCTTTTCTCAGAAAGCCAGAGGGTTCAGCTGTGCCATCAGAAATGATAAAATGGTGGAGACTTCTTCAACTTCTTCTTCCCATCTCCCTTACTGACTGAGTGAGCACAGCGTGAATGAGGTGTAGCAGTAGCACTCGCATTCACCGTGTCATAAAGTTGAGGTCACCGCTAAGCAGGGGCTGACTCAAATTTGATCTACTGACTCATCAAGCAAAGCAATGCTAGAGTTGCAACAAAGTGGTGAGATACTGTGAGGGCACATTCTTTTCTGGACTTGAACCTTTGTGTGTAATGTCCGAGTACTACATTTCTTGAGACAAGGGGGGTATGTCTATATCAGATTATGAACTGTATGTTGCATTATATGCTACACACATCTAAAGTTGGCCCAGGGTAGCTTACTGGAATGTATTCCAGATGGCCTCCCTTCCCAGGAAAGGTGCTTGACACCTAATTGGAGGTTTATCACTGAGAAGCCACCAAAACTACATTCTAGGGCTATTGACTGATTGTCTCTCAACTACTGGCACATACAATGGAACAATGGCCTTTCATACAGGTGGAACATTGAAATGGAACATGTATGACTGGAGCTGGGCTAGAGCTTCCTAGGAGAGCACATGTCAGAGACAGAGAGGTCTACTTAAGAGCAAGGAGTTGCTCTATGTGTAGGGAGACAGCCATTGCCACGTGAAAGAAGGACTTGCAGAAAGTTCAGTGCAAGAGAGTATCTGCCTATCCTGAATGGCTGAAATACCCTACCAGAAGGGGCAAGATGAGAACAAGAAAGGGTACATCTCAGGGACTGGTCTTTTAATTATCCAGCCCTCTGACTACTATCCCATGCTTCTCATCCATGTGGGCACTAATGATACTGTGAGGTGTGACGCTGAGCAGGTCAAGAGTGACTTCAGGGCTCTGGGGGCACGGGTCAGGGGGTTTGGGGCACAGGTGGTATTCTCTTCAATCCTGCCTGTCAGAGGTAGGGGCCCAGGCAGAGACAGGTGTATCCTAGAGGTGAATGCTTGGTTGCGTAGATGGTGTTGCCAGGAAGGCTTTGGTTTCTTTGACCACGGGATCCTTTTCCAGGAAGGACTACTAGGCAGAGATGGCGTTTACCTTTCGAGGAAGGGGAAGACCATATTCGGACACAGGCTGGCTAACCTAGTGAGGAGGGCCTTCATCTAGGTTCAACGGGGGCAGGGGAGCAAAGCCCGCAGGTAAGTGGACAGCATGAATACATGGGAGATGAATTTGAAATGGGAGGGAGTATGGGCTACCCTGGGAGAGTAAAAAGAGGGCCAGAGCAAAACTGGGAGGCAAGACCAAATCAACGTCTGAGATGCCTATATACAAATGCAAGAAGTATGGGAAATAAACAAGAAGAATTGGAAGTACTAATAAATGAATACAACTATGATATCGTTGGCATCACAGAAACTTGGTGGGATAATACTCATGACTGGAATGTTGGTATTGAAGGGTACAGCCTGCTTAGGAAGGACAGACAGGGAAAGAAGGGAGGAGGTGTTCCCTTGTATATTAAAAATGTACACACTTGGACAGAGGTGGAGATGGACATAGGAGATGGACAGGTTGAAAGTCTCTGGGTTAGACTCAGAGGAGTGAAAAACAAGGATGAGGTCCTACTAGGAGTCTACTACAGCCCCCCTAGCCAGGTGGAAGAGGTGGATGAGGCTTTCTTTAAACAGCTAACAAAATCATCCAGGGCCCAGAATTTGGTGGTGATGGGGGACTTCAACTATCCAGGTATATGTTGGGAAACTAATACAGCAGGGGACAGACTGTCCAATAAATTCTTGGATTGCATTGCAGACAACTTTTTATTCCAAAAGGTTGAAAAAGCTACCAGACGGGAAGCTGTTCTAGATTTAATTTTAACAAATAAGGAGGAAATTATTGAGAATTTGAAAGTGGAAGGATGCTTGGGTGAAAGTGATCATGAAATCATAGAGTTCACAGTTCTAAGGAAGGGTAGAAGGGAAAACAGTACAACAGAGATAATGGATTTCAGGAAGGCAGATTTTGGTAAACTCAGGCTACGTCTACACGTGCAGCCAACATCGAAATAGCTTATTTCGATGTTCCGACATCGAAATAGGCTATTTCGATGAATAACGTCTACACGTCCTCCAGGGCCAGCAACGTCGATGTTCAACTTCGACGTTGCTCAGCCCAACATTGAAATAGGCGCAGCGAGGGACCGTCTACACGTCAAAGTAGCACACATCGAAATAGGGATGCCAGGCACAGCTGCAGACAGGGTCACAGGGCAGACTCAACAGCAAGCCGCTCCCTTAAAGGGCCCCTCCCAGACACAGTTGCACTAAACAACACAAGATACACAGAGCTGAGAACTGGTTGCAGACCCTGTGCCTGCAGCATAGATCCCCAGCTGCCGCAGAAGGAGTCAGAAGCCCTGGGCTAAGGGCTGCTGCCCACGGTGACCATAGAGCCCCGCAGGGGCTGGAGAGAGAGCATCTCTCAACCCCCCAGCTGATGGCCACCATGGAGGACCCAGCAATTTTGACGTTGCGGGACGCGGATCGTCTACACGGTCCCTACTTCGATGTTGAACGTCGAAGTAGGGCGCTATTCCTATCTCCTAATGAGGTTAGCGACTTCGACGTCTCGCCGCCTAACGTCGAAGTTAACTTCAAAATAGCGCCCGACGCGTGTAGACGCGACGGGCGCTATTTCGAAGTTGGTGCCGCTACTTCAAAGTAGCGTGCACGTGTAGACACAGCCTCAGACAGCTGGTAGGTAAGGTCCCATGGGAAGCTAAACTGAAGGGAAAAACGGCTGAGGAGAGTTGGCAGTTTTTCAAAGGGACATTATTAAGGGCCCAAAAGCAAGCTATCCTGCTGCATAGGAAAGATAGAAAACATGGCAAAAGACTGCCTTGGCTTAACCAGGAGATCTTGCATGATCTCAAACTAAAAAAGGAATCGTATAAGAAATGGAAACTAGGACAAATTACAAAGGATGAATATAGGCAAACAACACGAGCGTGCAGGAGCAAGATTAGAAAGGCTAAGGCACAAAATGAGCTCAAACTAGCTACAAGCATAAAGGGAAACAAGAAGGCTTTTTACAAATACATTGGTAACAAGAGGAAGACTAAGGAGAGGGTAGGGCCATTGGTCAGTGAGGAGGGAGGAACAGTAACAGGGAATTTAGAAATGGCAGAGATGTTTAATGATTTCTTTGTTTCGGTCTTCACTGAGAAATCTGAAGGAATGCCTGACATAGAGAATGCTAGTTAAAAAGGGGTAGGTTTAGAAGTTGAAATAAGAAAAGAACAAATTAAAATTTACTTAGAGAAATTAGATGTCTGCAAATCATCACGGCCTGATGAAATGCATCCTAGAATCCTCAAGGAGCTGATAGAAGAGGTATCTGAACCTTTAGCAATCATTTCTGGTAAATCGTGGGAGACGGGAGAGATTCCAGAAGACTGGAAAAGGGCAAATATAGTACCAATTTATAAAAAGGGGAACAAGAATAACCCGGGAAACTACAGGCCAGTCAGCTTAACTTCTCTGCCAGGAAAGATAATGGAGCAGGTAATTAAAGAAATCATCTGCAAGCAATTGGAAGGATGTAAGCTGATAGGGAACAGCCAGCATGGTTTTGTTAAAAACAGATCATGTCAAACCAATCTAATAGCTTTCTTTGATAGAATAACGACTCTTGTGGATAAGGGAAAAGCGGTGGATGTGGTATACCTAGACTTCAGTAAAGCATTTGACACGGTCTCACATAATATACTTATCAATAAACTACGCAAATACAACTTAGATGGGGCTACTATAAGGTGGGTGAACAACTGGCTGGATAACCATACCCAGATAGTAGTTATTAATGGTTTTCAGTCCTGCTGGAAAAGTATAAATAGTGGGCTTCCGCAGGGGTCTGTTTTAGGACTGGTTCTGTTCAATATCTTCATTAACGATTTAGATACTGACATAGAAAGTACACTTATTAAGCAGATGATACCAACCTGGGAGGGGTTGCAACTTCTTTGGAGGATAGGGTCATAATTCAAAAGGATCTGGATAAACTGGAGAAATGGGCTGAGGTAAACAGGATGAAGTTTAATAAGGACAAATGCAAAGTGCTCCACTTAGGAAGGAACAATCAGTGTCACACATACAGAATGGGAAAGGACTGCCTAGGAATGAGTACAGCAGAAAGGGATCTAGGGGTTATAGTGGACCACAAGCTAAATATGAGTCAACAGTGTGATGCTGTTGTGAAAAAGGCAAACATGATTCTAGGATGCATTAACAGGTGTGTTGTGAACAAGACACGAGAAGTCATTCTCCCACTCTACTCTGCACTGGTTAGGCCTCAGCTGGAGTATTGTGTCCAGTTCTGGGCACCGCAGTTCAGGAAGGATGTGGAGAAATTGGAGAGGGTCCAGAGGAGAGCAACGAGAATGATCAAAGGTCTAGCGAACATGACCTATGAAGAAAGGCTGAAAGAATTGGGCTTGTTTAGTTTGGAAAAGAGAAGATTGAGGGGGGACATGATAGCAGTTTTCAGGTATCTAAAAGGGTGTCATAAGGCAGAGGGAGGGAACTTGTTCTTCCTTGCCTCTGAGGATAGAACAAAAGGCAATGGACTGAAATTGCAGCAGGGGAGGTTCAGGTTGGACATTAGGAAAAAGTTCCTAACTGTCAGGGTGATCAAACACTGGAACTAATTGCCAAGGGAGGTGGTAGAATCTCCATCACTGGAGATATTTAAGAAGAGGTTAGATAGATGGCTTTCAGGGATGGTCTAGAAAGTGCTTGGTCCTGCCATGAGGGCGGGGGGCTGGACTCAATGGCCTCTCGTGGTCCCTTCCAGTCCTACTCTTCTATGATTGTATGAAAGTTTCTGTGGTTAAGAAATTCCCTTGCATTCCTCTTACATTGCCTCCAAAGGGGTTGAATTAGAAGCCTGGAATGACCGCAGCTGAGGTGGAACTCTGGGAGAGTGTGTGTAAGTAACTGTGAGGGCTTAGAAGACGTCACCCTGAACTTGGGGTTAATGTATCTCTGAACGGCAGTGCCGAAAGAAGGAAATCTGACGAGCTCTGAGCCTGGGACTGTGCTCTGTAGTTCCAGAGTGAGGAAGAGTGACTAGGCTCTATCCATACCCAGCTGGATTGGCAGCATATGGGATCAGTCAGGGGTCCACTTGCAAGAGCCTGGTGTACTGGGTCAGGTGGTAATCCTCCTTACTCTGAGAAGAATTGTTTCTTTGTCTCTTCTTAAACCTGAACCAAGAGAACAAAAGGAATGAGCGAAAAACAATTTAGCTTTTTAGATGTAAGTTTGTATGTAAACCACCCTAAGTTTACTTTTTCCTTCTTTCTTGTCATGATTTAAACACAGTGGATTTCTTATGCCATTGATAGAGGGCAAATAGTACATAGACAAATGGATTGTGGCCAGGTCCCTGGAAGCAGGCAAAAAGGGGGGTGCTGGAACCCTTCTGCCAGTGCTCCTGGTCCAAGAACTCCAAGCCACTGCCTTAAGTATGGAGCATGGCCCCAAGAGTCCACATTCCCATTAGCTGGGACTCCTCAGTTGGTTTCCCACTTTTCCCAGAGATGTAGGAGAGGGGTTTACTTATTCCCATGGCTGCTGTGCGGACAGGCTCTGGTTGATATCCTGTAGACTGCTGAACCTGGCTCTTGTCTTTTTGCTAGTCAGCCCCCAGCTGAGCCAGACTTTTCTTTTCTCCTTCCTGCAGGTCTGGCATTGGTTGCAGGTAAAACAGGGTGGAGCTTGCTGGACCCAGGGGCTTTCTGTAACCCCTGGGGTGCCAGGCCTTCCTTTCTCCTCTGCCTCACATGGATATATTGTTTTTATTTTTTAAACATAAAAATAATCAAACCCTGTATTGCTAACATAGATATGCATGGCAGCTTCAGCTACAGAAGTTATATTTATACGTACTTTAGAATGACAACTCACCTGCTAATAACCAGGAGCAGAATCACAGACATTGGATTGATTAGGTCAGGATGATTCCAGACAATCTACTTTCTAGTGCTTTGTTCAGCTGATTTTTAAGTCAAATACCTAAGTTGATCTGATTTCCACCACCTTCTTTGGAGTAATTTAACAGCATGCTTCAGACAAGTTGGCAATATATATAGTTGCAGTTGGGGCAAGTCCTAGGTTTAAAGAGGACCCAAACTCATTTCAAATACTGTAGCTTAATGGCCAGACAGTGATGGTAGCAAATTTTGGCTATGGTTGACCTGGGATGTATCCAAACCTATCAGAATTGAAATGCTCCAGAACCCATTGCTCAACCCCAGAATCTTCTTGCCACAATCATAGGATAAATTATTAATAAACAATGTACTAAATGATATCAGGCCGAGTCTGTGGTCTATTTTAGTTTAGTTAATCTGTTGTCCTTATTCACCAGCAAACAATAATACACTATGGCTATTTCTACAGTAGCCCCCCACTTTCGAAAGGGGGATGCTAATGAGACACTTTGGGATATGCTAATGAGGTGCTGCAATGAATATGCAACACCTCATTAGCATAATAGCGGCTGTGGCACTTTCAAAGTGATGCTTTCGATCACGTGCGGCTTATCTACATGGGGTCCTTTTTGAGAGGACCCCTCACACTTCAAAATCCCCTTATTCCTGTAACCAAATAGGAATAAGGGGATTTTGAAGTGTGTGGAGTCCTTTCAAAAAGGGTCCTGTGTAGAAGAGCTGCATGTGATCGAAAGCAGCACTTTTGAAGTGCCATGGCCATTATTATGCTAATGAGGCATGGCATATTCATTGCAGTGCCTCATTAGTGTACCCTGAAGTATCTCATTGGCATCCCCCTTTCGAAAGGTGGGGGGCTAGTGTATACATAGCCTATGTGAAAAGAACATATAAGCAACCTGAAGGTTTATAGAAACCACCTGATCTGAAATTATTTTCCTGCTTAGCAGTAAAGTAATGACGTGATTCACAGGATTCCAAAATAATGGATAATGTTTGAACCTGAACAAGATGCTGCATTTGCAAAAGCAGAATTGTTCATTGCAAATATTAATTGTAAATGTAGTCTTTTTTCTGTCCATGAATATATTTCTAGCTCATAAGTAGTCATTGAATAGTTAATGCAAGCACACTTCTGTCTATAGGCTAATTGCAAACTGGTCATTTAATCTATTAGTTATTTTGTGGTGTGTAATTAGTCACATAAGTCACACGGCAGTGTCTTTTTTCCTCAATGGGTGATGGAGACTTTTTAAACCAGGAGAATGAGAAATAATGAATAGTGACCACAACAGTACTGGTAAAAATTACTTGATAAAATCATATGTGCTAAAATTCTGAAACCAGAATAATTCCTGGTTAGCATCACAAATACCTAGCAGCAGTGTGAGCACGTATGATCATCACATAAATCAACTCACATGTAACAGGAAGCTAACCTTGCTGCTTTTGCTTACAAATAATTTTTTGAATCACATCCGTGTTGTAAATATCCACTTGGATAGTAATACAATATTTGTAAGTCTCAGCAGATGAACTCCCCCTTATGATCAAAATTTTACCCAGCTTAGTGTTTAGCAGCACACAATAAAGTGCTATAATCAAATCACATTTGCACAAATACTTGTGGGTAATTTTGACTTGAGTTACACCCTTCTACTTCAAGTGGAACACAGGTCATCTGCAAGTTTCCTCCACTTCACTTTGTCTTGGGACAAAATTTCTAGCTGACTCCAGGAGTACCCCACTTGTTGTCCTTCAACATCAGTATATCTTCTCTGTGTTGTCCAAGGTCTTCCTCTTTTACCTTTTCCTTCAGGGTTCCATTTGAGAGCTCAACGGACTATTCTGGATGATGGTTTTCTGAGAGTGTGGCCTAGCAATCCCTACTTCCTTCTCTTGATTTGAACGTCAAGTGGTTCTTGTCCTGATCTGTTCCAAAGCTCCTAATTTGTAACAAAGTCTTGCCTCAGGCATCTATTTATGAATGTCTGTAGCTTGTTATTTGAAGACTTTTTAGTATGCCAGGTCCCACATCCATACAAGAGTACACTTTTCACATTTGTGTTGAAGATCCGCTGTTTTGTCTTTGCAGATATGATTTGTGAACTCCATATGGACTAAGAATCTTGAATGCAGCTATTGCTTTCCGTATCCTGGCACTGGTATCCTTATCTGTTCCCCTACCTCTTCCCATAATACTCCCCAAGGAGGGGAACTGCTCCACTACATCCAGGTCATCCTCTCCCAGTGTGATGGTGTTGTTGTTGGACTGGTTGATTCTGATTGTCTTGGTCTTTCCCTTGTTAATGCTCAGTCCAGTCTTTGAGGCAGTTTTGTTCAGTGTTGCAATGTTTTCTTCTACGCTACCATGTCGGTGTGAAAGGAAGGTGACTGTCAGTAAAATCAATGTCCTCTTACTGTTTGGAAAGTGTCCACTGAATGCTTCATTGATGGCCATCTGTTCTCCTGCTCATAATCCAGTCCACCGTGATCAAGAACAGGAAATGTGACAATAGGCACCCTTGTCTCACTCCTGAGAGTATGCTGAAGGATTGCAGTGGAGATGAAACAGTACAAGTTTGCAGTTTTGGGCTTGTGTGAGCCAAGGTGGATACTTTCAGGCACTGTTAATTCAGTGCTTATTACAATCAATTTACCAAATGCCCATCTCCACTAGAAGTTAATCTGAGGTCAAGCATGGTCTAAATAAACTGGAAAATAGAAGGTCACTCTAAATAGGTATTATTCCTGCTAGGACCTCACAAATTCTCTGTGACTGGGGGGATGATTTGGGTTTGCCCATAAAACTTTTACTGAGAAACTCCAATTGCAGTAGTCGTATCTGGAGAAGAATGAAATGGAACAACTCTCTGAGGGGAACAGGCTGAACCCGGATGAATCTTCATCCTTTTTCTCACTCATGAATCACCCTTTTTTTGGAGGGGAATCTAAATCAAAGCAAGGCCCATTCTTTTCCATGTTTCTCTGAAGGCCACAGTCCCAGTTATGATCTAAATCTATGCTTCTTTCCTAGTCTTCTGCCTTTGAGAGAGGAGGATACAGAAGAGATTGTCCGTTGGCAAAAATCTTTAGTTATCTGCTCTTTTTAGGAAAAAAAAATGAAGAGAAAAACATCATGCAGTACATGTTCCCGTCAGTGGCCCCTTCCTCATGTCGGGCTCTCATGGTCTCTGTTGACTTTGTGATTAACCACCAGATGCAAAGAGCAGTAGGAATCTCCACAAAGGCTGTCTATTTCCTTAATACGCTAATGGTACATCTACTTTTACAGTGATCTTTCAAAAGAAGCCCTTCCAGAAGATCTGAAAGAACTTTTTTTGAGAAAGTGCATCCACACACACAAAAGTAGATCAAAACAGTGATCTGCTCTTTCGAAAGTATGGACCAGGGATTGAAAAATCAGGCACCCTTTCGAAAACAAGGGCCCATGGAGCATCTTCACATTTTCTTTCGAAAGAAGCTTTTGAAAGAAGGCACTCTTCCTGCAATGGTAGTGGAAGAGCATTTTTGAGAAGAGTGCTACATTCTTTTGATTTAATTTCGAAAGAATGCTTTTTGTGTGTGTAGGTGTTCCACTGAATATTTCAAAAGAGCCGCTTCTTTTGAAAAATATTTTGAAAGAACTTGCTAGTATCGATGTAGCCTAATTGTTATACTTAGTAAAGCTCATGTCCGTGTGCTGCTTATTTCACGGTCTTTCGCTGGCGAAGCTAAGTCGAACAAGGCATGTTCAGCTGTAGTAGTGGGTTTTTTCTCCAGCTTGTTGTAATTCTGGCTGTTCCGCATATGGATGTTTCTTTGCTCAGATGCTGCCAAATGTGTCGAAATTTGGTGAAGTGTATATATGCATTATCAACAGGGAATAAGTGGATGCCCACATATAAAATCTTTCATGTTAGATTTGTGAAATAATAGGATAATGTATGCCACCTAGCAGCACCCTGGACCATGTCCATTTAGTAGGGAAATACATAATCTCTGCCTTATATGTGCTCCTACCTGACAGTGTATATTAGTTTTAACTCTTTGTTACTAAGCTTTGCCTTTTCCCAGCACAATGCCTAAATGCAAAATGCATTAGCACAAATGTCTGTCTGAACTCCTAACCCATCTGGCATTAAGGAGCTATAAAATATTGCCATATTTGTCTACAGTAGATTTTTAACAGCCTTTCTGGACAATATCATTTAAGAAACATTGTTGTGCAGTGGAATTAATTAATACAGGTAACATGTATAACATAAATTTTTATTGTTTCTTATAAGCCATAAAATTTCCAAGACAAAAGCACCTGGGAAAACCATACAGTCTGCCTGGGCATCACATTAGGAAGGCCTAGAAGAAAGCAGATGGAAAATTTGAGGATGAAATAAGAACATATGGTAAATCTGAAGGTGAAATTTGAACTTAGGTATTTCAAAGTTCACATGGCTGAACATAAAGTCCCATTAAACAAGTTCTGATAAAGAGTTAAACTGACAGGCTCTGCTGTGACCTCTCTCCTGATGGATTTCCAGTGTCACTTAGCTGTCAACAATTTTTGTGGCAGCAGTTAAAAAAGCACTTCTTTTAACTCTGCCTGCTTATTTGAAAACCAACAGATTGTTAGACAGCCATTCTGTACCTGGGATTTTATGAAGGCGGTGGTGCTATAAACAGGGAGAAAGGTTTTCACTTTTTTTTTTTATAGATTTGATTGCTTCTCCCCTATAATTTCCCTCTTCTCCATTTAGACAACTGTGCACATGCAGAAAACCATGCTGGCATGGACTTAATGAAGTGCAGCCACTGCAGACCTGCGTGCTGACCAGTAGGAAGTATTCTGGTGTTTTAGATGTCATGCATCCCACAAACGGCCTGTTTCACGAACAGAAGTCCAAAGTGGCTTGCGTAACTATACACAGAGTATGGTGTGACTTATATTGTGTAGTGCTTTTTGGCAAAACTTCATCACCTACTTTTTTGCAAACAGCACAGGTCTGTCACAGTTCTGTGAAACAAATATGCTGGCAAAAGTATAAAGACAAATTTTATTACTACTAATATTTTGGGGGCAACTACATGGGATGAAAGTATCCTCAGTGGAGCTGCTCAGCAGCTGCTCAATATATGTGGGATAGACCTTGTGATTCTCTTTGCGTCCATGACAGACACTAGGCTAGAGGTCCCCACACTGTGGTGCATGCCTCCCTAGGGGAGTGCTGAGGAATATTTGGGGTTATGCAGCATCCACAAAGGGGGTAGGCGGGAATCCCCACCCAGGTCTGTGCCTGGGGTTCTAGCTGCCTGTCTTGGTCCCTGGTCAAGGTGTCACTTCCAACCATTGGCCAGCCACAGCCTGGGTCCCGAGCTGCATTCCCTGCCTCCTTCCCAGAATCATGGGCTATGGGAAACAGATAAGGATAAGAAAAAGTGTGAGGTAAAGGTATTGGGGACCACTCCACTAGGCTAAGGATCTCTCTTCCACAGTGAAGTTAACTGTGATGCAAAGGGCCCTTGCAAGATCATGGATGCTGAGCCCTTGTTAACTCAGCTTGTAAGGGACAAGTGTGGCTAATTATTCTCACTTATTGTTGCTATTTGTATTCCCATAGCACACAGAAGTCCTAGTTGTGAACTAGTCTTAACTAGCGTGTAAAGCCCCTGCTAGCCCCAATCGACTGGGATGTAGTCACTCTTTTAAAATACCACCCAAGTGCTACATGGCACTATGCAAAATACAGAGCTGGGTCAGTTCCCCACTCTGACAAAATGATTGATGCTACTCCAGAATGTTTTGTACGAGTCATTGCTTTTGTTCACTGGACTGTGTTTGTTTGATCATGTGGAGGTAGGGGGAAGTAAATTTAAGAAAGCTGAACATCTGGGTGGAATCTTCCAAATTAGCGTTGGCAAATTCAGGCCAAAATGTCTTTGTGAACTTTTACACCATGATACATGATTTGTGTATTCCTCAAATTTCAGTTTAGAAATACTTCACGATTCTACATGTGGCTACCACCACGAGGAATTTCCCCCAGTTGTTAACCAGACACCAACCTTGGCTTGACTGTAGCCTCTTTCAGTCTCTTACCCAAAGCCATCCTGTCCATAGGATGAGGTGTGATGGCCATCCCAGGCCCTGCGCTACTGGGAGGCCCTGCAGCAGCCACCCCAGCTGTCCTATGATGGAAGGAGGAGGATTACCTGGGGCAAGGGATTAACAGGGGGCAGGGTCTGTGTATGGGGGCACCTGCAGTAGGGGGCTGCTTTCCTCCCTGAACTCACCATGTGGGTGGTGGAAGTGGCAGCCTGCTCTGCTCTGCCACCTTCCTATCCTTCTGCACTTTGCTTTTCTGCAGTGGGTTGGGGTGGGAGTGTGCAACATGCTGCTGCTCCCACTGCCTGCAAAATGAATGGGGTGGGGAAGGTGACCCCCTGTTACTGCTACCGTTGCTATGGCAACTCCTGGCCACAGGTAATCTCCTGCCCTGTTGCTGGGTGAGAGGGCAAGTGGGCAGGGTAGAGCATGGGAGGGGCGGGGCCTGAGGCATGGGGGACTGGAGAGGGGTTGTCTCAGGCCCTACCCCACTTTGGGATGGTCCTGCTCTTATCCCTGGGTCCTCTGAGTATTCTTCACTCTTGAACAATCTCGCTTTTCTTGGCAGGATTTTAGCTTATTTGTTGGGTCTGTTCTGACTTCAAGCCGTTACCTCTGGCTCCTGGCAGTGCTCCCTGTTTCCTGTTAGAGGTTCCTTGCTTGGAGCAGTCTTCCAGGGCCCTTTGCCCGTATCACACTTATAATATCAATCTGTCCCCTAACAAGGGTGGGGAGAGAGGAAAAGTTAGTTGCTGTTTCAGGCTTGGCTCCCCTTGCTACTGGGCCTCATAAGCAATCCCTAGCAGACTCTCTTCCTGGGCAAACCTCTCCCCTGTCGCTGGAAAGTTTCATCTTTTTAAGCTCACCTTATCCAGGTGAAGAGTGTTCCGCTGGTGAGCCTAATTTGCACTGCCCGAGTGCAGAAAGGCTCTTTAGCCTCTTTATCAGTGGGATGGGTCGCGACTTGCAGAGATCACCATCTTGGATAGTTTGCTCCAGTTGGTTCTTCGGATCTGGTGAAAGGGCCTCACTAAATGGTATGGGCCAAGGTGCCACACAAATCACTTCAGGTCCCTGCTCTGGGTTGATCAACCAGGACTCAGTCAGGAGAGCTTCCAAGGTTTTCCATAGCTTGAGAATATTTGAACTAGTAACCTTTGTCTCCTTCCTCTTGCCACGTAGCTTATATCAGAATTTACCAAGCTGGTTTATTTAAGCATTTTGAATGAGCCCTGTCAATGGTCCATTAGTTTTGGCTCAGAAGATGGTAATAATAGCAGAGTTCTGCCTCCATGGTGGAAAATTCTTAAGTGGCTATGTGATTATACCTCTTTTGCAAAAGTGCTCAACTTCTTAAGGCATTTGCCGTAGGCAGATGCTGTACAATAGAACCTCATAGTTACAGACAGCTCAGGTATGGAGGTTGTCCATAACTCTGAAATGGTCTGTAACTCTGAACAAGAGGTTATGGACTTCAGCCACAGTGGTGGGGGTGGGAAATGGATGAAGGGTTGGGGCTACAGCTGCAGGGCAGGGGAATCTTCTTGGCTTCTGAACTCTGGGAAGACAGAGCTCTGGGTGGAGGGCTCCAGGCATTTTGTACTAGGTGAATTATGGCCTGCCAGTATGTAGGGGGTACCAGTAACTGAGTTGTCACTACTGCTGACAGAGGGTGCTGGTCCAAATGGTACAGCTATACTTTCTCCAGCACAAATTGTGGGTACTGTCTCAGGCATTGGGAGAAGGAACCTTTTGCTCCCCGCATCCACGGACACCACCTGTTCACAGGCATAGTTTAGTGCCACATGATGCTCTTGGATGAAGTGCCTCCCCACTTCCATCATAGGGCCTTATGGACCATGGCAGAGGCTGGCCATTCACGCATCTCTCTGACAAGTCCTGGTCCACAGATCATACCCTTCTGGAGGTCATCAGAGCCTTCTAGGCCAGTTAGGTCCATGGTATCTACAGGCTGGAACCTATCACTTGAGTCAGCTGTGCCTCTGGCCAGTTAGTTGAAGGTTTGGAGAAAGGAGAGCGAATCCTAGCTAATTATTATGGGATACACCAATTTTTATGCTGGTGCTACTATAAATGAATAGGTGCAGGACCCCACTGTTGGTTCTAGTCATCTTCTGATATATTGCTTTATGCCTACACGTGTGCACTGTGGGTAAGTCATCCTCTCCACCTACCCTAGCATCATTATCTGGCTGCACCGAGTCTACAATTCCCAATGCTTATTTTTCTTGGCCCCACATGGGGACTGTCAATTTGAACAGAGTCCTCCTATTGGCTACCTCTTCTGCACGTAATACCTGCATGTATTCACCTGCCATCAATGAAGACTTTTTCTTTATGTATCTCCATAGCCCATAAGAGTGACAGGTCACTGAGCTCTTTCCTGTGGGCTTCTTCTTGGTGGGGAGCAGAGTTAAACCAGAAGTGGGGCCTGTGTCTGAGCTCGAAGACTCTAGCTTGGTTGTTTTCATTACCGGGCAGTTATCTGGGTAATACCTCATCTGAGCTTGCCCTATGCATCACCCATGTCTTCTCCTTTACATGCAGGTAGCTTGGGTCACAAGAGTGGGGTTTGCACATAGTTTCTATCATGCCAGGAATGTGCTTGGGTTTGGTGTCTGCTGGTAGGCATCTGGTACTGTAAGTGGTGCTAGTGGAAAGTTGGCAGAGGCCATGTGTGTCCCATCTCCAATGACCCTGCATCAGTCAGAAAATTCTCCCTTAGTTGCACTGCATCCAACAGCAACTCAGCACAGTGTTGGAAATGCTCTCCTGGAATCTGTTAGGACCAGTCCTGCAACTTGTGCCCTGGAGTGCTCTGTGAGGCGAAGCCACTGCCAGCAATGCTCCTATAATCATAATGCCACCAGGCAAGGGCATGTCCCCTTTGGGTAGGTCTGTGTTCTAAAGCATTGCAGATGTGTCTCTTCATGGATACACAGGTAACCTAAAAAAGTGACCTTTACATGACCCTAGTCTGTAGCCTGCTTGGGATCAGGATTATGGTATGCCATCTGTGCCTGACCCATTAAGTGTGGAGCTAAAACTAATGACCCGTGCTTAACAGGCCAACACTATCCTGTCAAAGAACATGAGGAAAGACTCTGGATTGTCATCAGGGTCCATATGAGTTAATTTCACCAGCACAAGTGGCAGTGCTCCCTGCCATAGGATCTCTTTGTGCAGGTGTCAGGGGTCTCAAGTGTTGCATACAGTCTGGGTTCCTGTTGCTTGGATACAGTCGCCTTTGCTGGTTGGGCCCACTGTTGGGCCATCCATTGCTGCAACGTTTGCTGCTGGAATTGCTCTTGCTGGTTGCCACACTGCCATCCACTTACATCAGCATTTGGAATCCATCTCGCTGGAAGCCCCTTTCGGTGAGCTGGTGTGGTACCTGTTTCTATCTCAGGGCCTTGTGTCGGGCATAGTGCTTCATGCCTGTATTCTCTGCCAGTTGTAGTGAGCCAGCCCTCAGCCTGGAACTGACTATAGTCTCTTGCCCTAAGTCCCCTATGGGACTCCCCATTCCTGGGCAATCTCTTCGCTTCCAGTGGGAGATCAGCTCACTCCAAGGATCCTTCTGAGTCCAGTTACTCAGAGTCTGTGGTGGTGCTTCCCAAGCCCCTGCCAGAGGTCACTGACTTGCAGTAGCCCTCTAGGGATTATAGTAATGGTCTGCCCCCAAACAAGAGCTCAGAAGGGAAAGAAAATTCTCAGACTGGGCTTCAGCTGCTACTGGAGCTCGCTAGCAGTCCTTAGCAGTCTCTCCTCACAGGCAAACTGAGCCCCTTCTGTGGCCAGGTTCACTTTATTAAGCTCCCCCATTTCCAGGTGGCACATGTTCTGCAGTGCACTTAACTGGTTCTGCCTGAATGCCAGCATGCTCTTTAGTCCTTCAATCCATGCGATGGGGGCACGTCTCAGGATACCCCTGACTAGTTCAGATCTGGGAAGTGTTGCTCTAACAGCCCAGTGTTGGCAGGACAATGCAAAACTATGGCTGACTGAGATTTTAATTACTATAAATATGTCCAGAGGCTTAGGAAATAGGCAGGAATATCTTTTACTATTATAAATGAGCTGCTGTTTTCAGCAGCCAGTGTAGCAATTACCATTATTTCACAATGGCTCTAAATTTATTTCTCTGTATTTTAATAACACTATTAACAGGCAATATCAATTTTAGGACCTTGTAAATCATGAAGAAAGTTTGTAGAAGTGTACAGATTCATCTGCAGTTTGTGACACTTCCAGCTCATTTGCTTATCTCATGCACGTGTGTCCAGCTAGGACAACCACCTGCAGTTTATGGTGGGCTTTCATGGTCTGGAAAACTATGGATCTTGCCAGGTGAACAAAGCCCTAAACTATCTTCCTTCAGATCAATAACTCTGTTGCCAGACAGCTTAAGCTGGGTCTGAAGGAAGAATCATTGTATTCTGAAATTCTGGAAAGCTCTTGGATAATGGTCTGAAAAGTGACAGGTTCGCACATGTCCCTACTGTACTTGAGAAAGTGCATTCCCTGTGATTAATGGCCTCTCTGCAGTTCACAATGCCTTTTAAGATTTTTCCTCAGTAAGCCAAGCCAAGGAATGTTTCCAGTTTCTCAGGCTTTATTTACCTTCTCTCTCATTAGAAAAGGCTATTTTCCTTGCATTCTGATGATTGCACACATACTTAAACAGTTTTGACTGTTTTCAGCTGCTACTGCTGGGTTCCAGAAAACTGAAACATAAAAATAGATATCTCATACCACATAACCAGCAGACAGCCTGCTACGCCATTTATAATTTGCTTTGGTTGTCTAGTAGCGGCAGCATGCAGAATTACGGCCCCATGGCTCTTGTGTCAGACGGTATGACTGTAGTTTGACACTTATCCCCTGCTTTCTACTGGGATTCTTGCAGTTGCTTCAGAGTTTCCAGAGAGCTTCAGGGTTGCATGGGAGCCCAGCTACGAACAGAGGACTGAAGGGAAATTGCTGATGATTGAACCAGACTAGCAGGCTGGGCGGCCACTGTAACTTTTCATTGTGCACTACCAGACCACCAGAGAACAATGCTTTATAAATCCTTACCTCATTCTCAGCCAGTCAGCTCCGTCCAGTCTTGTGTTGCATTCTCTCTTTTCTTATTGTAATTGTTCCCTGATGAAAAAGTCATATATTTTTAGCATACCTCAAGTATAAGATACTAAAATTATACTACCTTTCATAAGGGTTGTCTCATAAATACAGCATTCCACTTTTATGGACAATGCCATGGGTGTTTCATAAAGTATCATAAACAATTTATTTTGTAATGATGAAGTAACCCCGTGAATTATCTTGGTTTAAGGTTGGGCTTGCAGACACATTGAATACGTTTCTGTGTGTCTTGCACACCAGAACAGCAGAGATCTGGCCTCACTTTTAACCTTTGGACTGGCAGTGAATAAAAACCTTAACATTCTTCTAAATGAATGTGAATTTATGTATTGAATTTATGGATGAGTTAGGGAACACAGCTCCTCTTATTGGAAAGAAGCAATTTGTTTAATTTGTGTTCCTATTCTGAGTTGTTGTTTAGCATCACTGAGCCCTGTTAAATGGATCCTACTTTTCCCTCCTCGCCCCAAGAGCTACTCTTCAGTGACCAATGGAAATGATTTGTTTTCTAGTACAGACCCCTGATCCGCCAACCACTTATGCACATTTTTATGTCCTATTGATTTTAGCATGTGAAGAGGGACGGGATTACTCGCATACTTAAAACTGAGCATGTGCTAAATAAGGACAAAAGTTTGTGAAAGTGCTTAAGGGCACTCCAGCCTGAAAGGCGACATAATACTTGTAAGACACTAAGTTATCATCTATATGCAAGTGATTAAAACAAAAAAGAATTCCCTTGTGATGTGTTTCTTTTTTCCAGCCCTGTGTATAGTTACAGTTCTAAGTGTCTCAGATTTGGAAAGTTCACAGTAGACTTCATAGGTTTGGTGTCGCCTCTGCTTAATTTCCGTTTGTGGCAGTACTGAAAAATACCTTGCAGAAATGGCTTATGGTGTTGTTCTCATGCAGATTGGTTTCTGTGCTGCTTTGCAAATATTTTGTTCTTTAAACTGCAGTTCTACTCTGAAAAACTGTGGAGCTGGCATTATAGATTTTACTTGGTAAATCCCAGGGCAAATGCGCTTAATTTACAGAAAACTGTCAGCTCTGCAAACTCATCTTGGGATCTGAGAGGCATATTTGGTGACTTTTTTTCTCCTTTGTGCAGTCAGTTGCATCACAATGTTCACATTTTACACCAAAATTGGAAGACAGTAAAGAATCAGGAACATAGTTTTAGGATAAATTGGCAGCTCCCCTTTAAAACACATTGTTTTGTCTAACTCTTAACTTCCCCTCTCAATACCCCTCTCCTGTTGCCCCTCTGCTTTTCTGATTTGCCAACCTTGATAACAATTTTTGGACCTTTTTGTTTATAACATTTTTATCCTGCTCAGTATCTGTAGTTCATGTTTTGTTATATCTAAGCACATTACCATGTATAACCTTATCCCCAGTGACAAGAGCTGTACATGATGCTACAATCTAAAGGTGCAGGCAGTTAAATTTCAGTACAATCCATTTTGAAACACAACAAAATGACTGGTATGTTGGAAGTGTATGCATTATATTTGTGATCATTCTCAGTAACTGGTCAGGATGCAGCATGTGAGGTTGAGCCATAATTTTGCCTTCATAAAAATAGCATATTTGAAATACATAAAATTTATATAAGAATATACTAAGTATACTTTAAAAGCATGAATGAATCAAATACAATACAAAGGAATAGATTGGACTAAACATAACTATTACACAAGAATAGTCCTTTTTTGTTTTGGGGGAAATGATTTAAAGTGGTAACAGTGAGATTTGTACAGAAAGGAAAAAGCTAAGGCTAATAGCATTGTGATGATGAGAGATGGCAGCTGGTGGGGTCCCCTAAAAGAAGAGTATTACACTGTGACATTATTCTGAGGCAGCACCAGAAGAATTTATCCAATAGCTATTGGGACCACACATGTGGTCTCATTGCACTTAAGTTAAATTCCTTTCCTTGTCTGCCTACTTTAAGTACCCCAGAGTTTCCATTTCACCCTCTGTCAAGAGGTTTTCTGATGTTCTGCTCCATGCTGACTATTCCTTCAAGCTCACTCACATCTTAATATGTCCAGATTTCATAATTTTGCCCTGTTTAATTGTAGACATAATACATATTTTTGAATGTAGCATACAGTGGTCAACGTGACTGGGATGGATTAGATTCTGCTGGTGCAGGGGGATGGAGCGACTGTTCAGAGAGTTGCCCCAAGGAAAGAGCTAGCAGCTGCACCTCCACATTCCCCAGGATTTCTGCTGGCAGAAGGCAGCTTTAAAGTTGGTTCAGCCAGTTGAGGTTGTCTAGAGGATGTCCTGATTCACCACATCCAGCCACCCAAGGCATTGTGGGTCTGATAATAACCACTTGGGAGAGGCAACTGGGGGCCTTTCACTCCGGTGGAATATTCCACAGCAGGTGTAGCTTGGGACTGAGTTTAATTCATTAGTTTAACACAAATATAGGTGCTTTCCCAAAGAAACTACCACGTCCTCAGAAAAGCAGTGAGCATTGCAGCTGCCTGCTACATCAAATGCCCCCAGTACCGGTATTATGCCAGATTGATCTCAACTTGGAGGAAAGCACTGTTGGTGCTTCAGCATCTAGGCCAGCTAAACATTAGTCCCTGTGGGCCCCAATAACCTCACAGGTGCACGATGAAGAGAAAGTCGATTTCATCAGGTTTCCAGGAAGGTAGATGGCCTTAAACAGTTCCAGTTCCCAGGGAGTCTCCTGTTTGGGTTCCTGGGTAGACTAGCTGAAAATCAGGGCTCTTCAGCCATCGTGCCCGGGGAACCCTTTCAAACCCAGTCTGTATTCCAGCAAATAGGTGCTTGCAGTGTTCTGTGTCAGGTTCAATAAGCGTCTCTTATTCGGACCCCTCTGCACAGGCTCCCTGTCCTGCCATTGCTCTTCCCTCTTAAGTATCATGCAGATCTGCACCTACAAAGGCTGGCCATAATACCATGGCTACGTCTACACGTGCAGCCAACATCGAAATAGCTTATTTCGATGTTGCGACATCAAAATAGTCTATTTCGATGAATAACGTCTACACGTCCTCCAGGGCCGGCAACGTCGATGTTCAACTTCGACGTTGCTCAGCCCAACATCGAAATAGGCGCAGCGAGGGAACGTCTACACGCCACAGTAGCACACATCGAAATAGGGATGCCAGGCACAGCTGCAGACAGGGTCACAGGGCGGACTCAACAGCCAGCCGCTCCCTTAAAGGGCCCCTCCCAGACACAGTTGCACTAAACAACACAAGATACACAGAGCTGAGAACTGGTTGCAGACCCTGTGCCTGCAGCATAGATCCCCAGCTGCCGCAGAAGCAGCCAGAAGCCCTGGGCTAAGGGCTGCTGCCCACAGTGACCATAGAGCCCCGCAGGGGCTGGAGAGAGAGCATCTCTCAACCCCCCAGCTGATGGCCGCCATGGAGGACCCAGCAATTTTGACGTTGCGGGACGTGGATCGTCTACACGGTCCCTACTTCGACATTGAACGTTGAAGTAGGGCGCTATTCCTATCTCCTCATGAGGTTAGCGACTTCGACGTCTCGCCGCCTAACGTCGAAGTTGGTGCCGCTACTTCGAAGTAGCGTGCACGTGTAGACGCAGCTCATGTGTGTTAGAAAATCATTGGCTCTAATTTTTCAGAAATTTTCATTGTTTTACTGCTTGGTGCATGAGACCTCCAATACCCCTCTCCCAAATTAAAGCCCCCCTCCACCAACACAACAACAGTGGTTATCTTTCCGCACATCACAGACTAACTATTCTACAAGCAGAAAAAGAAGCTAAATTAATCTAACAAATTATTTGTGGTTAACCGTTTTGCTCAGCTCTATCTTGGGGGCTGGACTCGACGACCTCCTGAGGTCTCTTCCAACCCTAGGAGTCTATGATTCTATGATCTTTGCTCCAGAGGACATCCACGACAGGGCTACGTCTAGATTACAGGGATTTTCTATAGACATTTGGCTTGGAAGATATCTTCCGATAAAACTTTTGTTGACAGATAGCATCCAAACTGACAAGCTGATTGCAACAGCAATCCGCTCTGTCGTCAGAGAGCAGCTGGACTGCCTGACTGCTCTATCAGCAAAATGATCAACTGGAAGCACAGCAGACAGGGCTGCTCGGTGAACTGGAAGCCCTGTCTGTTGACAGAGGGCTCCCCAGCACATCGCACCAGCTTTCTGTTGACATATCTCTGGTGTTATTCCTTGTGTGAAGCAGGGTACAGCTGTGAACAGAAGTACAGTGTTCTGCCGACTTACTGTCAACAGAATACCTTGGGAATCTGGATGTACCATGGGTTTTGTCAGCAAAACAGCCATTTTGCTGACAAAACCCTCTAAGGCAGACATAGCTTAGGTGCTTAAAAATATGAACTATATTGGGACAGAAAAGGAAAGCAAGAAAATAGAAATATAGTTGGCATTCATGTAGCACCTTCATTTGATGATTTTCAATACTTTTACAAAAGGAATTAATGTATTTTTCTAGGCATTTATGGACGCAAGCCATTGTAGTATCTAGACTTGCTCGACTATTGAGGCAGGTAAATGTTATTAGCCTGCGTTGTATAGTTGGGGAAAATTGAAGGGCAAAGGGATTAAATACAACATTTTCTAATTCAGATGTACTAGTTCACATTTAAACAGCTGCTTTTGCAGGTGATGTTCAGAGTTGCTGAACATCAACAGTTCCTACTGAGGTAACTTCTCCAAGGTCATACAGGAAATCTGTGGCAGAACTAGACAGCTCAGACAGTTATTCTGGCTCCTTACTCTATGTTTTAATGAAGTGCAAAAGTGAAATTAAGATATAGACCCTCCTACAGAAAAGTAAAGAGAAAAAATATGAATAATGCTGAAAAGACACCCCCTCTGACATGCATACAAAATATCATCCAAAATCTTTTTACCAGTTGCCACCTCATTTTCTACAGCTTTGAAATTTTCCATCCATCTATATGTATCCCTTGAGCCCTGATTCAGACTTTGGGCCTTTTTAAATCTCTAAAAAACTAGCACTTTTAGCAATTAAAAGAATATAAAAGCTAGGTTTTAAACAAGCTCTTTCGTGCTTATGAACTGACTGACTTTAATCTCTCCAGTTTGCTGGAACTGAAAGAACACTGCTTCTCACACATTCATTACAGAGCAGAACGTTTCAGTTCTGGTTTGGGCCTGGAGTGTGCATTTGCAGCAGGAAAGGGTTCAGAGGAAGCACGAAGAGAAGATGGCTTTCCATTGATTTTAATGAAGCAGGGTGAAAATAGAGAGCAAAGGAGGTCATTGGCAGCGGAGAATGGGGAATATGGAAGATGGTAGGCAAAGCAATAGGATGGTGAATTAATTGTTTTACAGCTGTAAAATCCTGGGATGCAGCCCCAAGATGCTGCATAAGCTTGCTCTTTACAGGCATGAATAGTGGGATGAATTAAAGGATTAACACCTGAGCCACCAAATGAACAGGGTTTTCAAACTGCTCCCAGTGCAGGTGCTGCTGAAAGGAAAAATAGACTTAGAGTGAGTTCACTGGATCTCAGTCTGCGCATGATTTTTCTCTCTCTTTTTGGCAAGCTATAGATCAAGCTCCTGACGCTGGTGAGAGAAGCAGAAAGAAAGCAAAGTGTGGTAAGGAGAGCTGGATGAGCACCATGCTAGGCTTCACTATCCTTTCTCTGATCCCACATTCAACACTGTTGCCATCAAACAGCAGAGTAAATGGCTGGAAGCACAGCCAGAACCAAGAAACAAAACCCCTGGTTGAACAGCCATGGTTCAACTTGTTGTCTGTCTGAGACACTCACCCTGCATGCCTTCTGTTCTGCTTTGTCTTTAAGCATAGTCCCCTTAGGGTCATCCTGAGCATGGGAGCCTGGAATTTTCTTTTTAAAGAGGGTTTTAACATGAGCCAGGTTGTCCTAAGCACATAACTCCCTTTTGAATCAGTTTTTCCATCAGATGAAAGTGAGAAGGGGGAAAAAGAAAAAAGAAGTAACTTTTTAAACATTATGCCTAGTCCCACTTCGATTGTAAAGTAAGAGAAATTGCATTTCTTTTCAAGGCTTACAAGGTAAGATTTTTCTGCCTTGGCTTGTGTAACTACACTCAATGGGCTACATTCAGCCTGGACTTATAGCAATGGCTGCTGGTGTAAAACCTACTGCAGGGCCCTGTCTGTGGAAGGAGGTGGAGGCTGTGGCCATGAAAAACAGCTATAACTTTCCCTTTGTCATGGTGGCCGTAGGTAGCCTGCATAGCCCACCAAGTCTGGGTGGTGTGGGAAGGTAACAGATACCCACAGGGTGGCGATAGCAATGCAGGATGGGTGATGCATCTTCTAAGAGATGTGCCAGTGGTTATGTTCCTGGAAAGCACTGGGGAGATGCCTCTGTTTACCGTAGTTAGGAAGCAGGGGTTTTTGTCTCATCTATCTTTACTGGTCTGCAAACTAATGCAATAATTTTCACTTCAACGTGGAATTCATATTAATTGGGAAATACTGGAGAAGTGGAAATTTCAGAAAAGTCTGCTACTGCATTTGACCACTTAAGAGATTTATATCTCTTAAATCTGGAAGAGCTGTCACCATTTCTGATAATTCCGAGAACCAAACCTCCACTAGTCTGAAGTACACTCATGGCTCACTGGTAACATATTTGAAAGAGAGTTACGCTGTGGCCACACTAGCCCCTCCTTTCAGAGGGGCGATGGCAACATGGCACTTCGGAATATACCAATGAGGTGCTGCCATAAATATGCAGCACCTCATTAGCATATTGGCAGCTGTGCGCGCTTTGAAATGGCCAGTTTCGAAACACATGCCACCCACGTAGCCCGGGGCCTTTCGAAACAGCCCCCCGATTTCGAATGCCCCTTCTTCTCAAAACCAAATAGGAAAAAGGGGCTTTTGAAATCGGGGCTGTTTTGAAAGGCTCCCAGCTACACGAGCGGTGTGCATTTCAAAACTGGCAGTTTCGAGGTGCGCATGGCCACCATTATGCTAATAAGCCAGTGCATATTCCTGGGGCGCCTCATTAGCAAATTCCAAAGTGACACATTACCATAGCCCCTCCAAAAAGAGGGGCTAGGGCGGCCACAGCCTTACTGAAGCAAAAGCTCTAAGGCGAATTATTGATATTTTAGAGGAGCTGGTCAGAAGCTCTCAGCATTGGCCTGTTTCCACTGAAGTGAGTAAATTAAAAGGAAGCAGAGCCAGGCCAATAGGGAACATTTCGGAGAAAACCATCTTTCAGCAAATATTGAAAGTATACAACAAACACTTGTGTGACCACAAATATACAACTACATTTATTTAGTGTTAGTGTCTGACAGACACTACATGAATAAACCACAAATGAGAAAGTGTTTAGCCAGCATATAACATTGTCCTGCTTCTATGGGTATTCAGGAGTTAAATTGCTTTCCTATCTGGAAATGGCTTGTGATTGACTAGTTTAATACACCACCTGAGCATGATGTTGTGATTAGCACTGTTTCTATTACCAATAGATGCAAAAGGAAATATGTTGATTTAAGGTTAAGTGAGAAGATGGAATCTGTAGAGTCTATTTTTGTTTGGTTCAATCAATAGAGTTTAGATTACTATTGGCTCATTTTTTGCTATGTACACTTATCAGGAAGTGGGGTTACTTCTTACATCTTCTTTGTTTTCATGGACAGCGATTCCTCACACACATTTGTCTCTTGTAAACCATCTGGATAGTGATTCTTTTATTCCAGAAAGTGTTCCTCAAAGTGTGTTTTCCTACATTAGCACATTCAATCTTTTCCCCTTAGCTCTCACAAAGGAACTAAAAGCTTTAAAAATCTTCAAAGCTCAAGGCAGAAAGTTTCTGACATAATTCAAGTTAAAGGCTGTGATAGGTTCATATAAATTTACTTGCTACACTTGCCTGCTGGTCACAGGAAACTCTTAAGACACGTGAAAAGTGTTAGTTTTATATTCATTTATAGTAATACAATCTAATTAAAAACTGATCCTACCTACATATGCAATATAGGCACTTGCTGGAAAGGTGGCCCTAAACAGCCAAAAGAGGAGCCATTTATAGGAATATAGGAGCAGCCATAGTTTGAAACAGACGGCTCGTCTAGTTTGATATCTTGCTTTCAACAGTGTCCTCTGGAGCATTTTGCAGAGAAAGTCGTAGCACTCCCATAACACACCCAATTATGTAACCTTCTACAATGAGAAGAACCTTCTTCCTCTTTCCAGATGATGATCAGTTCATGCCTTGTTGCAGGAGGAATGATGACTGCCACTGAAATTTTTATCCCAGAGTAGCTGAAGATGCTTTCATTATATGCAAAGGGATGCACTTATCAGCAAGTTACTCACTTTACTCTGTCAGCTAGTGGAAGACGCCAGCCCTAGTTTTAGCTAACATTTTTTATTACTGATATGGCCAGTCTGAAGTTTGCAGCTTTATTAGTTTATGCAAAGGTTTTGGAAGCTTTTCCTACATTAACTCTCATCTTAAGGTTCATATTCACCAGGAGGGAAGGTCTGAACCCCATATCTGGAACATGTTGCCATACAACAGAGGGATGTGTCTGCTTTTTTTATTGGCTATACCTTCAAATTAGTGAGACTATGGAGAGGCATAGGACCTTACTAAAAATTATTTTTAGGAAAAGTGTCTTCTGAGAAGCTCCTAGAAGGAGCAACTTTTTAAAGAAATTAGCATTTCTCTTTTAATTTGTGCTGTAAGTAGCCAATTCAATTGTCAGTATCAGAGGGGTAGCCGTGTTAGTCTGTATATGCAATAACAGCAAGAAGTCCTGCGTCACCTTATAGACTAACAGATTTATTGGAGCATAAGCTTTTGTGGGCAAAGACCCCCCCATGCATATGATGAAGAGGATCTTTGCCCACAAAAGTTTATGCTCCAATAAATCTGTTAGTTTCTAAGGTGACACAGGACTTCTCATTGTCCATTTAATTGTGTTTATTTGTATCCAAAGCTGGGAAAATGTGTCATTCCTCATCATTCTGTTAAGTTCCTGCATAAGAACATAAGAATGGACATATTGGGTCAGACTAATGGTCCATCTGGCCCAGTATCCAGTCTTCCAACAGAGACCAATTCCTGATGCTCCAGAGGGAGTGGACAGAACAGGAAATCACAAAGCGATCTCTCCCGACATCCATTTCCAATCTCTGACAGAGGCTAGGGACACCATTCCTCCCTATCCTGGGTAATATCCATTGATGGACCTAACCTCCATGTATTTATCTAGATCTTTTTTGAACCCTTTTAAAGTCTTGGTCTTCACAACATCCTTCAGCAAAGAGATCCACAGGCCTACTATGCACTGTGTGAAGAAAAACTTCCTTTTGCTAGTTTTAAACCTGCTACTCATTAATTTCTTTTCATGTGCGTCTACACTAGCTGGCTACTTTGAAGTAGCTGGCACAACTTCAAAATAGCATGCATCGTGTCTACGCACGCCGTGTACTATTTCGACGTTGAAATCGGTGTTAGGTGGTGAGACGTCAAAATCGCTGTTCCTACCTGAAGATGGGAATAGTGCCCTTCTTTGATGTTCAACGTCGAAGTAGGGCATGTGTAGATGATCTGCGTCCAGCTACGTCAAAAAAGCGGGGTCCTCCATGGCGGCCATCAGCTGAGGGGTTGAGAGGTGCTCTGTCCAGCCCCTGCAGGGGTCTATGGTCTCCACGTGCAGCAGCCCTTAGCCCAGGTCTTCTGGCTGCTGCTGCGGCTGCAACTGGGGGTCCATGCTGTGTGCATGGGGTCTGCAACTGGTTGTTGGCTCTGCGGAGCTCATGCTGTGCAGGCTGTGTGTGTCTGGAAGGGGCCCTTTAAGGGAGCAGCTTGCTGTTGCCCCAGAATGGCTAGTCCAGCCCGTGACCCCATCTGCAGGCTTTGGTGGCCCCTTACTTCGATGGGGAGTGCTTGTATGTGTGGACACTCCTCATTTCCTTCTGGGGCAGCTCCTTTCAACCTTCCCTGTCACTACGTCGAAGTTGAACGTCGACAGCACCAGCCCTGGAGGATGTGTAGATGATAGGTGTCGAAGTAGCCTATTTTGATGTTCTTACTTTGAAATAGGCTACTTTGACATAGTGAGCTAGTGTAGACGTAGACTTGGTGACCCCTAGTTATTTTGTTATGGGAACAAGTAAGTAACTTTTCCTTATTCACTTTTTCCACACCAGTCATGATTTTATATACCTCTGTCATATCCCCCGCACAACCCTCTTAGTCCCCTCTATTCTAAGCTAAAAATTCCAAGTCTTTTCAATCTTTCTTCATCTAGCACCAGGTCAGCTCCCGAGGGCTTTTGCACTACGGTACCCACTGTAATAGACAGTATAGAGTTGCTCCTATACAGTTTGATCTGTTACATACAGCTGGGTCCTCTACAACAGCAGAAACCCTCATGAATAGCACATACAATAATTCAGCCCAAATAAGAGAAACTTAAGCCTTCCAGTTGGTTGAAACTGCAACACTGGGACGTAAGAGGAGAGATGTTTAGATAGAAGACCTCAGAAATATTTGGATCCAAATAACATTAGGGCTTTGTAGATCATCAGTAATTCAACACCAACATCAACTGCACCTGACTTGCTCTTGGATGCAAAGAGGAAGCCATGGCACAAATGAAGTACAAGTGTTATGCTTCTATATTATTGTGATCCACTCAACAAAGAAACAGAGTCATTCTGCACTAGCTGAAGCATCTGAGAAATCTCTAGGTGGCTTACATTACAGTGCTCCAGCTTCTTGGTGACAATGGCACTAGTAATTCCCTCAAGATCTGCAACACTCAGGGCAATCAAAGCACTTGGGCACTTGGGGCCACTTCTGCCATTTTCATAACTGACAAGTAGTGATGGATACAATAAGACCCCACAATCGCAAATCACCCCCACCAAAAAAAGTGGTGACCTCTAAATCAAGGGAGCAGACACAATGCCTGTCAATGAATTAAATCCTGCGCCTATTGCTGTGAAGGGAGCTGGCTCAATGGGAGACTTCTTTGACGGACAAGAATTCATTAAATATTACTATGCAAGGCCCATGAGAAGCAAAGCCATAAAGTTTAAAAAAATGCTTTTAAAGGAAACTGGAATGGACCGTCTATAGCCCAGAGCACTTTGGATGGGCACTTTAATGTTCATTTATGAATTGAAATAAAGAAATATGGCGTTACAATAAAAAGCACATTGAACAGGAGAATGTACACTCAGGCCATACTTATAGCATTTCACAGGAGTGGATCAATACATAATACAGTTTCTAAAATATTAAAACAAAAACAAATACTCACGTATGTATTCTGATAATTGTTAGTTTCTAAGTTCCTAGTCAGTGTTTCAGAGGAGAGAAAGTTAGCTACACGATAATCTTTATTCAAGACAGCACTGGTATTCATTATTAATCAAGCAAATAGTTGTGAATTTGGCATAAAGAGGAGAACTCCTTGAACAGACATTAATATAGTACTTTTCACACACAGTTTATGGAAGTATTTTACAAGGAAACTATAATGTGTTACAAGACGTGCCCTAATGAACAGCACACTGACACACCACAATGAACTTTTGAAAGGAGCCTGCAGATAATGCTCTTTTTAGTGATCATATCATGTATTAATGCCATTTGAAGCAAAAACTGGAAATATTTTTTAGAAATTCAAAACTAAACTATGTCTATAATAAAGTATTTGTGTCACCTTAAAAAAAGAGACAAAGATAGCTTAGTACAACTCTTTAATTAGATAATGTAGGACAATGAGTCAGCATTTGTATTCTCAGCAGAATTCTAATTAGCACCCAAAACCAGCTATATTAATGTCCGATTGATCCACATTATTTTAGAGGGAAAGATTCCAGTTCTCTGCTGCAGAGTGAACAGTAAGTGAACAGTTATCTCAATAGTAATAGTCCTTTAAAAGTGACTACTGCCAGGTTTTCTGAGCCCTGTGGATACCCCCAGGTTGCTGATGTAATCAGAAATCCTTTTTATGGGCTGAATTTCCCCCTTAGTTTATACAATACAGATTGACCATCTAAAAACAGGGACTCTGTGTTCTGACTGGCCCACAGAGAGCCCACTGGCCAGGAGCTGGGTGGCAGGAGAGCTTATGACTGGAAGCTCTGCTGGGGATTGGGAGTCCGGCTGGCGCTGGCAACCCATATGGGGCTGGTGGCAGTGGGGCCAGTGGCAACATGGTGGGCAGCCCAAATGGGGTCAGCAGCAGTGGGGCCAGTCGGACAGTCAGGGTTGGCAGGAGTGGAGGCAGCAGCCCAGCCAGGACTGGAAGCTGAGCCACTGCAAGAGCCTGAGGGCCAGGGCTGGCGGGAGAGAGACATAGCCAGGGTGGAGGCTGGGAGGGTGGCAGAACCACACAGGGGGCCAGAATTGACCCCCTCCCAGGTCTAGCAAATTCCCTCATTTAGGACTGGTCTTTCTTTCATCCAGGTCCTCCTCAAACACTGGTGCCCCTGTCTCTCCAGCAGCTTCAAATTCATCTCCTCCTCTCTGTGCCCGTGATAGACATTAATCGAGGGTCTTGTGTTCACTCCTTCTCTTCCCTGCCTCGTCCTATTCACCTCTTCCAAGCCTTGCTCAATCCATAATGCAGCTGCCAACACTATTCTCCTTGCCCATCATTCTCACCTCCCTTCCCTTCTCCTAGAATTGCCGTATTGGCTCCCACTGTTCCTCAGCATCAAGTTTAAGCTTCTGCTTTATCTCAAAGTACCCCAGAACTCCATTTCTACCACTGTGTCTATGTATGACACCCCTCATTCCTTACATGTGCTCAGACATCCCTCCTTGCTGCACAGGGTGTCTCATTTGATCAGTTCTGACTGTTCCACTCCCTCCCCACACGTACCTAGAATAACCTAAAGCACCCCAAGCTCTCTGTCTTACCTCCATGATCATAGTATCTAAGCACCTCGGGAAACATCTCCAATATAAAGCCAGGAAGCACACAAACTCTAACTCAGTTCTGTCAATTTTGGGTTGTCTGACTCTTTATATGGGGTCTTTCCTGTCAGGGATCTGCTATTACCTGACCCTCAAGGGAAAATTGCTATGCATAGCTTACTACAGCTAACTATTGTGCATATTTGTGGCATTATAGATGAAAAATAAAGCAAAAGTTAACTAGTCAATCGTAAATTAATTTTTATTGTATTCATATTTATGGGTCAGATCTTTAAGCCTTTGCAAGCATGTGATTTTTGCTTGGACATCGGTGTACCTACTATGTTTTTTGTTATTTTGCATGTATTTCCTGAAAGCACTTTAGGGTTTTACAATTATTACTGTGAATTCGAATTAGCTAGAATGACTAAATACAAAGTACTCATCAATATGTTGGTGTGTGGGGCCTTACCAGAGTTCTCCGTACTGGGTTGAATTAGATTCTTGTGGAGCATGTTAAGTGCACAGGAGACTGGATGGCTCAGGGGACCTGCGATGTGATATGAAGCCTGTCACATCTAGGTCACTGGTTCAGCTCTGTCTGAGCTGAAATACTGAAAGTCATTACCACTGCACAGCTGTTCATTTGTCTACAGTATATGGAATGAGCTGGTGCTGCTCATCCAATTCCTGCTGCATCGTTGCTTTGCTGGCTCTCCCTTCTTCATTACACGCAATGTAGCTTCCCAGGATGAAACAATGGGAGATTTGTATTGACTTGCTAGACCAGAATTTCACACCTTGACTTTGTTTAAAACCTTTCGCCATCTTGTCCTGCCCCTCCGTCTCATCTGTTAGCTAGATGAGCCATCAGCTCCTACCTTTGCTAAGCCAGAGGTGCCAGCCTTGACTGCATTAGGACCTCTTCTCCCCGAAGTATGCCCCCCTCAGCACAGGAAAAACTCCCCATCAAAATTCATAGCGCCTCCACTATGTCTTCCTTTATATCTCACCTTAAAATCTATGATGCATGCAAATCTCTTCTTCCTGACATTGCTAGGCCACTTGACAAGATAGGAGGTCTTTTCTGCTCAGTTGTGCTCATTTCATTGTTACTGACTCCTCTCAACCACTTCTCGGAATGTTTGTCTGTGTCGTCCTCTGTAATGTATCCTAGTTATGATCCAAAGTCCTTTGATGTCAGTGGAAGTCGTTTTAGTTTCCCTAGATTGTAAATTGTCTGGGGCACAAAAGCTACGTCTACATGTGCACACTACATCGAAATAGCTTATTTCGATGTAGCGACGTCAAAATAGTCTATTTCGATGAATAACGTCTACACGTCCTCCAGGCTGGCAACGTCGACGTTCAACTTCGACGTTGGGCAGCACCACATCGAAATAGGCGCTGCGAGGGAACGTCTACACACCAAAGTAGCACACATCGAAATAAGGGTGCCAGGAACAGCTGCAGACAGGGTCACAGGGCGGACTCAACAGCAAGCCGCTCCCTTAAAGGGCCCCTCCCAGACACAGTTGCACTAAACAACACAAGATCCACAGAGCCGACAACTGGTTGCAGACCCTGTGCATGCAGCATGGATCCCCAGCTGCTGCAGCAGCAGCCAGAAACCCTGGGCTAAGGGCTGCTGCACACGGTGACCATAGAGCCCTGCAGGGGCTGGAGATAGAGCGTCTCTCTACCCCTCAGCTGATGGCTGCCATGGTGGACCCCGCTATTTCGATGTTGCGGGACGCGGATTGGCTACACGTGCCCTACTTCGACGTTCAACTTCGAAGTAGGGCGCTATTCCCATACCGTCATGGGGTTAGCGACTTCGACGTCTCGCCGCCTAACGTCGATTTCAACTTCGAAATAGCGCCCAACACGTGTAGCCGTGACGGGCGTTATGTCGAAGTTGGCCCCGCTACTTCGAAGTAGTGTGCACGTGTAGACGCGGCCAAACTGTCTTCATTTTACTTATCTATACAGTGCAAAGTACAGTGGGCCACTGATCCTAGGCAAAATCCAAATGTAAACACGAGAAATAACATTGCAAGACAATGCTCAATAGTGAGCAGACGTAGGGTCTAAAAAAATCTCATTCCCAGTTGTGCTCACTCCTGAACATCAATGAGGCATGATACAAGGACTTGTTGAAGGAGCTTAAACTATTGGTGTTCATGCTACAGCTGTTCTGTGGGATTAATAAAATTAGATACTTCAAAATTAGGGCTGTCAATCCATCACTTCTGATGAATTCTAACTTTTCAAGAGTTACTTCTCTTGCACCTTACATGCACACCTGCATACACACAAATACACCCCCCCTTACATAAGCAGAGAAACATTAAATAAATGGATTATCATTTTATGCCCTTCTTTGAAGACAATACATTGCACATTAGGAGAACCACAGATCTCTACATTGGGCCAAAAGCATTCATTATTATTATAAAGCATATTAATTTAGAGCTGCTGAAACAGCTTTTTAGTTGGCCTTATACTGGATCTGTCTGTAGTTTTAGTTGCGAGCTGGAGCCAGCAAAGATAGAGCAGTCAGGTTAATTAGGACAAACAGGGCCAGAGTGGGTAGATCTTGTGCTAAATTTAGCAGCAAATTCTGCTAGATTGCATAAGCAGCATTAGGTATGACTACTGTACAGTAGGATCAATTTGTAACACAATGACTTTACAGGACTCCCAAGGACAATTCAGCTGATACTGCAGTGGCTGATGTGCTGGAAAAAAATCAGCTTGGGGCTCAGATCACACCTAGGAATTTTCATCTCACAATTATATTTTTAATGAAGTGATGAATTGTTGAAATGGGGGTGTAGACAGGAAGATGGATCTTAACTTTGCTATTTTGGCCACTATAATATAAAATCGACTTTAGAAATCTTCCTTTGGCATGCATACTTGTTAGGGTTAAAGAAAGGCTGAAAGCCGGTGTGTTTTCTTTTTTTTGTTTTTTTGAAAGTGATATTGAGGTTATATGAATGCAGCAGAGTACACTTATTATTATCCTGGGTAGAATTAAATGAAATTCATGTATGTTACTAAATAGGATATTTTGACAGTGCAATTTGCAATGTGTGTGTCATTTAATATGTTACAAATTTATAATGATGTGGTAGGATTCTGTAGGTTGAATCAGGACCTTCCTTAGTCATGTGCACAAAATGCAGCCAGTGGCGGAAACTTAGGTAGCAGCTGGGAACCTCCATAAAATGTGGGAGCGCTGCAACACCCCCATTTCCTGTGCCTATGCTTTCTTCCCCTGCTCCTGCCCTCCCTCCTCGCCTCCCCCTGCAGCCCTGAGAGCAGGCCCCACTCCATGGAGCAACATCTCCTTTGGTCCCCTCCCTGCCCCGTGTAGGGCACCATAAACTATAAGGATGACCCTGAGTTGAATAACTATTTCAGGGGAGCAAACTTACCTTATTGTTCCCTTATGAGCCCTCTCACTCATTTGTCAATCACCTAGGTCACACTTATAGAATCAAAAACCATAGTAAAGAGCTGTTCTGGAGTTATTAAACTGCCCGCAGGAATCCATGCTACATGATGTCTGTCCCCATTAATTTCTGAATCTTCTAACTAGCTTCTTGGCTTTCTATGAGAGCATGAATGATGGTCGTGGGGTGGGATATCCTCAAGGATGGTAGCAGATTTATGCAGGGTGGGTATAGCCTCACAGACTTTGTTATTCAACTGTTCTGAGCTCATGTGCCATGGGAAACTGCATCATCTTGAGTGTGGGTGATAGAATCATAGAAGGGTAGGTTTGGAAGAGACCTCAGGAGGTCATTGAGTCAAGTTCTTGCTGAAAGCAGGGCCAATCCCAACTAAATCATCCCAGCCAGAGCTTTGTCAAGCCTGGGACCTGAACACCTCTAGGGAAGAAGATTCTACCACCTCGCTAGGTAAACCATTTCAGAGCTTCACCACTCTCCCAATGAAAGATTTTTTCCTAATAGCTAACTTAGACCTCCCTGCCACAACTTGAGACCACAGCTGCTTGTTCTGTCATCTGCCACCGCTGAGAACCAGGCCTCTCCATCCTCTTTGGAAACCCCTTCAAACAGTTGAAGGTTGCTATCAGATCCCCCCCTTTGCTGGACTGTCTCCACTGCATCCACATCCTTTCTGCCATGGAAGGTCCAGACTTTGATGCAGTATTCTAGATGCAGCCTCACAAATGCTTCCCTGAATCTGCTGGCAATGTTCTTCCTAGTGCAGCCCAATATGCCACTAGCCTTCTTGGCTACAAGGGCACACTGTTGGCTTATATCCAGCTTCTCATCCACTGTAACCCCAGGTCCTTTGCTGCAGAACTACTGCTTAGCCAGTTGCTTCCCAGCCTGTAGTCATGCTTGGGATTCCTCTGTCCTAAGTGCAGGATTCTGCACTTGTTCTTGTTGAACCTCCTAAGATTTCTCATGGCCCAATCCTCCAATTTTTCCTTGGTCTCCCTGGACCCTATCCCGATCCTCCATCTCTCCCCCTAATTTAGTGCCTTCCACAAATTTGCTGAGGGTGCAATCTATCCCCGTATCCATGGCCATACTGTCATTATGGTAAATAACCACTTAATTCATTTTAAACAGCATACTGATTAAGCAAATACATTGTAATTAGTGTTCACTCAGAGAGACATGTTCAGATCAAGTCAAAGAAAAACATAGCACATCTCAACACAGACTCAGACAATGAAAAGTGCAAGGTTATTTGGTTCCCTAAAAAGCTGCTTGGAAAAGAAACCCCACAAACCTAACATGGAAGAGGTCAATAAAAGGGGTATATTGTAAGGGATATATTGTACATCCATTTGTTTATCACTGATGGTAGTGTGCAGTATAACTGCACTCACTGCAGATTTTAATAAGGCACCCAGTTATTGGTTTGAAAGCATGTTTATATTTTCAAAAAGCCAATGAAAGCAGAAAGGTGAAGCTCTATGTGGTCTATTAAGCATATTATTCAGTGCTCTTTTTTTCCAGATTAGTTTAACAAGAGGAATATCTAAACTGGCACTCCTTTTAGGTATCGTACAGTGCCAGTTTCAAAGACTGACAGTGCACAAGCTTAGCTTTTTCATTAACATGCTACCAAATTGACAATTTTAAGGTTAAAAAGGATATTTAGAGACTCACATAGCACATTTGCTAAATATTCATTTCTCAATCTTATGATTTTATGCAGAAGGACTTAAATTCTCCAAGTGTCTGAAGAGATGAAAAGGGAGGAACTGCTGAACATTTCTGTGAGTATTTTCAACAGAGCAGCCGTAAAATGTTCTGTTTATTAACATAGTGGAGAAGGGTTTGTGTAAGGTTAATGTTAGAATCACTTAGCATGGTTACTCCTTCTGCAAAGCATCTGCATAAATTAGAAAAAGCTGCCAGATTTCCATCTGTTAGCAATACAACTTCAGCCACAAAGACAACTGTCGTGACAACCACACTGAGTTAGTCTTTCAAATAAAACTTGTTAAAAGCTACTGCCCTCCAGCCTCCACCCACTGCAGTTAACGGCATTAAATAGCACTCTACCTAGTATTTATTTTCTTAGGCGTTCCTCACTTGTGCAGCTGCTGGCACACTGGCCTTTGATTTAAAATAACCCCAACAGGATGAGAGTTTACAGTCCCTGAAGGTCATGATGTATAAGAAGTGCCTGTCTGAAAGAAGTGTCCCACCTGAACTTTCTCAGGCTGACGCTGAATTCAGTGCACTTGCTTCTCACCTATTTTACATGGTCTTATGTGTGGGAACTGCAATGGTTCACATGATTTCTTCCAGATGATGGCTAGCCGCAAGGACACCACTTGAGCTGTTCTGGACAACTGGTCTGGTTGAAAGGGTGGTGGGAATCCCCTTTAGGCCCTTTCATTCCCTCCTCAAGTCTCCCAGACCGGTTTGATGAACCTGGGTGGCAAAGGCAACTTCAGGCTAGTTTCAGCCATGAAATCTGTGCTGACAACTATATCAAAGCTATTAGAAAGCTCAGTAGTATAAGACCCCTCATGCCACAGCTTATTTTCATTTAAATATGGTAGAGGTCTCAAGGGCTCAAATTAATATAGATACCTCCCACTGACCTTAATAGGAACAAGAGCAGGATCAGAGTTCTTTATTACCCCTACTCCTGTGTGCAATTTGTATAAATACATATGTATGCCCTTGCAATATTAGAAATATACCGGATCTTGTATCATTGCAGCCAGCATCTGAACCACCCCAGCCTTGTTCTGACACACTGCACAGCAGAAGAGGGAGATGGCAGGAAAACAATTGGATCTGTCTTAAATTTGTAGCTATGAAATTTAAAACGAGGACAAAATTTCTTCCCCGGGGGTCAGAATGCCCAAGAAACCACCAGTGGATGTGAAAAATGTTTTTCTTTCTAGATGATTAATACGGGCTGTGTGAAAAATCAGCACAGAACTGTCCTTTCTCATCTAATGTCTGTCTCTGGTGCACATCTACTGTATGTTATTTCACATTTACATGAATTTGGAAACTTCACACTCCATGGGATGCACACTGTGGCTCTCACACAAAACTGGCCTCTGCCATTAAACTAGGAGACCCTGTGCTATGCATGCTAGTGCGATAGGATATCACATGCACAGGTTTCTTTCCTGGTACTTCAAATTCTCCCTGAACACTGGTGGTATGATTTTCAAAGGACCTTGAGGACCAAATTCCACTATCTCTTGCACAGAGAGGAAAGAAGCTTTCTGGATGAATGTAGAGGGCTAGAGCAGGTGTACTTTATGGAAGGATTATCACATGATTCATTTATTTCGTTCCCTGGGAAGACAGCAATGTCTGCCTTCTGCACTGCTGTAACTGAGGCAGAAGATGGAAATAAATGGCTGTAAGCTAATGAAATAAGAAAACTGAGCAGAGCTTCCCCACATGGGATCAAAAGACAGAATGAAACTGGAGAGTTCACAGTCTCTCTCCAGTTAAATCAGGAGAGTTCTGGGAAGAAGCTCCCATTTTTCAGACTGGGTAAAAGAATCAAACAGCAGGACAGGTAGGAAGCCTCAGGGCACTGTCAAGATCTTCAGAACACATGGGCCAGTGTATGGGGAAGAAGGGCTGCAGGTATAGTAGAACTCAGTATGATACAGAAAAGTGCCTCAACACTCGTAGCTGTATCTGCAGACTTGCGGGGCATGGTTTTATGGTCATTGTCAGGGAAAACAGATACATGTACTGCACAAATGTGTATTGAGAATATTGTCTTGGGAGTGCTTATGAGAAACAATACGAGACTGGCTCAAAAATGCCACCAGCTCTCTGTGACCATTTCAGGCTTTCTGAAAGCACTTTCCAATGCTGTCCAATTAAAATGCCTCTTTTAGCTCTTAGACTGAAGTTTGTTAAGGGCTAGATTGTGCTTTTCACTCTGAATGCAGGTCTCTGGGAGGTCCTCTGAGACCCATTTTCTCTAGCATGTCCCTCTTGTGATGGAGGCATGATGATAACCAGCTACACTTTCTCAAGGAGGGCGCAAAATATTGCACTGCAGTCATATTGTACACAGCAAGGGAATAATTTGACACAGGGGCAAGAAGCCTTCCCTCTTCATGCCCTTATGCACAAAGGCTGCACAGTTATCTAGAACCTGCATTCCTGAGTGCACAGACTAAGGCTTTTCCTAGTGCAGCCCCAAAGGGGTACAGAGCAGGAAGGGCCTGGTCTTGCCCCATCCTCCTCCACATTGCTCAGCTCTGATTGCCAGGCACAAAGAAGGGTGCATTCTGCATTATCATAAGGGACAGTGCAGCTGGGGAGCTTCCCCTGCTTGCTTAGAATCTGTATCTAAGGCACAGTCCCTCCTGCAGCTTCCTGTGTGGAGCTGCTGTTCTTTTCCACCCCAAACTCAGGCCAATATTTCACAGCCACAATGAAGCCCTTTGCTATTATAACCAATCTCTGCAAATTTCCTTTAAGCAACTGCAATCAGAAGTGACAACTCAGTCCAGCCTGTCTAATGCAATTGCTTTATCTTGTGATAAAGTGAAAGTTAATTTGTCACTACACAGTACCAACAGTAGGATTATTTGTAAACAGATAATGCAGAAAGCTGTTTTGCAATGTGATTTTGGCCGCTAATAAGATTAGGTAGCTGAGCTAGACTCTTGTTGGAAAACTTTACAGGCAAATCAGTCATTTAGGAATGCTTCAGTCACAAGTAGATGTAAACTCATTGTGGCTCTTAGCTGAAAAGCAATTAAGATCCCAACGTAGAAATCATCACCTTGTGTGCGCAAGTTCTGAGTTTTCCTGCAATACAACCAAGCAGGGTTCTCAAGTTGTATGCAGAACTACCATTGACACCCACAAAACTTCTGTGAGTAGGATGGTGGTGGTTTGTGCCTCAAGGGCAGTATGGAAATAAGACAAGGTAGTATGTTTCTAATTCAAAGAAGTCTTTCATAGCAGGAAAAGCGTTCAAACACAGCAGACTTAAATATAACTAATTACATTACACTTCACAGGTTTTTCATAATTTTTCTGAGCCATACCCAGAGGACTTACTCCACCCAAACTCCCACAGAACGCTCAAGGATGGATTTCAGTATTTGGCCCTTATGTAGAACTTTCTCCATCATAGCTCATCCTCCACACAAGTCATGTGGTGAACGAACAGCGTAGCGCCATGGACTGTCCATTTCCTCTGGAGCAATACAAAATGAATATTTACTATTTTTCACTGACCCTTTCTTCAGAAAATTTAAACATTTTTGTCAGAGAACCCAAAGTCCACAAACATGTTTTCCCCCACAGCAGGTTTTTCAGTTTTCCAATGGAAAGACCCTTATAGAGGAAACCACACACTTTCCAGGAAAAAAACAAAAACCCTCTTCTCTTTTCTCCTTTTTTCAAAGGAAAAAAAATCTGCCTTCCCCTGTTCCTGATGCTATTGATACACTTTGATAAATTGCAGCCAGGAAGGTTTAGGTTGGACATTAGGAAAAGCTTCCTAACTCTGAGGGGGTTAAGCTCTGGAATAAATAAATAAAGAAATAAACCTCCATCATTGGAAACTTTTAAGAGCAAGTTAGACAAACACCTGTCACAGACGATCAAGATTAGGGCAACCAAAATAGCAAGAAGAGCCTTTTTTTCCCCTCAAATTTGGTAAAAGCTCAATCATTGGAGAGCCGCAATGAATATTAATGAGACAGTCCTTAATAAATAACCTCAAACCATACTTTTTGTCGCCCCTATTTTAAGATCACCACACACATGATGATTTGTAATGAGATACATATTTACCGTAGAACATTGGTAAACTTTTTCTGTATTCTATTTCCTCCCACTTTACATGTGTGTGTTTGTACTATCTTTCTGACTTTCACTGCCAAACCCACTTTAAGTATGCCAATTTTACCTCACCCTAAATTTTAATTTTCTTTCTTAAAATGCAAGTTGCCCTTCACAGCAGGAATGCTGCAAGCAACCTTTTCAAAATCAAAATTTTATTAGCAACACAATAAAGCAGACCTACAGTATCATATCCCACAATGCACTGCACATATTAAAGGGGGAATTACCAACGTTTCGAGATCACATATCATTTGTTATTTAGATGTGAGTTTTTCATTGTTGGGCTTTTAGATGTTCACTGTTTGTTGAAAACAATCAGGAAGGCTCTTTTTTTTTTTTTAACTTTGCAATTATAGTGTTAGGAGCCACAAAGAAGTCCTTAAAGAGCCACATATTGCAGTCCCCTGATATAGATGATGGTTGTTTCTGCCACCAGCACTGGGAATGAACTTGATGATCTCTCGAATTCCCTTCCAGTCCTAGTATTCTATGATTCTAGTTGAGACTCCAGTATTCTACCCACCTACCTTTGGAGTGGCCAGCATCCTCTAGAGAACTAGGTGTCAGTAGTTTTTGTACTTAAGGGAATGCAGTTGTTGGCTGTTGCAGAGAGTTTTAAGGGTTAGGAAAAGCTTATTATGCCATCTTTTCCCCCTTGCCACTGCACAGCTATGCGTGGCACAGTTGGGCATTCGTTTGTTTTGGCATAAAAGAAAAAAGAAAAGCCCAAACCACAAGTGATAGAACAGCAAGGCACCAAGGTCCATGGTATGTTTTGTTACACAATAGTCATTTTGTTACACTTGCCTTTACTGTAATGCCTACAGACTTTACAGTGGTCAGATTGCTGGCCTTCTGAGATTGCAGCCTCTCCTGCTGACCAATGAAGTTTCATTATTTCCCTGCACTCACCTATGGGTCAGTCTGTGTCCATGTGTTTTCTTTAAGCTTATATATCATTCGTAAGCTTTTGGGGTCTGAGACTATTTATTTATTTATTGGTCTGGGTTTCTGCAGTGCTTAGCAAAACAGGTCCTGGTACACAGCTAGAATGCTAGGAGTTATGATAATACAAATTGCCATGATTATTAAAAAACCCACCTAATACAGATACTTATTTAACCTCTTTAGTTATAGTGTCTGACAATCTTGTGAGTGTCTCACAGTCCTTTAAATGTATTTTTCTTCACAACATCCTGGGAGGTAGGGAAGTACTCACTATCCCCATTTTGTAAAAGGAGAATTGAGGCACAGAGGGAAGGGCCCAGATTCTCAAAGTTATTTAGGCTCCTAACAGACATTAATTCCCATGGAGTTGGGAGCCAAAATAACTTTGAAGATATGGACCTAAATGACCTGTCCATACTCATGCAGTAAGCATGTGGTGCAGCAGGGAATTGAATTTGCATCAGGTTGGTGCTCTATGCACTAGACCACCCTTCCTCCTCTAGGCCCCATAGAACCGCTCAGATGAGTGTCTTCAGTTGTGTTTCCTGATGGACAACAGTAAAGTGTCTGTAAGTGCCACCTTTCTTCTCTCTCACGTTTATGTGGGAGATACATTTGTGTTTTTCTCTTCCTGCCTACCAGCAGTATGTCTATCTCAGCAGGAGGGCCCAAAAATAAAAGGATGATAATCTCAGCTTGTGGCTGTCTGGCAAAGACCTTCTACAGATCCAAACTGGAGTGTTACTAATGTATTAGAACTAGACCACAGCCATACCACTTTGACCATCAGGGTGGTAGGCTTTGGTCTGACCATACCATATTACAGGCATTTCCTAACCCTTATCCTACAAACTGGGCATAGGAAATATTATACATCTTTCATGTATGAAAAGATGAAAGGAGAAATATGGGTTTCCTTTCAAACCCTCTCTGAAAAATAGCCTACCATGAGATGGAAGTGTGATATGCCGGCTATGTATGTTTAAGCATGTCTGTACAGTGGATGGTCACTCAGAGTACCTCTGCACTTCCAGGTGGAGGTGTCATTCTCAGTCAAGGATACATATTTGGGCTAAATTCACCAGAGCTAGTGGGCTAAAACAGAACTCTTTGTATCTTGCAGAGATATGTAACAAAGGTGGCTAACCCCTTGCAACACTTGTGCCATTACCACTGCACTCCAGAGCTAGCATAGGTCTGTCCACTCAAACTAGGAGCTACAGTCTCAGCTCCAAGTGTGGTCAGGGCCTGAGTGACAACGCAGTGCTCTCTCTTCAGTTGACTTGCTAAGGGCTGGTATGCTGGTGTAGGCAAGCCTAGGTCTGAGTCCCACAAATGGCAGTCATGTCTGTGTATATTTTGTTCTTTCCAAAATGGCATCTCTGATGAGAGTTGAGCAATGCTGATTTTAGAAGCATTGGATGAACTTTTCTGAAAAGGGGAATATAGCAAATATTTAGGGATTGATCCAGAGCCTGCTGAAGTCAGTGGTCTCAAAGACTGAAGGGGCTTGTCTACATAGCAACCATGAGGGTGCCTCCCAGGCTGGGCAAACATACGCACATGCTCATTGAACCCATACGCTAACTATGATTCAGCTAAAATTGGGTAATGTTTAAGTATTGTACATGCAGGTACTGGAAACAATATTCTATATAAATGGGGTGCAACACATGCAGGCAACAGAAACACCTCTATGCAAGGTAAACACAATTTATTCCGTGCATGCCACTTCTTAGCAGAAACATGATCTAATGTCTTGGTATGGTTAATACATTTTCTCCTGAAGTACTGCACATTGAAGAGAAGTTTGAAAAGTGGTGGGTTTTTTTTTTGTTTAAAGAGACGTGCAGGTGTTTGCAGACATGCACATGTGCACATGGCAGATCAAATGAGACCAAGCAGAACAGTTTAACATATTAGCTGTAAATGTTCAAAAAGTGTAATAATTGCAATTGAGATGGAATGGGATAAGGGACAATGATGAAAATCCCTCATCATCTGGGGATTTATTTAACCTTCACAAACATACAAAAGTGTGAATGGTTGTTCAGCACCTCAGCATTAATCTAAAAATGATGGTTTGGAGTTAGACCAACACCTGAAGCTTGCCATGGAATCAGGGGAGATAAAAACATGAATGTGAGAGACAAAGAAGAAGGTAGCAAGACTGACAAAAAATATTGTTTCTTTGTTGTGTGTGGATTTTCAAAAGAATCCTCCACTATTTTCTGACCACAAAGAAGGGGCCATATCCTGAGGTCCCTACTTAGATTTGATTCACACCTTATGAAGTCAAATCCCAATGAAGTTTAATAAGTATTTTCCTAGATGAGGACTAAATAAAGACAAGATCCCTAAGGAATTTGTCCAAGGAAATTACTTGGTTTCATGCCCCAGTGAATTTGACACCTATGTATATGATCTGTGAAAATTATAGATGGCAAAACTTTGTTATGATGCTGCTGCTGATTGCTGATGAAGGTTTACTCCTAAAGAATTGCATTGTATGCAAGATTACTGATCATATCTAGTTCTTTATTTCCTAGAGAGAGTCACGTGACATGGGTCAAAGTTACACAAGGTTATTCTGACTCCAGTGGCTATTCTAGCATTCAGTTTATCTTCCTCTTTTTGCTATTAAAAAAGTAATATGGAAACAAAACATGAACCAAAAAGAAGAAATGGAGACTAATGCAGGTAAGTGATACAGTGGGTATGTGTACAGACACACACCCAGATGTCTAAGTTAGGGCTGGGATAGATTGCCTGACGCCTCTAAACAACTGAATTCTCTTGCTCATTGGAAAGCTGTTGATAACTGCTATCTCTGAAGCTCAGTAGTTTTATAATCAGATTGTTCTCACAACAGTCCCTTTTTCCAACGTGCCTTTGACTAATGGAGTGGCTGCTTCTCCATTGGGAACCTGTGCTTGCTCCTCCTTGTTGGTCTTGGCTGTCAGTCCATGACTGGGTGGGCAAGTGTATGTACAAACTGTCAGCAGCTCCCAAACTTCAGGAATGTTTGAATAATGTCAAAACAAAAAAGCAGTCAAGTAACACTTTAAAGACTAACAAAATAATTTATTAGGTGATGAGCTTTCATGGGACAGACCCACTTCTTCAGACCATCGCCATGCCAGGACAGACTCAATATTTAATGTTGGAATAATGTGTTCTTGGTTTGGTTCAGCTATATGTTTGTTTACCCATAACAGCAGGAGATATGACACAATACCTTTTTTTATTTATGTTGGAAGTGGCTAGTACATTTTGGGGTGTTTGATTAATAATAAAATAATACACAAAGCTTTGGCCATAGTCATTCCATTACAAATTTATCAGTTGTTCCTTGACTCTAACCCAATTATTACCTGCTGTAACTTCATTAGTTTAGAGAGGTAGCCAAATTAGTCTGTATCTTCAAAAAACAACAAGAAGTCATGTGGCACCTTATAGACTAACAAATATTTTGGTGCATAAGCTTTCATGGACAGAGACCCACTTCATCAGCTGCATGAGTGGGGAAATTTCAGAGGAAGATTTAATGAGCAAAAGCAGTTTCTCCACTCTCAATGTTCACACCTCCACATGAGCTACTGGTAATGGGCCACATCCCCCATGACTGAACTGACTTCATTTCTACTCTCTTGATGCTCACAACTCCACATTAACTGCTGATAATGGGCCACATCCACCTTGACTGTATAGACCTCGTGAACTCTGAACCTCCCCTGGACTGAGACCCCCTCTTTAAATCCTCCTCTGAAACCCACCCATGCATGCATCTGATGAAGCGGGTCTTTGCCCATGAAAGCTTATGCTCCAAAATATCTGTTAGTCTATAAGGTGGCACAGGACTTCTTGTTGTTCATTAGTTTAAATATATATAAAGGCAACAACAATGAATTTGGTCCAGTATCTCTAAAATAAACCTTGGGATTTTGATGGTATATTTAGTAGAGAAGGAGGAGGCTGAGGAGGGTATGTTTCTGTTTTGGTAGAGTCACTTATTATATAATTAGCTTTTGCCTAGCACTCTTCTTCAAAGTGCTTTACAAACATTTCTCCAGCTAGCCACCAGCATTGACGTAATTCTGATCTCTGTAGCAGATGTTGTTTTGCTGGACTCTGATACTGAGGCCCTATATCCAGTGACACAGAACACAGTTGGAACAGCAGCTCAAGCAGCAGCAGTAAGGCCTGCCGATTTAGCTTTGATGAATGTTACTGAAATCGAAGATAATATGGGAATGGGGAAAGCTGCAGCCATAAACATTTTGTATTTTTCTTTCTGTATGTGAATGTAGTCCCAGATTAGCAGATGACAGCAGGCTTGTGAGGTTCCCTATACAGTATTGCTCTATGGTATAGGACAGACACATATATAAACATGCATAGAACCAAAAATAGAATGAACTGCCATGCTAAGATAATGTTGGATGGTACTGATGTGATGCCGTGACTAAAATGTTAGTTTATAACCCACCTGATTGTGCTAAGCTGTGTGTTAAAAGACAGTATGATTGAGGTCACAAAGTAATTTTTCATAATCATAATTCTTTTTCTTTTCATTTCATTTTTCCTTATGATGGTCATGAAGTGAAATCACTATCTAGTCAGATCTAGCTAGTCGTATGATACATTAGCTATTTGTCTCTTGCAATCTACGTTCTTAGGGGCATGAAATGAATTTGTTTCATTTTCATTCATTTTCATTTCGGGCCTTTGCTTCATCATATGGAAATAATTTCTCTGTTTAAAAAAAACATTGTTTCACAAACACTTAAACTTCTGTGAAATTTCTGGAGGTTTCACGGTACCTCCCTTCCCCCAAATATTTCCTGGTTTTCTTATTTCTAGGAATTATGAGTTAACAAACCTAACAAAAAATGCCAAAGTAAGTGAAATAAAAAATGAGGCATGTCAGTTATTCATTAAAATTAGCAATAACTAAGACTGTCTACTGAATTTTTCCTTTGATGAATCCCAGCCTAATGCACTTAAAAAAGAAAGAATGAAAACCCTGCAGGCTTTCTACCACCACACACATCCCACGGTTCTCTACACACACTCATATAAGTGCTCATGCACACATACAGCCCCCATGGAAAAGATATTGTGAAAGGTTCTGTGCAGGGCTTTAGGAACATTTTATAAACACATTATTACACTGCTCACTCGAAGTCAGCTTTTCCTTTGTGTATGTGTTTTTTTAAAATGTTATCATTACAAAGACAGAAAGAAGAACTTAACTCTTGTAGTACAATAAATGTCTGTAGTTCTTTTGTTTTCCAGGCATCTATGTGATATGTTCTGTACATCGACACATTTATTCATTTACTCACAAAATAAAAAAAGCCAAACCCCTCCGTGGGTGTACAATAAAAATGCTTCACAACAGTCATTACTTTATTGGAAGAATCAAAGCCTTAATAGCATACACATTAAAAAGAAAAATGGCCTTGAACATTCCTTAGCAAATCAATGTTTTATAACCAACTGTGTGCATAGGAATGTCTGTTTTTCTCTGGAGGAGCTAAGGGGGACAGAGAAGTGCATACACAAGACTTTTCAGATCACAGAAGAGGCCTCATTCCTCCTCTGTAACACTGAGGCTGAAAGTCTTGGCTTCCAGGGACTCTCTCCTATCTTTATGTCGTTGGTACCTACATGTACCACAACCTCTATCTCCTCCCCAGAACTGCTCTGAAGTTTGTCTAGGTGTCTCAAGAAGACTGCAGCCTTTGCACCTGGCAGGCAATTCCACATGGAGTTCTCCTGGTCATCACAAACTGAGCTGGGGAGGAGATAGGGGTTGTGGTACATGTAGGTACCAAAGACATAAAGAAAGAGAGGTCTCCCTTGGCTCATTCAGTTCAGCCACTTTAGTCTCATGAACCTCTACTGGCTGAGGGTCATTGTGCATGTATATGCCACCCACAAAGCAGGTAATCATACGTGCTGCATTCAATGCAATAAATTGAATAGGCACCACTCTGCAGCTGGATGTCCTGCTGACAGAGACAGAAAACTTCAAGACCTCTACCAGGCATTTGTAAAACTTCATTACCCACCAGGAGAAGTAAAGAAACAGATTGACAGAGCCAGACAAATACCCAGAAGCCAGGCCCACGACAGTTTATAATAGAACACAACTTGTCATCACCCTTGTTTAACAGCCCTCAACTCAAACCCCACCCAGTGCGTTATTGACAATCTATAACTATACTGGAATATGACCCTTCACTCTCTTCAGTCCCTAGATAACAGGTCTGTTCTTTCCTACAGACAACCCCTCAATCTCAAGAAAATTCTCACTAGCAATCACAGGCCACACCACAGATATACTAACCCTGGAACCTTCCCTTGCAACAAACCCCATTGCCAGCTCTGTCCACATATTTACACTGGAGACACCATCACTGGACGTACCCATGTCAGTCACATGACCAGGGGCTCCTATTCCTACAATTTTTCTAATGTGATGTACGCCATCATGTGCCAGCAGTGCCCTTCTGCCATATACATTGGACAAACTGGACTATCTCTTCACCAAAGAATGAATGGATACAAATCAGATATTAGGAATCTGAATAGACATAAACCAGAAAGTGAGCACTTTAACTTGGCAGGACACAGTATTGACAGTTTAATAGTCTGTTGTTTACAGCAAAGACATTTTAACACCAAATTACAAAGGGAGGCATCTGAACTGGAATGCATTTTCAAGTTTGATACATATTACCCTGGACTCAACAAAGATCTCAATTATTTTATGCATTACATGGACAAATTCCCCACCTCTGATATTCACATTGATGGCAGACATCCCACTTACCTTAACAGACACTTTGCAGAGGCTTTGTTTTTCTCCCCCCCTTACTTTCTTCTGCTCTATTTAGCTGATTCCTCAGTTTTTTCCTCTCTGTTTTTTCTCTCAGATCTCAAGAAGTACATCTTTCCCATGAAAGCTCATAACCTAATAAATAATAATGTTAGTCTTTAAGGTGCTACAGGACTGCTTTCTCTCTAAAATACTTTAGTTCCATGCTCATGGTCAATTAGATGGGCAGAACAGCAGGGTAAGAGGAAGCATTTAGAGTTATTAGGAATAAGGGAACCTTTGGGGTCAGAAAGATCCTATGTAGGAAGAATGGGTGACACCTATGTGAAAACGAAACCAGATTGCTAGTATATAAAATTTAGAAAGGTCAAAAGCACTTTTAAGCTAAAGATTGGGGGAAAGCTGACAGGTACAAAGGAACACACATCTCAGACAGACATATTCCCTCGGGAAAGATTTATTAAAGGGGAAACTATATTATCCTAGCTGAGAGGAGAGGATGGCTGTTGATGAAGTGCAGGTAGAAACTGAAGAGAAACAGCCAAAGAAAAAGAGACCCATTCAATTACGTCACATGACGACAGCTAAATATTTTCAACTTTTATAAGTGATTGTACACAAATACAAGAAATCGAGATACTCAGATGGTTGGACTTACGTAGCTGGTATCAAATGAGGAAATAGATAGGATTGGCCTTAAAGGAGGTTACATTGATGGAGAGTTGTACTACATATGACTTAGAATCAGAGAATACTAGAATTGGAAGGAATCTCAGGAGGTCATCAGGTCCAGTCCTCTCCCTCATGGCAGGACCAAGCACCATCTATATCATCCCTGTGAAATATTTATCCATCTTGTTCTTAAATATCTGCAATGATGGAGATTCTACAACTGCTTAACCACTCTGACAGTTAGGAAGTTTTTCCTAATGTCCAATCTAAACCTCTCTTGCTGCAATTTAAGCCCGTTGCTTCTTGCCCTGTTATCAGAGGCTCAGGAGAACAATTTTTCTCCCTCCTTGTAACACCCCTTTAGGTACTTGAAAGCTGAGATCTTGTCCCCTCTCAGCCTTCTCTTTTCCAAACTAAACAAACCCAGTTCTTTTAATCATCTTTCATAGGTCAGATTTTCGAGACCTTTAATCATTTTAGTTGGTCTTCTCTGGACCCTACTATGACCCATAGTCTACGTAGACTGAAGGATGCCTACTACTACTACTACTACTCTGGACCCTCTCCAATTTCTCCACATCTTTCCTAGAATATGGTACCCAGAGTTGGACACAGTTCTCCAAATGAGCCTATTCAGTGCAGAGTAGAGTGGAAGAATTTCTTCTCATGTTTTTCTCACAAAACTACGATTGGTGCATCCCAGAACCATGTTTGCTTTTTTTGCAACAGCATCACACTGTTGACTCATGCTCACCCTGTGGTCCACTATGAGCCTAGATCCCTTTGTACAGTACTCCATCTGAGTGAGTCACTTTCCATTTTCTATGTGTGACACTGATTGTTCCTCCCTAAGTGGAGTACTTCGTATTTGTCCTTATTGAACTTCATCTTAAATTCCTCACACCATTTTTCCAGTCTGTCCAGATCATTGTGAATTCTGACCCTACTCTCCAAAGCACTTGCAGCCTCCTTTGTAGAGGTGGTGGCCAGGGCAGCATGCCCCCTTTGGGGCGGAGCGAGCCATAGCACCTCTCCAAAGTCTAAGTGCTCCCTGGGCTTGGGCAGACAGCAGTCTCTACGGGGTCTAGTGCCCTTTAACAGAGTGGTGGGCAGGTAATGTATGTGCCCTGGCCTTGGTTGGGGCTGGCTGCAGTCCAAACAAGCAGTTGGCATATAATTCCCGGCCCTAAATCACGGCAGAGGCACAATCAGTTAGTCAGGCTCAGCCCCTGCAGCAGGGTGGAGCAGTGCAAACAATCCACTAGCCTTGACCCTGGTGCAGGGCAAGGCAGAAGTCAAGGAGGCTCAGCTCAGCGTTGCTAGGCTGAGCCCACAAACAGTACACAAACCCTGGCCCTGGGACAGTGGTGGTGGGTGGGGAGGGAGAAGGGGCAGTGGGGTAAGGCTCAGTGCCTTGTTGGTGGGGCTGAACAAACAGTATATAAGCCCCGGCCCTGGGCTGGTGTTGGGAGACAGTGGCATAAGGCTTAGCACCTTGTTAGCGGGGCTGAGCAGTCAAACAGAACCTCAGGGGTTTGCCTGAGCACAGGCCAAAGGAACAACCACACTAGCAAAGCAGGGTGTGTTGGGAGAGTGAGGGGCTGTCTCTGTCAGGACAGGGATAGGGATAGGGTAGGGGGGCACAGGCCCACCTACTCCACTGTGCTCTGGCCGGGGGCCTTAACAACAGCTCCCACCAGGAACCAGTCAGTGGGGATCCTGATTGCAACACACTGACATGGGTTCCAGTGGTGCGTCCCATGGGCCACTTCCTACTTCTACCTCCATCAGTGCCGGTTCCCACTCAGAGTCTTCAGGGAGGTCGGGAAAGCAGATGTCCTCACGGTATGTAGCTGCTGGCAGGTCCAGCCAGTCGGGCGTCTCCACATCACTTGGGTAGTGGACTGGAGGCAGGACCATAGGCTCAGGCAGATCTGAGGGCTTGGCGTCCCTGGCAGTGGGTAGTCTCCCAGGCTTGGACTGGTTACCTGGTTCTGGGGTAACTAGCAGTGGGGAAACTCACTGGTACAGGCAGGTCTGGGCCCTCGGGATAGCTGGCAGTGGGTAGGCTCACCAGCTTGGGCTGACCCTCGGCATATGGAGCTTGCCATGGGCCAGAGGCTTAGGTAGATTCGGGAACTCCTGGTGCCTGGTCAAAAGCAGGCTTGGATGTGGGTCTATGATTTAGACTGGGTGGCTGACTGATTGGTCTGGCCAGCCTGGCCAGCTGGTGTGGGCATTTCAGCCCCAGCTTACTGGAGCCTGGCCAGAAACCTCTGCTTGGCTCAGAGGCCGGCCTTTTAATGAGCCCTGGGCTCTACCACTGGCACTTCTGGCCCCAGATGCTGTTCACTGCGGGGTGGGGCACAGATGCTCTGGGCCCACCCATCAGGGTTTCAGGGAGGCCTCCTCTGCCTCAGAGACAGGGAGAGGCCACTGCACCTCACTACACCCTCCCAGCTTTGTATGACCTGCAAACTTCATAAGTGTACTCTCTATGCCATTATATGAATCATGATGAAGATATTGAAGAGAACTGGGCACAAAACTGACCCCTGCAGAACTCTGCTTTTCACTCCCTTCCAGCATGATTGTAAACCACTAATTACTCTCTTTGAACAGTTATTCAGCTGCTCTCTAGTGTATATATAGGAGTGTGTGTGTGTCTGTGTGTGTGTACATATACACACAAACACAGTTATAGGTTATATAAGCATATTGGTTGAAACTATAGACTGTAGGAAAGAACTGAATTATCATCTGACATAAAACATTTATTCATTAAATATTTTTACTATGTTTGACTGAACCAGTTCCATAAAGGCGAAGGATAGAAATTCTATCCCTTGGTCTGACCCAGTATGGACTTTCTTATGTTCTGATTTTCAGAAGTTCTGAACAAATGTAATTGTAATCAAGGTCAGCATAGGCAATAGATCCTCATCGCCTCTGACAGTCTAGCTGTGTTATCCCAACCCAGGAATCCAAAGTCAGTGACAACTAAAATCTGTGCTTTCTGTTAAAAAGCCTAGTGCAACTTTATAGCCTATCTAGCAAAATACAAGTAATGTACCATGTGCAGGAAGAATATTCCATATGAATAGCACCCATGAGTATGCTGGGGGTGGGGAGATTGCAGTAAAATACCTCTGGGGTGAATTATTCAGTTTATGTATATCAAAGCATCGGCACCTGGTGACTAATATTTTACATCAGAGTAATTGAGTGTTCTCACTTACAGCTATTCAGATCTCTGAATAATGCTGAAAGAAATGTTCCCGTTTGAAATCAATCATTTTGCCTGTCTGCAGCTTGAGTAACAAAGATAGACACTACAGTGATAGGTGCTCTAAATATACCTAATATAACTGATAGGCAACCAAAATGGTGCACATACTATTATGGAAGGTCCTTTCTATAAGGCTGTTTAGAAAAATCAGCATAAAGCTTTTTTGCTGCATGCATATTTTCTTGTAACTGATCTCTGTGTTGGAGTTCAGTGGCCAGCTGGCCCACTTACTGTTCTTGCTTAGAATTCAAGGCAATTGTTCATTTTTATATTAATATCACCTTGGAGATCAGGGCTGGTAAATATATTCAGTTTTTAAATTAACAACTCATGAGGATTTGAGTTAAAGCTCAAGGTGAATATATTAGCTTTCATTCTGAACCCACATGGTTAACTACAACAGCTATCACAGCAGCGGGAATCATTAGCTGCCATATTTGTGGTAACCTCCTAATTGGCTCTGACATAGAACAGTCTTTTGATCTGGACCATGTTCAACTAATTATTTAATCTGTGACAAAATAAAACCATGCTTCAGCACATATTCTGGGTAAAAATGTAGGATGAGGTTTCTCCTGAGGCCTGGTTTAAGTACTGTAATCTGTAGCCTATACAAAAACAAAACAAAATAAAACAACAACAATAAAACCCTGTTAAAATATACTTTGTTTTTTTTTTCTCCCTGCTTTTACTGGAGATGGTTTTCAGTCAAAACCTCACACCTGACAATTCCTGAACTCTGGGGACATTGAAATATGAAATTGGATCAAATTCTAGATCAATGTCTGAATTTTGCCACTTGGTCAGTTCTGTGGCAGAATTCTTGACCTTGATTCTAAACTCCTCCTTTCCTGGCTGAACTCTGGATAACAATCTATTTTTTTTTGTACATTGAGGCCATCTCTCTTAGCTCCTTTTTTATTAAAATTATGAATTTAAAGAAGAACAACTAGCATTGAGTAGGCGGGCACTAAGGACATTTTTCCAACCACTGTAGCTACTCTGGTCTTAGGTCTTTTGTAAATAAACCAGCTTGAAACTACTTATTTAGCTAGCCTATCTCATCCTCTATGATAAATTTCAAATTTTTACTGTTTTCCGTACACAAAGAGAATATTCAGTTATACATTCATTTTGAATAATTATAGAAACAGAATCAAGAAAGAACAAAAGTAAAGGTTCAGTGACAGCGAGCACAGTGGGTGTGTCTTCAATATGCTGCTTCAGTTTAGAACAAACCAGCAATTTCTGCAAACAGAATATTTGAAGTTCAAGGTACCAAAAAAAAAAAAAAAAAGAAAAAGAAAAGAACATTAAAAATGCGACGATACAGAGAACAAAGGAATCATGGTGTTACAACTACACATGCTATATTTGTCTTATACATTTTTAGCAAGGACTAGCAATTGTGCCAAATTATGTGGTACCTTTTCCTGTGGATAGTGAGGATCAGGAGCAGGCCACGAATTTCTTTAACTGAAGTTTCCCAGATAGAAAACAGAAACCCACCAGGACTGTAAAGAGAGGGCCAATACTATGTCTATAACTATGTCTAGATTAGAGGGTTTTGTTGACAAAACGGCCATTTTGTCAGCAAAACCCACAGAGCATCCAGACTCCCAAGGGCATTCTGTAAACAGTAAGTTAACAATGCAGCAGTACTGTTACGAGCTGTACCCCACTCACCACAAGGAAGAACACCTCTGTCGACGGAGATCTGTCAACGACAAGCCGGTCTGGACGTTCCAGGAGCCCTTCTGTGGACCAGCAGCACTTCTGGGATACGAGGCTACCCTCTCTGCTGTGCTTCCAGTTGGATATTTTGCCAGTAGAGTGGCCAGGCAGTCCGGCTGCTCTCTGTTGACAGAGCAGATCTCTCCTTTGATCTGCTTTGGTGGTCTGGCTATGAACTGTCAACAGAAATGTTGTTAGAAAATGTCGTCTGACAAAAACTTCTGCCAACAAAGCCCTCTAGTCTAGACATAGCCTAAGTTCTCTTCTATCAGAGTAGCTGGGGTTGCTAGTGTAAAGACTTTTGAATGGCTTTCCCTTAAAGTACATATTTACAAATCCATTTCCTGATCATATGCACTGTATGTGACTATGTCCTGTCTTCTAAAGTATGGATCCAGTTCAGAACATTCTCACACATACCAGCAGCAGCCAAGCTCCACAAACAAATTGGATGAACATGTTCCCAAACCAAAATACTTTCATAAAAATTTCATCCTAAAGTTTAAGGAGTTGGCCCCAGTATCGGATCTATTCTGAATTTTCATGATGCAAGCTCATACAAAGCTTGACTCAGAATACTGAATCTGAACGCTCAAAAACTTTGCCAGAATTGCAGATTTGGATTTAAATTTGGATCTGAATTCCATGGCCGATTGTGTTCATGTATGCACCCAGGTTTCCCCTTATGAAGCCAAAGGACACTGTTGTATCTTGGGTGTTTTCTTTGTCTGGAGATGGGAGTCGTTCAGTCCCAGCAAATTGGGATGGTTGGAGAGACATACCTTTGGTGATGAATTCTTAGTACCTGTTTATTAGAGTGCTCACTGCTTGACACATACACTGTGCCCAGCTTTTACAGAAGGAACAGATAGGCTATGTCTACACTAGGTCAAATCTTTGCAATGACCATGCAAATGGCCTTTTCAAAGATTACTAATGAGGCACTGAAATGCATATTCAGTGCCTCATTAGCGTGCCACCAGCCATGCCTCTTTGAAATTACCGCTTTTCACTGCCGCCCGGCTCGTCCAGATAGGGGTCCTTTTTGAAAGAACTCTGGGAACTTCAAAATCCTATCTGCTGATAGGAATAAGGGGATTTCCAAGTTGGTGGGGTCCTTTCGAAAAGGACCCCTGTCTGGACAAGCTGCGCAGCAGCGAAAAGCAGCAATTTCGAAGAGCTGTGGCTGGCGGCATGCTAATGAGGCACTCAATATGCATTTCAGTGCCTCATTAGTAATCTTTGAAATGGCTATTTGCATGGTCATTTAGAAGATTTGGGCTAGTGTAGACACGGCCCTAGGGCTTTAATTTATACATACAAATATATACACAGAGAGAGCGTGCAAAAGTATATTTCTGCACTCTTCTTCTTGCAGTGCTATGGAGCTAAGCTTTTAGCAGCTAAGTCAAAGCTTTACAATTCCAGCTCTGGCTGAACTTAAACTAGCTGCTGGGTTATTTTAAATGTATTTATTTTTAATAAAGGTTTTCTCCTCATATTTCTGGTAGGTGCTGAGGGGTTTGGTTCTCCCCTGGGCTGCTACAAACATGCTAAGTAGGAAACACGCTATAAATTAACCTCTGCCAACTCCTCCTAATGGGACCATATGTCTACTGAAATTTCCACATTGACTAGGCTGCAGCCCTCAAGTCCAAAAGTCAATCACTGTCTACTATAGTATCGTTACTTATTCCCTGGAGAATATAGCTGCATTTCATTCTCTATACATGAACTGTACAAATGGTAAGATTGCACACACAGACCCGACATTTGTCATGTATTTATTTTATGACATCTCCAAATGTGCCAGGTGCTTGGGCTCTGCACAGGACGAAACAATTCTGCCAGAGCAGATCTGATTGCATGATCAGATCCTAAATTACAGAGGAGAAATCACACTCTCAGAGGAACCTAAAGTAGCTTACGCTTCTGAGGACTAAGTTATAAGAAGAGTAGCATGAGCTAATATCGCTGCCACATGAAATAATTTCCTATGCATTACACACATGTAAGACTATAATGTCTAAAGGGATGTATTTTCTTTGAAATCTGCTCATATCTGATCACATTAAGCTGACAAGGACACAACTCTAGGATTGCAAAGAACATGACTACAATAGGTCTTTTTTGAACAAATTTGAAAGAGTAAAATATTTACATGAATTATACAGATACAATATTATATAATCCACTAATGCTGTGTCTACACTACAGATCTCTGTCTACAGAACATGCCCACACCTAATAGGGGCTCCCCCTGTCGACGCCCTCTGCTGACAGAGAGTGGCCAGACTGCTCAGCCCTCTGTTGCCAGAACAGCCAGAACAGCCAACTGGAAGCTCTGGAAACAGGGCTGCCTAGTGAACTAGAAGCCCTGTCTGTCGACAGAGGGCCTCCCGGAGCATCTACACTATTTTTCTGTTAACAGAATCTGTCTACAGAGGCACAATGCCTCAAAATTTCAAGATATAATTCTTCTGGGAAAAAGGTTGTGTTCTGTTGACACATTCCAGAGAGAACACATTTGTAGTGTGGACGCTCCCTAGTTTTATTGACAGAAGACCTCTTCTGTCAATGAACTTTTCAGTGTAGATACAGCTTAAGATTTTAGGGCTATTAATTTATAAACAATCATTTGCATGTTCTCAGCAATAACCATTGGATGAAAATAACTTTATTTTAGCATTGGTCACCATCTTGATGTAAATCTCATTTAACATTTGCTGTTCCTGACTGTAGTCTGTTCTCGATTTCATCTTCCCTGACTCAGTTTTGCTGTTCCTTAAGATGTAAAGTATTGTCTACGGATGTGAAATAAAGAGAGGAATATCAAACAGTATTAGATTGCAGGAAGAATCTGGTTTCCAAAGTAAATCAGCATTTGGGTTTGTTTTACTCTGAAGGGGCTTTTGAAGTCAGGGGTCCTTTTGAAAGGCCCCCATCTACACGGTGGTGTGCTTTCTGAAAGTGGCACTTTCAGATCGTGTGCAGCCGCCATTATGCTAATGAGGAACTGCATATTATATCATCTTCCAAACTGCCGGATTAACATGCCCTTTCCGAAAGGAGGAGGCAAGGGTAGACACAGACAAAGGCCATGTCTACACGTGCCCCAAACTTCGAAATGGCCATGCAAATGGCCATTTCGAAGTTTACTAATGAAGCGCTGAAATGAATATTCAGCACTTCATTAGCATGAGGGCTGCTGCGGAGCTTCGAAATTGATGCGCCTTGCCGCCGCGCGGCACGTCCAGATGGGGCTCCTTTTCGAAAGGACGCCGCCTACTTCGAAGTCCCCTTATTCCCAGGGGACTTCAAAGTAGCCGGCGTCCTTTCGAAAAGGAGCCCCATCTGGATGCGCCGCGCGGCGGCAAGGCGCATCAATTTCGAAGTGCCGCGGCAGCCCGCATGCTAATGAAGCGCTGAATATGCATTTCAGCGCTTCATTAGTAAACTTCGAAATGGCCATTTGCATGGCCATTTCGAAGTTTGGGGCACGTGTAGACATAGCCAAAGAGATATTCTGGAATAGTTTATTTTGGAGTAACATTGCTACACATAAAATGCACTTAACTGTTTCAAAATACAGTGTCTACACACAATACGGCATATTTCAAAATAAAGGCATTGGACACACTATGGATTATTTCAGAACAGGTACTATTCCTAATCTACACAGCCCCTATTTCTAAATAGTTATTTTGAAATAGGGACTATTCCTTAGCTACGTCTACACTACAGAGATATTTCGAAAGAAGATCTTATGGAAGATCTCTTCTAAAAGAGCTTCTTTCAAAAGAGTGTGTCCAGACACAAAAAAAGCTGATCAAATGAGCAATCTGCTCTTTCGAAAGAGTGTCCACATAGCCCCCACTCTTTTGAAAGAATGGGCCAGGGATCGAAAATGAAGACTGTTCTTTCAAAAGAAGGGCCTGAGGCATGTTTATACATTTCCTTTCAAAAGGAGGAACTCTTCCTGAAATGGGAAAGGAAAAGTGATTTCAAAAGGAGAGCCACATTCTTTCAGTTTACTTTCAAAAGAACACATTTTGTGTGTAGATGTTCCAAGGGCTTTTTCGAAAAAGCCCCCTTCTTTCAAAAAATCTTTTGAAAGAGCTTGCTAGTGTAGATGCAGCCCTTGTGGAATGAGGTTTACCTATTTAAAAACAAGCCAACCACTATTTGAAATTATTTCAAAATAGTGATTGCATTGTGTAGGGCTACATCAAAAGAAGGAAAGCAGTGTAGACATGTCTCTTTTGAAAGTAATCCCCATTTTTGAAAGAACCCTTCTTCCTAAAGAAAGTAGGCAGAAGGGTTCTTTCAAAGATGGTGATTATTTTTCAAAAGAAGCTCTGTTGAAAGAAGAATATGTAAATGAGGTGCCAGATATGTAAATCTGCACCTCATTTGCATTTTCGATTTCCCTCATTTGCATGCCGCTTTCAAAGAAGGAGTGCTAGTGTAGAGGTAGCATAGATGTTAGCAAAGTTATTTTGAAATAAGGGTTGTTATTTTGAAATAACTTTGCTAGGTAGACATACCGTAGCTCATTTCACCACATCCCAACTTTTTAACTTATTTTCTGTTCCCTTTGCTATGCTTACACTGGAGTTCTGTAACATTCACAAGGCAAAGGCTCAGTTCTGAAAAAAGTACCACAATTTCACATTCAATTGCTTGCTGTTGAGCTTTTAACTTTTGTATTCCCAAATGTCACCATATCTGCAGTTTTGACAAAATGGCTATTTTGTATTAAAATGTGTGAAAATCATAGAATCATAGAACCGTAGAATGCTAGGACTGAAAAGGACCTTGAGAGGCCACTGAGTCCAGGCCCCTGCCCCAAAGGCAGGACCAAATACTGTCTAAACCATCCCTGATAGACATCTATCTCACCTGTTCTTAAATGTCTCCAGCAATGGAGATTCCACAACCTCCCTTGGCAACTTATTCTAGTGTTTGACCACCCTGACAGTTAGGAACTTTTTCCTAATGTCCAACCTAAACCTTTTTGCTGCAGTTTAAGTCCATTGCCCCTTGCTCTATCCTCAGAGGCCAAAAAGAACAAGATTTCTTCCTTCTTCTGTGACACCCTTTTAGATACCTGAAAACTGCTATCATGTCCCCCCTCAATCTTCTCTTTTCCAAACTAAACAAGCCCAATTCTTTCAGCCTTTCTTCATAGGTCACGTTCTCTAGACTTTTAATCATTCTTGTCACTCTTTTCTGGACCCTTTCTAATTACTCCACATCTTTCTTGAACTGCAGTGCCCAGAACTGGATACAATACTCCAGCTGAGGCCTAACCAGTGCAGAGTAGAGTGGAAGAATGACTTCGCGTGTCTTGTTCAAAACACACCTATTAATGCATCCCAGAATCATGTTTGCTTTTTTTGCAACAGCATCACACTGTTGACTCATATTTAGCTTGTGGTCCACTATAACCCCTAGATCCCTTTCTGCTATTGTTATTCCTAGACAGTCTCTCCTCATAAAAATGTGAATTTTTACATGATTTTCAGTTGGAAAGTTCATCTTTTCTCTAATGCAAAGCCCATTTTTTAATAAATTTCTTTCCGTGTCCCCACTGGACAAATATCAGATGTAGTGGTTTATGACTGGATGTTGTTTGGTGACATTCTCTTGAGAGTTCCATAGAGTTACATCTGCTAACACTGCACTGCCATGCTCTCAGGAGTAGGCAAAACATAAGTGTAAGTGCAAATTGTACAGTTCACATTCCTATTTTACTATTTTCCTGCTCTCCTATGAGCCTTGAAGTTGCTTGGCATCCCCCATGCCTGGCAAAATAGACTCCTGGGCTACGTCTACACGTGAAGCCAACATTGAAATAGCTTATTTCGATGTAGCAACATCGAAATAGGCTATTTCGATGAATAACGTCTACACGTCCTCCAGGGCTGGCAACGTCGACGTTCAACTTCGACGTTGCGCAGCACCACATCAAAATAGGCGCTGCGAGGGTACATCTACACGCCAAGGTAGCACACATCGAAATAAGGGTGCCAGGAACAGCTGCAGACAGGGTCACAGGGCGGACTCAACAGCAAGCCGCTCCCTTAAAGGGCCCCTCCCAGACACAGTTGCACTAAACAACACAAGATCCACAGAGCCGACAACTGGTTGCAGACCCTGTGCCTGCAGCATGGATCCCCAGCTGCCGCAGAAGCAGCCAGAAGCCCTGGGCTAAGGGCTGCTGCCCACGGTGACCATAGAGCCCCGCAGGGGCTGGAGAGAGAGCATCTCTCAACCCCCCAGCTGATGGCCGCCATGGAGGACCCGGCAATTTCGATGTTGCGGGACGCGGATCGTCTACACGGTCCCTACTTCGACATTGAACGTCGAAGTAGGGCGCTATTCCGATCCCCTCATGAGGTTAGCGACTTCGACGTCTCGCTGCCTAACGTCGAAGTTAACTTCGAAATAGCGCCCGACGCGTGTAGCCGCGACGGGCGCTATTTCGAAGTTAGTGCCGCTACTTCGAAGTAGCGTGCACGTGTAGACACAGCTCTGGTGACCTTAATGGATAGGACAAGAAGACAGTCCATTCAATGTTAAGAAAAGGAAAAAAGATGCAAATGTATTAGCAGTTCTAATAATACTCTACTTAAGATGTCAGAGCTGATTATATGGGCTAATATAGCACTAAAGTGAAAGGGAGCTAGAGCTCTCAGCACCCCCTCCTGTGTTTTACAAGTTTGTGTTCTATGTGAACAACACTGCAGAACTGTAAAAAGAGTTGAGTGTTTGATTCCAAGAAGCTGGGAAGAAAATTGGCTTCACAATATTTCTTTTTCTCTCTGGGTCAGTTTAGATCTCTTGCAAGGTGACTGAATTGACAGCCCAGGAGACCAAATTCCTCTGTTAATCCACAAAACAGGTACAGCATGGATGGTGGTTTTGGAAATTTCCTCACACTGCCAATGTGCCTTAGGCTTGTTCTAGAGCGACCGCTTTCAGGCCCGAGAGGATATTTCAGTTTCTAAGCCCATTCAGTTTTTGTTCTGTTTCATTGCCAACAAGGATAGTAATTAGTGCACCGTCTGAGCATTCCAAACAAATAAAAGGAGAAACAACAGAAGAGAGATGGAGGAAGAGAGAGATGTGTTTGCTACTAGAATTGTGTTTTGACATTTATTTTGGACTTCATCAAAGGCCTACAATCTGTTGCATTAATTTGAGAAAAAATAAATAGTCTCATTACCCTGGGATGTGATGATAGAGGAAATGGGCTGGAAAAAAACTTGAGTCTTTGCTACTCCTTATTTTGCATTTACAAAGAGTAGGGCACATTCTTTACTGCTGTGCCATTCAGCTATTACGTTTAACAATCTAATTAGAAAGGCTGTGTAGCTTTTCTCCATTATAAAAGCAAAGACAGTGCTCACAAGCAAAACCAATTAGACAGCTGTAGTTTACAGAGCTGTGCTGCCCTCCAGCCAGTTTCTAATGAACCCCCAGTAGATGGCTCTTAGCCACAAACAGAACTGGATTGCAGTGGCAACACATGTTATCCTTCCCACTATCAGGTGCTAATGCAGTTTCTTGCTAGCAGGCTGAGGCAAGTTGTCACTTCAGGTTGTATGTAGTTTCTGCAGCCATGATGCACACCAAAGTAATATGCTGTGCTGCGTTGACCTGAATGATAATACGTGTCCCCAGTGGAGGTCAAAATCACGTTAACAGGTGGCAATAAATCAAAAAATGTTGCTCTCACTTTTATGAATGTTACTTTCTGTGCACCAGGGACTGACTTAACTTAAAACAGACACAAAACTATACATTAGGCTGCATACTTGCCATACTTTTGTTTTTCTCCACGTATGGCTTAAATTAAGGTGGACTATATTGAGCAGAGTGCTCATTGCAAGTTAGTCATCTGTTCAGTGTTTCGTATATCCCACAAGGCAGTTGTGGTTATTCACAAGTCTGTTAATTAAAAAGAAAACTAATAAGGAAACTACTCAGTGGGTTGATGAACCACTCAGCCACTTCAAACCGAGGAAAACATTAAAACAAAGCATTCCATCTTTTCAATAATCTGATAACAAGTGTTTGTTTGAACTGAACTTTATAGGACTTGTGAAAAATAATCTCCTGCCATCACTGTATTTAAATGGGGACTTTCATGTGCAAGACTCAAAGTACCATTGTCTGAGCTGGAGTTGTTTAGATCATGCCAACATTTCCATTAAAAATCCTATTTTCAGTGGGTCATTAATAAATATTCACTCCAGAATAAAATTTTGCGTTATCCTGACAGCAAATACTTGAGTCAGAATGCAGAAGGTTTTGACTAAATGGATATACAAGATCTTAGATAGAAAATATTTGTGTAAAATATGTATGCAGCTGAGTTTTCACAGCACTATTATTGTTACTGTTATTACTATAATTTAGCATCTAAAATATGCTGTCATATATATTCCTACATATGTCTATCTTTTTTCTTCTTGGGAATAGTAAATAAGCATGAAAAGGAATTTCTTCCACTGTCTTATATTTTAAAAATCTTTTTTGCTTCCTTTTGAGTGCAAAAAACATGTGAGATGTAAAAACGTGTGAGAAAATTGGGCCATGGAAAATCCAGAAAATCTAGGACTGAAAATGGAAAACTGAATTTTTGTACTCATACAAAATTGGAACAAAACATTCAGGTAAATGAAATATATTTTAAAATTTTGAAATTTTTTTCATTTAGAAAAAAATCTTGTGAAAATTCTGACTTTATTGGTCAAACTAAAGTCACATTTTGTTCTCATATTTTTCAGGGTGCAGACAACTGAAGTGTTCTGAGCAGCTTTAGTTGCTGGGGTCTGGTATGAAAACAAAAAGTGCAAAAATTCAGAAAAGAGGCTAAAAAACCTGATCGGATGGAGGATCAGGTCTTTAAATCAAATAACAGTTAAAAGAAAAACGACAGAAATGGTGAATCAACAATGAATTTTTGACTCTGCAAGATATCATAATGAGCTTTCCAACATTTGTGGATTTATTTTAAACTACTTTAATTTCAGCTTCTTTTTTTGTTCTGCTGAAAAAGAAAGTAAATTTTCTCCTGTAAATGTTAGAGTTAATTTTTTTTGTTGTCCATCATTTCAAAATGTAATTATTCGTGCTTTAAAGGATTCAATGATATATGTAAAAACACCATGAAAACATTCAACATCAATCTAAAGTCCTGGGAATCTGCATCATCAGATCAAAATACCTGGTGATGATTGCTATGACAGGGCACATCATCCTTCAATAGTATATGTGCATGTCACACAAAAGAACTTCGTCTTAGAAGGAAAAACTCTCAGACTCAAGAATTCAGAAATAGACTGACGTGGTTATTGCAGTCAATCATGCAAATCCAATATTGGATGGATAAGCCATGAGAGAAGCTGCAGACTCAAACACTGCCCATAGAACCTCAGTGCCACTGCTAACCACTGTCTCTTGAGACAAAAAGGGCCAGAGTAAAGGTATTACCCATGAAGGAGGTCAGATTGAATCTAGACCTTGCTATGAACTTAACTAAACTTCATCTGCAAGCAGCTTAAGATGACCTTCTGAGTAAAGGCGAATAGAAATTAAAGTGTTACCTATACGACAATATATCTTTAATTACCAATAGATATTCCTATGTACCACTAAAAATAAACAAAACGGGTAGGCTACAGCTACACTACTTGACTTGACAAACTCGCCACACATCCACACACAAAATACATTTTGTCGACAGTCTGTCGACAAAACTTGGCACTTCCACCGACAACCTTCTGCCTCCCTAGATGAGGAAGACCACGTTTGTTGATAGAATCTGTTGACAAAAAATCTGTGTGGATGCTCTGGGAGGCCTTCTGTCGACAGACAGGGCTTCCAGGACACTGGGCAGTGCAGTTTGCTGTGCTTCCAGTTGGCTGTTCTGTCAGGAGAGCAGCTGGACAATCCAGCTGCTTTGTTGACAGAGCGGATCCCTTTTTCAATCCGATTTAGTGTATGGATACACTCTGTCGTCAGAGATTTTGTTGGAACATCTCTGACACTGTCGACAGTGTAAACATAGCCATAAAGACTTCTGGAGGGGATGAGGAAAAAAGTCTAAGATATAATATCAAGAAATTATTCTTCTCTGTGAAAAATATCGATTCAGATTTTCAAAACTAAAAGCAATACTATGATTCCCTGTACACTGAGACAAGCTCATTTTTCAATGAAAGGAAGAAAGTATTTCAGTGTATGAAGCTGGAAGAGGGTTTTTAAAGCCTTGTCTGTAGGTTTATAATGATCATTTTGGAGTACTGTCAGAAATAAAAGTGGTAAAAGCACAAAATGAGAAAACAATTTCATGAATAATTTTGCCCATTTCATATTGTGCAAATGATGCCTCTTACAATAGACTGGTATTTCAACATAGCTGCGTCTACACGTGCACGCTACTTCGAAGTAGCGGCACCAACTTCGAAATAGTGCCCGTCGCGTCTACACGCATCGGGCGCTATTTCGAAGTTAACTTCGACGTTAGGCGGCGAGACGTCGAAGTCGCTAACCTCATGAGGAGATAGGAGTAGCGCCCTACTTCGACGTTCAGCGTCGAAGTAGGGACCGTGTAGACGATCCGCGTCCCGCAACGTCGAAATTGCCGGGTCCTCCATGGCGGCCATCAGCTGGGGGGTTGAGAGATGCTCTCTCTCCAGCCCCTGCGGGGCTCTATGGTCACCGTGTGCAGCAGCCCTTAGCCCAGGGCTTCTGGCTGCTTCTGCGTCAGCTGGGGATCCATGGTGCATGCACAGGGTCTGCAACCAGTTGTCAGCTCTGTGTATCTTGTGTTGTTTAGTGCAACTGTGTCTGGGAGGGGCCCTTTAAGGGAGCGGCTGGCTGTTGAGTCAGCCCTGTGACCCTGTCTGCAGCTGTGCCTGGCATCCCTATTTCGATGTGTGCTACTTTGATGTGTAGACGTTCCCTCGCTGCGCCTATTTCGATGTTGGGCTGAGCAACGTCGAAGTTGAACATCGACGTTGCCAGCCCTGGAGGACGTGTAGACGCTATTCATCGAAATAGGCTATTTCGATGTCGCTACTTCGAAATTAGCTACTTCGATGTAGCGTGCACGTGTAGACGTAGCCATGCAGCATGAAATTATGCTTTCCTACTGCTGATAGTTTTGAAGGTCCTGTCAAGGTTGAAGGAAAAAGAAAAAATCTTCTTGCAGAAGAATAAATCCCACAGAGTAAGGCAAAGCAGACCGGAGGCTACGTCTACACATGACGCTATGGGAAAGGTGGGTTGATATCCATTTTGAGTAGACAGACTCAAGCTAGTGCATGAACAGTAGTGGTGTGGCTGTAGTATCACAGGCAGTGGTGGGAAGGATGAGCCATCCCATGTACAAACCTATCATGTGGGTATGTACTCAGGGGAGCCAGCCTCTGCCTCTGCCTGGGCTGCTGTGACCCGATGCACAGGAGTAATATCACTTCCAAACATGCTCTTGTAATTATTTATGAAAACTCTGGATAGTCCTTTTATCCACACAAATTCTTCCTTGAGATTTTGGCCTCAGGGATTTTCTGAGTTCCATGTTTAATCACATGTCAAGTAGAGAAGTGTTTCCTTTTATCAGCTTTGAAGTTGTCATCTGTTAGTCTCATTGAATAGCCCTTCCAAAAGAGGTCACTGGCATTTTAAGAGTGAGCAGAGACAGTGCACCAATGTCTTATCTGCGCCTGAAATTTGGGCTTAAAAGAGGGAACCTGCACGCTAGAGAAGACAAAGACATTGCAAGGGAGACACCTGGGCTGGGTCTGCACAAGCCCCTTCCTTTCGGAAGGGGCATGTTAATGAGTGGGTTCAGAAGATGCTAATGAGCCACTGCAATGACTATTCAGTGCCTGATTAGCATAATGGCAGCTGCGGAGATTTGAAAGTGTGGCTTTTCAAATCGCTCGCCGCCCATGGAGATGGGACCTTCTGAAAGGACTCCCCGCCCCAGTTTTCAAAAGCCCTTTTTCCTACCTGGTGTTAGGAACAAGGGCTTTACAAAACTGGCGGCGGGGGGGGGGTCCTTTTGGAAGGTCCTGGCTCCATGGGTGGTGCACGATTAGAAAAGCTGCACTTTGGAATTGCTGCCGCTGCTGTTATGCTAATCAGGCCCTGCATATTCATTGCAGTGCCTCATTAGCATCTTTTGAACCTGCTCATTAACATGCTTTCGGAAGGGGGCTTGAGTAGACACAGGGTTGGTGAGATGGGGATGCCTGCGGGGAGGTGATTGAGTAGCAGATGAGAGCTGGCAGAGAGTGGTTCTTGGAAGAAGACTGGAGGTAGGAAAGCTGCAAGAGAGCTTCCCTGTCTGGTTTCCTAAAATCAAACAGCCAGGGACAGAGAGCTGGAGGCAGGAGGAGCAGCAGAGGAAGTTGTCTGTTGGTTCAAAGCTGGACAGGCAGAGTCAGGGGCTGGAGAGGGCTGAAGGCAGGGGATCAGTGGAGGAACTTAGCAGCTGGCCCTTATCTTTAATTTTCAGATTTTAAAGTCTTCAATTTTCAATATTACCAATTTTTTCTGGTTTCCACAAATTATGTTGTGCTATCTTTTACTGGAGACCGTAGCAAATTTTAAAATTTTCATGACTGGAACCTGGATTTTTTTACTGACATCTGTGTTTACTGTGTTTCAGTAAAACTTCTGATACAAAGTGTAGAAATTCTTATGAATGTTTTAACCAGCTTTTCTGATAAAGAGTTGTCTTGGTTCTGATAAGTTGTTCTGTTTTCTTTTGTCTGGTCTTCTGCTGAGGTAGATCTGTTGAATCCATTTTTTCTGCTTCTCCTTTGATGTCAGGAGTTACACTATAGGGTCATAAATGTCAACATTTTAACTGGAATCCCTGCATAGTATTTTGGGGAACATTTTGAACCACCCATTAAATACTCATATTTTTATAATCTTCTATCATGTCATATTGTAGCCTATAGTACAATGCAATTCTGTGTACAGAACAGCATAAAACGCTGATTGAGAAAATTCTGCATAATTATTTACTGATTGAGCAATAATTAGAAAAATGTTAAATGAAGAATTGCAGTTTATAGGGCATATTCCTATCCAGTGACATTTATGGTAACTTGGGAACACTGTCATAATCAGTCTATTCTCAATTATAGCATCTTAGCTTTCTGGTTTTATACATTTGAAGGATACCTTCCATTCCACCTACCTCCCATGCACATTGTTGCTTTAATGTGTCGTCTCTGTGAAAGACCATCTGAAAAATTTCATTTTTTTATCCAATGTGGAGAAACTGATACAAAAATATAATATAAAGCAACAACAACAACAACAACAAAAACCTTTCTGACAGATGTTAGCTGGCCTGGTATAGACTGCTTCAAAGGATTCAGTTGCTTACCACTGAGGCTAAAAGTATGTGTCAAAACTGTTTCAGATAGGAATCAATTTTAATGAATGTGACCCTAAACTTCTGAAGGTGTTTAGGTCTGGGAACACTTACAGTACATCTGTTATTATTTTGGTTCAGCTGTGTTTTTCGTTTTATACAGCAACATTTCAAAAGAGGTTTCTAAAAGATACTTGGAAGAGCACCAATTGCTCTTGCATTTCTGAAATCAGTTGTTTATTTATATATGATTTCTCTTTTTTATAGCTTCAGCGATAAGAAAGCCAGGATTATTGTAACACAGCACCAAAAAGCAAGATAAAGAATTTTTCTAAAAGACAAGTGCTAAGATCAATCAGAAGTTACGGCCTGAGTCAGGAGTCCCTGGATGAAGTTCTATAGACAGTTATGCAATAATGGAGTCTAGCTGATCACTGTGGGTCTCTTCTGCCCTTAAATTATAGGAATCTATCAAAAGATGATGATTTCATACATCATGTCCTAATCAGATCCAGTGAAGCAGCTTGCAATGGGTTTCTCTCGATTGTATTTGTGGATAAATAACATGCTCTTCCTTCCTTCCATGTGTCCAGGATCAGTATGAAGTCACCTGAAACACTGCGTGCAGTACTGCTTACTCCATCTGAAAAAGGGTATTGCAGAATTAGATGACGCATGATTAGGAGGCAGGAAAAGCTCTGATTGAAAGAGAGCTGGAGAAGACTGGGATTGTTTGCTGTAGACATTAAAAGACAAAGAAGACAATAATCATACATATTATTTTTGCTGTGTCCACCCATCTGTCTGTCCAGGCAAGGATCTATCATGTTCCTCACCGCCCTGCACTGTGCCAGCTACAGCCCCTCCTCTGGCCTGTGCAGGGCCTGGGCCAGCCCTCTGACAGATTCCCCCTCCCCCGATTATGTCCCCCCATCCTCCAACTAGCACAGGGACAAGCCCAGCCTCCCAAAGGGGCTCCTCCCTCACCTTGGCAGCCCCAGCCCCTCCCCTGGCCTGTGTAGGGCCCAGCCCAGCCCCACAACAGAGTTCCCCCCACATCATGCTATCCCCTCCCCCATCCAGCGTAGGGCCCGGCCCTGCCCTTCAATGGAACTCCCACTACACCATGCCAGCCCATTGCCTTTCCCAGCCAGTGCAGAGCCCAGCCCAGCTCCACTAATTGAGCCTCCCTGCACCTTGACAGCCCCACCTGTCCACCGGCAGCTCAGGGCAGTGCCCAACCCACAAAGAGCTCCTCCCTCAGCCAGTGTGGGACTTAGTCCATGAACTTTGGATGTGTTTTACAACAAGTTTCTGTCTAGAACTTTCTTCCAGCCCAACTTCTGCTTGCAAGCAGAGCTGTAACAGGGCATCTAGTAAATAATGAATGGTCCAAAGAAGGTAGATTGGGAGCTTCTGTTCTCTCAGTCTCATAGAATCCCAAGGCTGGAAGAGATCTCAGGAGGACATAGAGTCCAGTCCCATGCCCAAAGCAGGACCAACCCTAACTAAATCATCCCAGCCAGGACTTAAATACCTCTAGGGATGGAGATTCTGCCAACTCCCAAGGTAACCTGTTCTAGTGCTTTACCACTGTCCTAGTGAAAGAGTTTTTCCTAATATATAATGTAGACCTCCCCCACTGCAACTTGAGACCACTGCTCCTCATTCTGCCATCAGTCACTGCTGAGAACAGCCTCTCTCTGTCCTCTTTGGAACCTCCCTTCATGTAGTTAAAAGCTGGTATCAAATCCCTCTCCCCCCACACTCTTCTCTTCTACTGGAGGGGTAGCCATGTTAGTCTGGATCTATAACAGCAACGAAGGGTCCTGTGGCACCTTATAGACTAACAGAAAAGTTTTGAGCATGAGCTTTCATGAGCACAGAGTCCGTGCTCATGAAAGCTCATGCTCAAAACTTTTCTGTTAGTCTATAAGGTGCCACAGGACCCTTCATTGCTGTTACTCTTCTCTTCTGTAGACTAAACAAACCCAAATCCCTCAGCCTCTCCTTGCAGGTCATGCATTCCCGCCCCTTAATCATTTCATTGCCCTCTGCTGGACCTTCTCCAATGTGTCCACATCATTTTTGTAGTGGGAGGCCCAGAACTGGATGCAATTCTCCAGTTGTGGCCTCCCTAGTGCCAAATAAAGGGGAATGATCACTCCTCTAGATCTGCTGGAAATGCTCATCTTAATTCACCTTAATATGCTATTAGCCTTCTTGGCTACAAGGGCACACTGTTGGCTCATATTCAGCTTCTCATCCACTGTAATCCCATGTCCTTTTCTGCAAAATCGCTGCTTAGCCATTTGGTCCCCGCCCTACAACAAGTCTTGGGATTCTTCCATCCCAAGTGCAGGACTCTGCACTTGTCCTTGTTGAACCTCATCAAATTTCTTTTGGCCCAACCCTCCAATTTACCTAGGTCACTCTGGACCCTATCCCCACCCTCAAATGGATCTACCTCTCCCCTAGCTTAGTGTTGTCTGCGAACTTGCTGAAGGTGGAATCCATCCCCTCATCCAGGTCCTTAATAAAGATGTTGAGCAAAACCAGCCCCAGAGCTAATCTCTGGGGCACTCCACTTGAAGCTGCCCACCAACCAGACATCAGGCTGTTGATCATTACCCCTTGGGCCTGACAATCTAGCAAGCTTTATATCCACTTACAGTCCTTTTACCAATCCCTACTTCCTTAACTTGCTGGCAAGAATTATGTGGGAGATCATATCAAAAGCTTTGCTAAAGGCAAGGTATATCACATCCACTGACTTCCCCATGTCCACACAGCCAGTTACCTCATCATAGAAGGCAATCAGGTTGGTCAGGCATGACTTGCCCTTGAATCCATGTTGACTATTCCTGATCACTTTCCTCTTTTCCAAGTGCTTTAAGCGCTTTAACGTGGATTTTTTGAGGAGTCCCTCCATGACTTTTCCAGGGACTGAGGTGAGGCTGACCAGTTTGTAGTTCTCTGGATTCTCCTTCTTCCCTTTTTTTAAATATGGACGCTGCATTTACCTTTTCTATTCATCTGGGACCTTCCCCAATCTCCACAAGTTTTCAGACATAATAGCCAAAGGCTGTCCAACAACATTTATCAACTTCCACAGCACCCTTGGATGCTTTTTTTTTTTTTTTTTTTAAGCTAGAAACTCACACTGTCTAACACCGAGACTAATACTGTCTCAGTAAAGCCCTTCCCCAGAATCAAAGTAAAAGAAAATGTAAATAATGTAACAAACTTGTAATATATTCACTAATACACTCTTCTAACCTGAGAACATTATAACCAGGGACAGACAAGCCTATTTGTTCAGAAATTGTTTTGCTTTGTAATTTTAATCAGTGTTGCCATACTAAGGTACTTTTTTAAAAGCTGTGATGACTGACAGAAAACAAAAGTTTTTTCTTTTTCTCGTTTCACCAGAGTGAGTTTTCTGCCTCTATACAGCAGGCAATAATACCTGGAGGAGGCACTGATTAAAATTATGAAGTATTAGTAATTCCAGGTTGTCCCACGAGACAAACATTTGGAAGTGCATTCTATTAGTTACATTTTACTTTCACTTCAAATACTGCTTTGTACTTTATTAAATTCTTCCTGTCCTTCCTTGCTGTTTATATCCTACAAATATTTATAGATTTTATGTCAGCCTGCTAGTCATTGCTTAGTCAAGCTATCCACATTTAGCTCTCTTAATCTTTCCCTGTAAGCCAATCCCTGTGGCCTAATGGTTCATTTCTTAGATACCTCCCTACCAGCTGCTTGGTTTCCTTTTCTGAATTAGTGTAGGGAGAGAGTTTGATCTTGTATTAAAGCAAAGGGATTCAGAGACAGACTCAGGGATCTTTTCTTTGCTTGCCAAGACTGCCACAGTATCCACCAAGAGTTATGCAAATACTAAAATGTAATCATAGAAGTAGATTCATTAAGTACTCAGAGAATCAGGATCTAGGTCGGCAAGGGCCAGGGATGGGAGAGAGAGAAACTATGGCCTGCAAGCCATATCTGTCCCACTGGACTTTTAAAGGCTACATCTACACGTGCCCCAAACTTCGAAATGGCCATGCAAATGGCTATTTCGAAGTTTACTAATGAAGCACTGAAATGCATATTCAGCGCTTCATTAGCATGAGGGCGGCAGCGGCGCTTCGAAATTGATGCGCCTTACCGCTGCGCAGCGCGTCCAGACGGGGCTCCTTTTCGAAAGGGCCCTGCCTACTTCGAAGTCCCCTTATTCCCATGAGCTCATGGGAATAAGGGGACTTCGAAGTAGGTGGCGTCCTTTCGAAAAGGAGCCCCGTCTGGACGCGCCGCGCAGCAGCAAGGCGCGTCAATTTCGAAGCGCCGCTGCCGCCCGCATGCTAATGAAGCACTGAATATGCATTTCAGTGCTTCATTAGTAAACTTCGAAATGGCCATTTGCATGGCCATTTCGAAGTTTGGGGCACGTGTAGACACGGCCTTTCAGTCCAGCCCTGGAGTTTCCACTTGCCTGGAGGAGCCAGCTCAATTCTTCAAAAACAACAAGAAGTCCTGTGGCGCCGTTTAGACAAACAGGTATATTGGGGCATAAGCTTTCATGGGTAAAGACCCACTTCATCAGAATGCTACTGCTCTGATACTTAGTTCAATTCCTATGCAGCATGGCAAGCAGGAATGGCTACCTCCCACGTCCTCCCTTTTGGCCTTCCCCTCTGCACTCTCTGCTCCCCCATCATTTAAGTGGTATGGTTGCAGCCCCACCAGCCCCAGTGCTCTGGGTGGTGTACCTGCAGCTCTGGCTGGGCAGCATGACCTCAGTGCCACCAGCCCTGGTGCTCCAGGAGGTGGTCTCAGGGGGTGGGGAACAGGGGAAGTAGTATAGTGGGTGGAGTCTTGAGGGGCAGGGAGCAGGGAGGTTGGATAAAAGTCAGAGGATAGGCCATGCCTGGCCCACTTTCTCTGAAGACTTCAGCTGAGATTCCACCTAGTCTGGAAGTCTCATTGCACTTCATTGCTCTGATGGTGACTTGGACCTCACTCAGGGTAGGCAGTGTTGCAAAATCATCCCTAGATGGTTGCAGAGCAATTTGGTCAAAGGATTCTAGAACCAAGCTACAGGGGTGGTTCAAGAGGTCATAGCAGTGCTCCCCTGAGTGAGAAGCAATGGCTTCATTGTCTTTCAAGTGTTGGGTACTGTTCTTTGATTTCAGGGGATTGGTTCCATGTTTCTTGGGCCATAAACAACCTTGGTAGCATTGTTGTCTTGTCTCTTCTATAATTGATGTCTGTGAGATGCTGGAGTTCTCGCATCTTCTCAGTCCACTACAGGGTTCTCAGAGTCCTTATTTTACATTGGACTTCTGCCTTGGCCTTGGCATGTGCTTCTCTCTTAATTTTGCAGTTGAAATCATTTTGCCAGGCCCCAAAAGCTTTCTTTTTTGCCTCAGTGAGGCATTCAATTTCTAGATTGTCCTCATCAAACCAGTCCTGATGCTTCCTGGACTGGTAGCCAGTAGTTTCACCACAGGATGCAGTGATGACATGTTTCAATTGACACCACTGCTCTTTCACATCTTTAGGGTGTACTGTTGGCAGCTTCCTTTGGAGCACTATCTGGAAGTTACTTTGTCTGATGGGATCCTTCAAGCCTTGTATATTGATATAATAGGAGATACACATCTCCTGGAACTGGAAGGGACCTTTGGAGGTCATCTAGTCCAGTCCAGTCCCCTGCCCTCTTGGCAGGACCAAGTACCATCCCTGACATCTATTTGCCCCAATCACTAAATGGCCTCCTCAAGGATTGAATTCACAACCCTGGGTTTAAGCAGACCTAATGCTCAAACCACTGAGCTATTCCTCCCCCCACCCTCTGTCATTGGATCTGTTTCCCCTGACTTCTCTATTTGGTAACAGTTCTAATTGCCATTGTGGATCGAATAAGATGGCATTGAGTCCAGGAGTCATCAGCACTGGCACTAGTCATTGTACATGTGAGAAGGACATCGCACCTATGCCAAGTGCAGACAATGACATTGTCTACAAGGTGCCAGTGCGTCAATGGAGGAAGCTGCCATGAGATCTTAAATTTGTTTTTCTGGCAGAAGAAGGTATTCATGATGATGAACTCATCTTCCACACACTTTATAAGGGGGAGCACTCCATTGAAATTACTGTTGTTGACTCCTTCTTTCCTAATGGTAGTCTGCCAGAGATCCACGTCTTCCAACACTGGCATTAAAATCTCCCAGGAGAACCATCTTGTCTTCTTTGAGGATGTCTTTCAGGACTGTGTCCAATTGGGTGTAGAACTTCTCCTTCACATCATCTTCGGCATCTAGAGTTGGTGCATAAGCACTGATGGACAGTTGCCTTTTGGTTTTTGGCACACTTCAAGCAGAGAGTCATGAGATGCTAATTGATGCTGACAGGGACTTCAGATAGGACCTTTGCCAGTTGGTGTTTGATGGCAAATCCTACTCCATTAATTAATTTTTCTTCCTGTGGCGTTCCTTTCCAGAAAAATGTGTACCCTCCGCCTTCTTCTCTTAGCTGTCCTTCTTCTGGGCTATGTGTTTCTGCCAGGGCAGCGATATCAATGTTGAATCATCTCAGCTCATGGGCAATAATTGCTGTATGTCTTTCAGGCACCTCACTGTATGGGTTGTTCATTAGAGTCTGACTATTCCATGTTCCAAAGTTTACTGATCAATTTTGACTGCAGAGAGATGAACCCACTGGACGTGTTTATCCAGTCAGGGGGTTAAGGTGTACTATGTTTAGGGCACCTTTTCTAACTCCCTCCTCATGTAGGGTGAGGAGAGTGGATCCTAAATAGGGCTGCTCAGTTGTGGATTCAGCAGCTGGACCATTCTACCACCTCAGTCCTTGAAATGGAATGACTCATGAGATCCACTGCCTACATGCTGGTCCATGACTAAAAGCTTCCAGATTTCACAGTCCTGCCCTCATTGCTATTCACTTCTCCCATGCTCCATCCCTCTGTCCTGGCCCCTTGCTACACCCAAACTGACTCCCAAAGACTGTTTCCCCCTCATGCCCCAATCTCAAGTGTCAACTCCCTCCTGTACCCAAACTTCAACCTGGTTAGTTAACTAGAATTTTTCACTTACTGGCACCCTCCACTCTCCCAGCCTGTTGGATAAAAAAAAAAGCTAATATCGTATTTGGCACTGATGTGACTGCTACTAGAACACTGCCATCAGTTCTACTGTCTACAATTTAAGATTTATGTTGAAAAATTGGAGATGGTTTGGAGAACAGCACTGACAGTGATTACAAGACTGTGAAACATATAATAATGAAAGGCTCAAGGAGCTCAATTGGTTTAGCTTATCAAAGGAAAGGTAAAGGGAAGACTTGATTACAGTTCTTAAGTACTTACTTGGGGAACAGAAATGGATAATAGAAGCTCTTCAGTGTAGCAGACAAAGGTGAAACAATATCCAGTGATGGACGTTGAAGTGAGAAATATGAAGCAATTTTTTTCAACAGTGAGGGTAATTAATCATTGGAACCATTTAGCATGGGTTAGGATGGCTTCTCCAGTACTTGAAAGTTTTGTAGCAAGACTGGATGTTTTTTCTAGAAGTTACGCTCTAGTTCAGCCACCACTATGGGTCTTGTAGCAGGAATTAATATAAAGAAATCCTATTGCCCTGTGTTATGCAGAATGTTAGTGATGGGCATACATGTTTCTTGCTGGCTTTTTACCAGCAATGACAGGCATAGGTCCCTCTTACATAGTGACTCAAATATTTATCAGGTGTTTTTCAACTTCACTGGATAAGTTGCATGGAATCAAACTCTTTTAGGGCAGCATGGTGGATAAGGGAGTGCAGGGCATTTTGGAATTTTCTGTCTTGGTGAGTTTCTCTCCTGTTTAGTTTATCTTCTCTGCAAAGTAGGATTAGTGCTCCATGCAGCTGTCAGTAATGGTGTCAGAAGATGGGATGATGTAGCAAGAACTGATTAATAATTCCGCTCGGCCATGTGTAGGGGTTGTAGATGTGATGATAGTGAAACAGTGAATTATTCTTGCTTCCTTTACAACAGTAGAACGTAGTGTTCAGTTATCACTCACTGCTGTAGTCCTTAGAGGAGATCTGCTTTATTTAGTTTCTAGTCACCACTGACTGTCCATAAAAACTACAAAAGCTTAACAGCAGCCCACTCACATTCTGTCTGGGAAGTTCTGACTTTGAACACACAGTCCCTAATACCACATGGGAAGCCTCTGTATGATAGTCTTGGATGGGTTCAGCATTGGTATGCTATAGATACAATAGTTTTCCCATGTTCTTCATCTATCAAAGTGCTTCCCAAAACCCTGGAGATTTTCTTGGTCTGTGAATGAGAAGAGAAGGCATTGATGTTTCTGGTCATCAGATAATATTTGTGTCCTCCCAGGCTGTTGGCATTTCGACTGTGTGAGTGAACATTTTTCCCTCACACCAGAGGGACCAGAAACAAACTTTTCCCACAGGTCAACTAGCATTAGTTCATCCCCCAGTAGGATGGAGCAAAGGTTCTGATTTTTGCCTGAATGAGGCACAGTGGTTGCAAAAGAAAAATAGACATTTCTAAGGTGTATGATTGCCATTTGAGCTGGTGACTGTCTGAGTGAACACGGGGGTTTTGTGTGTCATAGGAAACAGGGTGCTAAGATAGTTTTGGTACTTCCTATGTGGAGGCAGAAGTTTTTGAAGGTCATAAATTTAGGTGGGTTCAGCATCCTAGATTGTTTTAGCTCTTCACCTCATAAGTCACAGAGGAGAGTCAAAGGACTTTGTTTAAGAATAAATATTAAAAATAAGTATACAATAATTTGTTAAGTAGGCAGAGGAAATAGAGGGAGCTGGAGAGGACTATTTTGCTTATCAAAACAAAGATTTAAATGAAGCTTCATTACAATGTATAAGTAAATTCATGGAGAGGAACAGTGCATATGATTAACTATTGAAACAAACTAGCAAAGAAAGAGGTAAAGTCTCCATTTATTGATGTATTCAGCTCACAAGTGACTGTCTTTCTGGAATTTAGAATTTGACCTAACATGAGTGGTACTTCAGCCTAACAAGTTACAAGGATCAATATGGTGGCAAATGGGTGAAATTTAAGGGTATATGATATACAAAATATCAGTCTAGATGATCTAATTGTCTGTTTTGGTCTTAAACTCTCTAGGAAACTAAAAAGAACAGAAAGTGATGCAGGGACTGTATGGGCATAGGGTGGAGGGTAGGGGCTGGAGATACAGGATAGAGGGTGGAGATATGTAAGGGTCATAGCTGGAGGAATAGGGAATGACTGAGGCATCCCTACTTACTGACAATTCCTAGCTGTTATAACAGGCCCTTTTCGCTGGAGGTGTAACTCAGAACATCCAACTTGCACTGGAAGACCAATTGAGCTTGTTGCCAGCTTGTGGTCAGGGCACCACATTGCCACCTGAAGCTGCCTTTCATAGATTTATTGATCCTATGAACAAAAGGGATCATTGCGATCATCTAGTCTGGCCTTCTGTATAACATAGGCCCTAGAACATCCCCTCCTCCCTCTTTTGGAAAACCATTTAATCTTGATTTAAAAATTGTCAGTGATGGAGAATCTACCCTAACCCTCAGCTTGCTGAGCTGTTTGTGTGCTAAGCTGTTTGTTTGAAAGACCGTGTGCTGAGGCTGGCAGTTAGGATTTGAAATCTAGAACCCTCTGCTCATTGGTTGAGCCATAGCCAGGGGGCAGCTTATAAAGCCTTCTAGTAAGTGACCAGGGAGCTTGCAAACAGTTGATTAGAAACATGAGGGAGTTTTGAGAGGGGAGTTTAGAGTGGGAGTTGAGACGGAGCTCGTTACTTTTGACATTCTTTAAAACCTTTATACTAAATTATACCCCAAACTACCACATTTAAATAACCCCATTTATAATCTAATTATCCATAGAAAATGCAGACAAAAGTTCCGCAGCATAGTGGGAGCTATCCTGTTTATTGCATCCAATGTAACATGAATGATTGCCTACTCCATGGCCTGGTGACATATGTGTGCATTAGATGCAAGGAGTTCCTGCCCTTCAGAGACTGAGTGTGGGCTTTGGAGGCTAGGGCAGCTGAACTGGAGGAGTTGAGGGAAGCAGAGAGGTATGTTGATGAGGCTTTCCAGGACACGGAACAATTGTCCCACCTCCAGTCAGGAAGCCCCTGCGCTGTTAAGGAGAATGAAAGACCCCAGAAAGGAGAGTAGTCAATAGAAGCAGAAGGAGACCATCCCCTAGCTGGGACCTTTCTTCCAGATAATGTTGTGGCATCCTCTCACACTGAGGATGCCTATCTGGGGGAGGGAACTACAGTCAGCAGAAAAAGACAGGTGTTAACAATGGGCTACTCAATTGTTAGAAACATAGATAACTGGGTTTGTGATGACCAGGAAAACCATATGGCTAAGTCCCTGCCTGGTGCAAAGGTTGCGGATCTCTCGAGGCATCTAGATAGACTTAAGTGTAGTGCTGGGGAGGAGCTGGTGATTGTGGGACATATAGGTATCAGTGACATAGGAAAGGGTAGGAGAGATGTCCTGGATGCTAAATTTAGGTTTCAAGGAAAGAGACAAAAATCCAGGACCTCTATGGTGGCATTCTCAGTAATGCCTCTAGTTCCATGTTCAGGGCCAAGTAGGCAGCAGAACTTCAGGGTCTCAATGTGTGGATGAGACAATGGTGTAGGGAGGAGGTGTTTAGATTTATTAGGAACTGGGGAAACTCTTGGGATGGGGGAACCTATACAGGAAGGATGGACTCCACCAACCAAAGTGAAACTGCAGTGCTGGCACGTACCATTAAAAAGGTTGGGAAGCTGATTAGTGCAGAGAAGCAAGTGGATCAGGCAGAGACTTCTCTTAGAGGGGAGTCTATTGATAGAAAATTTCTATCTTTTAGTCAGAAGAAGAGGATGGAAGAGGATAAAATATGGGCCAGATCAGAAGACAAACAATGACATGAAAAATATTCAAGAAAGGGCAGACAAATAAATAGTGACAAGCTTTTGAAGTGCTTATACGCAAATGCTAGAAGTCTAAATAATAAGATGGGAAAACTAGAGTGCCTTGTATTAGAGGAGAATATTGGTATAATAGGCATCATCTAAACCTGGTGGAATGAGGATAATCAATGGGACACACTCATACCAGAGCATAAAATCATAGAATCATAGAATACTAGGACTAGAAGAGGCCTTGAGAAGTCATCAAGTCCAGCCCCCTGCCCTTAAGGCAGGACCAAGTACTGTCTAGAACATCCGTGATAGACGTTTATCTAATGTGTTCTTAAACATCTACAGAGATGGAGATTCCACAACCTTCCTGGGCAATTTATTCCAGTGTTTGACCACCCTCACAGTTAGGAACTCTTTCCTAATGTCCAACCTAAACCTCCCTTGCTGCAGTTTAAGCCCATTGCTTCTTGTTCTATCCTCAGAGGCCAAGAAGAATAAGTTTTCTCCTTCCTCCTTATGACACCCTTTTAGATACCTGAAAACTGCTATAATGTTCCCCCTCAATCTTCTTTATTCCAAACTAAACAAGCCCAATTCTTTCAGCCTTTCTTCATAGGTCATGCTCTCTAGACCTTTGATCATTCTTGTTGCTCTTTTCTGGACCCTTTCCAATTTCTCCACATCTTTCTTGAAATGTGGTGCCCAGAACTGAACACAGTACTCCAGCTGAGGCCTAACCAGTGCAGAGTAGAGCAGAAGAATGACTTCTCATGTCTTGTTCACAACACACCTGTTAATGCATCCCAGAATCATGTTTGCTTTTTTTGCAACAGCATCATACCATTGACTCATATTTAACTTGTGGTCCACTATAACCCTTAGATCCTTTTCTGCCATATTCCTTCCTAGACAGTTGGTTCCCATTCTGTATGTGTGAAACTGATTGTTCCTTCCAAAGAGAAGCACTTTGCATTTGTCTTTATTAAACTTCATCCTGTTTACCTCAGACCATTTCTCCAATTGGTTCAGATCATTTTGAATTTTGATCCTATCCTCCAAAGCAGTTGCAACCCCTCCTAGCTTGGTATCATCTGCAAACTTAATAAGCATACTTTCTATGCCAATATCTAAATTGTTGATGAAGATATTGAACAGAACCAGTCCCAGTACTGACCCATGCGGAGCCCCACTTGTTATACATTTCCAGCAGGATTGAGAACCATTAAGAACTACTCTCTGGGTACAGTTATCCAGCCAGTTTTGCACCCACCTTATAGTAGCACCATCTAAGTTATGTTTGCCTAATTTATTGATAAGAATGTCATGCAAGTGTGTATCAAATGCCTTACTAAAGTCTAGGTATACCACATCTACTGCTTCTCCCTTATCCACAAGGCTCATTAGCCTATCAAAGAAGGCTATGAGATTGGTTTGACATGATTTGTTCTTTACAAATCCATGCTGGTTGTTCCCTATCAGCTTACCACCTTCCAAGTGGTTGCAGAGGATTCCCTTAATTACTTGTTCCATTATCTTTCCTGGCACAGAAGTTAAGCTGACTGGTCTGTAGTTTCCTGTGATGCTCTTATTCTGCTTTTTATAGATGGGAACTATATCTGCCTTTTTCCAGTCTTCTGGAATCTCTCCTGTCTCCCATGATTTTCCAAAGATGATAGCTAATGGCTCAGATACCTCCTCTATCAGCTACTTGAGTATTCTAGGATGCATTTCATCAGGCCCTGGTGATTTGCAGACATCTAACTTTTCTAAGTCATTTTTAACTTGTTCTTTTTTTATTTTATCTTCTAAAGCTACCCCTTTCCCACTAGCATTCACTATGTTAGGCATTCCTTCTTCAGACTTCTCGGTGAAGACCGAAACAAAGAAGTCATTAAGCATCTCTGCCATTTCAAAGTTTTCCTTTACTGTTTCTCCTCCTCACTGAGCAATGGGCCTACCCTGTCTTTGGTCCTCCTCTTGTTTTTAATGTATTTGTAAAAAAGTCTTCTTGTTTCCCTTTATGCCTGTAGCTAATTTGAGCTCATTTTTACCTTTGCGTTTCTAATCTTGCACCTGCATTTCTGTTTTGTTTGCCTATATTCATCCTTTGTAATTTGTCCTAGTTTCCATTTTTTATGATTCCTTTTTTATTTTGAGATCATGCAAGATCTCCTGGTTAAGCCAAGATGGTCTTTTGCCATATTTTCTATCTTTCCTATGCAGTGGAATAGCTTGCTTTTGGGCCCTTAATAATGTCCCTTTGAAAAACTGCCAACTCTCCTCCATTGTTTCTCCCCTAAGCCTTGCTTCCCACGGGACCCTGCCTACCAGCTGTCTGAGTTTACCAGCATCCACCTTCCTGAAATCTATTGTCTCTATTTTGCTGTTCTCCCTTCTACCCTTCCTTAAACTTGTGAACTCTATGGTTTCATGATCACTTTCACCCAAGCTGCCTCCCACTTTCAGATTCTCTATCAGTTCCTCCCTATTTGTTAAAATCAAATCTAGGACAGCTTCCCTCCGGTAGGTTTTTCAACCTTCTGAAATAAAAAAGTTGTCTCCCATGTAGTCCAAGAACTTATTGCATAGTCTGTGTATTGCTGTGTTAGTTTCCCAACATATATCTGGATAGTAGAAGTCACCCGTCACCACCAAATCCTGGGCCCTGGATGATTTTGTCAGTTATTTAAAAAAAGCCTCATTCACCTTTTCCACCTGGGTAGGTGGCCTGTAGTAGACTCCTAGCAAGGTATCACCCTTGCTTTTTACCCCTTTTAGGTTAACCCAGAGACTCTCAACACATCTGTTTCCTATGTCCATCTCCACCTCAGTCCAATGTGTACCTTCTTAATATATAAGGCAACACCTCCTCCCTTTGTCCCCTGTCTATCTTTCCTGCGCAAGCTGTACCCTTCCATACCAACATTCCAATCATGTGTATTATCCCACCAAGTTTCTGTGATGCCAACTATGTCATAGTTGTATTTATTTATTAGCACTTCCAGTTCTTCCTGCATTTCTACTTTGTACCCATACTTCTTGCATTTGTATACAGGCATCTAAGATATTGATTTGATCTTACCTCCCAGTTTTGCCCTGTCCCTCCTTTTTCTCTGACATTATAGCCCATGCTCCCTCCCATTTCCAATCCATTTACCAGGTCTCCATCTTCTCTACTTACCCATGGGCTTTGCTCCACTGTCCCCATTGAACCTAGTTTAAAGCCCTCCTCACTAGGTTAGCCAGTCTGTGTCCAGATAGGGTCTTCCCTATCCTCGAAAGGTGAATTCCACCTCTGCCTAGCAATCCTTCCTGGAAAAGCGTCCCATGGTCAAGGATGCCAAAGCCCTCCTGGTGACACCATTTGTGCAGCCAGGCATTCACCTCCAGGATGCACCTGTCTCTGCCTGGGGCCCTGCCTTTGAGAGGAAGGATTGAAGAGAATACCACCTATGCCCCAAACTCCTTCACCCATAATCCCAGAGCCCTGTAGTCACTCTTGATCTGCTCAGTGTCACACCTCACAGTATCCTTAGTGCCCACATGGATGAGTAGCATGGGGTAGTAGTCAGAGGGCCGCATAGTCCTCAATGACACCTCCATAATGTCTTGGATATGGGCCCCCGCCAGGCAGCACACCTCCTGAGATGAAATGTCAGGGTGACAGAGGGGCACCTCTGTCCCCCTCAGAAGAGAACTGATGACCACCATCACTCTACGTTTCCTCCTCATAGTGGTGGCATTTGACCTCCCAGCCTTGAGGGTACGAGGCTTCTCCTCTGCTGTAGGGGTGATTCCTTGTCTCCTGTATCAAATACAGACTAACCATTTCCTAGTACCACGGTGGGAGGCTTGGGAGCAGGGGTGGAGCACTGCCTACTGCCAGAAGTAACCAGCTGCCAGTGTCCACCCTGAGCCATCTCCTCCTCCACCAGTGGTGTGTCAGCAGTCCTGTGTACTGGGACAGCTACGTCATCTGTCTCCACATGAATACTGTCCAGGAATTGCTCATGGATTCGGATACTCCTCAGCCTAGCCACTTCCTCCTGTAGCTCTGCCACCTGCTGCCTGTGAGATTCTACCAGCAGGCACCTTTCATATTGGATGGTCCCCCCAGCCTGGATATCAGTAAGTGGGAATTGCAAGTCACAACCCTTGCAAAACCATGCCAGGATCTGAGTAGAGGCATCAATGGTCAGGAAGTCTGTCTGGCTACAGACACAGGTAGCAGAGACAGAAGCAGTGCTGGCACAGGTGTTGTGGGTCTTCCTGACCATTGTAGGCCTCCCTCTGTTAAACTCCCTCTTAAACTCCCCTGTCTGCAGCCCCCTGCCCACTTTGCTCCCCTAGTTGCTCTGCCTCTGGCTTTTGAAAACCTGATGGCCTAGGTCAGGCCTTACCCCTCGTTAGTCACATAGGTGAAGGCTGATCCTGAGGCTGATCAAAGGCAATCGAAGGAACAAGGGTCAGGAATTCAGTCCCAATGCCCTAGAAACTGAAGGACAGGCCAGGTTGTGCAGGTGGGGGGGTTGGCACTGTATGTGAAAAAAAAATGAAGAATCAAATGAAGTAAAAATCTTAAATGAATCAAAAGTTTCCATAGAACCTCTATGGATAAAAATTCCATGCTCTAATAAGAGTATAGCAGTAGGGATATACTATCAATTACCTGACCAGGACAGTCATAGTGACTACGAAATGCTCAGAGAGATTAGGGCAGCAATCAAAATAAAAAACTCAATAATAATAGGGCAATTCTGTTATCCCCATATTGACTGGCTACATGTCACCTCAGGATAAGATGTGGAGATAAAATTTCTTGATACCTTAAATGATTGCTTCTTGGAGCAGCTAGTGCAGGAACCCACAAGAGGAGAGGCAATTATTAATTTAGTTCTGAGTGGAGACCAGGATCTGGTTCAAGAGGTAACTGTAACAGGACCGCTTGCAAATAGTGACCATAATATAATAATATTTAACATTCCTGGGGTGAGAAGAACATCTCAGGCATCCAACACTCTGGCATTTATCTTCAGAAGAGGGAACTATGGAAAAATGAGAAGGTTAATTAGATGGAAATTAAAAGGTACAATGACTAAAGTAAAATCCCTGCAAGGTGCATGGGAACTTTTAAAAAACACCATAATAGAAGCACAATTTAAATGTGTACTGCAAATTAAAAAGAAACCAGTAAAAGACCAAATAAAAAGCCACCATAGCTTAACAACCATGTAAAAGAAGCGGTGAGAGATAAAAAGACATCTTTTAAAAAGTGGAAGTCAAATCCTAGGAGGAAAGTAGAAAGAAGCATAAACACTGCTGAATTAAATGTAAAAATGTGATAAGAAAACCCAAAAAGGAGTTGAAGAACAAGCTAGCCAAAAACTCAAAAACCAATACCAAAATGTTTTTAAGTATATCAGAAGCAGAAAGCCTGCTAAACACCAATGGGGTCCCTAGATGATCGAGATACAAAAGGAGCACTCAAAGATGACAAAGTCATTGAGGAGCAACTCAATGAATTCTTTGCTTAAGTCTTCATGACTGAGGATGTTAGGGAGATTCCCACACTCAAGCTGTCCTTTGTAGGTGACAAATCTAAGAAATCATCCAGGATTGAGGTGTCATTACAGGAGGTTTTGGAACTTATTGATACACTTAACAGTAACAAGTCACTGGGACCAGATGGCATTCACCCAAGGGTTCTGAAAGAACTCTGATGTGAAACTGCGGGACTCTTAACTGTGGTTTGTAACCTATCCTATAAATCAGCTTGTGTACCCGATGACTGGAAGATAGCTAATATAATGCCAATATTTACAAAGGGTTCTAGAGGTGAACCCACTAATTACAGACCAGTAAGTCTAATGTCGGTACCTGGCAAATTAATTGAAACCATAGTAAAGAATAAAATTGTCAGACACATAGAAGAACATAATTTGTTGGGCAAAAGTCAACATGGTTTCTGTAAAGGGAAATCATGTCTTACTAATCTATTAGAGGTCTTTGAAGAGGTCCACAAACATGTGGATCAGGGGGATCCAGTAGAAATAGTGTATGTGGATTTCCAGAAAGCCTTTGACAAGGTTCCTCACCAAAGGCTCTAATGTAAATTAAGTCATCATGGGATAGGAGGGAATATCCTTTCATGGATTGACAACAGGTTAAAAGGCAGGAATCAGAAGGTAGGAATAAATGGCAAATTTTCAGAATGGAGAGGGGTAAATAGTGGCTTTCCCCAAGGGTCAGTGCCAGGACCAATCCTATTTGACTTATTCATAAACAATCTGGAGAAAGGAGTAAGTTGTGAGGTGGCAAAGTTTGCAGATGATACTAAATTGCTCCAAATAGTTTAGACCAAAGCAGACTGTGAAGAACTTCAGAAAGATCTCACAGAACTGAGTGATTGGGCAATAAAATGGCAAATGAATAAATGTACAGTAATGCACATTGGAAAAAAATAACCCCAACTATACATACAGTATGATGGGGCTAAATTAGCTACATCCAATGAGGAAAGAGATCTTGGAATCATCAAGGATCGTTCTCTGAAAACATCCACATAGTGTGGAGCAGCAGTCAAAAAAGCAAACAGGATGTTAGGAATCATTAAAGAAGGAATAGAGAATAAGATGGAGGTCATCTTATTGCCTTTATATAAAACCATGGCATACCCACATATTGAATACCGCATACAGATGTGGTCTCCTCATCTAAAAAAAGATATATTGGCATTAGAAAAGGTTCAGAAAAGGGCAACTAAAACAATTGGGGCTTGGAATGGGTCCTATATGAAGACAGATTAAACAGACTAAGAGTTTTCAGCTTAGAAAAGAGGAGACAAAGGCGGGTATCTGATAGAGGTCTATAAAATTATGAGTAGTGTGGAGAAAGTGAACAAGGAAAAATATGTATTTGTTCCCATAATATCAGAAATAGAGGACACCAAATGAAATTAATGGGCATCAGGTTTAAAACAAATACAAGGGAATTCTTTTTCACACAGTGCACCTGCAGAACTTGTAAACCTGCGGAACTCCTTGCCACAGGAGGGAATATCCTTTCATGGATTGAGAACTGGTTAAAAGGCAGGAATCAGAGGGTAGGAATAAATGGCAAATTTTCAGAATGGAGATGGGTAAGTAGTGGCTTTCCCCAAGGGTCAGTGCCAGGACCAACCCTATTCGACTTATTCATAAACAATCTGGAGAAAAGAGTAAACTGTGAGGTGGCAAAGTTTGCAGATACTAAATTGCTCCAAATAGTTAAGACCAAAGCAGACTGTGACAGCTAGGACTATAACAGGGTTTAAAAAAGGGCTGGATAAATCCGTGGAGGTTAGGTCCATTAATGTGTATTAGCCAAGATGGGCAAGGAATGGTGTCCCTAGACTCTGTTTATCAGAGGCTGGAGATGGATGGCAGAAGAGATAGCTTGATTGTTACCTGTTCAATCCACTCCCTCTGGGGCACTTGCCATTGGCCCCTGTTGGCAGACAGGATACCTGGCTGGCTGGACCTTTGGTCAGACCCAGGAAGGCTGCTCTTATGTTCTTATGTTTGATAAGCTGTTGATTTTCACCCTTCTCTTGTGTTGTGTGATGTGCACTGTTGTCATGGCTGAAGATCTGGGCTTATATGTGTACATCTGTAGACCTTCCTGATCAGTGTCATGTATACAACATTACACTGAAGAAACAGCATTTACAAATATTCACCAATTATTCATCATCAACTGATATTTCCAACTTAACAATGTCCTTCAAAAATAAAATATAGAGATACCAAAACAGATACCATAAAAGCAACAGCACTAGGTCAGAGTTACGTTTGCTGCAATGAAATTTCTAGTGAGAGTTTTAAAAGAACCATTGTCTTTTTTTTTATTACTATAGAGAAGTAATATATTTGCATTACTTCTGTGTTGTTTTTGTTTTCATTGAGTTGGTCCAAACATTAAAACCAGCTCTATACTATGTTCACAACACAAACTCCGGCATGTTTCTGTTTTTAACTTTAGCGTTTTCCTACATAGTTCACCAGGTTGTGAATATTTACTGTGACCTCACTTCCCTCCTTTTTCTGGCCCCTGCTATGAAATTACAGACTTTAATATTTGAAAGAACCACCGTGACCATCTAACAACCCATGTTTACTGACACATCAACAGTACAGTTACTGTATCTGTTGCAAAGGTAAAGGAAAAAAAAAAAGGCCGTGTGAGCACAAGAAGGTGGGGTATGGGTTCTCCAATTACCATTCCTCACCATGGCAGCAACTGTAAGCCCTTAAATCACTGAAACAGCATTGCTAATTTGATTTCCCCTACATAAACAATCTATGCTAGGCTTTGAAGATCTTAACGAAAGCCTGGATAGGTTCAAATTGCAATAATTCATCTAAAAGCATAAGGTTAATTAATCTTCTATATAAATCAGTGTAAGAGAAGTTAATTAAAATGTAAACAATGGGCTGCATTGTCACTGATCACTTTTGAAAAAGAATCTTTGACATTCCTTGTGTAATGGATTTTACCTAACTGTTCCTAGCACGGGGTGTGGTTTGCTAAGAGATCACATTACTGAGTTAGCCCTTCTTTCACTTTTGAAAGGAGTATATTTTCCCCCATCCAAAGCAATGGCAGCTGCACAAACTTCAACTAGTCAAATGCAGTCAGAGCCATGTTTACTAGTGAGGCACTGAGTATTGAAAAGCTGTTAACCGTGAAATATTGTGAGAAAATTCTAGAAGTCTGAAACAAAATGAGAAGTGTCTGTGAGTGCTAGAAAGAGAGAAACAGGTTGTTTGAAAAATAAAAAAAGGCAGAAAGGATGCCAGTCAGTGCAAAGTGATTAACACCAGACTAGTTTATACTAACGGCTGAGGTTCCTTTCATGTTTACAAACTCCTGGCTTTCTGTAGAAGCATGTGGTGTAACAGAAGTCATTGAATTGAGGGGCAGTTAAAGAGACTGGGACTTTTCAGTTTAGGAAGAGGAGACTGAGGGGAGATATGATAGAGGTATATAAAATCATGAGTGGTGCAGAGAGGTTGAATGAAGAAAAATTAATTACTTGTTCCCATAATATAAAAACTAGAGGCCACCAAATGAAATTAGTGGGTAGCAGGTTTAAAACTAATAAAATAAAGTTCTTTTTCACACAGCACACAGTCAACCCCGGGGAATTCCTTGCCAGAGGAGGCTGTGAAGGCTAGGACTATAAGAGAGTTCAAAGAAGAGCTAGGTAAATTCATGGAGGTTAGGTCCCTAAAAGGCTATTAGCCAAGGGGTAGTAATGGTGTCCCTGGCCTGATAGGAATGGTGTCAGAGGCGGGAGATGGAAGGCAGGAGACAAGTTGCTTGATTGTTGTCTTCCGACCACCCCCTCTCAGGCACCTGGCACTGGCCACTGTCAGCAGACAGGGTGGTGGGCTAGATGGACCTTTAGTCTGACCCAGTAACGACCATTCTTATGTTCTTATGCCTGCTCCCAAACTCACTGTAGTTAAAGGAAAGACTCGGTGGGCTTTGGCTGGGACCCTAATTGAGGAGCTAGATCAAAACAGATTTGCCAAACACTTCAGGTAGTTTGTGGTTTACAGGGTTAATTTTGTTATTCCTGCTTTTCAGAGAAAATGAAGAAAAGATATGCCAAAAAGGTGGGGCAAAAATTCTGGAATTTATGAGCCTGAAGAAGGGAGGGGAAGGAAACTTGCCAAGCTATTTTTCTACTTCAGCGATGAATTCTTCAGTAAATGCGTGTCTTCTAAGTCAGTATATGCTCAAAACATTCATAAAGGTAACGTGAAGAAAAAAGCCCTCCATAGTAAAAATAATGTATGGTCAGACAAAGGCTGACAACAGATTTTAGCTTTGGCTCGTTGCTCCAGTTACACAAAATGCCAGCTTATTTTAACCTAGTGCATTGTGTATGTCACCTCACGTAACCTCCTGTACTACACCAAAAGCCACCAGGGTAAGCTGTGAGTGACCACTGTTGCTGTGCATTACATGGAAAAGTGGTATTTTCAGAAAATACTGAATGATGGGGTTTTGGAGTCACGAGTAAGGAATCAGCCTTAGGGTTTTGCTTCAACAAAAACATGTCATTATATCCAGGAAAAGGTAGGTTTTTACAGACTTACTTGCTCTATTATACACCGTCTGACATCATTGTTTACTTTCTGTCACTCCAATGCACAAGGCACAAAGACTATTAATAATAAAGTGTTGTTGTTGATGTTGTTGTTGTTGTTATTATTATTATTATTATTATTAGTCCATCATCAACTGTTTTCATATTTGTTCTGCAGTGTAGGAAAGAAGGTAAAAGAAAGTGAATGGAGAATATTCAGTATTTTCATGGACAAAACATTAATTTCTTCTCTCTGATATGTTTCCTTGTCATGTGATGTTTCATGCTCTGCATGACCTCTATGGTCAACACCACCTTATTAACCACCCAAATATAGTGCATGCTGTCTTTGTTGGGAAAAAACAAGTGAGCACGATGGTTGGCTAACTCCTAGCCCTTGCGTGACTACAAGTGTAATGATTCTTATATAAACAAACACAGTGGAGACTAGTGCTGGGCCAGATGGAGTGTGATTTACTGCCATGTATGTGAAATCATGATTTGACTCTACCATGTTCAAGCCTGTTCCTGTTTGCTTTCCCACAAAACATTTGTGTGACCAATTTTTGTTTGCATATACATTCGGATAGCTTTGATTTGTGCATGAATGCAAGAGTTTATCCAAGAATAAGCATATTTGTCCTGAATATGCTAAACATACTGCTTTTGTGTGTTTGGGACTGGGGTCATCAGAGGCCAGAAAATATCAGAGAGAGAGAGAAAGAGAGAGAGAGAGAGAGAGCATGATTTGTAGCCTAAATCCATGCCACTAAGTGATTAATCAGCAGGAAATGGCAGTGATGAAGAAAGGGTGGAGGGACTATGCAGGGGGTGGGGGAATCTCAAGGAGCAGACATTTTCCATGTCTCCTGAGACACTTTGAACATTTTTCTGCCTCATAGTATGAAGTAAAGTGTTTGGAGTGTGGACAAATGCTAGACAAGAAGGTCAGCATCCAGGCTCAACTACCCTGGGACCCATGTGGCATAGGGCCTTCTAGGTACCCAGTGAAGGACTGCTAGGAAGAAGGTAAGTCATCACTCCTCCTCTTCAGGAAGAGGTGGAGGGAGTGCATCTTTTCAATGAGACAAGACATGTCATAGTATTTCTTCTGTGTCAATTACTCTTGAGGAGAACGGGGAAGATCATGAGAATCACAGCAGGGTAAAATTCAGGAAACACTGACGCATAAGGATTACGGATGTGCATAAGTGATTGCAAGTGGGATCCCTTCTATTTGTGAGTTCTTTTGGCAGGAACTGTACCTTGTGTCTTGTTAGCCTCTGAGCACATAGTAGGTGCTTGATAACTAGCATTTCGTTCATTGTTTCTTTGTGTGTGCACAGGATTTGCAAACTGTTTTGTGAAAACAGCCCCAAAGTCAATATTTTCCCTGATTGTGTTTTTTGCATATTTTACTTTATAGATGACCCCTGGTTGGAAATCTCTGTATTTTGTTCTGCTGAACATCTATTGTTTACTGGGAAAAAAGGCAGCACATTTGTGTAGGCTGAGAGCCCAGGCCATGCTGGACTGTTGGGGGTGAGAAGTTAGATCACTAAGAAGAAATAAAGTGCTGTAACTTCCTGTAAAAAGAGGTGATAGAAGAGGAGTTTTGTATTTCTAGGTAATCTTTCAAGTAGTTCTCTAATTAAACAGATATGCCTTAGTTTAAGTTGCTAATACAGTTCTTACACTGAAGTAACTTTTCTCCAGTAAATGAATTTTAGTTCAACCCTCAAATTTTTCCCTCAGTGAGTGGTCAATGAAGTTACCCATAGCACTCAAATATTTGTGAAAAATAATACAAATGAGTAGAGTTCATTTTCTGATAGGCTGAAGTATTTGTGAAGAATGTTTCTCGCTCTTCGCATAACCCTTAACCTTCTGCCCAAAGAATTCACACACTGACAAACAGGCAAAGAGAAGGAGAAGTGAAAGAGAAACCACCCTTCTGTCTGGGGTTCAAATATATGGAGATGAGAGGCTACTCAAAGCCATAGCTCAGTAACAAGGCCATTGCTGTAGACACTGCTTTAATGAAGATAACTAGAACTTTTCAGATGCATGAAAACCCCATGTACAAGACTGAATCTGCTTTCCTAGCCTACTCCAAACAAGAAAAATGCTGCTTCCTGTCAAACTTCTCTTATAGCCTGATACACTGATGGAGTAATCTGCTCCAGCCACATTGCCCTGTGTGGTGAGTTCTTCAGCAGTCTTTGTCATAAGCCATTCAGCTGAGGGGGAAAGTTAACCCTATTGCTGCTGAGCACTGATTAGTGTCTGTATAGACAGTACTGCACATTCTAATTGAAATGTAATTGACTCAGGAAAGTTTGTGAGCGAAGAACACAGGCCTGTGGTGAGTGCCTTACATTGAACACAGGACCATAGTGAGCTCATCTTCACATAGATCCAGCTTGAAAAACTGCCTTTAATAATAACAATTAATACCCAACTCTTATATAGCACATAACACATGCCCATTGCTGTAATGGAAAAAAGCAGCTGCACTAATTTAAGCTTGTTGAGAGACTCAGTTCTACTTAAAAGAAAACTGCTGTGATTAGTTATAATACTTTAGATAGCTAAAGACATATTTGATAAATAAAAACACAGCTTTGCCCTCTTAAAGGGATTAGCTGTTCACCACAAAATTTGATTATTTTAAGCTGTCAGCTCCTAAAGAGAGCTCAGCCACATGGGATACATTTACTTAGGCTTGAGCCTGCAAACTCTTCTCTGCATGCTTAACATTACTAACATGAGTAGTCCCATTGAAATCAATAGAGGTAACCATGCTAGCAAACAGACTCAGAGGAGTGGCCGTGTGAGTCTGTGGCATCACAAATAACAAGCAGTTCTGTAGCACCTTAAAGACAAACACATCGGCTTTCATGGGTAAGACCCAGTTCCTTAGATCTGGGGGTAGAAAATTAATTTATGTGTTGGGGAGGGAAGAAGATGGAGAGAAAAAAGGGGGTTACTTGTTACTAATAGGATGAGTAGATGAAGCAAATTAAGTTAAGCAGGATGTGTGCAATTTCTGCTTATATCAAAGGTGGGGAAATTCTCTTAGTAATGCATAAAATAATTGAGATTCCTGTTAAGGACTAATTTAAAAGTGTCAAATTTGAAAATGAATTCCACAGACCAATGAACATCACACTGAGCCACTATAACTCTGCTACCAGTGCCAAAAGAAGGATTCTGCGTGGACTCCCCCTTATGGTAGTAATGACAGTCTAGACTTCTACACTGAATGCTTCCACAAACATGTGCAGGCTGACATTGTCAACAAACCACATCAAGTAACACAACCTCAGGCATGTAGAATGCAGTGCTATCCACAGCCTCAGAAACAACTCTGACATTGTAATCAAAGAGCCTGACAAAGGGGGTGCTGTGGTCATCATAAAGAAGTCAGACTAAGAACATGAGGTGGCCAGGCACCTCTCCAACACCTCCATCTATAGGCCTCTTTCCTCTGATCTCACTGAGGAACACTAAAAGGAATTATGTATCTGCTCAAGAAACTCCCTGCTTCAGCTTGGGCCCAAATCCACGTAGACATGCCCACAGAGCCCTGACCAGGCGTATTTTATCTGTTCCCAAAGATCCATAAACTTAGAAACCCCCAACATTCTATCGTTTCTGGTATTGGCACCTTTACGGCAGTATTATCCTGCTATGTTGACTTTCTCCTCAAATCCTTTGCTACCAGCACTCCTAGTTATCTTCAAGACACCACTGAATTTCTGAGGTAACTACATAACATCCATGATCCTCCTAAAAGCACCATAATGGCCACCATGGATGTAGAAGCTCTCTTCACCAATATTCCACATGAGGATGGACTGCAAGCTGCCAGGAAAACCATCCCCAGTGATGCCATGGCACATCTGGTGGCTGAGCTATGTGACTTTGTTCTAACCCACAACTATTTCTGATTTGGGGACAATTTATGCCTCCAAGTCAGCGGCACTGCTGTGGGTACCCACATGGCCAACATTTTTATGGCTGACATAGAACAACATTTCCTCAGCTCCCAACCCCTAGCACCTCTCTTCTACTTATGTTACATCAATGACATCTTCATCATATTGACCAATGGTAAGGAGGCCCTGGAAGAATTCCACAGGGATTTCAACAATTTCCACCTCACCATCAGTAGCAGCCTTGACCATTCCATACAAGAGATCCATTTCCTGGACCCGAAGTGCAAATCAACAAAGGTCAGTCACATTAATACATTAATATTTATTATTAGTATGGTTGCAGAGATGTGAGCCCAGTCCCTGATCAGGGCCTCTAGCTACTACCACAATTAAAATAATACATTAAGCAAACAGAGAAAAAATATGTGTACAATAGGAAGTTGGAACTTAAGATTTTGTAACCTCAGCAAATGTCAGTCATTTATTCTAGGATCCTTTTTAAAGCACTAAAAGGAATCATTTAACACACAACATTCAGCTGAATGTTCTGGGAGTGGAGAAAAGACTCTTCACCCACCCTGGATGGTGAAATTGTTGTCCCAGCATGTGCCACCAAGAGGATACATAATTGGCTATGCGTGAATTATTCCTTAAGGTTCCACCCATTACAAGGTTGCTATGCACCCTTTCTTCCTCCAATGCATCTTAAAGCACCCAAAGAATAAGCTGGAAGGAGTGAGATCTCTGATTTTTTTCGGATTAATAGGCTGTGTCTAGACTAGCCCCCAGCTTTGAAGGGGGCATGGTAATTAGGGCGTTGGGAGATTACTAATGAAATGCTGTGGTGCATATGCAGCACTTCGTTAGGCTAAATCTCCTCCGTGGCAACTTCGAAATGTGCAGCTTCAAAGTGCTGGATTGCATGTAGCCATGGTTGAGCCATGGTACTTCAAAGTAGTAGTAATTTTGAGGACTAAAGGAACTTCAAAGTAGCACGGTCACTTCAAAGTACCTGCAGCTGACCCGGGGCTACACACAATCTGGCACTTCAAAGTCTCATACTTCAAAGTTGCCATGGGGGAGATTTAGCCTAATGAAGTGCTGCATATGCACTACAGCACTTCATTAGTAATCTCCCAATGCCCTAATTACCAGGCCCCCTTCCAAGTTGGGGAGCAAGTCTAGACACAGCCATGGAAGAGCTTTATCTTGGTTGAAAAGAGGGAAGTTATGGACTTTGCATGCCTTTAGAGGTAATTTAGGTAATTTATAACTGGAGATGTGATAGATATGGAGCTTGACTGTATTAAGCTTCCAAATTTACCCCAAACTTGCCAAAACTTCTAAACAGGTAATGAGAAAAAGCTTTCTTCTGAGATTTCTGGCATTTTTGCTTCCCGTTCAAGATGGAATCAAGAATGCAAATGGGGAAAAATTATCTGAACTTCAGAGGGTCAAAATAGGTTGAGTTTGAGATTTATGAGTCAGTGAGCAACACTCCTGCAGTCCTGTGCCCGAACTTCTTACTTGAACAAAAAGCTACCTGAAGCTAAAGGGAATGTTTCCTGTGTAAAGGAGTCAGCACCAGGCCATTAATGGAATAGTTGCTATGTACTGAAGAAAGAACTTAAAAGGAAAAAAAAAAAAGCTAAAAATAGTGAATCCAGTTCCAGTATCTAAGTAGGTGTGAAAGGGTTTGTTGTTAAGGTCATAAGCACAATACAAACATGGATGTAATTGTGAAACAGACACATTACTAGCATTTACAGACTACCATGGATTTCCTTGCTTCTCTGCATATGTCTATTCTTGTCTTTAGGATTTTAGGTTGAGAGTTCACAATTGTGAAAACTTGGCTTCCATTCATTTTCTCATCCATGCTAACCGCTAGGCTTCCTGTCCATCTCTTGTGCTACTCACTCGGCCTTAGCACTACTTAGCCTTCCCAGAAATATTTTCAAAGCTCTCTCAACCCTAAACTAGGGGCAAAGGGAGGGAAAACCTCATGCTTTATATGGGGGAAAAAATCACTCTTGCGACAATTACAAAAGGTCTGCAGACACTCCCATAAATTCTCTGTAGCACAGAGAACCCCCTGTTCCTTACTGTGCAGCCAGTTTGTTATCCCCTGCACAGAAGCCCCATTGCAGGGGCATTCCACCATGAAGAAATCCCAAGAAAGGGTGGATGTAGAAATGGGGACAGAAGCCAATAAGCTTCAAGGTTGCTCTGAATCATTTCTTCTCAAGCAGCAGCAGCAACAGGAGAATAAGGGATGTACAATCACCCTCCCTTCTAACCTTGCACCATCCATAGTCCTGGGTCAGGAATGAATGAGTCCACCTTGCTTTACCTTTTGTTAGGAGCAACTACTGATCCCTGGGTTCTGATTCTGCCCTACCCCTGGCTATTATACCTAGGGAGGTTACATTTCTATAACGCAAATTGTCTCAGACACTGATGTTGCCTAGCTTGAGAAAGGGGGAGTTAAAGACAGAGATGTTAACTTATAATTAGGTTATGGGCAGATTCTGATAAAAACAAAAAAGTGTCCAGTAGCACTTCAAAGACTAACAAAATAATTTATTAGGTGATGAGCTTTCGTGGAAGTTCATCACCTAATAAATAATTTTGTTAGTCTTTAAAGTGCTACTGGACTGCTTTTTTTTTGGACAGTATATAGACTAGCCTGACTTTCTCTCTGTTACTGTGCAGATTGTGATATTGTACATAGGTTTCACATTGAAAAAGAATTTGGATATCTTTGACATTATTAATCATGGTGTGACAGGGCGGACAAGGCCCTGAGGCCCCCTGCTGGAGGTCTGGTGGTTATGTCACACCGTGTCTTGGAAAAGGCAGTAGAGAGGTCCTCCAAGCAGGTTAGATTGGCTGCAATAGAAACAGCCAATCAGGACCCATCAAGCCAGTATAATGAAAACTGTTGGGCCAGAGCCAGGCAGTTCCTCTTTGGAGCTCAAGGTGCACAGACTGGTTGGCTGAAGGAGTGGCACTAGTGTGGACAGTTCACTGTGAAGAGCTTATTGCAGACTGGATTGAGGTCCAGGGTAGGCTACTGTCGCCCAGGGCTTGACTGGTAGGAAAAGCTGCAGAATCCTGGGTGGGGTGATGATGAGACAAAGAGTGCAGGCACATGCATTTAACTGGGGAGGCTCACAAGGGGTGGTTGTGATTCCGTTACAGATGGACAATTAGGTGTATTTTTGTGGGTCGTTTTGAAAAAAAAATCAAATTACTGCATGATCAGCGTGACAAATTTACTTGAAAGTTATACCTTTTTCCTGTGTTTTTGTCCTTTTAGGCCCTGTTCTTGAAAGCTGTTCTGGAACCTTATCATGCCAAGTCCATTGACTTCACTAACTTCCTCCTGGGTGGAGGTCTACCCACATACAACAGATTGTTGGCTAGAAGCCAAAGCTCTTAGCAGCATGCCTTCCCTTATGTTTACACAGTCTCTAGCACCATGTGGGAGCCACCAGAAACAAACAAATTAATCAGGCATAAGATTAATTAATTCACATTAAAAACAGAGTCCTCACACCTTCTTCAAAATGTATTCATCTGACTCTGAAACGTCTAGTGTTAAAAGATGATCAGCTGCCAATCAGTTTCCAAAGTGAGTCATTCTGGTTTCCAAAATAAATTATTTTCCCGAAATATAAAATAAAAGTTCCAAATGTCCTAAAGTTTCTATAGAAAAATGGGCAGGAACATCAAGTGCACATAGTAAAAGAATTGTTTTCTACTCCTTCTTAAATCCCTCGTCTAGCCAAGAGGTGCTATGATGAACCTTGCTTCACCTGCCAAAACCAACAGAACTTTGTGGTCATGTTACCTCACAATTGGCTAATTCCCAAGGACAGTCCTAGCTCACAAGTAGCCCTTTGGATGGTCATTCCAGCAATTCATTTTGGCCACTGTTTCAAACTGCAGTGAGAATTCTTCTGACAGGAATTCTTTTCTACTGGGCAATGGCTCACTCACTGTGTGAAGTGAGAAAGTCCAGCAGGTTGTTAAGATTTATATAAATAAGGGCCTTGTAAGTTCAAAAAGAGGTTGGTATGTTTGCTCCTAGCTATTATTGATTTATCTTTTATATACAATCACATTAATTAGGCAGCATAAGTAAATGTTGATGTGTTCCCTTTCAATTGTCAATGGCTGAAATACAGACATCACAAGGGCGTAACCTCAGTATAGTTTCAATGGACTGAGAGAGGAAGTATTTTCTACTAAATCATTACGTGGGATGATTTATGACTTTTTTCTCACACAACTTTTTTTTTTACACTTTTTATATTGTGGTTGAGTATTTGTATTTCAGATCAAGGAAGCAGCAACCAACTTAAACAGGTAAAATTATTTAACATTTCTCTTGTGCTCTGCTTGCATCTCAGTGTAGTCATGGTATCACACAAACTAGTGCTGGGAAGGAACTAGCAGGGCTTTACTGCCTTACTCCAGTCACATGAAATGACTATCATGAAAATATGTCTACATGGTGGGAATAAAAATAAATACGTGGAAACCAGTCTCAGAACCTGACTCAACAGAGTCGAGCCTGTGGACCTTACACTCTCTGGTGCTAAAAATAAGTGTCCCATCAATGTTCCCACTTGGATTGGAGCCTTCCTAATTTCTGAATCTGAGTCATTTGACCCAAGCTTGGAGATTTATTGCCACTGGGGATTTTTGGCGATGTGATCATAGTGTTAAAAAAGGTGGCTACTTACACGCTTGGCTCAGTAGCCACTGATACTGTTACAATCATGGCTATTCCTAAGCTAACTTTTCTGTAAGGAAGCTGTTATACTATGTTTTCCCAAACAAAAAGAGCAAGCATGTGATTTCAATATAGATGGCTTTTATTTTAGATGAAGGAAAAACAGACAAGAAAGAAGAAACTTAAAGGCCATATAAAAGAGTGCTCTTTGTACATGTGTGCATCCCTTGTATTCAGCTGCAGCATCTGTGAGAACGAAATAGCTGGTCAGTGCAAACAGAGGTCTAGCAACATAAAGGCACAGCACAAGCAGACACCGCTGTTTCATAGCTACATGGAACACGAGTTAAAAGAAAATTATTCCTTACCGTAGATGGTTTTATTTGCTGCATTTAGTGTACGAATCAGCAAGAGGGGTAGCCTGGACTGAGTATCCCAGCATTAAGCACTAGTCTTTCCCATAACAGCCCTCTCTGCCAACACCCTACATGTTTCTCTATGAGATAAAAAGTAAGGGATATATGTGTAATAGTAGATCACTATGGCAGAGATGGTACATAGGGTATGCATTCTGCTACCTTCTTCCTGTTAACAATGCATCTACATCCTTTTATTTTGTTTTTTAAATTGTAGCTTTTCATCACAGCAGCGGAGCTCTGAGTTAACCTTTGTAGAAACTGCTTCATGTTTACAATATAGACAGGTTTTGTGTTATGCTAGAAATAGCCCTGTGGTGTCACTGTGATTTTTGATGGGTTTTGAAAAAAGGGCATTCATTCATAGTCCTCCTTCAGTATAAAAAATATTTGACCAAGCTTCATAACAGAGAAAGTTCAGTAAACTAAATCTTGCTAAGTCTGCTCTGTGGTAAATGTGCTGACCAGTCATTTCGCTCATCCAATGTATCTGTGACTCAGTTAGTCTAAGAGTTTCATCTGCTGGCTAACATTAATATTAAAATTCTGTAGCATGTAGGTCAATCCATATTTCTGGACATGGCAAAATGTAACAGTTATTCTAACAGTTTATCCTATTCTCTTTATCTCAGTTTTCTGACACATCTTGGCTACGTCTACACGTGAATGCTACATTGAAATAGCTTATTTCAATGTAGTGACATCGAAATAGCCCTCCAGGGCTGGCAACGTCGACGTTCAACATTGACATTGCGCAGCACCACATCGAAATAGGCGCTGCGAGGGAACGTCTACACGCCACAGTAGCACACATCGAAATAAGGGTGCCAGGCACAGCTGCAGACAGGGTCACAGGGCGGACTCAACAGCAAGCCGCTCCCTTAAAGGGCCCCTCTCAGACACAGTTGCACTAAACAACACAAGATCCACAGAGCCGACAACTGGTTGCAGACCCTGTGCATGCAGCATGGATCCCCAGCTGCAGCAGCAGCAGCCAGAAGCCCTGGGCTAAGGGCTGCTGCACACGGTGACCATAGAGCCCCGCAGGGGCTGGAGAGAAAGCGTCTCTCAACCCCTCAGCTGATGGCTGCCATGGAGGACCCCGCAATTTCGATGTTGCGGGACGTGCAACGACTGCACGGTCCCTACTTCGACGTTGAATGTCGAAGTAGGGCGCTATTCCTATCCTCTCATGGGGTTAGCGGCTTCGACGTCTCGCCGCTTAACGTCGACGTTAACATCGAAATAGTGCCCAACATGTGTAGCCGTGACGGGCGCTATTTCGAAGTTAGTGCCGCTACTTCGAAGTAGCGTGCACGTGTAGACACGGCTCTTGTCTTTCAAAACAAAAAGCAGTCAAGTAGCACTTTAAAGACTAGCAAATCTTGTCTTTGTTTCTGAGCCTTAAATATTAAAAAAAAAACAAAAAACAAGAGAAAAAAAACCAACCTTGGAGTTATCCCTGACCCCAGATTTTCTTTTTTGTCTCCTTCATCTCTAAGGAGATCTGTAACTCCAACTGTCACTACTTCAGCAGCATTGTCAGAAGTTGTGTTTCCTTTTGTTCGTCTCTTTTGAATACTTGATTGATACTTTTCCCATCTCATCTGTTCCAATTGCCGCTTATTATGGTCCTTCTATATCCTGACTTTGGAAGCATCCCCAAAAAGCTCCATCAAATCAATCTGCATCACCAAATTTATACCTCTTAAGATCTAGCCCAGAGTTTGTAAGCATTTGTTTGCATTTTCAATGGGTATACAATTCAAATGGATCCAAACCCTTTATTTGCTATTAATGGACATTTTTCTTTGATGAACTTTTTGTTCACATAAATATTTAGTGAATGGCTACTGTTAATCTCAGTGCCCATATTTGCTTATAAACAGAGATATTTTTGTGCAGACAGGAGTATTCATTGCTCGTAAGTCCCTAATTATTATTTGTTATACACCTGTTAAGTTTCAGTCTTCCAATCATGGTACAGAAGTTATAACATATGATTGATCTGCTCAACCAAAACTCCCACCCTGCTAATAAAGGAATCATGAATACTTGTTGAACAGTCTGTGAATGACCTATGAAAGACTGAAATTTATTTCTATAAACTGTCAGGCAAATTACCTGTGATACCTTTGCAGAATTCAGGCTCCATTTGTAAGTGATTTATTAACAAACAAACAAACAAACAAAAAAGGTTCAGGCGGAATTTATTTCCAATGAGCATGTTTGACCAGTTCTTTACACAAAGTTCAGGTTTCTAACTAGGAAGTACTCTCTCATTCTGGCCCCTGTAATCTGCACCCCCAGGAAGAATACTTCCCTAGCTTCACATCTCTTGCAAAATTGGCTTTTTACTTTGAAAGCTCTCCATTGTTTTTTTTTTTGTTCATTTTTTCATTCTAGCTTTCTAAACTCATATCCACCTATTTCCCTACTTCGCTCCATTTTGCTCCTCCTTCTTTTGGGCTTTCCCCAAGCCCTAGTGCTTTTCAAAAGGATCATCACAGCAAGGTAGCTGTGTTAGTCTGTATTCTAACAAAACAAAACAGCAGTTGTGTAGCACTTTAAGGACTAACAAATTATTTTTTTAGTCTTTAAAGTACTACATGACTGCTTTTTTGTTTGTTTTTCAGAAGAATGGCATTTTAGTCCTCCTACAAGAAGGCTGATGACCAGAAAATCTGTGTGATGTCTTGGGAAGGGAGAAGGTTGTGGATCTCCTTTTGGGGAGAGACAGACATAGGGAAAGACATATAGACACTTTTAGAGGAAGACACATAGACACCCTTAGAGAAAGACATGTAGACACTGTTCTCAAACTGATCAAGGGAATGAATTACACAAGCTCATCCCCAGGTCATTTAGATCTCTTATGCTGAGTAATTAGGTGCTGTCACTCCTAGTGGTTGAGTCCTTTCCTCTCTTATAGGAACTTATATGAATCTTCTCTTTGGCTACGTCTACACTGGCAGCTTCTGTCAACAGAGGTCACTGTTGACAGAGAAACCCCGACAAAATTTCTGTCGAAAGATTGCATCTACACACAAAAGCAGATTGAAAAAGCAATCCGCTCTTTCAACGGAGAGCAGCCAGAATGCCGTGTCCTCTTGACAGAACAGCTGACTGGGAGCTCTGCAAGCAAGGGTGCCCTGGGAAATGGAAGCCCTCTCTGTCGATAGAAGTGCCTACACGGGCACTCTGTTGACAAAACAGTGTTGACCGAGGCACTATACCTGACTGGGAGAGGTATAATGCTGCTGGGTGAACAGCTGAGTTTTGTCAACAAACTCTCAACACAGTGCTTTAACGTTGTAGATGCTCGGAGTGTTTTGTTGACAAAATCCCAGTTTTGTTGACAGAAGCTGCCCATACAGATGTGGCCTTTGTGTTTAGTTACAAGGTATCCAACATGCTAAGTAGTTTATGTCCCTTGCTGAGTCTGACAGCTTGGAAGTTTCAGCTGGTTCTGTGCATAGGACTCTGCCTACTAAATATGGCAGATAATTGGTGCATGTCACACCAGAGTGACAAGGTTTACGTTTGTTCTCAATCCATTTAGAATGTGCACGGTATATGTCCAACGTATACATCCACAAAGTAAACACCCAGAAGATCTCTAGGCCAGAGAAATGGGTTTTACAATTCGTGCTGAAGGTGGTAAGATCTGTGGTAGGTCTCATCCCTTCCTGAGGTTCTTGTGGCTTCTTCACTGACACAGGTGGACAAATAATACTATTTCTGTAACTTCTTTGCAGTTACTGCTTTAAGTTCATCTTGGAAATAAGATTCAAATACAATTGTGTTTTTGTTAGACTTGTTTTCTCTAAGTATTCTTGTTTTTGATTTTTCTATCAGTGATCTGTAAATATCTATACACAGTTTGGTTTGGATTATCATTCTGCCTAATCTGCTTATCTAGAAACCTGGCCTGGATCCATCATCCAACAGGAAACATTGGGATTGATCCTGCAGTCAGGCAAAACTCCCATGGGATGTTTGTTTGAGTGAGGACTGCAGGATTGGGGCCATTATGTGTGTTGTCAGAGGCTACTGGCTCTTCATCCCTATAAACACAACGGTAGTTTCAAGCACATAAACACTGATTCCAGCAGGATTACTCAGATGCTTTGCAGGTAAAGTGCAGGAAAATTAAATGTGCTTTTTCCACTTTAGACCATCAGATCATATTAACAGCATGTAACCTTTGGTTATGTCTGTAATAGGAGTATGTGTTTATTCTGTGTCATAGCTTGTAAAATCTAATCCTGTCTTGTAAGCATAAATAAAATCAAATCTGAAAATTGCCAATTTATGATTCAGAGATGTAAATATGTGTATGATCTAGTGACACCCAGGGCCAAATGTTTGGAAGACCATAAATTTGGCTTCTATTCTTTGCAACTGCAACTCAATGTGCAGTTAATTGCTGGCCCAAATGTCATTTATGCATGTAACTATCAGAACTTCAGACACAGTTAAATTATTAGCTAAGTGGCATTTTTTGCACCTGCACTAGGTTACAGATGCAGAAAATAGAAAGAAAAAAAATGACCCATAATGTTGCCCTTTTCTGCCTACTGTGTGTTTTATGATTGGTACTAATTTTGGTTCTATTACTTTTGGAAACAGTTGGAGAACATGATATTGAGTTACAGTAGTCAAAACATTATTCCACTGATGACAAAGCAAAGCAAAAAACCTCAGTGTTATTTTTATTTTGGTGCTATCATTGAAGACATAAAAAAATAAACTACTAATAAGGGACAAGTTAGAAACCAATATAGAGAGGCAAATTTGGTAGCATACTGAATGTTACATTAATGCTAGATATACAAAACTGTGCCCTTGCTAAATGTGCTGCATTTTTCTCAGAATGTTCTTGTTAATGGCCACCCTCTCTTCCCCTTCATTTTACAAGCCAATGGAATAGGATCAACACATTGTATATCCTTAATGGGCATAACTGATGACAGGATTAAGGCAGGGGTGTTAAGAGCCTTCAAATTTTAGAAAAATGTCCACATTTGCATTGTTCCACCATGTCTCCTTCTCATTTAATAGCAGGAGAAAGGATTTAGTTTCTATACTGTGAGTATTCTCCCCTCATTTCCCAGAGACTGGCTGGCTGCAGCAGTGACTGACACTTTGGACCAACTACACAGCTCATTTTTAAGAAACAGTATTTGCAACAGTATTTTGCTGAACCATTCCAAATTAGTTCTATGCTGTAGCTCTAAGATAACCATGTTAATTTTTAACAATAAGAGTAATTACCCACTGAAAAAAATTTGCCAAGGGTGTGGTGGATTCTCCATCACTGGCAATTTTAAAATCAAGATTGGATGTTTTTCTAATACAGCTGTTCTAGGAATTATTTTGAGGAAGGTCTGCGGCACTGTGCTGTAGAGGATTCAGGTCTAATGATTACATTGGTCCCGTCTGGCCTTGGAATCTACGAAGGAGTACATCTATGAAGCAGCACAGGGGTTGTATGCTAGCAGTAAATCTAGGGGTAAATCAGGATTAGAGGGAAACAAAAGCAGCATAAGGCTGGGGACAGGGACAAAGAGGATAGGTTGGGGGAGGGATGAAAGGGCAGAATAGTCATTCTTAATCCTTCCTTTCCTCTCTCTGGCTTCTCTCCCACACTGTGTGCCTCTGACTCCCACTTCTTGAGATGCTCAAGTAACTCTTGGATCCTGTGGCCCTACCTCTGCTGTGAAGTGAAGGGACTAGGACAGGCTTGCCAATGGCAGGGGAGGGGACAAAGAGAGCAGCTGTCCCTGGGCTTGGCTTTTGAAGAGGGCTTGGAGCTCCAGCCACCATCACTGCGAATGTAACAGTAGTGGCTGGAGCTCTGGGACCATTTGAATTTCTGTGGCAGTGCAGCTCCAGCTGTGGCCAGCTGAGAGGGTTGCCCAGCACTGCAGTCCCTGTGTTCTTGAGGGCCAAACGCCATAAGCCACGCCCCTTTCACTATTGGCCCTTCCCCATCCAGGGTGTGGAGCCAGCCCCTACTCTTACCTTGCCCTGGGGCCTGCAGCAGCTCTTGGCAGTGCTGGAATAGGCTCTAGTTTCTCCCCACATGCTTCCCACTGGCTCAGGGTACCATAGGGGGAACAGATAAATGACCATTTCTCAATAGTGAGAAACATCATTCATGAAGCTGCACAAACTCAGCTTTGGTGGAGAAAAGGAAGTGCTCTGTTGGGAGACCGTAGGAGACAATGAGTTATGTCCTGGATCATCTACCATGTAGTGCTAGTATTCACATTCCATAACCCTTATTATTGACCAAGGCCTGATACTCTGTCCTAGGTGTAATGGCAAGTACTTGTTGAACCTCTGTCACCTAGCGCTCTCTGGTCTGGCAACATTCATGGTCCAACATGATTTTAGTTACCTGGATGTCCATTTATCATGCATGTAGCCAAATTTCCCATGGTCCCACAAAGTTTGTTTATAGTTATCAGTTCTGGCTCTCAGTGTTCTGTGCTGTTATTTAGCTCTAATTTACTTGTAAATGGCTTTTAAGAGCCCGGAAAGCAGTGGCAGTGTTGGTAATGTGCTAGACAATATTACCCGTTTGTTCGGCAAATTCTTTGGGTTAGCACTGGTCAGGTCCTGATGGTGCTGGACTAGAGAGTCTCACTCTGTACCATTGGTTCCAAGTATAGCTGGAGCAATAGGCTGCACAAGACTGCCTTGTGCAGAGCTGGGGATAGAATGTAGGTTTGCAGTGTGGGAGATCCAAGTCACATTTATTCAGCCTCTCTGCCTTTCTGAAAGGCAGGTTCTGGAGGGAGTGTTGTCCTTTGGTTACAGAAAGCAAAAGCAAACACAGGTTTGGATTAGAGCCTGTGAATCCTAATTCCAACATTGCTCCGCTGTCTAACCAATACTTGTCAAAACTACTGGTTAAGCACAGGTCTTGTACCTCTGGTGGCTGGTCTACACAAAATAACATCATACCACTTCCACCAGTTATTCAGGTCAAGTGGTATAGGTCTATGCTGAAGATATAGAGATTATAATTCAGCTTCCATAACAGCTTCTACCGTATAGCTTCTACAGTAAAGATGAGGGCCTACAGAAAACATCTTCCTTCAATCCCTGAGCAATGTCCATCCTGTGCACTAAGTGGTACAGAGGTCCTGTGGAAAAATAGCATTTGATCATCTAATTAAATATGTTATCAAGATGGTTGGTAGGTGGGCGTTAAATTACAGTGGCACAGGGCAACCTTAATTCTGTCATTTCTCAATTGAGAGATTTCAACCCTAACATTCTTTTAAAAGTACATTCTAGTATCATAAAATTTATATCAAAAACTCAGGTCTTGTTTACCCTGTTTTCCTGGAAGATACTGTAGACATAAAGAGAAAAAGTAGGACTATTAGGAAGCCACTAAATCCTGATTAACTGAGAGAAGAGATTTTGATTCAAATTGTTTAAAACTCTTTGAAGAAAATGGTCCGTTTATTTTAAATGTTGACACTCTTTTTGTCTTTTAAGTGCTGAGAAAGTTCATAGTGTGTTCTGATACTGAAAGTGAATCTTCTCACAAAACCAAGGGTGACCAAATTTGAGATCCCTGAAATATTAAAGCACAAAGCAAGTCATTTAAAAAAATATGTTTCAAGTATTTTGTAAATTACATATGTATAAAAAAGAGGCATAAAACCATTTTTCCTTTTTCAGGAATTTTCAGTTGGAAGGTACTTACTGAATTGCACATATTTTTGGCAGTGGATAGATTTCAAATTTAAACTGCTTCTTTAAATAAAATTGCGTTTTTGTTTATGTTTTTATTACCTACAGCAATTGAAAAGAAACATCACATCAGAAGGTTAAAAGAACACACCTATGGACAGTATCTGTATGTCCTCTAATAGAACTATAATTTAAGTAGAATCAAACTTCTCAGATCCAGTCCAGGTAAAATATACAGTTTGTTGTTTTGTAGGTTAAACAATGTGGCTGTGTCTACACTTACATTCCTCTTTCGAAAGAAGCATGCAAACGAGGAAAATCAAAAATGTAAATGAGGTGCAGATTTACATATCTGGTGCCTTATTTGCATATTCTTCTTTCAAAAGAGCTGCTTTTGAAAGAAGAAAAGCAGTGTAGATGTGGCTCTTTTGAAAGTAAACCCCATCTTCGAAAGAATCCTTCTTCCTAAAAAAATAATAAGAAGAAGGGTTCTTTTGAAGATGGGATTCACTTTCGAAAGAGCTGCATCTACACAGCTTTTCTTCTTTCGAAAGCAGCTCTTTTGAAAGAGTATGCAAATGAGGTGCCAGATATGTAAATCTGCACCTCATTTGCATTTTTGATTTCCCTCATTTGCATGTATCTTTTGAAAGAAGAATGCAAGTGTGGGCAGACACAGCCTGTGTGTTACTTTTTCGAAGGGGGAACAGAAGAGGGGAAAGAGAAGAAATTTATTATATGGTATTTTCCAAGTCACATATAGCAATTTCCTGCTCTTCCTGACCTTCCACCTATAGCTCATACACTCACAATTGCTCACACCTGTTATTTTTCAAGTGACCCACATGCAGTGTCGCACTGGAGGCTTCCATGGTTCTGGCTTGCAAAAAACACAGCAGATTCTGTGCATCCCAAAGCTGCCCAACCATTTCCCTTTATTCCCAGCACTGAGACACCAGTGTGTGTCTTTGAAAGAGAAATGAGCTAGAACAGGGGTGAAGAATCTTTTTTTAGGTCAGGGGTCACTGACCTGTAGACAAATGAATTGATCCCCAACTGTGGAATATGGGCTCTGGGAGGGTGCAGGAGCAGGCTGGGAAGTGGGGGGTCTGAGCTAGAAGCAGGAGGGTGCAGAAGCTAGTAGGGTGGAGAAGCAGGCTGGGGGTGTGGGTCTAGGTGAGAGGAAGGGTACAGATGGGCTTGGGGGCTGGAAAGGAGAGGGCAGGATGTGAGAGATGGTAGTTGGAGGGAGGGGCAGGAGTAGGGTACAGGCAGGGAGTCTGGGCAGGAAGGGGATGCAGGAGGAGGGTGTGGGGTCTGAGCAGGAGTGGCTGGAGGGTTTGGGGTGTGGAGTCTGGGAGGGAGCGGGTCAGGGTGGGGGTGAGGGGTCCAGAAGGGAGGAGTCAGTAGGGTCAGAGGGGGTCTGGATGGAAGGGGGTACGGGAGCTGTCTGAGAATGCTGGGTCTGGGTGAAGGAGGTGTGACTTACCTTTGCAGCACCCCCTGATGCACATGGCTCTGCACCTCCTCCCCCATGCTTCTAGGCACCACCCTCTCCTGGTCTGATTGGCTGGCTGCAGAGGCTGGAGTCACTTCCTGCCCCCCAGCCACTGGCAGAGCCTATGATCTGTATCTGGACTGAGCCTTGCCTGACCTGGTACATGAGGCTCAGAACACCAAACCCTCCACCCTGCTGTGGTCTGATGCCATGCAGGAGAACCCAAGCCTCGGGGTCCAGATTCAGAGAAGCCGCGGTCCAGATCTGGCCCACAGGCCAGGGGTTCCCCACCCTGGAGCTAGAAGATCATTCTTCGATGAACATGCCAGATATTATGTCAGAATCGCTATGTCTAGGGACAGATTAAGGGGACAATGGAGATGAATCTAACAAAATTACTTGTTTTTATTTATTATTTCAAAAAAGCAGTTTTCCTGGTGCCGGAGTTTTTGATTCCTGGCCTGTTCTTTCAAAAGAGCAAGGGCTGTGTGGACACTCTCTATGGAAAGAGCAGATCGATCTTTTGATTCCCTTTTTTGTGTGTGGATGTGACCTTTCAATACGTTTTTTTCTGGAAGATCTCTTCTGGCAGCACTTCTTTCAAAGGATTGCTGTAGTGCAGACACAGCTAAATTGTGCCACCCCGTCATGGGTTAGTGCTCTTCATTGGGGAAGGTCCTGGGCAAGGTTCTCCCAAGTGTCAACACTGATGCTGCACTTTTTCATGTGTGCCTTCACCATGTCCTTATATTGCTTCCTCCAGCCCCCAACACTCCTCTGTCCTTCCTCCAACTCTGAAAAGAGAATCATTTTCGGGAGGCGCTGATCAGACATCCGCACCATGTGATCAGCACAATGAAGTTGTGGGTGAATGATAATAGCTTCAGTGCTGGTCATGTTCCACTCTTCCAGGACACTAGTGTTTCTGCACCTTTCCTCTCAAGAGTTATTTAGGATTCTCCTGAGGCAGCGTTGATTATATTGTTCAAGTGTGTTTGAATTATGCTTGTACTAGTGACTGTGCATGTCGCAGTACCTACGTCTTTGCGACCCCTGCAGAAATCTTATTTAAGAAACCCAAGCAGGTAAGAAAGCAAATGAGGGAAAGAAGGAGAGACAGGGCAGATAGACATTCAGATGAAGATAGAGACTCAGAACAAGCAATAAAATGAGGCCTGGCGTGGAGGACATGGCCAGAAATATGGCACAAGGCTTGGAGGGGGACAGGGAAGGATGGAAAAGATACCACACATGCCTATATGAGACTGAGGATTTGGCCTATATATGTTATCTGCAGAAGCACCTGTAGAAGCAATATTCAATGCCAGGCCAGATACTCAGGTAAGGTTGAACCTCTCTTGTCCACCACCCTTTGGATCTGACTGAGGCTGGACAAGAGAATTGGGTTGACCATGGAAGGTCAATGTTTTCTAGCACATTGCCAACACTTCCACTGCTTACTGGGCTCCCAGAAGACATTTAGGGGTAAACTACAGCTAAATAACAGCACAGAACACTGAGAGCCGGGACTGGTGGTTGTAAACAAACTTTTTATGGGAAACTTGGCCATGCTCACGATGAGTGCTCATCCAGCTAAATAAAATTGAGATGGATTACAGAATTTGCTGGATGAGAGAGTTCTGGATCATCAAAAAGGTTCATCCTGTACTGTGAATTGGAATAGCTGTATTGGCTTTAATTGAGATATACTGATACACATTTGTTGAGCATCCAACCCATTGTTTTTTTTTGTGTTTCATTACTACATACTGACAAAGAAGCTCACAGACTGAGTTTGTGACTTAAATTGACTCAACATTGAAAGAAAAAAAAACAACTTAATCATTTCCTCTTCTGGAATAATGGTGATGAGAAGTTTGAGTTCCAAGGCTTCTGCAAATACAGGGAGCAAAGTGATCACGTAATATTCAGAAATGTTAAATCGCAGCATCTCATTTGTCTGAGCTTTTGGGAGCATCAGAGTAAGACAAGAGTTTATGTAAATTTATTAAATGTGATTTCAATTATTGTAAACCTGACCCTTAATTTTTTATCTTTAAACAAAGAAATTAAAACTATTCTATTGTGTGAAAACTATGTGAAGTGATTTCTCCTTAAAGAACTTTCTTTGTTCATAGATCACTCAGCAAGACCTAATATTTTCTGAGGCCAATCCTTTTCTTTCTAACCTCTTTTTCACAACTTTTATGTTCTCCACTTGTCTTGCCAGACTTTTGAGTGTTGTGAGGGATTTTTGTTTTGTTTTGATACCTTTGACACTAGGAGTCAAAATTTCCAGACTCTACTCACCCTGTGCCAAAGGGTTAAAGAAAAGACCTGGCTTGTTCGATAGGTTTTTCCATGCTTTTACAGGTCTGCAGTATGCACATCCAAAGCAGTAAAAACGAAAGGCACCAACTTGGAGATTTGCTATGATTTTTCCATCTTCGTCATTGTATGAGAGTTGTCTCTACACCCATTTTACAGTGGGAGTAGCACAATGAAGGCAGCTCTCCAAATAAATGTTTCCTTAGCAGAGGGTGACGATACATTTTTCTAGTATCAGAGGGGTAGCCGTGTTAGTCTGGATCTGCAAAAGCAACGAGGGGTCCTGTGGCACCTTACAGACTAACAGAAATGTATGAGCATAAGCTTTCGTGGGCAAAGACCCACTCTGTCAGATGCACCTGATACATTTTTCTGTCAGTCCTTTCTCCCTCTTCCACCAAATATGTCTCTTTTCTTCTTTCAACAAAGGTGTGAATGTTGGCTATTAAAAAATCTTCACATGGGGTCTCAAGTGTTTTCCTGGTTTTTACTATTTTCTTTCCCAGTGTTGTGGTTAAACATTTAAGCTTACCAGCCAGTGTTGTGAGCTTCTGACATTCTGCCTGGTCTGAGGCTGTCTTGGTTATACCATTAGTGTGCCTCACAGGATGACAGATAGAGGCTCTCCCCATGACTGTCTCCCTCTGGCTGCACTGTCACTGTAACACCGATTTGGAGTGAAGGGTGCGGTCTCCTAGCTGTAAGTCTTAGGAAGATACCTCTCCTCTTTCAACAAGTGATTGCAGTCTGAGACAAAAGAAGGGGAAACAAAGCAATCCTGCAGTCCACAAAGCAGTCAAGCCTCATCCCACTGTTCTGCACAAGTCAAAAGCTAAATCTCTTCATAAACGGAGCTGTGTCCCTAACCGTCTGAGTGACTGAGAGCACAGGATGAGCACCATGGCCTCTAATGGAAAGCAAAGATGGTCTCTCTACCTCTGCAGAGCATCCAAGCAGGAGAGATCATTTGGCTCTGTGGCACTGGAGAGCTCCATCTTGGCTTTCCTCTGCATGCCACCTTTGCCTGGGCTTGGATCCTGCCTTTTGAGATGCTGTCCTTATACAGGTGTAAAAAGCATCAAGGTGCCATGGGAGATTGAATGCAGGGGAACCTTTAACTCCTTCCCGAGTGGGGTGGGAACCTTCCTCACCACAGAAGCCCACATCATTTCTATCCACTTATTGGAAGCAACTTCTGCAGCATCACACACCACATTGTGAGAGAGATGGTGGGTTAGGTAAACTTTTATTGGATCATCTTCTGTTGCTGAGAGAGGCAAGCATCTGAGACACACACAGAGTTCTTCTTTTGGTCTGTTGCAGTATAGTTGTAACTGTGTCAATCATTGAGGGGCAATATATGGGAAGAAATATACCTTCCTAGACTGCCTGAAGTAGAACTCTCTGTGGCTTAGAAGCTGGTCTCTCACCAACAGAAGTTGGTCTAATAAAAATATTACCTCACCCATCTTGTCACTAATATCTTGTCACTGACACAGCTACAAGCAGACTGCATGCATCACACATTGGCATGCTTATTTTGCAGTGTCATACTCAATCAAATCTAACATTTACAAATTACTTCCTCTGTGGCACTCTGCACCACACTTTAAAAGCCAAAGAATAAATTTGTCAAGTGGATACGGTGATTATGGCTTCAATCAAGAGAGAAGATCATCTCATTTTCATTTTGCATATTTTAATTTTTCCCTTGTGGTTGAACTTGCTTAATTCTGCAGCCATAGGCTGTGTGTGGGGAGGAGGGTTTGACTGATGGGGAGGGGATATGCAGGGTATTAGTTTGGAAATGACAGCCAGTACCTTGTCTGTTAGTAAGAGAGTCCCCAAAATAACTCTTGTTTGATCCAAAATAATTGTTTTCAAACCATAGCCTACTGTAAGGTTGTTGCCTCTGTAGTGGGATATATACTTATGGGCACTAAGGACTAAGAATGCATTTTATGAAGTTTCTGAAGCTGCGTTCCCAACAGCAATAAAAATGTGGTCTCTCCTTTTATTCTCCTTTTCTATCTGAAAATGTAGTCAGCTTTTTTCCCCTTATTGCACCAGGTTTGCTGACACTCTCCTAGTTTTCCCATTTAAAAAAAAATACAATGAATGCCAGGAAAATTTGCCAGTGTCGCCAGCAGGTATGAACTCCATGTGTCTTCAGCATTCAAGAGATCAGAGAGGCAGACATCTAATTAAAAATAGGAGGGAGAACACAAGCAGCTGGTAATTATTTTGCCAGTTAGAGTATATTACCAGACCAGCATAGCTAAATTGTGCTTTTAGCTATCCTGCGGCTAAGCATTTCTAAATAGAGATCCCCTTCAATGTTACCTTTTAGGACTATTTTCTTCTATGAGACATTACTGTTGTGTATGAATAACTTCACATTTCATACATTATTGTAGTGTCAGTACTTTTTAATGGAGGCTGCTCTTTGAAAAGGCCATTCCATCCTCAAACAGACAGCCCCAGCATGTCCTTCTATCTAAAGTTCTAATGCTCTGATAAATAGAACAAGTGTCTGAGTACTATTGAAAATAGTAACAAGCTTACAGTTTTTGCTTTTAAGGAGCAGGGTGGGACTAGAGATACATTAACAGATGTTTCATCATATTCACATATTTTCCATATGAGAGATCCTCAGACAAGCAGCTGTCGAGTTAGAGGGGGAGAACAATGTGAGCGTCTATGCTTTGGATTGGTTTCTTATCTTCTTAATGTGGGGCTGATTGTATTTCAAACACTACTGCCACAGGAAAAAAAAAAAGAAAAGAAAAAAGAAAGAATGAATGTACATTGTTTTAACCCAGTCATTTTCACTGCCAAATGTGAAGAAATGATAGCTATTGTACTTATAGGGTTCCACTGAAGAATAATATCATTTGAGTAACAAAAGGTAATTTCAAAAACACTTTATTCTTTTTATTTGCAAACCATTTGGGATTCAAAAATAACCTAGCTCAGTACATGTACAAATTACCCAGGGTAGTCATTTTTCAGTATTACGGGTCGTCTCTGAAGTAATTCAAATTAATGGCCTATGGTAATCCTTTTAATCCTCATTGTTCATTGGGAAATGAGTCAATGAATATTTGATGTCATTTTACTGCAGTTCCCTAGTTTCATCAGTGAAGGTTTCTTTTGTTGAGAGAACTCGGATTATAGTCTACTCCCTGCACCCAAGGAATGTTCCTTAACTTCAGTAATTCTCATCAGACAGAGTGACACATGTGCCAGCTGCCAAGCACATGTGGATTACAGCAGAATTGGCCTGGAAATGCTCAAATTCACAAGTACAGTAAACTATACCGTACATGGTGTCTTATTTATTAGGAACTTTACTAGACGCTTTCATCATAATTCCCTTCAAAGTGGTCCTGAACACTGCATGTCTGTCTTTCTTTTTTTGCATTCTTTATTACCCTGCAATCACAAGCTGCATTAGTGACACGACACTTAATACAGTAAGAATAAACCCTGGAGTCATAGTCAACAGAGCATTTATGTTGCATAGTAAATTAACTGATCTTGTAATATTAATATTAGAAATGGCCTCAACCAAGTCACAGGATGTGGACAACTGGATTTAAATGTTGCAGCTCAGGCCTGTGTCTTGCTAATTTATAACATTGCTCATATAAACTTTGCACTTTTTAAATAGATAAATATGTAATATTACTTCACACACACCTCAGTATCTTTACTGTAGTGATTACCCAGAGGAATACGGCAGATGCTGAGATAGCTGTTTCTCAAGTGAGTTAAATGTGATGGTTATGGGATTTTGTAGAACAAGAGATTTTATTTCCCCATTGCTCTTGTGAGAATGATAGTGTAAAGTTCTGAAGTGCGGAGCACTTATGAATGTCTGGCACTAATTTTGTGTGCAGACGTGAGAACATTGTGCTCCACACTTAAAGAGGTATTGAATAGTCACCACTAAGGTGAGCAGGTACCCGGTGTGTGATGGAGAGGTCACACGTAAGCATGATCTGCTCCTAGCTCCTCCTAAATTAGCTTAGATGGTTGCTGAATGCCCGATTGTGTGACTGGTTCATTTAGAAATTAGAACATTTTTGATCATGGATATTAAAGCTGGTAAGGCTTAAGGGAGGCTGCTTAAAGCTTCTGTTTACACCATAGAACTAATGGAAAGTTTGGAGCTTATTAGAACCAGTACTTTTGACAAGAACAGGCTACCTATGGGCATAACTCCCATGTAATAGACCTGGAGTAGGTGAATGACTGAGCTCTATTTGTCTCCTCATGCGCTAACCTTAGCAATGGCCTGAAAATATTTACAGAAGAAGCCAAAATCTCAAATTTTAAGTCAAAGACCAAACTGATAAAACTGACTTATGGATGTCTGCCCCTATCCACCATAACTGGTGGAAAAAAGGTTGGGTAGAGCAGAAGAATTACCTCTCATATCTGGCTGACAAAACTCCTGCTAATTCACCCCAGCATTAATTTTGCTTTTTTGCAACCGTGTTACACTAGCAACTCTTATTGAACTTGTGATACAATGTAATCACCGAATCCCTTTCCACAGTAGTCCTTCCTAGGTGGTCATTCCAATTTTGTATCTGTACAACAGATTTTTTCCTTCCTAAGTGGAGTACTTTATATTGGTCCATATTGAATTTCATGCTTTTTACTTCAGACCATGTCTCCAGTTTGTCCAGGTTGTTTTGAATTTTAATCCTGTCCCCCAAACCACACACCACCCCTTCCAGCTTGGTATTGTCCACAAACTTTATAAGTGTGCTCTCTATGCCATTATCTACACAATTTATAAAGATACTCAACAGAAATGGACTGAGGATCAATTCCGGTGACTGTGAGCCACTGATGACTACTCTCTGGGAAAAGTTTTCCAGCCAGTTTTGCATCGACCTTGTAGGAACATCATCTAGTTTTAGTTCATTAATTTATGATCAGGTCATGTGAGACAGTATCGAAAGCGCTACTAAAGTCGAGATATGCCACATTTACCACTTCTGCAATGCTTGACTCCATGTCAGTGCCACCTGTCAGCTCACACTCAGGTGCATGTCTGTCAAGCAGCAGTGTCTCTTGTCCTTTTGTGTAGTTCTGAAACCTGGGCCACCAGAGATGCTAATTTGTCAGCTTGAACTCTTTTGATATGAAACAGCAATGGCATATTGAAGGCATATGGCGGTTTCACCATATGCATAGCAGGAATTCAGAAAATGGTTTTCTTGACCTCCTCATATCCTGATATTTCCATGTAATGCAAACAAACAACTCCAACCCTATTAGATATGTGCAGCTGCTGTTTCTTGAATGCCTCATTGCCCCATGAGGAAGTATGCTTTTTGGGGGAACAGTAACCTCATTGTGGAACAGTAGCAGGTTTATGCAACCACAACTGCCTATAAACATGAGTGCTGTATTATATTGCTTTCAAAATATTACTATTAAAGTGATATTGAACTCAAAATACACCCACATAAACAAGAATTAAATCTGAAAGAGCTCATGCTACATTCTGTTTTATCCCTGTACATCTGAAACAAGGCATTTTAAGATAATACATTTTGGGCCAGATTTTTATATCCTTACTTGTTTTGGTTACATAGTACCCATCTTTCTCTTAAATCACTGCAACTATTCCTGGGATAAGGCATGATTTAACATAACCTTATCAGAATCTGTCCCTTTGAGCTCTATTTGAATTCACAGCTGCTTTTCCCATCTGTCCCAACATTATATTTCAAATATAATTAATAAAACAGAATTAACCCCTACATTCTTCAGCATGGCTTCATGTCACTTTAGGATGACCTTTTGTCCAGTAATCAGTAGTAAGGGTAGTTGAAGTTATCATTAAATACATTAGTTATCTGTCAATAATGAAGCACTGTTCAATCCACCATCACTGTGCAGGGAAAGAATCAGTGAGGCAACTATAAGACAAAGACAGGCGTCATTAAAAAGAACAAATACAAAGCCACATTTTATTGCTAGCTGTAGTACTCATGGTGAATTTCTGTCTTCTGAAGGGCATAAATCACATTCACAGATTAAACTAATTTTCTGTGGCCTGAAGGGGATTTTCTCGATCCAGTCATTAAATTTTTAGTTTAACTATTTTCAGATGTGGAAAAACATGTATGCAGCAGAGATGCAAATTTTTATCACAACCCTTAAAAAACTCATTCCATCATGTTTCTGGGATTAAAGATCTTCGAGCAGCAGACAAATGAGATAATAGGGATATAAAAGTTTAAAAACCCAGTGATCCACAAAGTTTGATTCACTATCAGTCATGCAAAGCAACAGTCACTGAGACTGTGCCTTATGACGAGAAGTCTTTTCTTTTCATTCGGACTTTGCAATTGAGTGCATGTGGGTTCCTGGTTTGTACTTTATCAGTGACAGAACAGACAACCCTACGTTCAAAAAGTGAACCATAAGTTATAGTTAACAGCAGGTAGTATTTATTATTTAAGCATTTTGTAGGGTATCATTTCAACCTCAGTTGTGCTAGTAAATTATTGTAGCTATTGTATGTTACAAAGAGGATCATAATTGTTAACAGTGTTGACTCATTGTGATCCATGATAAAGTCATGTTATCTGTTGCATCTTTTTCAATATTTCCTGAAACATGAGAATAGTATCTTAAAAACCAAAGATATAGCCTTAAAATGCTACCTTAAATACTATGTGCTCTCTTAAAAATAAGAGTATCTAGCAACCCACACAGATTTAATTTGTAAATCGTTCATAAAAAGATTTAAATAAGGGTGTCAACTTTGGTATAAATAAAATGAACCCATCTGAAAACAAGAATAATGTTTCTTACAATTCCTTGTTCAGATAGTTATAGATATGAACTAATGCTTGTCCCAGGTGCTAGCTTTGCTTTTAAAATATTCACTGTTTTTGGTCTAGAATAATATTTGTTTCAATACACCATTTATTTAAGAGTAATAATTCTTGATTCAATACAGTGCAAAACATCCATTACTCCTGATTCAGGAAAGCACATATTTAAACCCATCCCCATTTAACCAAAGAATTTAGGCATGCACCGAAATATATGCCTATACTGAAGTGTATATATTGGAGTGTTAAATATATACTTAAATTTAATCTTAATATTTGTAAGTCCCATGTGAGAAGGTGCCTTGCTGAACTGGGGTTAATTAAGGATGATATGCTAGTATATTTTGGTGCTATCCAAAGAAACTTATTAATAATAATGACTAAATGTTCACTACTGTTTTGGAGAGCCACATCCTCGATACACAAGAATTGCTGTAGTGGATCAGGCCAATAGGGTGACCTCCTCATCTCCACTCAGGCCCCTTTATGCTACCTAAAAGGATTGGAGGAGCGTAAAGGACCCTAAATTTCCTGTATATGAATGGGAGATGATTCCTTACATGCATGTACTATGCAAGATATCTGTAGGTTGACTGTTGATGATCTTGCAGACTTCAGCATGGGGCCCTACTGTGAGAAATGTGAAGGTGAGATGGGGGCAATCAGGACAGTGCTGCAGCATGTGGTGTTGCAGAGATTTTGGACATAAGTGAATGCTGATTAAGCCAATTATGCAGTTTCTCCTATTACACACTGGGTAATAACTGTTGCAGGGTTGATGGGTCTGGAGAGCAGGGTGTGGATCTGGGATTTAATGCATAGGCTCATACCCTCTGATTGGATGGTCCTGTATGGATTTGTTCTCCAGCTCTTGAGTGAATCTTTAAAAAAATGTTACAGTTGCACATTCATCCGCTTCCTTACAAAAATGATCATCACCTTTTGTTTACATCATCATGTTTTTGCATGTGATGAAACGGGTCTTTGTCCATGAAAGCTTATGCTCCAAAATGTTTGTTAGTCTATAAGGCATCACAGGACTTCTTGTTGTTCTTCAAGATGCAGAATAACACAGCTACCTCTCTGATACATGTTTTTGTAAGTCACTCACCACGACAAAGAAAGCATTTTCACAGATTTTATAGGTTCTTGTTTTGTTCGGACAAGACCGTGTAAGTAGAATAGGCACAAACTAACTGGACTCTAGGGTCTGTAAATTAACTTTATATTAATAATACAGACATTGAGGGTCCAGTCTTGCAAACCAATATATTCCCATGCATGAAGTCCTATCTATATCATTAAATACATTTGCACTGATAACTAGGGTGACTATCCATCCCATATTGGTTAAGACAGCCCCTGGTTTTGGGCGCCAGGAAGGTGTCCCAATTTATTTCTAAGAAGGGGCTAATTGCCCCGTATTTGCTGGCTCCTGGCTCCTGGCCAGGAGCTGCTGCTACCCGGGCAGTCAGGTAGCAACCCTCCCCTGTAATCTGGCAGCCCCCACAGGGCAGCCACTGTCTGAATGGTAAGGTGACCATCTTTCCTGTTTTGGCCAGGACACCAGCTCATCCCCCTGTCCTGTATTTGGCCTGGAGAGGGGATGGTCGCCCTACTGATAACGCTCTCATCTTATTTGGTAGGTTGACACCAGATGCTTGGAAATGGTGTGTCAGTTGCTCTTTGTCCTTTTGCTGTATTTTCTGCATGCTTATCGATTCACTCTCGTGTACATTTGTAAGTAAACTGGTCCATCAGTTACATTTCTCTTGCTTCTGCTGGCAAGCGCGCATCTTTGTGTTAGTGAATTAGTGCAGTATATTTTTTTTCCACTTTTTCTTGCCAGTTGTCGAAAGGAAGAGCAAATGGTCTAATTCCACTCTCACATTAGTTTAAAAATGAAATAACTCTTTGGACTTAAAAAACAGGTATGTGTGAAGCTGAATCTGCCCAAATTCTACAGCATTCACATAGTTTATCTACAATACAGATTAAAAATGCCTTATATTAGAACGTACATTGGGGAAAAGTTTTCCCTTGAAAGTGCTCCAAAACTGTAACCCTTTCTTTAAAAAGTCAGAATAGTTCTGCCTAATTGGATTAAAGTCAATTTGATGAAGAGATGCCTGAACCAGTTAAGTCTTTTGTGACGGAAAGTGAAGTAAAACAAAAACACCGATGATAATAGTCATGGTTTCTATCAATGGGTTCACATATGTATTTAACTCGAAGCAGATGCTTTTCAGCATAAGCCATTGTTTTATACTTGCATGTGATAATGTTTTGATGCTTTCTTCTTAATTGTAACATGATGTAATGGAGTCCTTTCAGTGTGTGTGTGGCAAATTGCTGAAGATTCTGTTTTTCCAAAAATCTTTGGTAAAATTTCTCATGGCCCTTGGTCACTATTGTTCTTGACAAGCAGATGGTTCCTTTTGAAACACAGAAATTCCAAGTAAGCATTCTAGATTGGTGGTTTTCAAAGCGGGTTGCAGAATGTCAGGGCCTGGGTCACCTTGCTGTATGGTGGGCAGCAGGGATGCTAAGGCAAACTTCCTGCCTGTCCTGGCAGTAGGGACCACCCTGCACCTGGAAGTGGCCAGTATCAGGTTTAGCTCTTAGGCAGGAGGGGGCAACACTGCTCTGTGTGCTGCCCTCATCTGAAGTACAGGTTCTGTACTCCATTAGCCTTTGTCCGGCCAATGGGAGCTGGTGGAATGGCATCTGCAGGTGACAGCAGTGTGCAAAGCCACTTCCATGCAAGGAGTTGGACCTGCTGCTGGACACTTCCACCCCACAGCTTAGTTCACCATGCCACAGCAGGGAGGAACTTTGCCTTAGCACCCTCATGATGCTGGTGACACTGCCGACACTGTTGTCATGGGTAACGTCTACACTATGAGATAAATTTCATTTGTAATAAAGTTGATTTTTAACCTCGTTCTTATGAATTTGAATGTGAGTGTTCACAAGCCTTCTCTAAATTCTGCCTACCATTTCTTCATACCAAGTTTCTGCGTCCACATTGCCCTATGCAAGTTTGACAGTATCCCACAGGGCCCTAGTTCTGGTTGCTTGTGGGTGTTCCATGTTAGAATCCCAGAATGCAAAGCACTGTCCCAGAATTCAGAGCACCCAGTAACAGAATTCAGGCCTCCCCCAAACCTCCCTGGGTTCCCTGTGCCACGCTTTCCCTGCAGATGTTGGTGTAGCAGTGGGCAGCTGTGCTATCAGCCCTGTGAACCCCCACCTGGTTCCATCAGCCACGTGTCCACTGCGAATGTTACCATAGTGGTGGGCAGCTCTGCCTTCATCCCTCCCTGTGCCACGCATCCTCTGTGGACATTGGTGTAGTAGCAGGCAGCTGTGCAATCAGCCCTATCCACCCCCACTCAGTTCGAGCAGCTGCATGTCTAGAACTTGATATTTGGAGGCCTGGGAGTTGCAGAATTCGAATTCAAATTCAAATTCTAATTCAATCAAAAATTCATGGGATTCCTGTGATCTTCTTCCTGAGCACCTGGATGGAGAGCAGCAGAGAAGGAATCAGCCATAAATGGAGGATCACCACGTAGCTTTGTGGGATGCATATGGGACATGTCTGGAGGCTAATAAATTCGAATTAAGGACATGGCACTTCTACACTAGTCTTTATTCGAAATTTTAAATTTGAAATTGACACTATACCCATCCGGTAATATCACCATTTTGTTATCAGTATCAGGGCTCACTAATTCAAGCTATTTACAATGAGGTCAGTGACATTTTAATATCGCACTAATTCCTTTAAATTGGATTTTATCTAATAGTTTAGATGCAGCCTAAGTGTCTTGTTCCTTTTTAGAAAACTGAACCTCAAGAGTGGCTATGCATGACCGATTGCCTTGCATGGTACAGCTGCTAGGTTGGCAGTTTCCCAATCACTTTGTGTTTGAAATGTAACATTCATTCCCACTTGCTGTGAGGGTAACTGTTTGGCATTCTGTCACATTATTGCTTCTGTTCTGTTTTCTTGGATGAGAGGTTTTATGTAACTACCACAAGATTAATTGTCTCTGACTCAAGAAGTTTGGTAGATGTTGGCACTAAGGTTTTGGGGACAGATTTTTGAAGGTGTTAAGTACTTTTGAAAAGTTGACCCTTTGCCCATCTCCCTGGAAGAGTAGGAACTGATTGAAAGTGTGTTGTGATAAGCTAACAATAATAAATAAAATTGCTAGTCTTTTAAAGGTGCTCCAGGACTACTTGCTTTGTTTTGTGAGTAATAATGTTTGATCATTTTAAGCTTATCAGGCTTTATTACACTTTTGACTTTTTATACTGTCTCCTGCTAATTCTACATGGTAAGAATTTGGCATGATCTGATAGAACATACATGTCAGAGATCACCATCTAAAGGAGCCACTTGTGATGTATGTTGTGGAAACGGGAAATGATTTGGGGGAGTCTTAACTATTTTGGAAATGGGCAGTTCATGCATGATATAGGCTTCAAATTCCTTTTATTCCAGCAGCTTGGTTCCAATATTTTTAGGTGCTCTTGAAAGTGTATTTGCTGTTCAAATCTCTTGTTTCACATTTAGGCTATGTCTAGACTGCAGGCTTTTGTCGACAGAAGTTTGTGTCAGAAGATACCTTGTGACAAAACTCCTGCCAGCCAGCTCATGGCCAGACATGAAGACACATTGAAAGAGCGATCCTATCTCCAGCGGCCAGACAGCCCAGGTGCTCTATTGGCAAAATGGACACCCAGACCCATGCCAGCCAGGGTTGCAGGTCATTCAGTTCCTTCTGAAAGCCAGTGCTGGAGTCCTGTGGCCCTCTAGAAAGCCTTTCCCTGCCCCTGCTGCAGGCTTGCCTACACCTGCGAGGGACAGCAGAGCTCTCACAATGTTTGCTCTGCATTTGTGGGTGCTGGTCCCTGGGTGCCATGCTGCCAGAGCGGCCGCTGGGTTTTAAGTGGTCCCACACAGACATGCTGGGCTTGTGCTGAACTTTCTGGCATCTGCCTTTGGGACCGTTGTCCTGGATATGGGAGGTACACACCTGCACCTGCCCTTCTCTCCCTGCCCGCCCTCAGTGCCCAGGTGGCTCTGGGGTCTGAAGGCACCACACCTTTTTGGATCAGTGGAACTGGCTGGTCACGGAGCAGTGGGATGACCAGCATTGGCTCCAAAACTTCTGCATACCAAAGGCCACATTCTTGTGCTCTGTGTCTGGCTTAACCCCACCCTCCAGAGACATGACACCCAGCTGCGGCCCATCACACCCATGGAGAAGTGAGTTGCAGTCACCCTCTGGAAGCTCATCACCCCTGACAGCTACCAGTCCGTGGGCAATCTGTTCAACTATTGGGGCCCTCCTCATGGAGGTAACACACCCATGGCCTGCGGTTCCCACACAGAGGGAGCAGCCCAGCTCAGTAAGTGGGGTTGAGAGGTCTGAGGGGTAGAGGGCAGGACACCCCCAGTGGGGGCCGTGGGCTCACAGCCCTAGGCTGTCCCCACCATGACCCCTCCATTTGCTCCTTCTCCCTTCCTCAACCCCTGAACAATAAAGGCAGATGCTTGTGTAATGAACAATAACTGGATTTACTGTCAAAACCATGTACAAAGTGAGGTGAAATAGATAAGTGGGTTCATCTGCAAACTATTTACAAAGTGCGGGGGGAAGATGGCTGGGACTATAGGGTGAGGGGGGCTTGCAACTTGGACTTGGGGTGGGGCTTGAGACAGTGGTTGGGGGGGCTCAGATTATGGGGAGTAGGGGGCCATGTACTTGAGGAGGAATGGGACCAAAGTGGCATCAGCTTTGGGATCCCCTCTTGCCATGCATTCAGGGCCCCCATCAGGGCTGGCCTGGGACTGGGAACAGGAGGGGTGGCAGTGGGGGCTGGGTTGCTAGGGAGGAGGAGTGGCTGGTGGGCAGGGGGAGCTGGGGGGCCTGGGACACAGGGGGGAGGGGACATGGCCATCACTCAAGGGAGCAGGAAGGGGTCCAGGGCACCTTGCAGAAGGGCAGGAAGGTGCAGGGTGGTGGGGCCAGCAGTGAGCAGCTGGGCCAGTGTGTTCCACCAGATGCTTGTGACAGAGTCACAGCAGGACATCCATGGATCCCAAGCCTATGACCGCCACTCCATGTCCTCCTGCACACGGTGTGCATGTCCTCTGAACGTCCTTAAGAACGGTGATGTGCTTCTGCGTTAGGTCCTCACGGACCCCCCCATCTTCTCCTGTGGCTCCAGGGGCAGTCTGGTGGTGTGGGTGGTTTGGCCTGACCCTCGCTCAGTGTAGGTCCAGCTCTATGCAACACGAGGAGGGAGAGATGGTGAGTCGTTCATGCAAAGCAGCCCCTGAGACTGTGCCCCACATCTTGAGCAGCGGCCAACACCTGTTGGACCAGGGGATGGGGATGTCCCAGGAGCAAAGCCATGTGTGGCTGAGCAGTGGGCCCTGCCGCACGGGGACTCTGCAGTGCTTCCCCAACTGTGCTGACTGCTGCGCCCCGCTTCCCAGTTGATGGGCTAGCAGTTATGGGAGGCGTCTGGCCACAGAGGGGTAGCCTCATGGATGGTAGGTGAGCCAGGAGCAGCCTGGACCTCCCCAGGGTCCACTCACACACTTGTGGCTTGCAGTGCTGCCTGCGGGAACGGGTGCTGCTTTGCACCTGCAGGCATGCCCATATGCTGGGTGCTGCGCACCTCAGTGTGTCTGGGGTCAAGCTAGCACCCTTGTGGCTAGCCTGCTTCCAGTCATGGCAGGTGCTGGGATGACACCCCACGGGGCTTGACACTTGTCAGGCCTCCTGCGAGACTGGAAGCAGGATGCTACCTGTTCCCTGGGGCTGTCAGCTGGGTACGGGTGGTGCACATGCTGGGACTGCAGCATGGGGTCCCGGCTGAGCAATGCTCACAGCCTGCCCCATCTGCACCCATCCCCCACACCCTGGGGTGGGTGACAAATGGGGCACTCGCTGGAGGAACCCTCAGCAAGGCCAGAGGAGTTGACAGAGGCATTCTTCCTTGTGGCGAGCAGGGTATGGCCATCAAAAAACCTGCTCCATTCTGTCAACTTACATTCAACAGAACACGCTTCACAATCTGGCTGCAGTCTAGACATAGCCTTCATGACTATTGCTATGTCCATGATCACTTTCTAGGCAGTGTTTGCATAATGGTTACTATAAATTGGCTCCTAAAGATTTATGGAGTGTTTCTACCCCTGCTGATTTCTACCATAAACACAGTAAGGACATCTCAAGGACAGCCTGACAGAGAGACTGTGTTGCAATACATGTGTTAGTAATTCCACTTACTCTGATGAAACTTCTAGTGAAATCACTGTGACTTTCTGCCTAAGCAAGGACAGCAGAATTTGGCCCAATATATGTATTTCTTTTTGCAAAATAATTCTAGGTAAGAGGAGAGCAAATACCCCAAAAGTAGGGAAGGACTTCATTCTGGATGCAGATGGGGATTGTCAGAGAGCAGTGTTGAGCCATCACTAAGGCTGCTGAGCAGGCAAAATGAGTTAGGAGCAGGTGCAGCAGGCAGGCAGGTGGTATGGCAATGACATGATGCCAAGTATCCAGCATGGAGCAGCAGAGCTGTGAGCGATAATTTTTCAAGGGAACCTTCAGAACTGTTTCTGTCAATGGCAAACCCCGAGGGCATCTCTGTGCTCTTACTGAAAGTCGAGTTATGCTCTCAAACTGAGAGCGGACAGTAAACATAGCATCACAGGGTTCCATGTGTGTTCTCTCGCAGTAAGTTCCGTATCAAATTTGCCCAGTTTATTAAAAAAGGTGTTTTTCTAAGTGACAGCCCTGCAAACTCTTCTGGTATGGGAAAGACAAACTGGGCTATAATCCGACATTTTTGCCTGTAATAAAGGTTCTTAAGACCAACTGAGTTATACACTGAGCAGCATTACTGGCTTGAAACTACACCCAGACTGACACCTCTGTACTCTATGCATAAGAAGGAATAGACTTCTGTTTGCTGTCTCTGAATTGTGTTGTCTCTGGAGGGCCAACAGTAGTACAGGGCAGACACACATTTTTGTGATCTTAAATCAGCAGCTATGACCTTAAATACACACAGGGAGCCTTTCTACTGAGTAAAAATGGCAATTTTTATGTAGTTAGAAGACAACTGTCCTTGAGCATCCATGGGTAAGTCACTGCTCCTTGCTGACAGGCAAAGTACCTGAAAATTGTAATAACTCTCCAGGCATTTAATGTATTGTGCTTGACCCTGGTCATATCCCATCTCTGTCTGACCCCATCAAACTTACCCTTCATCACATCTCCCATCAACTTTGCCATGTAGCCTCTACAAGCTCCATGCCAGTCCCAAGCCTGGATGAAGGAAGGGGGTTGGTCAGACTAGCGTTGACACGCTGACCGTCAAACAACAATGCGAATGAAATCTGATGCCAGTACAACTAAATGATAGAAGATGCTGGCTCAGCCGTCGCCTTGATAAACAAGATCCGTGATACCAATTGAATGATGGGGGTTGGGTTGATAAGTTAGCTACCGAACAGCATAGTGGATGGTTCGAATAGGAGAGGCGGACCCCACAGAGAATGGATAGATGATATAGTAGATTGGTGCGGGGTTGGTCTACAGAAACAAAACCACTCCACACTGGACAGAGAAAGATGGAAGAAAATAGCGAGAGAGGCATCAGACACCAACGGGTGCTGAGCCCACAGTTATTGATGATGATGATGATGATGATGATATCTCCCAACCAGGGCTGTCATGTCAAAAAAAATGCAGGGGGAGGGAATTTTATTAGTATGTACAACCTTATATCCTGCAACATCTGGGGTCACTGGCAGAGGAGCACAGAGATCTACATATAGGAATGGGGAGGTGGCCCAAGGTTGGGGGCAATGCCTTCCCCCATCATCCCATGGCAAATGATGCTCTTGTTGCCCTAGCTCATTTTATTATGCATGCACTCTTGCTAGTCATTGTGTCCAGTTCTGTGGGAGCTTCTCTATATGTATTCTGGGCTAATACAGAGCTCTCTGGCTGATTATGCTGCATTTCTTTCAGCAGTGATTACAGTGGGCTCGGTTGCAGCTTAATACAGCAAGGCACGGAACTCCCCCATCCTCCTGCCGTAACTCTAACTCAGGTTTGTTGCATGTAGTTGCAATGACTAGCTGAAAGATCAGGGGATAGGCCCACATGTGCTTATAGAGAGGGAATGTTGTCCAATCTTCTGAGAACAGACTTGAGACAGAGGAAGTCTTAAATTCTGACTGTCACTGTCTTGCTGTGTGGTTGTGAGCAGGTCTTTCAGTCGCTCTGCTTTTCGCTGCCCCTTCCCTTACAGTGGAGTTAACAATACTGCATTTTTCTCAAAGGGACGCTTTGAGGACTCTTTAATTAATATTTGTAAAGCATTTTGAAGACGGAACACATGACATAAATGCTAAAATATTAGTATTCTTGGCCTTTTTCCGTACCATTCTCTGTATGATCAGATGTCTAAAGGGAGGCAGTGTGTTTTCATGTGCAACACAGATACTTAGGATTTGTGTTTTCTATCCCCAGCTCTGCCACTGCTTTGTCATGTGATTTTAAGTCATTTAAGCTTTCTGGGCTTCAGTTTGACAATTTTGTAAAATGAGCATCACAATAGTTATCTAATGTTGTGAGGCTTAATTCACATTTGTCAAGGGCATGACAAGAAAGAGTCTGTATAAGTGAAAAGTAAAAAGAGTAAGAATGATTATTTTATCATTGTTGTTAATTGCTGTTTAAAAATCAAGACAAATTATCACAATATACACAGCTCAGCTCTAGACAAAGAAATCCATCCTTGATTGCTTTAGATCACATACCAGGTAGCATTTATCATCTAGTGAACTCTGTGTGACTGGCAAATAAAAAAAAAGCGATGGAGGGAAAATGTGGATGGTGCAGTTCTGTTTTCACCATGCACTGGCCAATAAATTATGTCTAGACTTTGTCCCTTGATCACTGTGCACAAGGTCTGGACTGAAATACCTATAATAAAGAAAAAATCACAGTGGGAAAAGAAACAGGGTCTTCATTTCAGCTTCCCATATAACATCTCTGCCAATAAATAGCTTTGCTGTGGTAGCTCAGCCAACAGGCACTTTTTGAAAACTTGTATTGAAGCCCAGACTTTCATACAATACCAGAGTTCACTGACGTGCCAAATAGTTTTTGGGTAGATAGCACATCTCCCTCTGGATCCATTCCAGGGTTTCCTTAGGCAGCAAGACTTCATACAAAGTATTTTACATAAAACCTTCTTTAGCCATTTCTAGTTTCAAAGTCAGAAACCAAAAGACTTCATAAGTATTTGACTATCAATTTTTACTGCCCGTGCTTTCTCATTAGTCGCCTCTAGTAGCTGAAGTAAAGTAAACGCTTTGTTAGCAGGCATCTTGGGGGAATATGGGGTGCTGGTTAGTTAAATATTTTGGTTAAATAAAAGTTGGGGCTCTGGGCTGAGGTGGGGGATGGGTGTAGGAGGAGGCATGGGTTCTGGGCTGGAGTAGGCACCAGGAATGAGAGGTTTGAGGTGTTGGAGGGGGCTCCAGGCTGTAACTAAGGGCTACAGAGTGTGGGAGAGGGTGCAGAGTTTGGGCTCATGTAGAAAGTTTGGGGCTCCAGGCTGGGGTGCAGGGGGGTTTTGGGGTGCTGGGTCTGGGTGACACTCCCTTTGGGTGGCTCTCCACAAGCAGCAACATGTTACGTCTCCCCCTAGCTCGCAGAACTTCTAGGTAGGTCTGTCCACTCCCTCTGCCCACAGGTGCTGTCTGCAGCTCCCACTGGCAGCAGTTCCTGGCCAATGGGAGCTGTGGAGCCAGTGCTTGGAGTGGTATGGGGGCAGCATACAGAGCCCCTGTGGTTGTTCCTCTGCCTAGGAGCAATATGGACGTTTCATTACTTCCCAGGAGCCATGCTGAGCCAGGTCAGGGGCAAGAGCCATGCAGAGCCATGTAAGGATTGTGCTGGCCTTGCACCAACCACTGGATTATAAACCAGATTTGCAAGGCAGATCAGAAATGCCAGTGTATAGTGCTTTCCAGTTGGTACAGGGCTGGATAATATGGTTTCCACTGTGTAATAATTTTTGTGAGGAGAATTAGTTTTATGCATTTCGCATTACCTTTTTGGCCTGAGTCCCAGCTTTTTGTGCAGTGCCGTTTATGTCGGTGCAATATTATGTCTCTAAGAAATTGTTAAATTTTAAGTTTCACAAATCCAAGAGGCTGCCACCTTTTTGCAGCTGTACTTTGCAAATCTGGGGCCATAAAATGAATTAGGATGGGACGAAATCTGAGTAACTGCAACTCATTCCCTGATTTATACCAACAGTGAGGTACAAAAAGATGCAACACACTCAGAATTAAGTGCACAAGTGAAATGCAGATAAAAATTTGCTCCTGGAACAGTGGGACCACACTTTTGGTAAATGGACTCTGTGACTGGGTGTACATATCACAGAATCACAGGTCTGGAAGGGACCTCAGGAGGTCCTCTAGTCCAGCCCCCTGCTTCAAGCAGGATCAACCCCTACTAAGTCATCACAGCCAGGACCTTGTCCAGCCAGGACTTGAAAACCTCAAGGGATGGAGAATTCACCACCTCTCTAGGCAACGCATTCCAATGCTTCACCACCCTCCTGGTGAAGTAGTTTTTCCTAATATCTAACCTACACCTTTCCCTCTTCAACTTCAGACCATTACTCCTTGTTCTGCTATCTGACACGACCGAGAACAGTTTCTCACCCTCCTTTTTAGAGCTCCCCTTCAGGAAGTTGAAGGCTGCTATTAAATCACCCCTAAGTCTTCTCTTCTGTAAACTAAACAAGCCCATATCCCTCAGCCTATCCTCACAGGTCTTGTGCTCCAGACCCTTAATCATTTTTGTTGCCCTTCGCTGAACCTGCTCCAGCAAATCCACATTTTTTTTATACTGGGAGGGCCCAAAACTGGACACAATATTCCAGATGTGGCCTCACCATTGCCGAAAAAAGAGGAATAACTACTTCTCTAGATCTGCTCGAAATGCTCCTCCTAATGCACCTCAGTATGCCATTAACCTTCTTGGCTACAAGGGCACACTGTTTACGCATATCCAGCCTTTCATCCACCATAACCCCTAGGTCCCTTTCCATCGTACTGCTGCTGAGCCAGTTGGTCCCCAGCCTGTAACAATGTTTTGGATTCTTCCACCCCAGGCACAGGACTCTACACTTCTCCTTGTTGAACCAAATCAGATTTCTTCTGGCCCAGTCCTACAATTTATCCAGGTCCCTCTGGATTCTTTCTCTACCCTCCAATGAATCTACTTCTCCCACTAGTTTTGTGTCATCCGCAAACTTGCTGAGGGTGCAATCCAGTCCCTCATCCAGGTCATTAATAAAGATGTTGAATAATACCAGCCCCAGAACCAAGCCTTGCGGTGCTCCGCTTGAAACAGACTGCCACCCAGATATTGAGCCATTGACCACTACCTGTTGGGCCCAACCATCAAGCCAGCTTTCTATCCATCTTATAGTCCAAGGATCCAATCCATATTTCCTCAACTCATGGACAAGAATGTTGTGGGAGACTGTATCAAAAGCCTTGCTGAAGTCAAGGTATGTCACATCCACTGACTTCCCCATGTCCACAGAGCTTGTTACCTCGTCATAGAAGCTAATCAGATTAGTCAGGCAGGACTTGCCCCTGGTGAATCCATGTTGGCTACATTTGATCACTTTCCCCTCTTCCAAGTGCTCCAAAATGGATTCCTTGAGGATTCCGTCCATTATTTTCCCAGGGATTGAGGTAAGGCTGATGGGTCTATAGTTCCCTGGATTGTCCTTCTTTCCTTTCTTAAAGATGGGCACTACGTTTGCCTTCTTCCAGTCATCCGGTATCTCCCCTGATCTCCAAGAGTCTTCAAGGATAATGGCCAAAGGTTCTGCAATGACCTCTGCCAATTCCCTCAGTACCCTGGGGTGCATTAAATCCAGACCCATGGACTTGTGCACATCTAGTTTTTCTAGATAGCTCAGAACTTGTTCCTCTGCACAGATGGCTGCCCTCCAACTTCCCATACTGCATCATCCAGGACCGTCATGGGGAAGTTGACTTTGTCTGTGAAGGCTGAGGCAAAAAAAGCATTGAGTACTTCAGCTTTTCCTGCATCATCTGTCACTAGGTCACCTCCCTTATACAGTAATGGCCCCACACTTTCTCTGATAACCCATTTATTGTTCATATGCCTGTAGAAACCCTTCTTGTTACTCTTCACATCCCTTGCCAACTGCAGTTACAATTGTGCTTTCGCTTTCCTGATTACTGCCTGGCATTCTCCAGCCGTATGTTTATACTCCTCCTTAGTTAACTATCCATGTTTCCATTTCTTGTATGCATCCTTTTTGAATTTAAGCTGACTAATGGTTTCCCCGTTAAGCCAAGCTGGTTACCTACCATGTTTGCATTTCTTACTATGCAGCGGGATTGTTTGTTCCTGTGCCTGTAGTGGGCTCAGAGCAGGGGGTTAATTCATGGAGGGCACAGGAAGTGTCACCCTCTGGTCACACTGAGCATGCCCCAAGTGTTGGGGCAATATAAGGAGGAGAAGATCAGCTCACTCTGGGCTGGCTGCTGGAGAGGAAGGTCCTGCTACAGGAGCTCCCGAGGTAGGCCAGCCAGAGACAGGAGTTGGAGACCTGTGAGACTACACTGGACCTCAAGAGAGAAAACAGCCTGATGAAACCACCACATGCTGAGCAAGTAGGAAGTGACCCAGGGAGGGTGTGTGAGTGGGCTCCCACCCAGGAGCTCAGCATGCTGAAGTGGAATTCTCTGCTGAGCAAATGATGGTTTACTACCCCACGGACAGAGCCTGTGGTGGAGACCCAGTGGAGCGGGTTGGGTCCAGGTCCCCCTCCTGCTTACCCCTGGACTTTAATCATCAGGCACTGTGGCCATGAACTGTATGGGTGTGTTAAGGATGCAGGCCAGTGGCCCACATTAAAGACTCAGACGAGTGAATGGGATTGCCCCAGATTAAGGAGCAGTAGAAGGGACTCGAGTGATGATCACACCCCATTAACCTTGCCTCCATAGAGGAGGGTGTGTCTGCACCATAACAGACTCCTTTGAATAGTCATCTATTTCTGTGAGACAAACTGTTTATAAAATGCTAGGCTATATACATCCATACACTGTTTAAATTATTCACCATGTTTCTAGCAATTCACTAATGTTTGGTATTTAAATATGATGCTCTTAAGGAAGTGGGCCTGATTAACCACTGCATGGCTCCAGTTGAGTAAAACTGGCAGAACAATGTAGTAAATCAGGCTCATTCTTTTCTGTATTCAAAGAACAGATTGATCTGTTACAGGTGTAAATCTGAAACTAAGTTTAAACAAATGATGTAGCATAGATAATATTTACATGCTGGGAAGAGGGATAGCATATTTTATCATTCTTCCTTCCCTGTAAATTATGACCGCAAGACTCAGATGAAAAACTGTGGAAGGTAGATTTCTAATCATGGCAGCTGACTCACTGGCAGAAGCCTAATTTAGCTATGCCAGCAGGTTTAGGATTTCCCTTTGGGTCTGTCATGCAGTGACGATACAGATGAACTGTCTGCTTTGCTGTGTGTTACTGGAATGGTTATCTTCTGATTTGCATTTAATTTTCTGAAGTTGCATTTCTGTCTGTGTGGAAGAGTCCACACAATTTATTCTTTGTGCGTGAAATTCCCTGTTGTGCAGAGGGACAGTGTGAGGCGTTTGGATAACTAAGTCGTATTTAAGCCATTGATATTGGAGTTAAGTGACTCACAGACCTTGCATTGACCTGTGTACACAGGGTTGAATGTTACAGGTGTGATTACAGGACCACCTGCCTCCCGTACCTCTTTCAGGGCTTCCTGAAGTCATCCCCTTAAGTGATAGGCCTCATGCCTTTATCTATCATGGAGTGGTATTCTGCAAGTATCCCACTCTTAAAGCAGGCCCTTGGCTACAGAACCAGTGCATCAATGCCAAGTTGGATTGAGTCTGGGCACATTCTGTTCTTGTCCTTGGGAGTCTGACCAAACAGCCATATGGATTGTATGAATCCCACTGAACCAAAAGCTTTGGTCCTGCTACTAGATAAACAAACATCTGTCTTGCCTAAAGACTTGCCATCCCCTAATGGAGACCTAGGCAGTCCTAAAGTCTTCAGGCACATCTAGTGGATTTCCTTTGGTTCCCTCAAACAAAGCACTGACTCTCCCCTGACAGAGCATCCCTTTAAATACTGCCAGAGTTGTTTGCTCTTGTGTTTGAGGGCTACTTGGTCAGTCCTATTTAGAGCCAATTTTATAGAACCAGTTTTGGCCAGAGACAAAGGTAGAAAGAACCATGAAAGCTAACTGTTCCAGCATTGCTCCCTGAAGACTTATCTCAGTTGTGTTCCAGACCAGTTTCCAGTGAGCTAAACCAATGCAGTCATGCAGAAAACAACTCAGTAATCAGGCCAACTCACAGTATCAATAAATTATTACACAGCAGCTCCAAACCTTCATAGCTGCCCTCTGTGAATAGTATTAAAGCTTTCTTTTAGGCATTATGTTTACCTATTAAAGTGATCCAGAAGTCAGAGACAGGCCATATGGAATGGCTGACTGTCCAATCTTTAATATTCTCTCTGGTTCATACATCTAATGATAGTCTTTCACTACATATCATAAGACTACACAGTCATTCACACTCGCTCTCTGGCTATTAATGTTCTTGGGGCAGAGGCTGGAGGGTGGGAATTTCACCCAGCTCCATTTCCAATTTCTAATAATTTCTGTCAATTTTAATGGTATTGGATGAAACTTTTATACACCAGACTTCCACTGAAAGTCAGTGGAAATCAAAGGGCACCTAATTTCTCAGGTGCTTTTGAAAATCCCATTTATATATTTTAGATATATTTCACTGACTATCTCATGTTCCGTTATCATTGCTCTTATATCTGACCAGCACCGACAGAATTTAACAGTGATATTCAGTGATTCAAACAGCAAGTATGTACAAAATGCATCATACAAATCATACATACGATAGAGTATGTCTTTTAGGAGCTGTCTTGGTAGTTGTGCAAGTTTTGTTATTATATTGATGCACCACGGGAGTTAAGGTGGAGTCAAGACACCTGTTTAGACACCAACCTTTCGAAGTCCTTCAGTAGCAATAGTCAGATCTTTGAGGTTAGGTGCACCTCAAAAGAGTGCGGGATCAAATTAATGATCAGACTTTGAGTCATTTTAGCTAGGTGTTCTGGAGACGTAAGGCCCAATTAGCCATTTTTAAGAAAGTGTCTAGGTTTTTGTTGTTTATTTGAGCAAGAGATTAAATCATTGATGTCACGTGGGTCAAAATGGTCTCAATCTGTTAAGTTATACCCAAGATAGTGCTTGCCATGCATTAAATCTTTACAGGAACCAAACTGAGAATGGCATTTCAGAAAATGTACATTTTATATTGCAGAGGCACCAATCCAAATGGCTGGAGGGTTCCATTCCCAACTTTTTCCATGCTTCAGATAGTGGCTCTGACAGTCATTGCAAGCCCCCAGGCAAATTGGTGGTGGGTGGGTGGGGGAACTCTTGGCTCTGTGTCCGAAAAGGGCAGGGCAAAGGGCAGAAGGGGTGGGGCCTAGAACATTCAGCCTTCAGCACCTCTCAGACTACAGCACTGCCCCCACTTCCCTCACGGCCATGTGCAGAGGTGCAGCCTCATTGCTCTGGCAATTCAAAGGGGCCCAGAGCTCCAGCCACTGCTGCCAAAGTAGCAGCAAAGGCAGCAGGAACTCTGGGCCCCTTTGAAATGCTGGGCCCATTTCCCTCCCACCTGCCCTTATCGGCAGCCCTGGCTTCAGACTTCGACTGTCAAGTGATCTGAAATCTGAACGGTTACAGAGTTACTCTGACATTTGGTGCACCTGGCTAAGGCATCGAACAGCCCTAGTGATCCAAATGTGGGGTAATTTGACCACAGAAAATTTCAGACGTGTGTGGGGGGGTGGGGCATGGTAAGTATGGAGTGAATGAATGACAGACCTGTTGAAGGCTGTGGACTCAGCCTTCACTTAGCATAACTAAGGATACATTAATCACAACTACCACTTAAAATAAACAGAGTTTTGGACCAAGAGTCCAGAGACTGGCATAATTTGCGAGGTAGGGATGGGCATTTTAGTTTTGGGGCAAGTCAACTGAAGTCTTTGGGGGAGAAAATTAGCTGTATGAATGTTTCCTGAGAAGCAAACGGCATGGGGAGTGGGAGCAATGGGCAAATACAGGAAGACGGGTTTGCTACGGCAGAGATGGGAGCAATATTATGGGGCGGAGTGTAGGGAAGGGATGAGAGGTTGAGGGCTCAGGTGAGGGAGGCATGGTTACTCCCTCATCCAGCTCTGCCAGTGTACTCCAGCCCCACCACATTTCCAGTTCTGTCATTGTCCCACCAGCTTGCCAATGCAATGCACTCCAGCCTTCCCACACTCCATTACTCCATTTTGCTCCAGGTACTTGATGTGAGCCTGGTTGTTGTGGGAAGGAAGTAAAGGCAAGAGAATCATGTCTGTACTAGGGAATACAAACATCAAAGAGATGCGTTCCCTGCTTCTGGTGGGGAGGACAGTGAAGAGGGGTCGAGCTGGGAGAGAGGAGTGCATTGCGTGTGTTGGGGCAGGGCACAGGAGATGAGCTGAAATGGGTTAGTGGGGGTGCAACGAGGATGAGTGTGGGGAGGAAAATGGTGGAGAAGCCTGGCTCAGTATGCTTATTGCAGCATATGCGTTCTACAATTGACCAAATGACTGCTAACTCCTGCAATAACATCTCTTTTCCCACAGGTGACTGGTGGTAGCACTCAGGAAGTGCACTGCCTCTGTGTCCCTCCGCCAAAACTTAATTACTGAAAGGCACGTTCCACACGTCCTCTCACTGTCCCTCTGGGGCTACGTCTACACGTGCACGCTACATCGAAATAGCTTATTTCGATGTAGCGACATCGAAATAGTCTATTTCGATGAATAACGTCTACACGTCCTCCAGGGCTGGCAACGTCGACGTTCAACTTCGACGTTGGGCAGCACCACATCGAAATAGGCGCTGCAAGGGAACGTCTACACGCCCCAGTAGCACACATCGAAATAAGGGTGCCAGGAACAGCTGCAGACAGGGTCACAGGGCGGACTCAACAGCAAGCCGCTCCCTTAAAGGGCCCCTCCCAGACACAGTTGCACTAAACAACACAAGATCCACAGAGCCGACAACTGGTTGCAGACCCTGTGCATGCAGCATGGATCCCCAGCTGCAGCAGCAGCAGCCAGAAGCCCTGGGCTAAGGGCTGCTGCACACGGTGACCATAGAGCCCCGCAGGGGCTGGAGAGAGAGCATCTCTCAACCCCTCAGCTGATGGCTGCCATGGCGGACCCTGCTATTTCGATGTTGCAGGATGCGGATCGTCTACACGTGCCCTACTTCGACGTTCAACTTCGAAGTAGGGCTCTATTCCCATCCCCTCATGGGGTTAGCGACTTCAACGTCTCGCCGCCTAACGTCGATTTCAACTTCGAAATAGCGCCCAACACGTGTAGCCATAACGGGCGTTATTTCAAAGTTGGCGCCGCTACTTTGAAGTAGCGTGCACGTGTAGACGCGGCTTGGATGGCCTACACCGCCTCCCCTGCAGGCACCTGTTGCCTATGTCTTTTCCTATTCAGAATATAGGGATTTCAAGGTCAAAAGAAAAACGTTTATATGTAGAGTTAAGGTCACTTTCTTGTGTCTTGTCCATTTGCAGAATGGAGACTTGAGTAAAACACAAATTTTTGAAAACAGGAACTGCAGAGTTAAGGTTGCTCATGCAATTCCCCAAATATACCCTGTTAATACACATAGCTTTAGTCTGCCTTGTGAGGGTTCATGACTCCTTGCAGCAGTGCCTCCTGATGGTCTCTCCATGAATGAGCTCTTCCAGCCTGGAGCACTCCCTGTTGGGTGGTGTGTCTCCCTCCATTACCTGTCTTCTGTGCTTCTTGAGTCCCTCCTGGCCTACAGTATCTCTTCCTTCACAGTACTGCTCTATGGTGGTGCCCCCACACTCTGGGATCTTCCCCTCCCAGTGGAAGCTCCTTCCCACAGCTTCCCCGCACCCTTCAGCCTGGCCCGGACTGACCCACTCCCAACACTCCCCCATCCCCCCCACACCCTCTAGCCCACCCCACTTCCAACACCTACCCCAGCCTGGTCCCCAAAACCCCCAGCCCACGCACCCCCACACTCAGACACCGCTGGTGCAGCCTGGAGGAATGAGCTGCCACCTCCCACACCGGAGCTATCAAAAGCGCAAGAGATCAACTTTGACACATAAGATCTGTTCTTCAGAGAGAATCCAGGCTGTCTGCGAACAAGTATTGAGCTGATTTGTGTTATATTTTAAAGGCATCTGATTTCAGTGACCTGAAAACCATGCGTGATAGATTGAAGAAAGCACTCGGACCAAACATTACCAAAGTCACCCCACTGAAGCATTTAAATGGACAGGTGATCACAGACAAAAAGCTGCAGATGTCCAGATGGCTGGAACACCACTTAAGTCTTTATTGCCATGAGCATACAATACAACCTGAAATTGACAACCTCATCCCAACTCTTCCAGAAATGTCTGACCGAGATCCAGAGCCTATGGAGGAGGAACTTTCTCAAGCTCTTGATGCTCTCTGCAATGGAAAAGCACCAGCAAATGAAAGAATTAACAACTTGAGGTTCGCAGATGATATAGTTATCATTGAGGAAGATGAGGAGAAGCTAGCGAAACGAAGGTGCTAAATGAAGAAGGGAAGCAGTATGGACTGATTATCAACATTGATAAAGCAAAAACAATGGTATTTGCAGCTAAGGAAATGGGAAGGAAGATCAGCATAGATGGTATTGAACTAGAAAATGTAGAGAAGTTCACGTATCTGGGGAGCAACATAATGTATGATCTAGACTGTAAGAAGGAAATAGCGACTAGAATAGCAAAAGCAAGAGCAAGTTTGAAAGCAGTAGATAAGATCTGGAAAAGCAAAGCGATCTGCTTAGGAATGAAGCTGAATGTCTTGAAAACGTGTGCATTCAGCAGCATGTTGTACGGATGTGAGACATGGGTGATAATGAAAGATTCGAAAAGAAGAATAATGGCATTTGAAAGGAGTTGTTATAGAAAGATTCTGAGAATAGGATGGATGCAGAAGATCACCAATGAGAAATTATATAGAAAGATACAGCCAAAAGAGAACCTGCTGCAGAAGGTTATAAAACGGAAGTTACAACTACTTGGGCATATTTGCAGAATGAACAACGAATGAAAAATCAAGACCCTCGTATTCGGTATAATGAATGGTTTGAAAAGGAGAGGCAGACCCCACAGAGAATGGATAGATGATATAGTAGATTGGTGCAGAGCTAGTCTACGGAAACTAAGCCAGTCCGCACTGGAGAGGGAAAAATGGAAAGGAATAGTGAGAGAGGCATCAGACACCAACGGGCACTGAGCCTATGGTTATTGATGATGATGATGATGATGATCATGCTTCACAGAATATGAATATATTTCCTAAGCGCTAATATAGTGCATTGATTATTGATATTTATTCAATTTTTAAGAGTCAGCCTTCGTGCCTAGCTCAAAAGGAAATGCCTCTTTCCCCGAGCCTGTGTTGTATGACTGAATAACTCTCAAGGGATCATTGGTTTTGCTAATATGTCCATGGTTCGTGAGCTGATATGTATTTTCATTCCCAAGAATGTGAGCTAGCATCTAGGGTCTGTCAGTGGAGACAGTGATGGTGATTGAATAATTATCAGGATTTTGCTTTTACACGATTTAACCTATATTTCTGGATGTTGTTTTTTGTTGATTTGTATCTCTTTTGAATTATTTGGCATCCCATACAACTGATACTATAGTAACAATAAGGAATCATTAATAAACTACAAATATACTAATTTTTCTCTTTAATTTTTGGTGAGAAATAGAGATCTTTTTTTGAACTTCTGTTCTAAAATATTACAGAAAGGAAATAGTTTTTCTACTGTTTTTAAGTATCCCTGAAAGGGCATCCTATTGATGGTAATAACACATTACTGTATTTCGACTGCCAAAGCATGAAAGTTGGCTGTCGTGGACTTACTTTATCCCACGTGCCTGGCAAGAAATACTCTAGGCATGATCTAACTGGTGTTTGCTTCTAGAAATCAATATGAGAATTCTAGTACCTACTGGCTTGGAAAGTGGGAATCTTAAATCGTTTTCATTACATAGCCATGAGATGTCACCATGCTGCTTAACTGGTTGGCCTATTAAATTATATGTTTATGTAGTCTTCATGCCTGTAGCTGTTATATTTCTGAATGCTAAACCTTTTCAATCATCTCAGATTCATAACTACTAGTCAGGTTAAGGCAAAGAAATGTTATCCTTAAGTGACCCACGACAAGGTGATGCTTCTCATTAAGGAAATCAGACATGGCAAAAATAATAGTCAAAGCAGATGTGTTGCTGATTTGGATATTTATATTCTGCTTTGAAATGGAAATAAAATTAAATTGGGAAAAGCAAAAACTGATTCTACTTAGATTACCTTGTTGAAAAGGCTGAGGGTTCTGAGAACATTTGGAAAGGAATGAAAGAACTTTTCATAAAGCTAGAACGACTCATATTAATGTATTAAAGATTGGGCTAACTTGTAACAGACAAAACAAATAGTTAAGGAATTAAATAATCATCACTGTTCCTATTAACAAATTTGGGAGAATACTGACCTTTTGAAGTTAAGTTTATGGGGGGTTATCTGATCAGTTTTCTCTTTCTTACTGTATACTTTAATGAGGTACTAAATATAATTAATTGCCATGTAATCAGTCTGATGCATGAGATTATGATTTGCAGCTACAATGCTTGACACCCTATTCAAGATTTATTCAGTATATCTGAGCTCCTGCTGAAGCCCCAAGCCATTTGAAAAGCAATTCATATAACACCAAGGTGACATGATGTTCTCTTGGATTTAAATAATTATAGGCCCTCAGATGTTTTAATGCCATTAGCTAACACGTTCAAATGTTTGGTATGTAGGCAGAACAATTACTTTATTAATTTAAACACACTACTTGTCCCCACCCTCCATTTCAATCTGGCTTTTGTTTAAAGAACTCTGTAACCTCAGCATTATTCTAGGTTAAATGTGATATTAATCAAGCAGTGGATAAAGGCCACATATATGACTGATGCTGTATTTATTAGCTTTAGTGAAACCTTTGATTTGGTCACACATTCCTTGCTCTTAACAAAGCTTTAAAATAATGCAATATGGGTTTTATGTCTGTCCCGAAATTGGTTATCATATTTATATAGCAATGGAAGACAGCTATATTCAAGATGATGGCATATGACCTGAGTTTAAACTGCCTTCTGCAGGTGTTCTATAGAGTTTGTGTCTTCTATTGCCCTCGTTATTTTCTTTTGAAATGCCATATTCCACTTATGCAGCCCAATGCAGTATTTCATCACAAAAGGTACAGTTCTCTCTCTTCACACAAAAAAAGTAATGACAAAATAAACTTTGTTTCATGCTCCTTATGCAAAATAGTGGACAAAGAAAGGACTAGTGAGGGGAGAGTGACAGCTTTACATAAAGAGAGAGGAAAATGATATATGAAGACAAAGTGAATGAAAAAAAATAATTACACCTGAAAGAAGCAGATGTGCAAGTAGACTACCTTGCATATTAGTTAAAAGTAATTTGGAGATTAGCTGGTAGATTGTCGGTTAGATGGAATCTAGTGTTTTGATGCAGTATAGCGCATATTATTGGCATGATTCTTCACTGAATTACATTTTGTGTAGTCATAGGTCCATGCTGCCAAAATGCTATAAAGCTAGTTTGAAGTTATCAGAATTTTTGTTGAATGAAAAACACATTTGCCAGGACTCTGCTGGGTAAATGATTGAGGTGGCATGATATAGTCAGCGAGGAGAGTGAGTCTGACAAGGAGCAAGAGATGGGTTTGACCATGGAATTCTTCATCTGTGTTGGAAGAGCAAGAGGAAGAATGTGAAGTCATTTTCTAGAACAGTGATGTATCAATACATTAACATGTATAAACTTGCCAGCCGTGTAACAGACGCATTAAAAAGCATTATCATCTTCGTGAAGAATGTAATCATCAGAGCTTTAAGTAGGGTCATGCCTCCCACAGAGACAGTGGGTTAAAAGGTTAGCATTCACTTTGGTCACGGACAAATTAATGCTGTGCCTTCAGGGCAAGTTTCAGGACTTTGTTGAGACTTGGTCTCCATGTCCATTTTATACATACATGAACAATAATTTCCCAAATGCTGGGAGATCCAAAGGTTAACACAATTTTCTGTTTGTATAATAAAGTTTCTGCAATTTATAGCCACATATGAAACCCCATGGGCAATGACTCAATTCATTATGATGAAAAAGTTTGATTAAAGCTATAACGTTTTTAAGTTGTTGACGCCTTTCTTCATTTTTCCCCTTCTGGCCAAGATCCAGTGGCTGGATGCTAAAGTTAGGAGGGTTGGGAAATGAATTGCAAATAAGCTGCAATCTTTTTAACACAAGGAGAATTAACAGTTGGAACATATCACAAGAGATGTTGTAAATTCATTGACACTTGTAGCTGTTAAATCAGCAGATATGCTGTATTTTTACCACAAGTTATAGGACTTGATATTGTTCACTTGCATGGGGATGAAGCATAATTCCTTCCTTTATAGGAGGGTGAAATTGTACAGCCTGTCATAGTCCATGGACTGAATATTGTGGACCTTTCTTGCAATAACATATACTAATATTTTGGAGAGATATTATGTGTGCGTGTGTGTGTGTGTGTGTGTGTGTGTGTATTCTGCTTAATTTTTATTATTTATTATGTACTAAATATGGTGTGTTCTGAGACTAACAAAATTGCAAATTTGACTGAAATGCTAGCTACTGTAACTGTTGCTATTGTTCTAATTCCGCTGTTGAGTATCGTGGGACATGTGCATGGAAGCATCTTTAAACCTCCTTGAATAATTTTATTTTCCCTTCAATAAAATATGTTTTAGAAAAGTGGGAAAGGAGACACATTATTCTAAAAAACCCCACCAGCTTCCAAATATTTTCTGGAAGAAAATCTACCTTAATGCTCAGCACAGCTAATGTCTGAAAAATTGTATAATATCTGCGCGGTGACCTGTTTTGAAGAAGCTCATAACAATACTCTGCAAAAGCAGGTTTCACATTCTATCAGGTGTTCAGACCAGATGGTACAGAGTTCTGAATATTATAAACTGAATTTCCTTTACAAATGTAATTATTCTGTGAGCTTTCATTGTCCAGAAGAGTTGACCTGATAAGACATTCTGTGATGTTGGTCTGTTGGTTAAGGGTGACTCGATTACAGTCTATTAGTGCCCACATGGGGAAAAATATTTAATAATAAGCTTTTCAATCTAGATGAGAAAAGTGCAAGTGTAAGAAGGTCCAGTGGTTTGTGTTAAAGCTAGACAAATTTTGATTGGAAATAAGGAATACATTTTTAACACAGGGGATGAGTCTACACGAGCCGGCTACTTCGAAGTAGCTGGCAAACGTTGAAATAGCACGTGTCGCGTCTACATGCTTTGTGCACTATTTCGACGCTGACATTGATGTTAGACAGTAAGACATCAAAATCGCTATTCCTATCCAAAGATGGGCTCAAAGTTGAAGTAGAGCATGAGTAGACAATCCTCGTCCCGCTACATTGAAATAGCAGGGTCCTCCTTGGTGGCCATCAGCTGAGAGGTTGAGAAATGCTCTGTCCAGCCCCTGTGGTCGCCGTGTGCAGCAGCCCTCAGCCTAGGGCTTCTGGCTGCTGCTGCTCCTGCTGCTGCAGCTGGGGGTCCATGCTGTGTGCACTGGGTCTGCAATAGGTTGCCGGCTCTGTGGACCTTGTGCTGTGCAGGCCGAGTGTGTCTGGGAGGGGCCCTTTAAGGGAGCGGCTTGCTGTTGCCCCAGAAGAGCTGGTCCAGCCTGTGACCCCGTCCACAGGCTTTGCTGGCCCCTTATTTCGACAGGAAGCGCTTGTGTGTGTGGATGCGCCGCATTTCCTTCCGGGGCAGCTACTTCGACACTGAACATTGATGGCACCAGTCCTGGAGGATGTGTAGATGATACGCGTCGAAATAGGCTACTTTGACATAAGCTGTGTCTACACGTGCACGCTACTTCGAAGTAGCGGCACTAACTTCGAAATAGCGCCCGTCGCGGCTACACGTGTCGGGCGCTATTTCGAAGTTAACTTCGACGTTAGGCGGCGAGACGTCGAAGTCGCTAAACCCATGAGGGGATAGGAATAGCGCCCTACTTCGACGTTCAACGTTGAAGTAGGGACAGTGTAGACGATCCGCGTCCCGCAACGTCGAAATTGGCGGGTCCTCCATGGCGCCATCAGCTGGGAGGTTGAGAGACGCTCTCTCCAGCCCCTCAGCTCACTGGTGGCCGCGTGGAGCGGCCCCTTAAAGGTCCCCTCCCCCGCCCTGACTCTGCAGGAAGCTGAGGCAACATGCAGGCTGCAGCCTGCACACGCGGCGAGCCTGCACAGCCATCAGCCACCCACCCAGCAGCGATGGCTAGCCAGCAGCCCCCCCAGCGCCCCCAGGGACCCCCCCCAAGGGGAGCCAGGGCAGCCAGTCTGGAAAGCGGCAGCGGGGCCCCTCCTGGACGGAGGCCGAGCTGCGGGACCTGCTGGGGCTCTGGAGCGAGGAGGAGGTGCTCCAGGTAATGGGGAGCAAGAGGCGGAACGCGGATGCGTTTGCTCGGCTGGCCGATGGCCTGGCTGCCTGGGGTCACCCTGCCCGCACTCCTGATCATGTGAGGAGTAAGGTCAAGGAGCTGCAGCAGGGTTACGCCCGGGCCCGGGATGCGGCCAGCCGATCTGGGGCCGCCCCCGTCACTTGCCCCTTTTACAGGGAGCTCAGGGACATCCTGGGCTCCCGGCACACCTCCTCCCCTCCGGCCACCCTTGACACCTCGGCTGACGAGCCCCAGCAGGCCCTGCAGCCGGAGTCTGCCCCGGAGGCAAGCCCCGCACCCCGGGGGCCCCCCCCCGGAGGCCCTCCCCGGGACATCGCGGCAGGAGGAGGAGGAGGAGGAGGAGGGGGGCTCCTCCTCCACAGAATCCAGCCTGCAGATCCTCCTCCTGCCATCCCGGAGCAGCAGCAGGGCCTCCGACCCCCCCGGGGATCTCCGGACCGTGGGAGCGGACCCACAGGTAGGTACCCCTCTCTGGTGGACACCCCTGGGCTTGAGGGGCGGGGGTAACAGAGATGTGTCCAGGGCCCCCCACACGCTCACATGGCCATGGCCCCAAGGACACCAGGGCCATGGCCCTCACAGCACTGCAGCCATCAGCCCCTGCCCCCCCCCACCCTGCATGACAGTGCCATGCCCCATCCCCGGGCCAGGGGGGAGCGGAACCTCGAGGGGCCCCCGGGAGGAGGGGGCCAAAGGGAGACTCAGGCTACATATGAGCCACAAGAGCCGAAGAGCTCCCAGGGCCAAAGGAGGATCCTGGCGCTACAGCTGGCAGGTGACACCTCTGCCCTGAACAAAGAGAAGGGAGGAGCCGAGCTGGCTTGGAATTAGGGGGCGAGGGCGGGGGCCACAGGTAGAGGCTAGGGGAAGGGAGAGCTGGTAGGCAGCCAGCCAGAGGAGGGGGAAAGCTGCATCCCAGAGGGGCCCCCCTTGGGGTCTTCTCCCCACGACGGGTTGGAAGGACTGTCTCTTCCGACAGCTGGTGCTGTCACTCCTGCCAGAAACTGGCCATCTGTGGGCTAAGAAAGCTCTCCTGCTGTCAGACCCTGCGGGGTGAAGTGAGAGTCGCTCCCACCAGTGGACGGGGTGCAGGGCAGGGGGACCCCTGAACCCCATCCATCACAGCAGCATCTCCCGGGGACGGGGATGGGGAACCTGCAGCACAGGGCGGGGGGGACAGAGGCCATGGCTCGGGGCCCACACTAACGCTTGTCTCCATTCTTCTTTCCCCCCTCCTCTCCTGTGTCCTGCACCTGCACCTGCACCATCCGAAGGACCGGAAGAGAGCGCCGGCGACGCCTCGGTTGTCCCGGAGAGCCCTCCGGGACCATCGCTCCAGGGCAGCCCCTCGGCCGAGGAACGACCGGCCCCGCGGAGGGCTAGACGGCGGACCCCGCGCCTACTACCGCCGACGGCGACGGACCCCCAGCTGCTGGCCATCCTCCACCGGCAGCTGGAGGTCTCGGAGCAGCACCTCCAGCTGCAGAAGCGGGCACTGGCCTGGCGCCAGGAGGCATGGGGGGCCTATATGCAGACATTCAATCGGCTGGTCGACTACCTGGCCCCCCATGCTGCGCCGGCCGAGCCATCGCCCACCCTGCCTGCTCCTGTAGCCCCACCACCAGCTGCTCCGGCCGTCGCCTGGCCGTCCGCCGTCGCCCCACCACCCACCCACGAAGGCCAGAGCGCCGAGGGACCCCTGGAGCCACCTGAGACTCGCCGGCACCGACACCTTCCGGTCCAGCCCGCTCCCACCCAGCCGCGGACCAGACTGCAGGCACGGCGGGGCTCCCGGCCGGGCACGCCCAGTGCTGGGCTATGGGGGCGAGGGGCCCGGGACGTGGCCCCCCCCTTGTTGTATATAGTTGGACTCTTTTGTTTTGGTGCCCCCGTTTGCCCCGTCCCCCCCCGTAAATAGTTCTCCCCGTTCTCCTCCCTGGTTTCCTTTGTTGATGGCGCACAGTTGTTTGCTTTGTTGTATTGTTTTATTTGTGCACATATTGCTTTTGTGGAACGTTTGTCCCTACTTTTTGGTTTGTGTTTGACATATATATTTATTGAGCCAAAAAAAAAAAAGTTTCTGAAAGACAAAAAAAAGTTTACGTTCAGCCACAAGTTCGTGCTGTCATTTGTCCAGGACAAGTGGAGGGGGGGGCGGTGGGGTGCTCCATGGTGTGGGCGTTGGGGCAGGAGTGTGGGGGAGGAAGGGGCGGGCAGTAGGGGGCCTGGGCAGAGTTCACCCCGCGGCCTCTTCATCAAAGCGGGCCCGCAGGGCCTCCCGGACCCGGGTCCCCTCTGGGTCCACCTGCCGACTGGGGGCAGCAGGTGGCTGCACGTGTGCCCTGCTGGCCTCCGCGGCCCAGCCCTGCAGAAAGGTCTCCCCCTTGCTCTCCACAAGGTTGTGCAGGGCGCAGCAGGCACCCACAATCTGGGGGATGTTGTTGGGGCCCGCATCCAGGCGGGTCAGGAGACATCGCCAGCGTCCCTTGAGGCGGCCAAATGAGCGTTCCACCACCTGGCGCGCACAGTTCAGGCGCTCGTTGAAGCGCTCCTGGCTAGCGGAGAGATGGCCCGTGTAGGGGTGCATGAGCCACAGCCGGAGGGGGTAGGCCGCATCTGCGATGACGCAGAAGGGCATGGTGGTGTCCCCCAGAGGGATTTCCCGCTGGAGGATGTAGGTCCCCGCCTCCAGCCGACGGCACAGGCCCGAGTTCCGGAAAACCCGGGCGTCGTGGGTGCTGCCAGGCCAGCCCACGTAAATGTCCTGGAACCATCCCCGGCTGTCCACCAAGGCCTGCAGGACGACAGAATGGTAGCCCTTCCGATTGAGGTATCATCCTCCACTGTGATGCAGGGCGCGGATGGGGATGTGAGTCCCATCTAGAGCCCCGAAGCAGTTGGGGAAGCCCAGGGTGGCAAAGGCGGCGACAGTGGCATGTGGGTCCCCCAGCCTCACGAGCCTGTGCAGGAGCATGGCGTTGATGGCACGCACGACCTGCAGAGAAAGCACATGGGACAGCCCCAATGAGGGGTGAGCAGGGTGTGCGTGGCCCTGCCCTGCCCTGGCCCCCCTGCCCTGGCCCCCCTGCTCTGCCCTGGCCCCCCTGCTCTGCCCTGCCCTGCCCTGGCCCCCCTGCTCTGCCCTGGCCCCCCTGCCCTGCCCTGCCCTGCCCTGGCCCCCCTGCTCTGCCCTGGCCCCCCTGCCCTGCCCTGGCCTCCCCCTATGGGTTCTCTTACCTCCATGAAGACAGCCCCGACGGTGGCCTTTCCGACACCAAACTGCTGCGCCACGGATCGGTAGCTGTCCGGAGTGGCCAGCTTCCAGACAGCGATGCCGACCCGTTTCTCCACAGGGAGGGCACGCCGCATGGCAGTGTCCCGGTGCCTGAGTGCGGGGGTGAGCCACTGGCACAGCTCCAGGAATGTCTGCCGGCTCATCCTGAAGTTCCTGAGCCAGTGGTCGTCGTCCCACTCCCCAAGCACGAGCCGCTCCCACCAGTCGGTGCTGGTGGGGTAGCTCCACAGCCACCGGGCATGTGAGGCGGGGGGTGGAGCGGGGTGCTGCAGGGGTAGGGGTTGAGCCCTGCTGCCCTGGGGGCATCTCCTCCCCTGTGGCAAGAAGGTAGTCAGCTGCCTCCCACATGGCATGGGCCAGGGCAAGCTCTGCTCCTGCCGGGAGGGCTGGGTGGACCTCTAGCTGCTGCTGCTGGGGGTCCATGACTGCGGCGCCCGGGGTCTGTGTGCCTATGGCTCCTCAGACCGCGTGCTGTGCAGGCTGAGTGTATGTGGGAGGGGCCCTTTAAGGGAGCGGCTAGCTGTTGCCCCGGAAGCGCTAGTCCGCCCGTTGACCCTGTCTGCAGCTGTGCCTGGCATCCCTATTTCGATGTGTGCTACTTTGACGTGTAGACGTTCCCTCGCTGCGCCTATTTCGATGTTGGGCTGAGCAACGTCGAAGTTGAACATCGACGTTGCCGGCCCTGGAGGACGTGTAGATGTTATTCATCAAAATAGGCTATTTCGATGTTGGCTTCACGTGTAGACGTAGCCATAGTGTGCTAGTGTAGACGTAGGCAGGGAGTTATTAATCATTGGAACAGCTAATCGGGGGAAGTGGTGTATTCTCAGTCACTGGCAAATTTGAGAATCAAGATGAGATGCTTTTCTAAAAAAGGTGTTCTAGGAATTACTTTGGTCAGGTGTATGATGATAGTGAGTTTTGCCAACAAAACCGACGTTTTTGTTTTGTTGGCAAAACTGATGGAATCTCCACACACAAAAAGTGTTTTGTCAGCCACGAGGCATAACACCGCTGTTGGCAAGTTCTGGTGACAAAGAAGCTGTGTTGACATTCTGGAGCGCCTTCTCTCAACAGACGGCACATCCAGGGCTACGTCTACCCTGGAAGCATAAGTCAACAGTAGTGTATGCCGACAGATCTCATCTACAAACAAAAGCAATCAACAGGGTGATCTGCTCTGTCTATAGAGAGCAGCCAGACTACCCTGCCCCCTGTCGACAGAACAGCTGACCAGAAGCTCTGCAAACAGGGCTGCCTGGTGAAAATAAAGCCCTCTCTGTTGACAGAAGTGTCTACACTGCACTTCTGTCGATGGAATTCTGTCCACAAGGTGTTATTCCTCACATTTTCAAGGATAACCCTGTCGAGACAAATGCAGAGTTCTGTTGAGACTCTGTTGACAGAATGCTTTTTGCGTGTAGACGCTCCATGAGTTATGTTGACAGAAGACCCCTTCTGTGGATAAAATTCTCTATTGTAGACACAGTCCAGAAAAATGGGCACCCCTGTCTGCTGTGCTTCTGGGTGCCTGTTTGGTTGTGAGTGGGGCTAGGCAGTCCAGCCACTCTGTCAACAGAGCAGAGAGCTTTTCCAATTGGCTTTTGTGTGTGGCCACACTTTGTCGACAGAAGCTTTGTTGGGAAATCTCTTCTGACAGTGACTTCTGTTGACAGAGCGCTATAGTGTAGCCATAGCCCAGGAATTTAGGAATCACATGCTTTGCCTCATTTTAGAAGGATTTTTTTCTTCTCGGCACTGAGTTGCTGCATTGATTGCAGAGTTCAGTGTAACTTTTGAGGATAAATTAATAACACAAAGAAATCAATGAAGGTTAAAGATAATTAAGAATGATAAATATTTTCAGAACAGAAAAGTAGATAAAAATGAAAACTCTTTGTTTTCAGTTTTCCATTCAAAAGCAATAATTTTGAGGGAAATCAAAACTTAATTAAAAACCAGCACCATTTTATAATAAAATAAAATAGTTCTGATAGAATTTTTGACCACTTCTAATAATAATATATCTGATTCAATTCAAGTGAGCCAGGATGAAATAGATATGCCTATATTTCCTTTCACGGTAGTTGTGCCTTTGTCAGCTGCTACAGTTCTTTGAATATATTTTCAGAGTGTGCAGTGCAGGTTTCACCACATAAACATAGGCCTAGTTACTATTCAAGTCTCCTGTTAACTCTTCAAATGGATCCAGCCAACAATTCACACTGTACTGTAAACCTGAGTTTACAAATGCTGCCCTGGTGTCTCATAGCACCTATGCAGACCTTCTGATTGGGGTCTGTGATTGGACCTGCATCTACACTGCAACATGACAGGGCTTGGACCCAGTCACAGCAAGACTCGGCTCTGATTCACCCCTTAGCAGAGTCAGATGGATTTGTGTGTGGACGGACATGGCGTTTGGACTCAAGCTTGAATCAGAACCCAGACTTAGCCTGCAGTGCAGAAATACACCTTTGGATATATAGGGAACAGGGAAACAGACTCCATTCAGTGTTTTCTTTCTTGCATACCTGCCCACTCTTGGTTGATAGGACTGTGAAAGGAGAAGAAGCCTGGTCTAATGGTAAAGGTACTAGGCTGGGACTTGGGAAACTTACTGTAGATGCCTCATGTGATCTCTCTAAGCCTGAGGTCTTCAGCTGTAAGATGGGATAATAGCACTGCCCTATCTCAAAGGAGTGTTACAATTAAAGACTGTGAATTGCTCAAAACTATGGTAGTAGGAGAGAGGAAGGGAATTACCATGTAAGTACCTCATGCCAACATTACTATACAGCTACAGTAATGCCAGTAAAAGTATATGGATATGTTACATCTACGCTACAGAGGTCTTTCAAAATAATCCCTTCTGAAAGATTTCTTCTGAGAGAACTTCTTTCGAAAGCGTGTGTCCACGCCAAAAAAGCGGATCAAAACAGTGATCTGCTCTTTCAAAAGAGAACATCCACACAGCCCCTGCTCTTTTGAGAGAACAGACCAGGGATCAAAAAATTCAGCCCAATGAGGACTGCTCTTTCAGAAAAAAAAAAAGGCCTGCGGAGCATTTACACATTTTCTTTTGAAAGAAGCTTTCGAAAGGGGGCGCTCTTCCTGAAATGGGAAAGGAAGAGCAATTTCAAAAGGAGCACTGCTTTCTTTTGATTTACTTTCAAAAGAACACTTTTTGTGTTTAGATGCTCCACTGGATCTTTTGAAAGAGCTACCTTTTGAAAACTCTTTCAAAAGAACTTGCTAGTATAGGCACAGCCTTACAATTATACTGATTGCCTACATAGACACGCTCAGTTCTAATAAAAGTGTCTTTTTGGTTTAACTTAATTCTGAATTGGAAAAAGGCAACTTTTGTTCTAAATGAGTGTGTTCAGACCAAAGGTTACACCCATGTTGGGACTGTGGCATGATTATACTGGTACAGTAAGGCTGGTAAATTTCCTTATGTAGACAAGGTTTTAGGCCATTTCAAAGCCACACCAAATACCCTACTTTGACCTCTTCTGTGCCTACAGAGTTTGAGCTCTTCTGTCAGGTTGAAAGAGTTTATGAAAGTAATGTGTGTGTGTATATGTATATGTGTGTATATATAAAATTAGTATTTAATATTCTAAATGCTTTCAAAAATTGCTTAAAGACATCAGAATAGCATGATCACTGAAACAGACTGAGGCATTTCTGTGGAATTACATTTTAATGTGTGGAAAGCTATGTCAGTGATGTAAAAACTTTCTGACACTGAAATACTCATATTATACCAATATTGCTGTTAGGTGGGCAGAGAGCAGGGATTCAGGAACAGAGTTAAGGTTGTTCATCAAAATTCAAAGTTTTCGAGTTCCTCTTAAAGAATAGCTACAGACATTGCCATAATGTTACTTTCAATTACTTTACAACCTTACTCTTGACTCATTGGACGATTGTTTAGGGAATACCGATGGCATTCATATCCCTAAACCTTATTCGCACAGGTACTAACACAATTATCTGCAGGGTCACTTCACACACTTACATGCTTTCATACAAGCTAACAGATTCAATTAACTCATTTATCATCTTGTGATCTGCTTCTGATTAGTTCACTCCAGTTAATGGTTTCGTAAAACTGTCTATTTTAATTACCTTTTCAGAAATGTATAATCCACTTTAAACAATTACTTAGAATGTCTAAATATATTTTCTGGCACATTGCTGCTTTTGTGAGATACAAAAATTTCATTAACTGTATAAAATTTGCCACTTCTCTGAATTTTTCAGGACACTGACACTACAGAAATCTCACAGAATTACTGTAGAAGCTGATAAAATAATGCTTTTAATACATCCATTGTGCTGCAGCTGTTTGTCAAATCTGACATTTTTTGCTCCAAAATTAATTTTAAAATTGGTAGCTTCTACAAATGCAAACCTGTCAATTTTATTGGATCCCACACACCATCTACAAAATAGTGTCTAATGTGTTTTTACAAAGATACATTGGCCCACTGTCTCATATAGAAACAAAGAAGAGCACATTTTAAGAGTTTTGTTCCTTGTGTGACAATCATTAATGAATATTTTAATTAACCTGTAATAAAGTTTTTAATTGTATTGTGGAAGTAGAGCGCCTACTGTAAATTTAATATTTCATCTGAAAGTTTTACAGAAGCTCCTTTTTCCCTTTGGTGTACTGCAGTAATTACATGTAGCTAAAGAAGACAGTAGTGTACATACATACCCTCCCAAAACAAAAAAGCAGTGAAGTAGCACTTCAAAGACTAACAAAATAATTTATTAGGTGAGCTTTTGTGGGACAGACCCACTTCTTCAGATCATAGCCATACCAGAACAGATTCAATATGTAAAGCACAGAGGTCCAAAAATTGTAATCAAGGTTGACAAAACAGAAAAACTGTTATCAAGGTTAGCAAATTGGAAGAGCAGAGGAGCGGCAGGAGGGGGACTATTCAACATGCCCTCCCAGTTGGTTAAGTAGCCTGATTTTGGTGGTTTTGATTCTCTATCACGGAAAAGCCTGCCATCTGAAAACACTGAGATGCCTGGGTGATGGGAGTGACAGAAGAGATGGAGTGGATTTTAACAGAAGAGGCAAATTACATGCAATGGTGCACCTAGTGTGTGAGAAATGCATAAAAATTGCCAGGTTTACACAAAATAGTTCCAAAAAATTGCTAAAATGCTTCTAATCCACAGTTTGCCTAAAATAAATTACTACAAAAATAAAAATTCCAGTTTGGGCTCTGCTTAGGGCTCGTATCCTTAAAAAGTTGTCCTTCTAGTTCTGCAAAGTAAGCATTTGCTTGAAAGAAAAGTAAACATGGAGAGGAGCCAACAGTGAAATCCAAGCTGTTCCTTTGTGCTGTAGCTCCACTCAAAAGGAACCCAAGCTCCAGATAACCCCATCTCAACTCCTCCTCCTTCCCTCTGGGTGTTATTTTACCTTGTTCTCTGACAGTTCTTCTTTTCACATTGAAATTGTAGGGGGAAACGAAAAAAAAGTCACAGAAACAAAACCCTTCCCTATTCAGCAATGACAGTGTTCTGTGAATAGAACGTGAACAGTTTAAACTTGCCTCAATAGTTTGTAAAGGCGTAATCCAGTACTACTGAATCTTTCCATGTATGTGTGTATAAAAGCTTTGAGGTTCCAACTTAAAGTTCAAATCTTGTGTGGAAGAAATTATTGTACAACTAACAGTTTTAAAACAGAAAGGTGAAAGACCAAGAGGGGGCTAACAGAGGATGAGGAAAGGCCAAAAGAACAGGAAATGGAGCTGGGAAGGAAAAAGGAAACGTAACTTAGGAGAAAAAGAGAAGAGAGAAAATAGCGCTTTGTTTTACCTACAATTCAGAGACTCAGGCAATGAGGTAGAGACTTTTCCTTGGTGTTCTGAATGTTAACTGTCATACATCTGTAGTATCAACTCAGAAAAAAGTCCTGCTATGTCCTCCAGTTTGAGACACATTACCTCAGATCACATGTGGATATCCAATGAGAACTGAAGTAGCCTCTGGATTTGGAAAATTCAAATTCTCCATGAATATTCCCAGCTTACTTATATATGTATAAAATTAACTGAAATGAAGAATAACAATGTATTATGAGCAGAGTTCACATCCAATAGTCATCTGGTTGGCACCAATGTCTGGCTTTCATATCTTATGCTTATTTTCCATTGTAAGGAGGAGTTCCCATTAAGGCAATTATTACGCCCAAGCTCAGAAAAGTCTCTTGATTTTTTGACACCTTCTTTGCAAGACTTCTTTGTTTCCATGGAGAAGTTTCATGCAAAGCCGTGTTTTGTCAGCAGTTGGCACCTCTAATTATAACTGACTGGATACTCCCAAAATTGACAAAGCTTTTTCCACCTTTGGGTTTCAAATCTAGTCATGCATTTCTGGAAACACCTGGAGTCTGATTCAGCTCTCATGTACACCCCTGTTTTACATAACTGTAATGACACTAACTTAAATGGAATTACTCTTGATTTACGCAGATGGAAGATTTGAAACAGGCATTTATAGTCTAATGAGACTTTTTTTTTTTAATTTCCAGACCTTTTTAATTCACAGTAGTTGACAAAAGAGTAAATCTAATTGCCTTTTGTAATGGTAGTCCATCGATCCGATGATGACAAATCTGTGAAGATCATCTGTTATTGGTCTCATGGTGTGCCCTCTGGTGACTATATAAGCCAATTCTAGAGGTGCATATTTTGCCGCAGATGGTGCATGGGAATTTGCAATCTGTGGGTTGTGCATTGCTGATGCCCTGTGACATCGTTTGCGTGCCTCTTGTAGACGCCGGCAGCGGTCTTCCTCAAAGGCAATGCAGGTATTTCTGACTGTTGCATGCCACTGGCTGTGTCTACACGTGCACGCTACATCGAAGTAGCTAATTTCGAATTAGAGACATCGAAATACCCTATTTCGATGAATAGCGTCTACACGTCCTCCAGGGCCGGCAACGTCGATGTTCAACTTCGACGTTGCACAGCCCAACATCGAAATAGGAGCAGCGAGGGAACGTCTACATGCCAAAGTAGCACACATCAAAATAGGGATGCCAGGCACAGGTGCAGACAGGGTCACAGGGCGGACTAGCGCTTCCGGGGCAACAGCTAGCCGCTCCCTTAAAGGGCCCCTCCCAGACACACTCAGCCTGCACAGCATGCGGTCTGAGGAGCCATAGGCACACAGACCCCGGGCGCCGCAGTCATGGACCCCCAGCAGCAGCAGCAGCAGCAGCAGCAGCAGCAGCAGCAGCAGCAGCAGCAGCCAGAGGTCCACCCAGCCCTCCTGGCAGGAGCAGGGCTTGCCCTGCTCCATGCCATGCGGGAGGCAGCTGAGCACCTCCTTGCCACACAGGAGGAGATGCCCCCAGGGCATCAGGGCTCAACCCCTAACCCTGCAGCACCCCGCCCCCGCCACCTCACATGCTGGCAGCTGTGGAGCTACCCCACCAGCACCGACTGGTGGGAGCGGCTCGTGCTTGGGGAGTGGGACGACGACCGTTGGCTCAGGAACTTCAGGATGAGCCGGCAGACATTTCTGGAGCTGTGCCAGTGGCTCACCCCCGCACTCAGGCACCAGGACACTGCCATGCGGCGTGCCCTCACAGTGCAGAAACGGGTCGGCATCGCTGTCTGGAAGCTGGCCACTCCAGACAGCTACCGATCCGTGGGGCAGCAGTTTGCTGTTGGCAAGGCCACCATCAGGGCTGTCTTCATGGAGGTAAGAGAACCCACGGGGGGAGGGCAGGGCAGGGGAGGAGGAGGGGAGGGGCGGCCAGGGCGGGGGAGGGCAGAGGAGGCCAGGGCAGGGCAGGGGGGCCAGGGCAGAGGAAGGCAGGGCAGGGCAGTGCCACTCACACCCTGCTCACCCCTCATTGGGGCTGTCCCATGTGCTTTCTCTGCAGGTTGTGCGTGCCATCAACGCCATGCTCCTGCACAGGCTCGTGAGGCTGGGGGACCCACATGCCACCATCGCGGCCTTTGCCACCCTGGGCTTCCCCAACTGCTTTGGGGCTCTGGATGGGACTCACATCCCCATCCGCACCCTGCATCACAGTGGAGGACGATACCTGAATCGAAAGGGCTACCATTCTGTCATCCTCCAGGCCTTGGTGGACAGCCGGGGACGTTTCCAGGACATTTATGTGGGCTGGCCTGGCAGCACCCAGGACGCCTGGGCTTTCCCTCTGGGGAACATCCCTCTGGGGGACTCCCTCTGGGGGACACCACCATGCCCTTCTGCGTCATCGCAGATGCGGCGTACCCTCTCCGGCCGTGGCTCATGCACCCCTACACGGGCCATCTCTCCGCTAGCCAGGAGCGCTTCAACGAGCGCCTGAACCATGCGCGCCAGGTGGTGGAGTGCTCATTTGGCCGCCTGAAGGGATGCTGGAGATGTCTCCTGACCCGCCTGGATGCAGGCCCCAACAACATCCCCCAGATTGTGGGTGCCTGCTGCGCCCTGCACAATTTGGTAGAGAGCAAGGGGGACACCTTTTTCCAGGGCTGGGCTGCGGAGGCCGGCAGGGCAGACGTCCAGCCACCTGCTGCCCCCAGTCGGCAGGTGGACCCCGAGGGGACCCGGGTCCGGGAGGCCCTGCGGGCCCACTTTGATGAAGAGGCCGCGGGGAGAACTCTGCCCTTCCCCTAGCCTCTACCTGTGGCCCCCGCCCTCGCCCCCCAATTCCAAGCCAGCTCGGCTCCTCCCTCCTCTTTGTTCAGGGCAGAGGTGTCACCTGCCAGCTGTAGCCCCAGGATCCTCCTTTGCCCCTGGGAGCTATTCCGCTCTTGTTGCTCATATGTAGCCTGAGTCTCCCTTTTGCACTCCCCCCACTCCATCACATGCTGCTGCTGCGGGGTGTCCCACCCCCTCCTCCCGGGGGCCCCTCCAGGTTCTGCTCCTCCCTGGCCCGGGGATGGGGCATGGCACTGTCATGCGGGGGGGGGGCCAGGGCTGATGCAGTGCTGTGAGGGCCATGGCCCTGCTGTCCTTGGGGCCATGGCCATGTGAGCATGTGGGGGGCCCTGGACACATATCTGTTACCCCCGCCCCTCAAGCCCAGGGGTGTCCACCTGAGGGGGGTACCTACCTGTTGGTCCACTCCCACGGTCCGGAGATCCCCGGGGGGCGGAGGCCCGGCTGCTGCTCCGGGATGGCAGGAGGAGGATCTGCAGCCCGGATTCTGCAGAGGAGGAGCCCCGCTCCACCTCCTCCTCCTCCTGCTGCGATGTCTCGGGGGTGGCCTCTGGGGGGGGCCCCCAGGGTGCGGGGCTTGCCTCCGGGGCGGACTCCGGCTGCACGGCCTGCTGGGGCTCATGGTCAGGAGTGCGGGCAGGGTGACCCCGGGCAGCCAGGCCGTCGGCCAGCTGAGCGAACGCATCCGCATTCCGCCTCTTGCTCCCCATTACCTGGAGCACCTCCTCCTCGCTCCAGAGCCCCAGCAAGTCCCGCAGCTCGGCCTCCATCCAGGAGGGGCCCTGCTGCCGCTTCCCAGCCTGGCTGCCCTTCTGGCTGGGCTGTGAGCCCTGGCTCCCCTTGGGGGGTGTCCCCTGGGGGCTCTGGGGGGGCTGCCGGGCAGCCATCGCAGCTGGGTGGGGGGCTGAGGTAGGTGCAGGCTGGCCGCGTGTGCAGGCTGCTGACTGCACGATCCCTCAGCTGCCTGCACAGGAAGGGAGGGGGAGGAGACCTTTAAGGGGCCGCTCCATGCGGCCACCAGTGAGCTGAGGGGCTGGAGAGAGCGTCACTCAACCCCCCAGCTGATGGCCGCCATGGAGGACCCGGCAATTTCGACGTTGCAGGATGCGCAATGACTACACGGTCCCTACTTCGACGTTGAACATCGAAGTAGGGCGCTATTCCTATCCCCTCATGAGGTTAGCGACTTCGACGTCTCGCCGCCTAATGTCGAAGTTAACTTCGAAATAGCGCCCGACGCGTGTAGCTGCGACGGGCGCTATTTCGAAGTTAGTGCCGCTACTTCGAAGTAGCGTGCACGTGTAGACGCGGCTACTGTGTTCTGTCACTGGCGGCGTCCTCAAGGTCCCTAGGTTTGATACTGCTGTACTGCAGATTGGCTTTGATGGTATCCTTGTAGCGTTTCCGTGGATGACCTATATGGCCGATGCCCTGGGAGAGTTCACCATACAGAAACTGGCGAGGGATTCTGTTGGCATCCATGCGGCTGACATGACCAGTCCAACGTAGTTGTGACTTCATAATCATCATTTCGATGCTTGTCATCTGGGCTCTCTCGAGGACCTCAAGATTGGGCACTTTGTCTTGCCAGCGGATCTTCATGATGTTACGGAAGCAGCACGTGTGGAATGCTTCGAGCTGCTTGATGTGATGCCTATATGGTGTCCACGTTTCGCACCCGTACAAAAGAGATGAGAGAACAACAGCTCTGTACACAAGCAGTTTTGTTGACATCCGGATACTATGGTGGTTTAGAACTTTGACACACAGACAGCCAAGTGCCTGGCTTGCTTTGGATATTCGTGCGTTGATCTCATTATCCAGTGATCCATCACTGGATATGACACTACCCAGGTATTTAAAGTTCTCCACTACTTTAAGCTGAGTGCCGTCAATGGAGATACTCGGGACAGGAGCATTTGATCCAGGTGCAGGTTGATAGAGAGCTTCTGTCTTTCCGAGGCTGATAGTTAGTCTGAAAAGTTGTGAGGCCTCAGCAAACTTGTTGACAATGTGCTGAAGATAGTTTTCAGTGGGAGCCATAAGGGCACAGTCGTCGGCAAAGTGCCTCACAAAGGAGTTCCTGCACTGTCTTAGTCTTTGCATTCAGGTGACAGAGATCAAAAAATGAACCATCATACAGGTATTTCAAGTATATACCTCGGTCCAGATCTTTCATTGCATAGTTAAGGACGAATGCAAAGAACAAGTTAAATAAGACAGGAGCGAGAACACATCCTTGTTTCACGCCGTTGGTGATGTTGAAGGGGGCTGATGTGGCTCCATCAGACAGTACTTTGCCTGTCATGTCATCATGGAAAAGGCGTATAATCTGGACAAATTTTCTTGGGCAGCCAAGTCATATTAGAATGGTCCAAAGGGCTTCCCTGTTGGCGGTGTCAAACTCCTTTGTCAGATCTATGAAGAAGCATACAGGTGGATGTTCTGTTCAATGCACTTCTCTTGTAATTGTCTGACAGCAAACACCATATTGGCTGTGCTCCGGCCAGGTCGAAAACTGCATTGACTTTCAGGTAGATTTGCCTCGGAAATACTGGCTGTTAGGCGGTTCAAGATGATGCGGGCGATGATCTTCCTTCCAACGGAGAGGAGGGATATGCCTCTGTAATTTCCACATTCTGCTTTGCTGCCTTAGTCTTGAAAAGGGAAACAATAACAGCATCACAGAGGTCCTGTGGTATGTTTTCATCCTCCCAGATGCTGATGATCACGCTATGCAACGCTGCTAGTGCTGCTGGACTTGCCGCTTTATGTATCTCTGCTGGTATCCCATCTTTTCCAGGAGCTTTTCCTGAACTCATCTGGCTAACAGCTTTCTTAATCTCATCTATAGTGGACAGAAAGTCAAGATCTGTCAGGACGGGTTGTTGTGGAATTTCACTGAGAATGTTATTATTCTTGGTCGATGGTCTGTTAAGGAGGTTGCTAAAGTGTTCTCGCCATCTTTTGTTGATTCCCTCTTTGTCTTTGACCAGTGTTGTGTTGTCTGATAAGAGCAATGGAGTCGTCCTTGGTTTAGAAGGTCCACAGTCTTAATAGCACTAAAGAACATCTTTGAGTTGTGGGTCTCAGCATAGTGCTCAATTTCTTTGGCTTTGCTCTCCCACCAGCTGTCTTGTATCTGACGGAGGTCTTTCTGTGTTTTGCTCTGAAGGTGCTTGAAATGGTCCCGTTTGGATGCTGAGGAGGGGTCATTCTGCCATTCAATAAAGGCTTTTCTCTTTACTTCCAGTGCTGAACATATTTCTTCTTGGTTCTCATCAAACCAATCCTGATGTATTCTTTTCTTTGGTCCAAGCGATGTTATTGCTGTGTCAGTCACTATCTGCTTGAACTGATCCCACTTTTCGGTTACAGTACTCATCAATTGACCGTGGGATGTTAATATGTCATTGAGACTCTTCTGAAAATTGTTGAAACATTGGGCATCCTTCAGTTTGGCTATGTTAAAAGCAGGTCGCACATGCTTAAGGCATTTGTGCCGAGAGGGGGCAATGTAAAGTTGAAGAGATATCCTGACTAATCTGTGATCTGTCCAGCACTCTGTGCCTCGCATTACTCTGGTGATCAGTACGTCTCGGATGTCTTGCCTTCTGACAATGGCATAATCTATCAGATGCCACTGTTTAGACTTGGGTGCATCCATGTCGTTTCGTATTTATCCGCTTGTTGGAACAGAGTGTTGGTAATAGTCAGGTCGTTTTCAGAATAAAGGCTCAAAAGGAGTAGTCCATTGTTGTTCATTTTGCCTACACCATGTGGCCCGGTTACTCCTTTCCAGTTCTCATTGTCAGCCCCGACTCAGGCATTGAAATCTCCAAGTAGGAGTAGTTTGTCTGTTGCAGGTGTGGCCTTGATCAGTCTGTTGGGATCTTCGTAGAATTGTTCCTTTGAGTTGTCAGGGCATGTTAGAGTGGGTGCATATGCACTGATGATGGTGGCATGACATTTGGCATTTAGTGGGAAGCGTAGTTTCAGCAATCTTTCATTGATACCCACTGGAAAGTCTGGGAGTTGACACATCAATGAGGTTTTTATTGCCAGACTGACTCCATGTATTCTATCCTCTGTCTCAGTCTTACCCTTCCAGAAGAAGGTATAACCACTTCCTGATTCACTCAAGAAATGTTCCGCAGCCAATCTTGTTTCACTTAATGCTGCTATATTGATGTTATAGTGGGCTAGTTCACGAGCAATGAGAGCCATCCTTCTCTCAGGTCTCGCAACAGCTTCTCGATCCATGAGAGTACGAACATTCCATACACCAATGGTAAGTTTTCTCAAATTTTTCTTTTGGTTTCGACTGCAAGTAGGGTTGAACTGCCAGCCATGGCTTGCTGGCCAATTGTTGTAGGGCAGGCAATTTTTAGGCCACCTTTTCTAGGCCCCTCCCTTACTGGGGTGAGCAGTGCTGTCCTAAAGAGGACTGCTCAGATGCCTGGGATTCTGCCGGGCAACTCTGCTGCCCCAGGTACAGAGCTGGACAACCACTTGTCCACGGGCTGCCTACATGCAGGATTGGGACTACGACTCCCAGTGGTAACCTCCACCTGTCACTTCGCCCCTCCCCCATCGCCGCAGGACTTGGGGGATATGATGATTTGCACAGGACCTGTGCGTGAAAGCTTTTTAAGTGGGTAGAGCCATTGCATGGAAGCAATCCCACTCTCTCAACCTTGGAAGCCACGCACCAACGGTACGTAGAATCATCACGACTGGTAACTTCTTTGGTTGCAGTGGATGGCCTTGACGTCTTTTGTGCCTTGTCAAGCCCTTCACTTTCCACAAAGCTTTGCAGAACTGCCTTCTTGGCCGTTGGATCTAAATGATGTCTTCCACCCACTCTGCCAGAACTGACTTCACATGCTGGGTAGGCACATCCGAAAATTCACCGAGGGTTTGAGCCCCATCGGTTACACTCACCCGGTTTGGCCGGCCCGTCGAAGCCATTGCCCAGGGTGTGGCCGCTGCGCATGCTGCAGCTACTTGGAGCCACAAGTGAGAGCTGAGTGACAGGTGGGGACCAAAGTGGACAGACTACCCCCAAAGGGGTACGACAAGTCCCTCCAACAGAGGTACTACCCCTCCTTGTATACCCCATACATCCCATGCCTTTTGTATAAACCTCTGAAATAGCTGAATTCTGATTTCAGTCTGACTGTGTAATATCAATAGAGTTTCTTGGATTTATGCTAGTGCAATTGACAGTTCTTTTTCCACTGTGTTTTTGATTTGTCGCTCAGGTAACTAATGCCCATGACAAAGCATCTTTCTGGTATTTTGCTAAAATGATAGCAGATATGGAGCTCCAATTTGTGCCATAGCAGTGTGCTTTGAGCTTCTCTGAACTCTGAAGTGTTGATACTGTTTGTGCTCTGCCTGTTTCTATTCCTTCCTGGATACACCGATCTCTCAAGAAGTTTCTTCAACTGTTTAAACTGTTAAATGCTTGAGAAACCTTTGGTGCTAGTGAAGGAAGTGCCTCTGCTTACAGCTGTTGCAACAGAACACAGCGGCTATTATGTCATATTTTTTGTGGTGGTGTTGTAGCCTTGTTGTTGTTCTCAGAACCTTAGAGAGGCAAAGTGGGTGAGGTAGTACCTTCTATTGGACCAATTTCTGTTGTGGGGAGAGACAAGCTTTCTAGCTTGCACAGAGCAGAAGAGCTCTGTATAGTTCAAAAGCTTGTGCTGTACAGAACACTGGCCTCATCTGTCTATTGTGTCACCTTGGCGTATTCCGTACATTAAACACTGCCAGTGATGTGATTTGGTCAGCTCCACTGCTTCATGAGCATTCTTCATGGAAATGAATGACTCAGAAAAGAGATGAGTAACAGAGAGGTAGCCATGTTAGTAGTAGTAGTAGTAGTAGTAGGCATCCTTCAATCCCGAGGGATCATGGGTTTGCGTCCCAGTTGGACTGATTCAAGCAGCCTCTTCTGTGGCTGTGCAATCCAATCTGGGAGTGGCAGTTCTTTCCGCACTGTGAGCAGCAGTAGGCAGATGTCGCTCTTGTGTCATGGGCACGGATCTTCCTGAGAGCTCTCCTGTCTTCTGCTTCCTTCACCAAGGTAGTTTCATACATAACAAGAGCTTCCTTCACTCCCTGTTTCCAGGCATGCCTGTCTGAGGCGAGCGAATGTATCCGCAAAAACGACGAGAAGTCCTGTGGCACCTTATAGATGAACAGTTATATAATAGATTCACCTAATGAAGTGGGTTTTTGCCCATGAAAGCTTATGCTTCAATATATCTGTGCTGGTCAGCTTCCTGGCTGCCAAGTTACGTGAAAATTCAATGTACCTGGAGGTGCCAAGAATGCAACATCTGCATAAGTTGCGGGGGGTGGCCTACTATAATTCCAGTCACTTCCCAGAGACATTTACCCTGTGTCTACATGAGCCCCTTCCTTTCGGAAGGGGCATGTTAATGAGTGGGTTCTAAATATGCTAATGAAGCACTCCATGAATATGCAGTGACTCATTAGCATAATGGTGGCCACAGCAATTCGAAAGTGTGGCTTTGTGAATCGCATGCTGCCCATGGAGACGGGGACCTTCCGAAAGGAACCCCCCCAGTTTTTGAAAGCCCCTTCTTTCTTACACCAGATAGGAAGAAGGGCTTTCGAAAACTGGTGGGTCCTTTCAGAAGGTCCCCGTCTCCACGGGCGGTGCGCAATTTGAAAAGCCGCACTTTTGAATTGCCGTGGCTGTCATTATGCTAATGAGGAGCTGCATATTCATGGCAGCACCTCATTAGCATCTTTTGAACCTGCTCATTAACATGCCCCTTCCAAAAGGAAGGGGCTTGTGTAGACACAGGGTTATAGTTTCATATAAATTTTAAATAAATGAAACATAGGTCTAGGAAAAGGAAGGAGCCAGAACAGTTTTTCTTGTTCACAATATTTTTGGTTCTGCTTGAATGATTCATTTGCATTTGGATGGAAGCTACTTTTCTAGTTTTGAATTTGCACATGGCTTATAGCAGTGGTGGACAACCTGCAACTCAGGAGCTGCATGCGTCCCATTGGATTTCTGTGTCACCCATAAGATATTTTATCTACCATTGACCATATCCAGGTTTGCTAGATTCTGCTGGTTTCCATCCATGTATTTTTTCCCTACAAAAATTAATACAGTGATACATATGTAAAGCAAAGGCACCTGTAGTGAGGTATACACTGCTCGCACACAACACTGAGAGCCGTGTGGTCCTTCTGCATCCAATCAAAGTGCTGCTATGGTTCAATTGCCACACCTCATAAATACTAGGTATGCAAGCAGTGTTAGCAAAACTACCTTACCCAGGAAGACTGTCTTGGTTAGGACAATCTTGCAACCTACTGAGATGAAGAGCCACCCCTGCTGCCCACTCACTTTCCTGTGTTACCCACAATTGGTAAATATGTTGTGGCATATTGTCTGGCATATCTGTGGCATATTATTTGGCATATTGTTTGGCATATCTGTATGCTTAGGTACTAATATGATCCTTATCATTATTATATCAGGGAAAATTGAAACCACTAACATATTTACTCTCACAATACCTCTAAATTGTCAGTATCTCCAGTTTCCTCGCTCTGGGGTATTAAGGCACTGAGGTGTGTCCTCAGGGTGGTGGACTGAGCAAGCCCTCTGTGGAGTAATCTCATTGAATTGCACTGAATAATATGGAATAAGGCACCAAAGACCAAGAGTACCTAGGAGAAACTCTGATTCCAAACTGGGGCAGACTCTAAGCCTTTTTAGGCGCATCAGTCTAAGAGAAGGTAACTCTGATCTCAAACCCACTCTCTCTCCTTCCAGTGTACATGTCACAGTTCTTGTGCCTGTGCATGATGGTCAGTGTGAGAAGAGAATGTGGAGTTGGAACTCACAAGCCAGTCTTACTTTAATCCATTCATATGTGAAGGTATCTCTCTTGATGCCAAAGATTTACCTCTTGATGAAAGTCCTATGGTGATGGGCAAATGACATCAGATGCAAGTGGAAGATACTACTGGAAGAATTTAGTCACAAACCTGCTCATAGACAGCCCATGTGTGATGGTCATCTGTCTGCTGAACTGGAAGAAAAGAGGCTCCCGCATCCTGCCTAGGTGTCAAAGCAGCCCTATTTAGGGACGGTGCTGCTTTCTTTGAAAGAAGAAGGGGAGAGAAAACAATCCTGAACACAGATTGTTCCAATTGCTCCCTGTCAGTCAACCACAACTGACTGGATATCCAATTTTTGTGGTTACAAGGGAAAATCAACAACTAAACAGAAACTACGCTTTGCATCCTAGAATGTATGCACACTTTTTGATCATGATGATTGCCATGAATGCAGGACAGCAATCATTGCTAGAGAACTTGCATGTTATAAAACTGATGTTGCTGCTTGAAGTGAAACATGTATTTCTGGTACCATCCACTTCACAGAGGTTGAAGCAGACTATTCATATTACTGTGTGGGCTACCCTCAAGGTCATCCAAGGCAAGCAGGAGTGTTTTCACCATCTGGCCACCACTTGTCCCCCAGCTTGAAATCAAGCCACATGATACCAGTCCTTGCCTTGTGACCACAAAGCTTAGATTGAGGCAGGGACAATGTCTTGTACTTGATAGTGTATATGCACACACTTTGATGGCTGCAGATGATGAAAAAGAGTCTTTCTGTGCTAGCCTAAACTTAGTGATCACTTGGGTACCGTTTAAATCCAAGCTAGATATACTCAGAGATTTTAATGCTAGAGTTGGTCAGTACTACACCATGGCTATGTCTACACTAGCCCAAATCTTTGAAATGGACATGCAAATGGTTACTAATGAGGTGCTGAAATGCATATTCAGTGCCTCATTAGCACGCAGGCGGCCGGGGCTCTTCAAAATTGCCACATCTCGTTGCTGCACATCTCGTCCAGACAGTGGTCTTTTCTGAAAGGACTCCAGGAGCTTCAAAATCCCCTTATTCCCATCAGCAGATAGGATAAATTTTGTCCCACCAATTCATGTGGGCGATCTTCCTCAGACAGGACATATGGAACTGAGCAAGGTTCAAAACATTGTGGCAATATATTGTCCTTGACTCTGAACCACACAGCAGGATATTCAGGACAACTGCCTTATAAACTGTTACCTTGGCATGGAGCTTAATCAGCAGATAAGAATAAGGGGATTTCAAAGTTCCCAGGGTCCTTCAGAAAGGACCTCCCTCTGGACGAGCCACGCGGCAGTGAGACGCGGCAATTTTGAAGAGCCATGGCAGCTGGCACGCTAATGAGGCGCTGAATATATATTTCAGCACCTCATTAGTAATCTTCAAAATGGCCATTTGCATGGCCATTTCAAAGATTTGGGTTAGTGTAGGCATGGCCCGTATGGCCAAAGATTCTTGGACATCATGGCACTGAAAGTGAGAACTCAAAAGACAATCTTCTTCTTCAAACGTGTGCAGCATGAGCTTGCTATTGCAAACACATTCTTCCAACAGGTGAACAAATTCAAAAGAAACTTGTGTAACCCTTCTCCTGGAAGCAGTCGGCAGCAACTGGGGCTGGGTTCAGTATCTAGGGGTTCCTTTTCAACTATCTGACATAGAACCAGCTTGAGCCCCCACCCAGTAGCCTGGGAAATTCACACACCCTGGGTGCCTCGGCAAAGCAATGCTTCCCCACTTGCAAGAACAAAGTCTGAGTGTAGAAAAGAAAGTTTTAATGAAAGAAGCAGAAGAGTCATATGGCATAAGCTTGGGAAAATGCCACACTCAAGCTGCGTCTACACGTGCACGCTACTTCGAAGTAGCGGCAGTAACTTCGAAATAGCGCCCATCACGTCTACACGTGTTGGGCGCTATTTCGAAGTTGAAATCGACGTTAGGTGGCGAGACGTCGAAGTCGCTAACCCCATGAGGGGATGGGAATAGCGCCCTACTTCGACGTTCAACATCGAAGTAGGGACGTGTAGACGATCCGCGTCCCGCAACATCGAAATAGCGGGGTCCTCCATGGCGGCCATCAGCTGGGGGGTTGAGAGATACTCTCTCTCCAGCCCTTGCGGGGCTCTGTGGTCACCGTGGGCAGCAGCCCTTAGCCCAGGGCTTCTGGCTGCTGCTGCTGCAGCTGGGGGTCCGTACTGCATATACAGGGTCTGCAACTTGTTGTTGGCTCTGTGTATCTTGCACTGTTTAATGAAAGTGTGTCTGGGAGGGGCCCTTTAAGGGAGCGACTTGCTGTTGAGTCCGCCCCGTGACCCTGTCTGCAGCTGTGCCTGGCTCCCTTATTTCGATGTGTGCTACTTTGGCGTGTAGACGTTCCCTCGCTGTGCCTATTTCAATGTTGGGCTGAGCAACGTCGAAGTTGAACATCGACGTTGCCGGCCCTGGAGGACGTGTAGACGCTATTCATCGAAATAGCCTATTTCGATGTCGCAACATCGAAATAAGCTATTTCGAAGTTGGGTGCAAGTGTAGACGTAGCCTCAGAGTTCATAACCAACCCTCATGTAACTGTCCCAGCTCAGATGGATTGAGCAGTGCCCTTTGCCTCTCAGGCTCACCAGTCCAATACTGTAAGGGTCCCATTCATACACCCAAACTTTCTGCGTACCCCCATTCAAATGCCCCAGTTACAACTCTGTCCAGTCTGTGCAGGCCCTAACACATCACCCTGATGCATTCCTTCATTGAGCCTGAGGCAATGCCACCTTTGTGCTGGTTTGGCATTACACTTGATCATGCCAGCTGTCCTGCTGACTGTCCGCTGCTTCTCCTACCAGCCACTCACCGCTCACTCCTGCCAGCCACCTTTCCGCTGTGCTCTGCCATCTGTTTGCCTGATGTCTCGGGGGTTTTGCTGTAGGCAAAACCCTGTGATTCCAGCTCTCTGTGGCTTCAGCTACCTGTGATTTCAGCTCATAGTGGGTTCAGCTCTGGTCCTAGCCACAGCATCTCAGTATCCACAAAGGTGGAGTCTCACAAAATAACTAGAGACCCAGCTTTAGATCTCTCTTTAAATAGTGGGGGTGGTGGGGAGAGAACTAGTCAAACCAGTCTTACAGCTGTATGGACAAAATGCTCCCAGCCAGCTGGTTCAACCACTATCCTTCCCTCCTTCATCTTCACAATGCTTAGGTGGAGGGAGCCCTGTGTGATCCGTAACTCACACAGCAGTGATGACTGCCCTGTTACCCCTACAACAACGTCAAGCATTGGTGAGACTCCACACTTCTTACATTGGGAGATAGCATAAATTGTGACTTTACAACATGTTGTTTACAATAGACGAAACCTCATTGCTTCACCTGTTGCCCATTAGATTTTGTTTACAAGGCATTACATATGCACACCTTTGCATTTTCAAGCAAATGATCTCTAAAGGACACATTCCTCAAATCCTTCAACAGTACTGAGCTCCTGCTGGCACGTTCCTTGCATCTCAGATAAACCCTCAGCTTAAGCACTGGCATATGACTAAAACAAAGAGCTCTTTCTGATGTCAAGTTGACTCATGCATTGTGTGGCACTGGATCCTGGTCTACCGTTACATGGTACGCAATGTTGTCTTTTTGAACATTTATCTACTGAAATGTTATCATTATACCATGTGCCGAGAAAAGCTTGATGTAGGTAAATTGGAAATACCCAAGACACAAGCTCTTCTTCAACACAGTCTTGATGCTTCCTGAGTCACAAACAATGAAGGTCCAGAATGAAGATCTTACCATTGAGGATGATTGGATTAACATCAAAGAAACAATATACAGAACAGCTGTTGAGATCCTTGGTTTCCAAAAACTCAGGCACAGGGACTGGTCGGTGACAAGGATAGAGATGCCCAAGCTCTTCTTCACAAGAAGCGTGTGACACACCTGGCTTGGATCAATGATAAAGAGAGTGCCTCCAGGATGTCGGCATATATTCAAGCTGAGCAAGAGGCACAAGTCAAATTATGACAAATGAAAGAGGACTGGTGGAAATATCAAGCAATTAACTCCAAGATGCTGCTGGTAGTCATGATTCTAAAACATTCTGTGGTGGGCTGAAGGCAGTCTATGGGCCACTCATTGCTGACTGTACACCAGAGTGCTCTGCTGATGGCCTCACCTTGATCACAGATAATGCTAAAATTCTTGATGGCTGGGCTCAATATTTTCACAAAATACTGAACCAGGCTTCAACTTTTGACAGCAGCAATCTTGAAGAGATTCCTCAGTGGGCTAATGATTTGCAGGTGATCATACCACCAACTCTTGATGAGGTGCAAAAAGCTTTTAAATTGATTAAATCTGGAAAGGTAACTGGCAGCGATTCAATTCCATCAGAAATTTATAAAGCTGCTTGTGGCCAGCTGATGTACCACCTCACCCATTTATTTAGCACCATTTGGGAGAAGAAGCAAGTCCTCCAGGACTTCAAAGATGTCCTGATTGTACACATACACAAGAGAAAAGTTGACCATGCGTATTGTGATGACCATGGGGGCATCTCTCTGCTTTCTATAGTTGTTAAGATCCTGGTGATAGTCTTTACAACCAGCTTTTGGTGCATATGTTCAAAAATAGCAATATTCCTGAAAGCCAGTATGGATTTTGTACCAGTTGAGGCACTGCTGGTATGATAGTTACAGCCAGACAGATAAAAAAAAGAGTAGAGAGCAACATTGGTATCATACAATCATGGAATCATAGGGCTGAAAGGGACCTCAGGAGGTCATCTAGTTCAGCCCCCTGCTTCAAACAGGATCAACCCCCACTAAGTCATCACACCCAGGACCTTGTCAAGCTGGGACTTAAAAACATTGAGGGATGGAGAATCCACCATCTCTCTGGGCAATGCATTCCAATGCTTCATCACCCTCCTGGTGAGGTAGTTTTTCGTAATATCCAACCTACACCTCTCCCTCTTCAACTTCAGACCGTTACTCCTTGTTCTGCCATCTGACACCACTGAGAACAGTTTCTCACCCTCCTTTTTAGAGCTCCCCTTCAGGAAGTTGAAGGCTGCTATTAAATTACCCCTAAGTCTTCCCTTCTGTAAACTAAACAAGACCAAATCTCGCAGCCTATCCTCATAGGTCTTGTGCTCCAGCCTCTTAATCTTTTTGTTGCCCTTCTCTGAACCTGCTCCAGCACATCCACATCTTTTTTACACTGGGGGGCCCAAAGATGGACACAATATTCAGATGTGGCCTCACCAGTGCTGAATAGAGGGGGACAACCACTTCTCTACATCAGGTCGAAATGCTCGTCCTAATGCACCCTAGTATGCTGTTAGAACTGTGTGATTTTCATCAACTTGACCAACACATTCGACAAAGTCAACAGAAATGCATTCTAGAAAATACTCAACAAATTATCTGTCCTGAAAAATTTATCAGCATTGTTTGGTCCTTTCATGATGGCATGCTTGGTCATGTCCTTACCAATGGAGGGACATCAGCACCTTCTGAAATATCAAATGGTACAAAGCAATGATGTATCCTTGCCCCTCTCCCATTCATCATGCTATTAGTTGCTTTTAATGACTGCACATTGGGCACACCCATTCAGTTCTGAACAGAGGGCAGTATTTGCAATCTTTGGAGACTTCAGGCTTGCACTAAAATGGTTAATGTAACTATCCATGACCTACTGTTTGCTGATGAATGTGCATTGTTGGGTCATTCAGTGAAGGATGCACAGGAGCTTTTTGATCTCTTTGTTACTTCTGCTCACTGATTTGGACTCACAGTGAGCCTCAAGAAGATAGAAATTGTGCTTCAGTCTGTTTGGAAAGAGCCTAGAACTCCAGCGATCACTGCTGCTGCTACAGTCCTTAAGGCTATTAGCAAGTTCTGCTACCTTGGAAGTGTACTGTCCTCTAGTATAAACATGGATCGTGACATATCTACTCGATTAGTCAAATCCAGTGCTGCATTTGGAAAACTGACCAAACGCCTATGGAATGACCATGGTATTAAACTCCATGCCAAGGTTACAGTTTATAAGGCAGTTGTCCTGAATATCCCACTGTGTGGTTCAGAGTCATGGACAATATATTGCTGCCATATTTTGAACCTTGATCAGTTCCATATGTGCTGTCTGAGGAAGATCGCCCACATGAATTGGTGGGACAAAATTCCTAACACGGAGGTTCTTAACTGTGTGGTATCACAGGCATGGAAGCAATGCTTAGGAACAAACTGTTTCACTGGATTGGTCATGTTACGATGATAAATGATACACAGATACCAAAGATGGTCTTCTATGGCTAGCTTGCTTATGGAAATTGTTCTATCAGTGTCCAGTATAAGCACTATAAAGACATCTTAAAGGCCAACATGAAGTCATGTGGCATATCTCCCAGTGATCTGGAAATTCTAGCTCAGGATAGATTGTTCTGTCAGCAACCACTGTATAGGTTCTTAATTGCTTTGAAAGTTAGCGTACCCAGGCGCTATAGGAAAAGCATAGGATCTGAAAAGAAAGTACAACGCCTGCAGTTGGCTGATTTTTATGTGACACCTGTATTCAGCTCTGCCAGTCAAGGATTGGTTTAGTTAGTCGCCCACAGCATCACAGAAGATGATATCCATATATCAATGGCTCAATCCAAGAAGAAGTAGTAATAGTAGAAGAAGAAGACGAAGAAGACCCCCAGTTTACAAAGGAAAAAACTAAGGCACCGAAATGGCTTGCCCAAGATTACTCAGGAAATGAAAAGCAAAGCAAGGAAAGGAACCCAGCAGATCCATCTCTAGAGCAAAACCATTCTTCCCCCCAACATGCCATTTTCTGTGTGTCTCGGAATTTGTGATGTACAAATTGTGGGATTTTTGCATGTGTTTTCTGAGTCTCTTGCCCTTGTAGCAGAACTGTAATTTCATCTTCAGACATTAAAGATGCACATGAAAATTTCAGGGCTGTGCACTTGGATTCTAAACCAACCTGGAAAAGGGCAGCAATTCTGGTTAAATGGAATTAGACCAAATAGTTCTCTATTTTTTTTATTTTTTACATTTCCAGTGCCTGCATGAGTAAAGATAACATAAGAACTGATTGTTTTCAATATGTTCACCATTTGGAATTCTTATTGTCCCTGTAAATTGGTTCTTAGATCATTAAAATGTGCATGAAGAATACCTGCAAAAACACAAATGCTACGTCTACAATGGGACGGTACATCGAAATAGCTTATTTAGTGAAATCGAAATAAGCTATTTTGATGAGTAGCATCTACACATCCTACAGGGCTGGTGCCGTCGACGTTCAGCGTTGATGTAGGACAGCACTACATCGAAATAGGCACTGCAGGGGAGCGTCTACACACAAAAGCGGCCCAAATTGAAATAAGGGTGCCAGGAAAAGCTGAGGACAGGGTCACAGGGCGGACTAGCACTTCCGGGGCAACAGCAAGCCACTTCCTTAAAGGGCCCCTCCCAGACACACTCAGCCTGCACAGCATGCAGTCTGCAGAGCCACAAGCATGCACACCCCGTGTAAGCAGCATGGACCCCCAGCAGCAGCAGCAGCAGCAGCAGCAGCAACCAGAGGCCCACACACCCGCCCCTGGAGCAGTGGCCGCCCTGCTCAGTGCCATGGAGGAGGCATCTCAGCATCTTTTATTTGAGGAAGATGAGCTGTCCTTGGGGGGATGAAGAGGCAGCCCCAGACCTTGCTGCCCTCCCAGCCTCCCCCCACCGGACACAATGGAGGACCCCCCTATTTTGATGTTGTGGGAGACGGGCTGGGCTACATACACCTTTTTCTGAACGTCGAAGTAGGGCACGTGTAGACGATCTGCAACCTGCAACATCAAAATAGTGGGGTCCTCCATGGCGGCCATCAGCTGAGGGGTTGAGAGACGCTCTCTCCAGCCCCTGAGCTCTATGGTCACCACATGCAGCAGCCTCTTAAAGCTCCCCGCCCCCTTATTTCCTGTGCAGGAAGCTGAGAGCGCGTGCAGGCAGCAGCACACGCACGTGCCCAGCCTGCATGTTCTCCACAAGCCCCAACGTTGAAGTTCAGCGTCGAAGTAGGGTGCTACTCCCATCTCCTGATGAGGATAGCGATTTCAACGTCTCGCCGCCTTACGTCAATTTCAACATCGAAATAGCACTCGGCACGTATAGACGAGGTGGGCGCTATTTCGAAGTTGGCATGGCTACTTCAAAATAGCCGGCTAGTGCAGACGTGGCTAAACAAAAGTAGTAAGAGAATTTAATAGATACTCCCTGAGAAACCCTGCAACAGTACTGCACATTTTCTCTGACTTACTAGTGACCAATATTTTTCTCCTTAAAATCCATGTATGCTAGCAACACAATATATGTCTTGGTATGTGCTTCTGCCATAATATCCCCATTGTTCACATTTAAACTCCAGCAGCTTATGTCTGAAGAGGAGTGCAAGGAAAGTAAGCCAGCATGCCTGTTGGCGTGGGGTGGTATTTCAACCCTGTGTCCATTCTACTGTGCATTGTAAAATGGGGCAAGGGTTGTGGAAGCAAGGCTATCTCCCACGGTAAGGTAGTTTTGCTAATTGCACATTTCAGTGATTCCCCAGCTCCATTCCCAAAATATATTGGGTCAGACCAAAGGTGTATGTAGCCCAGCATCCTCTTTTCCAAGAGTGACCAATGCCAGATATCCCAGAACGAATGAACAGAGCAGGTAATCATCAAGTAATCCTGTTAATTCATTCTGGGATATTTTGGGAATGGAGCTGGGGAATCACTGAAATACAGAATTGCCACACCCCACAAGTGCAGCGGGATGGTGAGACACAGGAAAAGGGTTCCAGGGCTTTGGGAGTACAGACTCTTCTGCCACTTCCTCCTAAGTGTGACTCCCTTCTATCTCATCCCCTCCCATCTGTCCCCACCAGTGCTGCAGTAAAACAAAACTTAGGACATTCTACATGTAGAGATAAATTATGTTAAAAGAGCATTAATAAATTTACAGAACCAAGCCCTGAAAATTTATGAAGTGCCTTAATTGAAAATTGTGCAGGCAACCTTTACTCATGCCCCATGTAAATTTACATTATGGCACAATCCTTAATGACATGATCGCATACTTCTTTTTCCTCAGGATCCCAGTGTCATTTAGTGCATTAGACAGACCTGTTCTAGGACTAAATCAGGTTTGTGTAACTGTGATCTGTAGCCGTTGTTTGCAGAAGGTGTGTGGTGACTGAAGCAGAAGCTTGCAGGGAAAGAAAGGATAGCCTAATAGATAAGGTCCATGTTGCTTTGCCTCTCCCACGGTGTTCCTGTATGATGCCGGATGAGTCATCTAAACCAGATTTTTCATTGATGCTCACTAATTGTGTGTCCTCGTTTTTGTGCGTGTCCAAATCTAGACCTTGTGGTTTGGTTTATAACTGAAATCAGTAGGAGTTGTGTTAGAACATGTAAAGTGCTCTGCAGTGCTAAGTATTTTGAATGGATGAGGAGTTCTGGGGAAATACTAATATTTGAAAGTAATTAAAGACTGTACCATGATGCACATGCACAAGGGGGACAAATTAAAGCTGCCTTGTGCAACATTAATTCTGGAATTTAGTGCTTTGTTGAGCACTGACATAACATGTATCAGTTCATTTTCATAAGGTTGCCTTTTCAATAACTACTATAGGGAAATATTGCTTGAATTCTATCCTTTACATTGCATATATTTCAATAATAAAAATAACAAAACCCCTCTTGCTCTTCATGTATAAATAAACTAAAACAAACTGGACAATGCAGAGCACTAGATCGTGTCTCTTAAGACTCAGCTTTGTGGTATGGCAGTGAGCGAGAGATGAGCTATGGTCATGACGCCCTGTGTGGAGGCAATTCCACAGTCTGTGCTGGTTAGTTGCAAGCTGTGTGAATCCTTCCCATTTGTGAGGATTGTGTGATTCCAGCACATAGGTGCAATGGTTGCAGGAAGGCTGTATTTTATTTTCCAACCCCTTTGTGAACAGTGGGACAGCTGCTCCAAGTTTATTGGTAGCTGAGTAGTTTACCAGAAAACAGCCATACAAAGGGAAGGCTAGATCCTCAGAGACCTATGCTGCCTTACACTTGCTAGGTACATGGTCTAGCACACTGGAAATGTACCGTGGTTGATAGAGCATCGAACTTGGATTCAGGAGACTTAGGCTCTATTTCTGGTTGGCTACTTGGATGAACCTGAGCAAGTCACTTAACCTCACTTGTAAAATAGGGATAACGATGCTGACCCCCTAGAGATCTACTGATCTATAATATCTAGGTGCTATTATTTTATTATTGTATCTTATTTGGCTTTCTGGTTTTAGAGCTGAACGTCTGTCAAAAATGATGAATATTTAAAGTTTGCTTTTATCGCATGCAGGAAAAGTTTGGACCCAACTTGGTGTCCAGAGAGCAATAACACTAAGTTTCCCCATTAACACCAGTATATTCGCTCTTTAGAAGGTCATTCTAAATACCAAGTCATATTTTTTTACAAAATGACAATAAATAGCTAAAAATAATGAAAACAGGTATAAATATAGGTGACATTTGAAGCCACACTTAAAAAGGACAGACAGAATAGTTCCTCTAATCCCAGGGGACAGAATTCCAAGGACAGGAGCATGTTGTCATCTGATCATGAGCCTGCCTGGATTTATTCAAGACTTACTAACAGATGTTCACGATACTATTATTAAAGAGTCTCGTCTCATGGCAGGGGTACTTCCCCTTTGCTTTCCAGGGATTGTGGTGTAGAGCCAAACAAATCAGCAAATTTCTGTAATCGCTGCCTTAGTCCAAACTTAGACTTAAAGACTAGAACAGAATATCTCTGAGAGTCTATTTAAAATCCTGTTGGCCTTGACTAATATGTAACAAGTCAAAAAAAAAAAAGTAAGATGGTTTATAAACAGGCTGGTTTATATTCTTTAAAACTATACAACAAAGTTCAGTGTGCTATAAAATTGAAACTAAGATACTAAAAATCTTTTAAATACAGACCGTTTAGCTCTCTTGTCTTCACCTCCACTGCCTTGTTCTTCCCCATACCAGTCTTACTACTGCATATTTTAAAGTATGACATTGTGTTCAGTTTTGTATCTGATTCTTCTTTAAAAATAAAACCTGGAATTGAGGCTTTAAATTCAACATTTCCTTTTAAAGTATATAATTTGTTTAACAAATTGGCATAGGTAAAAAAGATGCTGTTGACACATCTCCACAAATACTTACACAGTACAAGATTTATTTCCATGCCTAAATATTCTTAAAGCACAACATCACATATCCTATTCACATCCGGAGGCACAAAATCTGTTTCACAGCACTGGGAGACTGACGCTGTTTAAATCAAGTTTCTACAGTGCAATACTATAAATTCAGATATATCTTGTGTAGTGCTTCAATTTTAGTTTGAGTAATTGTAGTAGTTTTGTAGGCAACTCTATGACCATCTATGTTTTCTAAATTTGGCTTCCACTGGTGTGCTCTCCCTAGTACTTGCAAATGATTAGGCTTACTAAGGCAAAATTCATCGGAACGAGCACGCAAAGTTGTCTCTGCACCTACAGAACACCATGCACTAGCCAGACTTCGCATCAGCCCTATGTAGTCGGGTGTAGAGGGCAATGATGTGGATGTGTTTAAGACAAGGGAGGAGCCAGGTGATCCACATTCACATAGATGCAGTGGCTTTAATGCTGTGTCTGACTATTTTAGAAGTAATGTATATCCTGAGTTGATGCAAGCAGAGAACCAGAAAACTTGATTGTTCGGACTAGGGGGCACATTTGGTAAGTGTGTAAGGACTTCCATTGTGAACATTTGTGTGTACAAATTAAAAATTCACTCCTGACAATGCTTACAGATGTGATTAGAGTCATAGATTTCAAGGATGTGAGTTCCTTTGATGTCTTCCAATGGTGAGTAGTGAAGAGGAACAGAAAGGGGGCACCATTAAGGTGGGGGGGGAGAATGTAGCCCTCCACCTGAGTCCCCCATGTGACTTGTTTCTGCCTTGCTTTACAGCCCAGGGCCCTGAACTCTCATTCCATCCCCTACTCATCTTATGTTACTTTGAAAGAGTTGAGTTGACTGCTCTGCTCTCCAGTTATGGTGGTTTCAGTGCCCCTGGCATGGGAGTCTTCTAATGCACTTTCCCAGGCGCCCTCCACTCACGCTGCCCTGCCTGGCACCTTGTACGCTGCCTGGGTCAGGAGAGTGCAGCCACTGTGCTGAGTGTCCCAGGTGGTGTGGCTGCAAAAGAAGAGAATCTGGCCCTGCCTCTTGCAGTTCTGGCTGCTGGGAAGAGAGGGGCATATGACTCTGCCCCTCCCCATTGTCACCTTATTGATCATAGACTTTTACCCAGTTTCCCCTTTGTTAAGTCCAATAACATTCCTCCAGTATTTTTGCCACTCAAACTTGCTCATTCAAATGCTCATGTCCCCAGCTAGTGCAGGAAGAGTCAGGAGCATGAGCAAAATCCAAGTAAACTTTTTCTGGAAAAAATGTTGACATATTTGCTGAGGCCTAGGTTAACATCAGCAAAAGACTGGCACCACAATGACTAACAGCAAAGAAATCTTATGAGAATCATAACTACTCAAAGCCACTTCTTAGAATACATCTGCATTGGAGGTCGAAGGGGTAATTTCTAGCTCGGGCAGCCACATTTGTGCTAGCTCTGATTGAGCTAACATGCTAATTAAGAGAAGTGTAGCTGCAATGGTGCAAGTAGTGGAATAGGTTAGCCATCCAAAGTACAATCCCATTCAAAACCCTAGGTATGTTCTTAGTGTCTGGCCCATTCTGTGCTCATGTCACAGCCACGCTGATGTTTCTTCTGTGCTAACTCTTTCCGTGGTTACAGCAATACATTATGGCTCCTGATGAACATTAGCTTATGTTGGTGTTACTGCAGTGCTGTGGACCAGTCCTGTATATGAATGGATTTTCTCTCTTAAATATACTTGTGTTCATAAAATTAGTCCAGAGATGCAAAATGTAGATCTAATTCCCAATTTCAAAGTTGTTCCTCAGATTCTGGAGTGTTCAGAAAAGAATTTGGCATTGAACCCTGAATATGAGGCACACCAAATTCAAGGGATGTATGCATCCCTCAGTTGGGCTAATGCTTATCTGTGAATAATATATACAATTATAATGATAGGTCTAATAATAATTGGCATTCATACATTGTTTTACTTTCTCTCCAGTGCTCTACAGACATTTACTAAGATATTTACAGAACATCCCTGATAATCTGATAGCACGTCACTCCAAAGGATTTGCTCTTCTGAACACAAAATAGATTGAATATAACTGGGGTGGTAGTCCCAGCAATAGAATAAACAAACCAACACAAATCCCACATCATCAAATTATAAACAATGACTCAGATGTCTTACAAATTGCTACCCATCCTATGATTCAAGTTGTCCAAAATAAATAATTTAAATTCAGCAAAAGCTAGACATGGTTATATGTTGATTTCCTGAGGCTCTCATAGAGGCAAAGAATAATTAATAAAGAAGAACATCTGTCCAAAAGAGTGAAGGTTAGTATAAGACAAGAAGCTGGAAAGATAGGTATCTTTATGTACAGTATTGTTGGTGTAAAAGCATTTAAAAGTGTCTGCATTAGTATTTATTTTTAATCTCACTCTAAGTTATGGTACAAATATTGTGCTATGAGTCACTGCATCTTATCTTGGAGAACCTTACCATAAGCAATAGTTTGAGTTGGTTAAACCCAGTTTAGTTGGCAACACACATGTGAACTTCAGATAGTGCACAGTCTCCCAACCAAATTGCTTTTGCCATCAGCCGACAAGAAGTTGTTTTCCTTACTGTGCCAAATGGACCACTGGTCTCACTCAGTGTGGGCACTTTTATGTTAATGAGTGTTATGTTTCAGTAAAGTTTAGTTGTCAATTCCTGTATCTAATGCTTCACACATTTAGCATTTTTTACTGAACCATTTTACAAACTTTATTTAAGCTAAAGTATATGAAGGCAGGGTCAGCAAGAATAAGTACAACAGTTTCTAAAATGGATGCTGAAAGTTAAGCATCAAAATCCCCATTTTCAAGGTTCAAACTCTTAAAAACTAAAAGTCACTGGTTTTTGTTTTGTGAAAGAGAGGAATTCAGAGGCTCAGAATAACCAGCAGCTGATCATGACATTTAAAGATGGACTTTACACTGGCTGTTTTATATTGTCAAGTGTCTGGAAATAACATTTTGCTCATTGGAACTATGAACCACTTATTACCAGTAATCTTCTATTAAAAGCTGAGATGCATGTTTAACAGCTAGCAATTTTTTGACTAATGTAACCAATTTTTCTGGTTCCAAATTATGTTCCAACAAATCATGAATTTTATTTCATTGTGTTAAATCATGTGATGACTAGTGCCTGTGAGCAAATTTTAATTCATTGACTATTTTTAGAATGATTGCGCTGGGTACACATGATTTGCTCCTTATTGTTTGTGCTGTCTGACTCATCACATGTTTGAAGTATTATTGTTTTGATCCCTTGATGGGGTGACTTCAGCTTTATAAAAACAAACGTTCTTTTTCTAGTTGTGAAATAACCTCAAGAATTCATCATTTGTTCGATGAATACATTGTTTGAAAAATAAAAACTTTCTAAACACCTACATGAGTACATCAGTGTGTGAGCAGGCTCATGAGTGTTCACTTGAGCAAATGTTCCCAACGCCTTTCTGTTCCATGGCTTGTCTGAAAAATAAATCCCTGCTCCTTTAAATTGTCCTGAATAGAAAGTTTGCAAATATCAGTGAAACAAATCCACAGATTTTGTTCACACAAGTATTAGCAAATCTGAGTTACGATACTTCTCCAGGTTTGAAGATGGCCAATTGACACAAAAAGCAGCTCAGTTTAAAAGAGAGTCGTAAATTAGATGTGACAAGGTGTACTGACACCTCAGTGGGCCACTGGGGCCTGAGCAATTACTGTGTGCACAGGAGGCCACACCCCTTGCCTCTTCTGCACATGTGTCAGGTGGGAGGGACTGATAAAAGGGGATAGCTCAGCTCAGCTCAGCCTGCACTGGCTGGGGAGGAGGAGGAGGAGGAGGAGGAAAGATTGGTGCTGCAGACTCCCGCAGAAGCATTTGTGACTTTTCGGACAGTGAGAACTGTGGACCCAAACAGTGGAGACTGACTGGGAAGCTGAGCCACTGAAAGGAGATGCCCGAGCCTTGTGGTAGGCAGTGACCCAAGGAATGTATTAGGAGCTGTTCCATGAACCCTTAACTGGAAATTTCCTGGCCTCAAAGGGTGTGGTTCAGAACCCAGTGGAATAAGTTTGACTTGGGTTCCCCAGCCCCCCTCCAGGCATTTGCCACAAGGGCTACGTCTACACGTGAAGCCTACATCGAAGTAGCCTATTTCGATGTGGTGACATCGAAATAGGCTATTTCGATGAATAACGTCTACACGTCCTCCAGGGCTGGCAACGTCGATGTTCAACATTGACGTTGCGCAGCACCACATCGAAATAGGCGCTGCGGGGGAACATCTACACGCCAAAGTAGCACACATCGAAATAAGGGTGCCAGGCACAGCTGCAGACAGAGTCACAGGGTGGACTCAACTGCAAGCCGCTCCCTTAAAGGGCCCCTCCCAGACACACTTGCACTAAACAACACAAGATCCACAGAGCCGACAACTGGTTGCAGACCCTGTGCATGCAGCATGGATCCCCAGCTGCAGCAGCAGCAGCCAGAAGCCCTGGGCTAAGGGCTGCTGAACAGGGTGACCATAGAGCCCCGCAGGGGCTGGAGAGAGAGCGTCTCTCAACCCCTCAGCTGATGGCCGCCATGGCGGACCCCACAATTTCGAAGTTGGGGGACGCGCAACGACTACACGGTCCCTACTTCGACGTTCAACGTCGAAGTAGGGCGCTATTCCCATCCCCTCATGGGGTTAGCGGCTTCGACGTCTCGCTGCCTAACGTCGATGTTAACATCGAAATAGCGCCCAACACGTGTCACCGTGACGGGCGCTATTTCGAAGTTAGTGCCGCTACTTCAAAGTAGCGTGCACGTGTAGACACGGCTAAGGTGTGGCAGCCATAGTCTCCAGCCACCAACTGTTTTTTCTGGCCTGCCCATTAGATCAGACCTCCAGCTGAGACCTCACTGTGTCCCAGCTGGGGGCTGCAGAGTGAATATTTGCTCTGCTCCCAGAGGATCAGAGCTACACCAACTGGTATTGTTTGCCCTAGCCAGGACATTAGAAACTGAACATGTCTCTGCCTCAAGCTCTGGTGACTGCACTACCCTGCCCAGGAGCTGCAGGTCTAACCTGCCCAGAAAACCAAAGCCCCAAGTGCAATTGTTTGCTCCAGCCAGGAGCTTAGAATGACAATGAATGAGTGTTTACTGGGGCCTGAGTTCTCCCTATCACCTGATCCTTGTGATGGTGTGACAGGGTCAACCAACTCTACAGTGGGCTAATTGGGGTGGTCCTGCTCAACATGGAGAGCCCCTCCCCCATGATCTGGGGCTTGTAATAATAATAATAAAACAAAACAACCCAGAAGAGAATCTATGACTATCAAGGGAAGAGTAGGGTGACCAGACTTCCCCAGGCCAAATATGGGGCAGGAGGATGAGCTAGGAACCGGTACCAGAAACACAGGGCTGTCCTGGCCAATACAGATGGATGGTCACCCTAGGGAAGAGGAGAGAGATCTCTTCAAATACACTGGTCTTTCCCTCTCAGCACTGAGTGCTTACATTGAGAAAGATGTGAAGAGCCCTCAGGTGGTGTCTTAAAGGCAATATGCCTGTATAAGGACACAACTTCCTCACACCACCATGTTTTGAGTGCAGTAAGTAGTAATCTGTCTTTGCTTTTATACATATATACCAAGGTTTCCAGCTAACTGCAATGCTGTAACTAACTAATTTTGCACCTGAGGCAAGAATATAAAATTATACCCCTCATATATTCATAGCAGTCATTTTGTAGAAAAAGGGAAAATACATAATAATAATAATAATAATAATAATAATAATAATAATAATAATAATGCATTTATTGTGGTTATGATATTTGCATAAACAATCAATTAATACCTATATATCTTAATACATATAATTTTAATATAATCTATATATTAATACATATAATTATAAAATATCACCATATCAGGTACCAATAGATATTTGTTTATAATTGTACTTGATGTGCTTTTAATGAGGCACAATCATCAAAAATTGCATTTAAATTAATATTATTTCCTACCTTGTGTTCTGTTGATAAGATGGACATATTTGATCATTTCTCCTGGCCTGTGGACACTTAAAGGTAGTTCTTAATTTTAGTTTAGAAAAGAGCAACAAGAATGATCAAAGGTCTAGAGAATATGACCTGTGAAGGAAGGCAGAAAGAATTTGGCTTGTTTAGTTTGGAAAAGAGAAGACTGAGGGGCAACATGATAGTGGTTTTCAGGTATCTAAAAGGGTGTCATAAGGAGGAGGGAGAAAATGTGTTCTTCTTGGCATGTGAGGGTAGAACAAGAAGCAATGGACTTAAACTGCAGCAAGGGAGATTTAGGTTGGACATTAGGAAAAAGCTCCTAACTGTCAGGGTGGTCAAACACTGGAATAAATTGCCTGGGGAGGTTGTGGAATCTCCATCTCTGGAGATATTTAAGAACAGGTTAGATAAATGTTTTATCAGGGATGGTCTAGACAGTATTTGGTCCTGCCACGAGGGCAGGGGGCTGGACTCAATGACCTCTCAAGGTCCTAGAGCTAGCATTCTATGATTCTATGATTTACTAAAACTTATTTTGCAAGAAGCCACAGTCACTGGCAAGCAGAGAAATATTCTCAGGGCTATTTCCAAATTTGGATGAGATTCATCCTGGTTATATTCATGAATTAAATGTTGAAGGTCCAAACTAGTCGCAGATGCAATAGTTAGTAACAGCGCTAATGCCTGATGTTTAAAACTCTGAATCTCTGAAGAAATTTCTGAGGTATTCAAATTGCTGTCATGTTCAAAACACAAATCTGCTGCTGCTTTTTGAAGATTAGCAGTATCCATTTTAACAAAAGAATCACCTGAAAGAAAACATCTTTTTAGAAATTGGACAAAATCTTGACATATTACATTAGCATATTATTTTATTATACCAGTTTGAAAAAGATGTACTCCTAAGGAAATGGCACCCCTAAGGAGCGGTTGACTTTGGCCATCTTTGGTGTGGGCAGGGGCACTGACGTGGTACAAGGCACGAGTGAAGATATCTTAGTACAAGGGTAACCAACCATTTTTCATTGGGGCCACATAGCAATTTTTTATATGTTCTGGGAGCCAAACATGAAATAGCCCCAACACTGCTCCCCCCTGAGACTCAACCCCTCTCAGCCCTAACCCTGTGTCCCCTGCCCATCCCCAGGTTTAATACCTCTCAGCCCCATCAAACAAATCGCTTTGCGGTGACATGGGTGGACCTAATTTTCTCCACATGCACATTTTTCAAGCATCATTGTTCAATTTAATATTTCTTATCGTAAAAAAGTAATACAAGTATTTCAAACTGATCACCGAGCCTAGGCTTAAACCCCTCTCAGCCCCAAACCACCCCCATCGTCTGCCTCACACAAGTCCATGTGCTGTAGCTGCTGACCTCTGCTGCTTCTTTGTCAGGCTGCTGCTGCCTCTTCCTCCTCTGCATGGTTCCCCTATCTTACCTACACCCTTCCCTCACCTGCAGCATGGGCAGTTCCCTGCCCTGCCCTGCTGAAATAATGGGGCTCAATTTAATTGGTTTAAGGGCGGGATCCTTTCTGCTGGCAGTTAAACAAATTAAATTGAGTTCTACTCTTTTTGCATGGCATGGCAGGGAGCTGGCGGAGGAGGAGTCAGGTGGCAGCATCTGGAGCTGCAAGTGGCTCCTTAAAGAGCCACATACAGCTCAGAGCCACCCAGCCAACTTTTAAAAATGGCACCACTGCCTGCTCCATGGGCCAGATTTACCACATGCCAGGGAAAACCCAGTTCAGCTGGTGTTAGCAAGGTTTAAAGGAAGTGGGTTCTATCCCCTGGTGAAAAGGTCTTCATGAGTGTGTGTGTACGAGTGTAGTGGAGTGGGGAGAGACAGAAGTGGTGAGGGAGCTGTCTTAACTGCGCCCGCTGAGCTGTGTACGCAAGGCAAGTGCCAAACTCGCTTCACTCTTGTTACAGCTCTGGCTAATTGCATGCTTAATGTGTGGAGAACAGAACTCAAGACCTTTCCCTTAAAAATACACAGATATTTTCTCAGTTGTCTGGAAAAGCCACTCCATTTTTGGTAGTGGAAGGAACACATAAGAATGTCTATACTGGATGTAGGAACTGGGTGGTCCTGACTAAAAGAAAATATACAAAATTTTAAGATATGGTATTTAAACTGTAATGGGGTGGGCTGATCACCCCACTACCTGGAAGGCGAGTATCCCTTCTGGTAGCCATTTTGTACTGAGCCTGGTCCCTCCCAATCATCTGACCAGAAGTCAGCAGGTGGGGTCAGGCCTAGAAAAGCCCAGCCTGAGGATTCAGTCTGGGCTGATCCTCCATATCGAGGATGTGAGTGACGTATGAATAAATTTGAATATTGATTAGGTCAAGTCAATCACACCAGAGCAATGGACTGGACTAAAACTGAGTCCTTACCAATGCTTCCAGGATTTTAGCCCGCGACCCTGCTCGCCGTCTATGGTGGGTCTAATCACAACGGGGTTTCAGGGTGTGTGAACTGCGCTGCTGCGGTGTGTTTACCCAAGGAAGAAAATACAAACAAGATGTCAGGTTCAAACAGGGAGATAGGGTTTATTTTATAACTCAAAAGTATGAATTTTGGTAAGCTAAGTTGCACAAAATGTGTAAGCCCTTGTTTGTGTGGAATAGACACAGGACTTGAATACTATGGGTTATCGCCTTAAACAATAGGTAACTGCTGTAATAGCACTGCTATCTAATCCCTCAGCTACTTACTGTGCTTCTGGGACGGACCGTGCAGCCTTCGATGCGTGCTGTAAAATGGAAAGATTAACTTCAGAGCTGTATTGTGTTTATTTATTTATTCCTGGATCTTCCTGAGGTTCACCAGGTCGCTCAACCCTTGGCCGACTACCGCGGGGAGCAGATCTTACTTAGAAAAAGAATTTGCCTGCGCTAAGCTAGGTCAATTCTCTAGTTAAATGGGTTGCCCTGCTGGCCAAGCAGGGGAGAGCCCAGTATATGCGGGGTTTCCTTCTGAGAGGTTTTCCCCTTAGTTAAGTGGAGGGGTTTTCCTAGTTAAAGGTTATCCCCCCAAAAAATGGTACTGCCTATTTCGACCACCTTGTTATGGTAGCCCTTTATTGCAGACCTTCGATTACCCTTAAAGGGTTACTAAGGACACCAGGGTTTTCCCTTTATAGGGTTATCCCTGACCGCTCTACCCTCCTAAATAGGGGGGAGCTTATAGCTCTGGATTATAATAACAAAGCAGTTTACCTAACTACCCTCCTGTGTGCATGCAATAGTTTTAGGCTAGACCAATGGCATTGGCCCCCTGTGCCTTTACAGAAAGACAAGGAATACAAAATATAAGGCGCTGATCATGGACTTGGGGAAGTCCCAATCCACCCTCTATTACAAAACTGTATAAAAACATTAACTGCTCACCTAATTATTTAACCCTAAACCCAGACCATAAATACCTCCTTATTCCTGCTCTGTGATCCAGGCGCTGGGCCTGTAGTTCTCTTCGAGCTAGGAAGTTATGACACTCACGGCGCGCTTGTACGGCAGCCGCGTCAGGTCAGATAGTAAAGGAGGAAGAAAAAGAGAGCCAGGAGGAAAAACCGGCTTGGTTGACAAAAACCTCCTGTGTTTTAGGAACGACCGTGATATTTCAGACACCGGCCTGAGCTAGGGTCGGTGACTGGAAGGGCAGGGTCGCTGCTGCGGTTTCCCCATGCAGGGCACCGTTGTTTAGGCGGTGCAGTCTGCCGGGCAAACCCTCCGGATAAAAGAACCGGAGCCTTACTAGTGATTTAGCTCTATGGAGACTGGAGCTCTTCTGGTCTTCAGGCTGGAGCTCTTCTGTTCTTCGACGGCCCACGGCGGCTAGAGAGCGATGACTGACACGCAGGTCAGCTTCGGCTCTTCCGCCAGTGATGTTCGGCTGCAGGCTCAGTCCAGCTCTTAGCTCAGTCCTTCTGTAGTCTTCTTTCTTCTTCTGCTCCCCTCCAAGGTCTGGTCCGGAATGCCCCAAGCAGGGCTGCTCTCCTGAATATATGCAGCCTGGGTGGACCTGTTTGACAACCTCTGCCTGCTAGGTCCTCCTCAGTGCCACAATGTATCAAAGGGGCATTTGACTATTACATATGTATGAGGATTCTAAAGTAACCAATCAGTTTGAAACCTTTCAAACCATAACTTCATACATATTCATAGCCCGCCGAATATTAATTGCAACTGTCATTTTTTAACTGTCATTTTCCGGCGGCCATTTTGTGTTTCTAAAACTCCATTTTAACAGTGAATATGGTTTTTAATTTATCTAATTTTGATGTGGTTTGTGAGGGAAATATGTCACCACTGCTGGTAAAGCAGATTATAAGTTTAAAATGCTTAGCTTAAGAGCTATTTGGTCAGGATGCAGGGCAACCATACAGACACCACAGCTCATGGACAGGGACATATAAATCACCTCAGAAGAGGATATTTCTACACTCCAGAGGAGCCAGAGGATGGCCCTGGTCTTCCCGTTTGGGAGGCTGAGGACTCAGTGTGTGCTGAGCCTCCAGAGGAGCTGGAGGGCGGCTCTGGGCTCTCTGCCTGGGTAGCTGAGGACTGGCCAAGTGAGGCCGAGGCTGTCTGGGCCCCTGACAGTCCTGACACCCTACAGACCCCAGTGGAATCTGCCAGACAGAGAAAACCAGCTGGACTCTGAGGACCAACCTGAGTACCCGCTTCAGCCTGCACCATGAGCCAGCCTGAGGCTGCGGAACCCCTATGACACCCGAACCCCAGCTGGCCCTGGAACCCTGCGAGCCCAAGAAGTCGGCCGGACGTGGGGTATGTGCCGGGGGGTAGACTAGAAGTGGCCTGGGGTTAGAGTGGACCATTAAAGGACCTCGGGTCAGCATGTTGTTTTCTGGATTCCCTGCTGACCTGCGCAGCAGACTGTGCTGCTGTGACTAGGGCCCCTGGACTGTGACCTGGTGGAGTGGGTAGCCCTGCCTCCCCTCTACCCCAATTTGCCCGGTGGCAGTGTGCCCCTTCTCTGCCAGCATGGGTGGAGTGACGGTTGTGTGCTGCCCTGCCCTGAGCTAAGGCCTTGGCCTCCTAAACTGTCTGTGTGATGCCCCACCCTGCACAAGGGCCTGGGCCTGCCTTGCACCATGGCATAGGCTCCTTTTTAGCTGTTTGCCACCCTGCCCTGAGCTAAGGCCTGGGCTCCACTACTGTGGTTTTGTTGTCCTGCTGTGCACCAGGGCCTGCCCTGCCTTGCTCCAGAGCTTGGGCTTATTTGGATGTGTGCCACCCCACCCTGAGCTAGGGCCAGGGTCCACCTAGAGACTGTGTTGGGTTTGTTACCCTGCCCTGAGCTAGGGCAGGGGACCTTCTAAGATTTTGGGCATGCTGTTGCCTGGACCTCGGGCTAGGCCCTGACAAGAGCTAATTTTCCCCAGCACCTGCTGCACCAAGGCAGGGGACTTTGAAATGTTGCCTCTGACCCACCTGAGGTAAGGTGGACACCTCCCCCTGAACGAGTGACTTGGGGGCTGTTTGCTACTCATGGCAGTGGGATGGGATGGTCGCCTACTGACCCAGAAGGGGAGGAGCCCTTATGGGAGCCCCGAACTGGCTACAAAACCATCTTACAAATTTTAGAGGTGGAAGAATGGGTGACAGTATATTGTAGAAAATGCCATAGTTATCCTTACCTCGTTATTTTATATGGGATTGCATTAAAGAAGCATTATAAGACCAATGCAGGCCAGGACCCCCTAGAGCAGGGTTGAGCAATGTTTTTATGTCAGGCCCTGCTTTTCATCCCTGCAATTATCCGGGGCCCCTCAAACCTGTCTAATGTAATCCAAACCAATGGAAATTTTGGTTCTGTTCCTATGGAATAGAAAACCCCTTTTGGCAGGGATAAGAAAATAAGTATGTGGAATTCAAAGACTTTATTATTCAGCATATAAATGCGAATATACTTACATAAAAAGTGACATATTTTTAAGGAGATGAATGAGCCTGAGACCCAGCAGCTGATCTTGCTGTGCCTCCTCTTGTGAAATTTCACACATCCCCACCCCCCGCCATTTGCTCAATCTTGTCCTAAGGCAAGGATAGAGGACTATGTTGTATCTTCTGCCAGCGTGGCACAGCTGTTCTGAGTGTGCTGGCTGCAAGCACCAGGAGAAAATCTAGGTGAGTCAAGAGAATTCCCTCTGGAAGCTTTTTATATCCCCTTCCACCTCCCAGTTGCTAGTGCATAGCACAGATCTAACCCAAGATCCGTGTGCTACTGTAACCCATGTACCTCCCAGGGAGATATCTCTTTAAGAGACCCCTGGAGGGGAGTAGGAGTGAGTTGTGGCTGGGTCATGGTTGCTAGGCAGATTTAGCACTCCACACTCAGGCTGCGTCTACACTACAGCAACCTGTCGACAGAAGTTAGTCAGAAAAGATCTTGTGACAAACCCTCTGTAGACAGATCACATCCACACACAAAAGTGAATCGAAAAAGCATCTGTTCTGTTGACAGAAAGCGGCCAGATGGCCCAGCCCTCCCTCAACAGAATGGCCTACTAGAAGCACAGCAGGCAGGGCTGCCTGGTGACCCGGAAGCCCCATCTGTTGACAGAGAGTCCCCCAATGCATCCACATGGCTTTTTTGTCAACCTATGCTGTCAAGAAAGGCGTTCTGCCCATGGAGGAGAGGCAGAAGGCTGTTGAAGAAATTGCCAAGTTTTGTCAACATACTGTCCACAAATTGCATCTTGTGTGTGGATGCTCCGTGAGTTTGGTCAACAAAACCCTGACTTTTATCAGCAAAACTCTCTAGAGTAGATGTGGCCTCAGAAGGTTCTGGAATTGTGTTTGGTTGTTGTGGGGTCTGCTCCAACAGGCTCTCTGTGTTTTGCTGGGGTCAGACTCCATGAGGGATGGAAGACAGGGAGGAGCTGAGATCAGGAGCCGGAAGCAGGCTGCTGTCCCTCACCCGGAAGCACTTTGCAGCAGGTGATGATGGTGTTAACTCTCTACCAGGCACCATGGACAGTGTGAATGTAGTAACGGTGAAAGTGTCATTTCTGGTTTGTTATTCTCAGTTTTCGTGTTTCTTGTGACTGGGTTCCTTTAACCTGTGTACTTGTGACTAACAGTCACTCAGGTAAATCTGTTAGCTGTCTGTCTAGGAGTGCTCCATCGCGGAGGTACATCTGCAGGGATCTCAACTGAAGATTCATACAAGGAAGTGGAGGGAAGATGGTTCAGACTCAGTGAATTGGACATATTTGGTGATCAAAGACACTAACTGAGACTTAGGTTAGCTCAGCCCAAGCTTTTGGGATCTCTGTTTCTGCTCCCTGTGCTTGCTGTGGAATGAACTGTTCAAGTTTTACTTTTGTTTCCCTTTGTTTATATCTATTGTAACTGTCAAGGCAATATCTGAAGATCTATAAAATAGTTTTGGTGTGTTGTAACAATTAGGTTTTTGTTTCTTCACCAGATTTTATAAAGTTATTTGATTCCATTCATTTCTTTAGTTTCTTTTAGGACTTGAATGTGAGGAGGCAGACTGTGCAATCCTTGCTGAATATCCTCAGAGACTGAACTCTGGGTCTCTAGTTACCTTTCTCTAGGAATTTAAAGAAGGGCAATGGAATGCCCACCCACGGCTACTCTGCATCCATTATCTGTACCATGCGTTTGTGCCTTTAATCTATACATACTTAGGATCCCAGACATGCATTCTTTTTATCTTCTAGCATGCTATTGAATGGCCCTTTCTTTCAACTTGGATGACCTTTCTCAGTCCACATTGAAGTCAGATGTTCAGCATTTTGCAGGATTGGGGCTAAGTATGACTGAATGATTAACAAACAACATTGTGCATCATACCTATCATGCCTGTAGAATGCTACCTCATTTTAGCACACGAGGCCAAATTACTTTGTGGACTTCCTTGGAATAGGAATGCTTTTTGCTCAGATTACATTGCTGGTGATATTTAAATTTTTTTTTTGCTTTTTTACCCACTACTATCCAAATACGTATATTTTCATTTTGAAAAAAAGAAACACTTGACAGTACTGTAAATATAAAGGTCATTCTCTTTATTTCCTGTGATCTAGGAACTTCTGGGTCTGGTAGGTATTAATTTTGAAGAAATCAGGTTGTCATTTGATGTAATGGTTTTTAGCTTTCTTAGTAATAATTGTACAATGATTCCTAATATGACAAAGCACAACACTGAAGAGGGAGCCATGCAGTTAGCAGTGGTATGACCATCTCCTGAGGAAAGCATATGGTGCCAGTGAGGAAGCATTACTGTCCAAATATCTGGCACATGGGCCTACTGGCTGGCATGCAGCAAGATGGATCAAGGGGATTGAGGAATTCAGAGTGACGTGCTGCCAGGCACACTTTGATTCCTCCTTTGCATCAGTCTTCATGGCTGAGCATGTGAGGGATATTCCCAAACCTGTTTCAAACCGAGGTGTCATTAGAGGAGGTATTGGAACAAACTGATAAACTAAAAAGTAATAAGTTACCAGGGCCAGATGGTATTCACCCAAGAGTTCTGAAGGAACTCAACAGTGAAATTGCATAACTATAGTTTGTAACCTGTCAGTTAAATCAGCATCTGTTACAGATGACTGGAGGATAGCTAAAGTGGTGCCAATCTTTAAAAAGGGCTCCAGAAGTGATCCCGGCAACTACAGGCCAGTCAGTCTGACTTTAGTAACAGGCAAACTGGTTGAAACTTTAGCAAAGAACAGAATTGTCAGACACATTGATGAACATAATTTGTTGGGGAACAGTCAACATGGTTTTTGTAAAGGGAAATCGTGCCTCACCAATCTACTGGAATTTTTTGGAAGGGTCAACAAGCATGTGTACGGGGGGATCCTGTGGAGGTAGTGTACTTAGATTTTCAGAAAGCCTTTGACAAGGTCCCTCACCAAAGCAAAGTTAACTGTAGGATAAGAGCGAAGGTCCTGTCTTGGATTGGTAACTGGTTAAAAGATCAGAAACAAAGGGTAGGAGTAAATGGTCAGTTTTCAGAATGGAGAGAAGCAAATAGTGGTGTCCCCCAGGGGTCTGTGCTGGGACAAGTCCTATTCAACATATTTATAAATCATCTGGAAAAAGGGATACACAGTGAAGTGGCAAAATTTGCAGATGACACAAAACTACTCCAAATAGTTAAGTCCCAAGCAGATTGTGAAGAGCTACAAATGGATCTTAATTGGGTGATTGGGCAGCAAAATGGCAGATGAAATTCAATGTTGAAAAATGCAAAGTAATGCACTTTGGAAAATATAATCCCAACTATACATAAAAAATAGTGGGGTCTGACTTAGCTGTTACCACTCAAGAAAGAGATCTTGGAGTAATTGTGGATAGTTCTCTGAAGACATCCACTCAGTGAGCAGTGGCAGTCAAAAAAGCTAACAAAATGTTGGGAATCATTAAGAAAGGAATATATAATAAGACAGAAAATGTCATATTACCTTTATATAAATCCATGGTATGTCCACATCTGGAATACTGTGTACAGATGTGGTCACGCCATCTCAAAAAAGATATATTGGAATTGGAAAGGGTTCAGAAAAGGGCAACAAAAATGATTAGGGGCATGGAGCGTCTGCCATATGAGGAGAAATTAATAAGACTGGGACGGTATGGGAAGGTGGAGGGCAGCCATCTGTGGGGAAGGAACAAGTTCTGAGCTATCTAGAAAAACTAGATGTGCTTAAGTCCATGGGTCTGGATTTAATGCACCCCAGGGTACTGAGGGAATTGGCAGAGGTCATTGCTGAACCTTTGGCCATTATCCTTGAAGACTCTTGGAGATCAGGGGAGATACCGGATGACTGGAAGAAGGCAAACGTAGTGCCCATCTTTAAGAAAGGAAAGGACAATCCAGGGAACTATAGACCCATCAGCCTTACCTCAATCCCTGGGAAAATAATGGACGGAATCCTCAAGGAATCCATTTCAGAGAACTTGGAAGAGGGGAAAGTGATCAAAAGTAGCCAGCGTGGATTCACCAGGGGCAAATCTTGCCTGAACAACCTGATTAGCTTCTATGACGAGGTAACAAGCTCTGTGGACATGGGGAAGTCAGTGGATGTGACATACCTTGACTTCAGCAAGGCTTTTGATACAGTCTCCCACAACATTCTTGTCCATAAGTTAAGGAAATATGAATTGGATCCTTGGACTATAAGATGGATAGAAAGCTGGCTTGATGGTTGGGCCCAACAGGTAGTGGTCAATGGCTCAATAGCTGGATAGCGGTCTGTTTCAAGTGGAGTGCTGCAAGGCTTGGTTCTGGGGCTGGTGTTAATCAACATCTTTATTAATGACCTGGATGATGGACTGGATTGCACCCTCAGCAAGTTTGCAGATGACACAAAACTAGGGGTAGAGGTAGATTTGTTGGAGGGTAGAAAGAGAATCCAGAGGGACCTGGATAAATTGTAGGACTGGGCCAAAAGAAATCTGATGTGGTTCAATAAGAAGAAGTGCAGAGTCCTGCACCTGGGGCAGAAGAATCCCAAGCATTGTTACAGGCTGGGGACTGACTGGCTCAGCAGCAGTACGATGGAAAGGAACCTGGGGGTTACGGTGGATGAAGGGCTGGATATGAGTAAACAGTGTGCCCTTGTAGCCAAGAAGGCTAATGGCATACTGAGGTGCATTAGGAGGAGCATTTCAAGCAGATCTAGAGAAGTAATTATTCCTCTTTATTCAGCACTGGTGAGGCCACATCTGTAATATTGTGTCCAGTTTTGGCCCCCCCATGATAAAAAGGATGTGGATTTGCTGGAGCAGGTTCAGTGGAGGGCAACACCTATGAGTATAGGCTGAGGGATTTGGGCTTGCTTAGTTTACTGAAGAGAAGACTTAGATGTGATTTAATAGCAGCCTTCAACTTCCCGAAGGGGAGCTCTAAAAAGGAGGGTGAGAAACTGTTCTCAGTGGTGTCAGATGGCAGAACAAAGAGTAGTGGTCTGAAGTTGAAGAGGGAGAGGTGCAGGTTAGATATTAGGAAAAACTACTTCACCAGGAGGGTGGTGAAGCATTGGAATGCGTTGCCTAGAGAGGTGGTGGATTCTCCATCCCTTGTGTTTTTTAAGTCCCGGCTGGACAAGGTCCTGGCTGTGATGACTTAGTAGGGGTTGATCCTGCTTGAAGCAGGGGGCTGGACTAGATGACCTCCTAAGGTCCCTTCTCGCCCTGTGATTCTGTGCTTCTGTGATTCTGTTGTTAGCTTGGAAAAAAGACGATTAAGAGGGGATATGATCGAAGTATATAAAATCATTACTGGTATGGAGAAAATAAATAAGGAATTGTTACTTACTCCTCACAACACAAGAACTAGGGGTCATCAAATGAAATTAACAGGCAGCAGGTTTAAAACAAACAATAGGAAATATTTTTTTACACAACACACAGTTAACCTGTGGAACTCCTTGCTGGAGAATGTTGTGTAGACCAAGACTATAGTAGAGTTTAGAAAAGAACTAGATAAATTCATGGAGGATAGGTCCACCAATAGCTACTAGCCAGGATGGGTATGGATGGTGTCCCTAGCCTCTGTTTGCAAGAGGATGGAAATGGGTGACAGGGAGTTGATCACTTGATGGTTACCTGCTCTGTTCATTCCCTCTGGGGCACCTGGCATTGGCCACTGTTGGAAGACAGAATACTGGTTTTGATGGGCCTATGGTTTGACCCAGTAAGGCTGTTCTTATGTTCTTTGCCAATGAGCAGTGTGCATTCTCACAGCTGGCTGTGGGCCTAGCCACAACTCTTAGCTGGCAGGCCATGTACCTGGGGCTGAGGGGTGCCAGCTAGTATGGAAGCCAGGCTCCTTCCTTGCAGTATCCTGAGTGCAGAAAGGGGCCTGTTGCAGGAAGTACAACACAGGACTTAATATCAGTATGTATATTACAAAAACAAACAAACAAAAAAAAACTGGTCTGGAATGTAGCTTCCCACAAATAAACAAGAGAAAAGGAACTCTGAGGATAAATGTCTGCTCCTTAGGTAGGTGGGTACCATCTGAGCAAATGCCAGAAGTGGTAAGGCACTTTCTGTGGTTCTGATTATTTAACAGGCCCTATATAAATATAGGAAGATATAACAGCGAATGAACAAGGGAAACATTTGTGCCGGGTAGAGCTAGGGAGGGAATTACATGCAGCAAAGTGCTTCCTGGCTGACACTGAACTCCTCAGATGAGACCAGCCCATTGTGCTTGCAGTGGCATGGGGCAGTCTCAGTAATTATCAGTATTACAGCACTGTCAACTCAGGGGAACTTGTTTTCTCCTCAGAATTGCATGTGGCCATGTCTTCTCGCTCTAGGAAATAATAGCCTGCCAAGTTCCTCTTCCATGCTCTTCTAAATCCTGTCATCCTTGTAAGTTGGAACTTTTAAAAATGATACAGTGGCATCAGCTAATGAATGCTGTCATGTCTTGAGTTGCTAGTCCTTGATTTTACTGTGAGTCACTTATTCTGCCTGCAGTTTAAAAAGATCACAGGGTGCCTCAGATAGAGCCCTGGGCCTGCCACTTTCTATTACTTTTGATGTCAATTATGCCAGGAGTAAGATGTTTTCCAAAGGCTTTACTCAAATAATGACAGGATGAGGTGAAGGAAGCCCTGTGGTCACCTGTATATCTGCTGCTACATTGTTTATAGCACTGCTACCTGGGTGGCCTAGTTAAGTTAAAATAATGAATTTTAGTGCCTGTGCAAAGTCTCCTTTCTGCCCCAAACTGGGGTGCCCATTATTCTGTTAGTCACACTTTGCTCATCTACATCCAGCTTTTATATTTTAACTGAAATCTGACTGGATTCAGTTATTTTGTCCAGTTTTCATGTTTGATCAAGAGCTGTTTCTTACCCAGAAAGTTAAGAAGACTGAAACAGTAATAAGTCCAAATGCTGGGGGAAAGACTGGAAAAGAGGAATATGCTCTTTTTGTTCTGTAGGGTTTCCATACAGTGGAATTGTTACTTGCGTCCACATAGGGAATAAGGGAGTGGCCATGTTGCATGTCTTTTTTGTGATTGTGTGGAGGCTGTGTCAAAAACATTTCCTGGAACTTTTCTGAAGGTAGGTGGAATTATAAATCATCTTTAATTACAAACCGGTGAAAGAGAAGTTTCTAATGGCAGAGAAACTGCCTTAGGTGGAACAGCAGGCATCTGGGCTTGACCAAACATGAAGGAAGAGTACAGTTCTCCCATGCCCAAGATTTCTGAGCATCCCTTTTGTTTGTATATCGGTCTGACTATACTTTGTCTCTCTTCATCACCATTTCATTGACAATTCTGCATTGCACAGTCCTATAACGATTCACAATGGTTAGGCACTAAACATATACTTAACATATGAAGCTACACACCTGGGCAGCTAGGAAACCACCATTGTATAAATTCTAGACACACACACACACAAAGCAAAATCCTTATCATGGCCACCATCGTGACATAAACATGTAACCTCTTCTTGCATAAATGTGTATGACTTTTTGGTAGTTCCTTCCGTTGTATTGATGGAGTTGTCCACAGTATGAGGAACTGTTTTGAGAGAAAAATCAGTGGTGGTTTTTAGCTCTTAAATGTCAGAATTACTAGGCTTTATCAAACAGATGCAATTAGACACAAAATCATTGTGTTAGCTCTGTGGCCTCTTTGATTAAACACTACAGCTACATCTACACTTAGCAAAAACTTCAAAATGGCCATGCTAATGGGCAGTTTGAAGAATACTAATACTAATGAGGCACTGAAATGGAGCACTTCGAAATTGCCGCTTTGTGCTGCTGCGCGGCTTGTTTACACTCGGGTCCTTTTTAAGAGGACACTGCCATCTTTGAAATTCCCTTTTTCCTATCTGTTATCTATGGCTGTGGCCACACTTGGTCAAACCTTCTGGCCAAATCGAAGAATACTAATGAGGCGGTTACTTAAATATTCAGCGCCTCATTAGCATTTACCATGGTGCTTCGAAAGTGCCACTTTTGAACACACGTGGCTTGGCATGGCTATAGGGGGTCCTTTTGAAAAGGACCCCCGTGTAGCCTCATTGAGCCATGCGCTTTCAAAAGCGGCACTTTTGGAGTGCCAAGGCCGGACGCATGCGAATGCTAATGAGGAGCTGAATATTCAAGTCAGCACCTCATTAATATTCTTCGATTTGGCCATTAACATGGCCATTTCGAAGGTTGGGCCAAGCGTGGCCATAGCCTAGATGTGTGAATGTGTAAAAACTGGACAGTGGGGCCCATTGGATCAGAAATAGATTGTACTAGTATCAATCTGCTGAGTAGCTGCCTTTCTAGCAGTAGCCCTAGATAGATATGTCACAGATTCAGTAAGAACTGAGGTCCTTAGTATTTTATGTTGTGATGTTTGTACAGCTCTTAGATTTCCTATGCTGTGCTGAAACCAGTATGTTGTCAGCTTTCCCTTTCCTAAGCACTTAAATTCACAAGACTTTAGGGAAGAAAAATAACATTAGTAAACAGAACAGGATATAGTTGGAATCCTCTGGATTCAATTTCATTTTAACTCTGTCTAAACAGCTACCTGTAAAAGGAACTACGTCCAAATCCCTAAACTAAACTAGGCCTCCCTTTAAAGCACAACACACACCATGTTGCAGCATTTTCCGTTCATAACACTGCTGCATTATTGCTTTGCTTTCTGGCAGCAGTGTCAACTGGTGATTAGTAAAAGAAGGTGAAACAGTGACATCATGTCTATAAAATAATCACAAAGAAATGTTAAAAACACCAATAGTGTTTGGGTGCTTTTCAGATGCTCTGAACCTGTGAAACTTGGATGGGTTCAATATTATTTCCCCAAGTGGTTTGTAATGAAAAGGAACTGTTACATTTCAAAATCACCCAATTTGCCCTCTGATCTTTGTTGGATGTCTTACCATATTTTAAATTGCCCAAGTACAATTCATTCTGGAAAGGCATATACTGAATGAACGTACAGAAAGTCCACAGTTAGTTGGCAATGTTATGGAAATTTTTACATGTAATTGCATATCACAATATCAGATACGACTTCTTAACTTGTAGGTAGTTGAAATCAGTAAGTACTACTCCTGAGAAAAGCAATCATCTTGTGCATGAACATATATCAGATAATTTTTTCTAAATAGCACTTCCATTGTCTATGCCAAGAGGTTGCCCCAGGTCTTGCTGAATTACACAAAAATAAAGCACTTAGACTTTATCCTAATTAGGGTCTTCAAAAATTTAAAATTAGAGCTATAAGAAATTCTTTATGAGTATTGGAAATAGAACTTGCAAGCTTCCAGTCACTCAACAGATGTGCTCACTTTCCATCACCAGCCTCAAGGTGCCAATTAGGTTTGTGACTCAGCACCTAAATGTTTCCCTTACATCAAAATTGTGTCACTAAAACCGGTGGCAAATCTGAAGTGCTTTGAGAGGAGGAGGAAATGGCACAGTAGATTAAACAAAAGGGGTGTGTTCAGAATGAACTTTTTCAGTATATTATATCTGTGCTGAACCATGATCACTTTCTGATCACAGTTGCAGAAGGGATATTGTATATTTTAGATAGTAAAGAAGTGTGGCTTAGTGTCTGTGTAGTGAACTGGCAGTTCAAAGAAGGCGGAAAGTATGATGTGGAAGGTAAGATATTGAGTCCAGAGAGAGTTACCTAAACAAAACAATGCAAAGGCTTTTTTTTGGCTTTTTTTTTCTTGTATTTGCTTAATAGAAAGCTGGCTAGGTGGATGGACCCAACGGATACTGACTAGTGGCTTGATGTCTGGTTTGTGGTTGGTTTTAATTGGGGAGCCCAAGGATTGATTCTAGGGCAGGTCTTGTTCAACACCTTTATTAATGAGCTGGATGAGGGGATGGATTGCATTCTCAGCATATTTGCAGATGACAGTAAGATGCTGGGGGAGAAGTAGGTATGTTGGAGGGTAGGGCTAGGATCCAGAGTGACCTAGACAAATTGGAGGATTGGGGCCAAAAGAAATCTGATGAGATTCAACAAGGACAAGGGCAGAGTTCTGCACTTGGAAGGAAGAATCCCAAGCACCGTTATGGGCTGGGGACAGACTGCCTAGTTAGCAGTGCAGCAAAAAAGACCTTGGGAGTACAGGGGATGAGAAGCTGGGCAGGAGTCAGCATTGTACCCATGTAGCCAAGAAGGCTAATGTCCTCTGCAGTGGGTTAGGAGGAGCATTTCCAGCAGCTCTGGAGAAGTTATTATTCCCCTGTATTAGGCACTGCTGAAGCACTATGTTTGATTTAATGTGTATGTTACTTTCAGTTAATGTGGCACGCTCTGGGTAACGTATCTTTAAAGGAAGGAACAAACCTTAGACCCTCTCTGAATGGCCCAGGAGAGGGCTGCACACAGCAGAGGTCCCAGTTTGGGGAAAATTTGGGATTAGAAGGTACTTTGTTTATCTTGCCTAACATAACCAAGACTGGTGGAGGTCACACTGGACCAGTTTTGTAACCAGCAGGCTGATGGAATCAGAATGGCTGAATCAGAGCTGGTTTATACACTTATGCCAGTGCATGTTTATATGCTGGCTCGGAATCTCTAGGACTGTGGCCACAGTAGAACCCTCCTTTCGAAGGAGCTGTGGTAATGTGGCACTTCAGAATATGCTGATGAGGCGCTGCCATGAATATGTAGTGCCTCATTAGCATAGTGGCAGCTGCACGCACTTCAAAATTGCTGATTTTGAAATGCACACTGCCTGTATAGCCGGGGACCTTTCAAAATGACCCCCTGGTTTTGAAAGCCCTTTCTTTCCGAAACCACAGCCTAGGATATTTTAGAAGCAGAGCATTCTGAGGTACTCATGGTCACAGGACAGGCAGTAACACAGCAGCTCATTGGTTTGGATCACTCCACAGAATGTGAAAATTTGAAAGTTTTTTTTTATTAGTGAAGCTCATGAGAAGTTGCTGCTGTTGCTGTCGCTTTTATGAACAAATTACTCTTGATTACCATTGCCAAAAATAAAAAAGAGACAGGTTTCTGGAATAGATCTGTTTATTTGTCAATAGAACTCTGGGATGGTGTTCTCCCCTACATATAGGACTTTTAACAGAAAATCCTCCCTAAGCTCCCCAGGCAAAATTTGGAAACTCATAGCCATTCATCCCCTTAGGAGGGACATTGAGCAAGCCCAAAGACTATCAAAATTTGAATTCATATGTGGAGCTCCAATTGCCCATTGACTTAAATTACTTTTGCCCTGTTGTAACAAGTTTATTTTTCTAGCCTTGGAAAAATTGAGTGTGATTGTAGATATCTTAGGTACTTGACCCATTTATTTATAGGAATACAACGTCTTTGCCTGACAGTTTTCTAATTTCACCCTAGGGAAAGAATTGGAATTTGTTGACAATAAAACAAAGCAAAGCAAAATAAAATCTTATTTTTATAACTCTTTCAAGAAAATTCTCCTCTCCTCATACTTCCTGCCTCATCCTTTGTTATAGGAGCAATGGCACCCACCGTTGGAAAGTGCTGATGATTTCAGCCGTCAAATGCGTTGTGTTATGTTACTGTACTTAAAAAAAAAGAAGTTGAGTCAAGTGGAAAATGCATCACACTCAGCTCAAATATAAGTGCATGAGTCAGAATAATGTTCCCAAATGAGGACTCACAGGATAGGAGGCTTATGGATGTTAAGTGTCCTTTCTAAGTACACAAATTGGGCCAGATCCTCAGCTGATGTAAAGTGGATTAGCTCCATTGAAATAAGCAGATTTATGATTTACATTAGTTGTAGAGAATTGGTGGAATAAAAGGCATGACTAGAATACTGGTATATAAAGGTACAGCTTGCTCAGGAAGGAAAAAAAAGGAAAGAGGTATTGTCTTATGTAGTAATATATATGGTCTAAGGATGAGAATGAAATAGGAGACTGACTTGTTCAGAGTATCTGGGTAAGGATAAGAGGAGTAAAAAATGCAGTGATGTCTTGAGTAGGGATCTACTGAAGAGTACCTAACCAGAAAGAACAGGCAGGTAAGTCTTTTTTAAAAAACAACTAAGAAAATCTTCCAAAGCACAGGACGTGGTGGTGATGGGGGACTTCAACTGCCCAGATATCTGTTTGGAAAATAACACAGCAGAGCTCGGATTATCTAGCATGTTCTCAGAATGTACGGAAGACAATTTTTTATTTCAGACGCTGGAGAAAGCTACTATGGGTGAAGTTGTAGATTTAATTTTGAACGATAGGGAAGAACTACTTGAGAATTTGAAAGAGGAAGGCATCTTGGGTGAAAGTGTTCCTGAAATGATAGAGTTCATGGTTCTAAGGAATAGTAGGAGGAAGAACGGCAAAATAAATAGTGGATTTCAAGAAGGCAGATTTAGCAAACTTGAGGAGTTGGTAGGTAAGATCTGACAGGAAGCAGGTATAAAGCAAAAAGCAGCTGAAGACAATTCACAGTTTTTCTAAGAAACATTATTAAGGGCACAAAAGCAAGCTATTGCATTGCGTAGGAAAGATAGAATGTACGGCAAGAGATCACTATGGCTTAACCAGGAAATCTTGAATGATTTAAGAATGAAAAGGAGGAATATAAAAAGTGGAAATGAGGTCAAATTACAAGGGAGGAATATAAACAAATAACACAAGCATAGAGGGGTAAAATTTAGTTCCCCTCCCACAAATGCAGCACGGAGTAGCCATAGCAGCTCTGTGTTGGAGCCAGCAGGGAGATAAGTTACTTTGTGCAGCCACCCCTGAAGGAACTTAGCTGAGGAGATACCTGAGCCATTAGTTAGTATCTTTTAAAAGTCATGGCAATGGGAGAGATCCCAGAAAACTGGAAAAGGACAAATACAGTGCCCATCTGTAAAAAAGGGAAATAAGGACAACCCAGGAAATTAACAGACCAGTAAGCTTAATTTCTGTACCAGGGAAGATAATGGAGCAAATAGTTAAAGAATCAGATTGCATACATCTAGAATAAAGAGATAAGTAATAGCATGAGTTTATAAAGAACAAATCACATCAAACCAAATTAATAGCTTTCTTTGACAGGGTAACAAGCCTTGTGGATGTGGGGAAAGTAGTAGATGTGGTATAATTAGACTTTAGTAAGGCATTTGATAAAGCCTTGCATGACCTTCCTATTAACAAATTGGGAAATACAATCCAGATGGAGTTAGTATAGGGTGGTTGCATAACTGGGTGGATAACAATTCCCAGAAGCTAGGTCAACAATACAAAATTCTGTATACAGAGGTCACTGTCAACAGAGTTTTGCCAATGGAACCTCTGTCTACAGAACATGCCCACACCTAATAGGGGCTCCCCCATCAACGCCCTCTGTTGCCAGAGAGCAGCCAGACTGCCCAGCCTTCTGTTGAGAGAACATCCAACCAGAAGCTCTGCAAATAGGGCTGCCAGGTGAACTGGAAGCCCCCTCTGTCAACAGAGGGCTCCCCCAAGTGTCTACACTATTTTTCTGTCTGCAGAATCTGTCTACGGAGGCACTGTGCCTCAAACTTTCAAGACATAACTCTGCTGGGGAAAAGGTTGTGCTCTGTTGAGAGTCCAGACAGAACACATTTGTAGTGTGGATGCTCCCTAGTTTTGTTGGCAGAAGGCCTCTTCTGTAGACAAAACTCTGTAGTGTAGACACAGCTAAAGAGTAGTTATCAGTATCTCACTGTTATGCCAGAAGGGTATGAGTGGAGTTCCACAGGGCTCAGGTCTGGGTCCAGGTTTGTTCAATACTTTCAACAATGAATTAGGTAACGACAAAGGTAGAACATCTATAAAGTTTGAGAATGATACCAACCTTCAAGGGGCTGCAATTTTTTGGAAGATAGGGTTATAATTCAAAATGATGTGGACAAACAGGAGAAATGGTCTGAGGGGTAAATAGGATGAAATTTAGGATGGACAAATGCAAATTACTTAACTTAGGAAGGATTAATCAGTTGTCCACATGCAAAATTGGAAATGAAATGACAACCTAAGAATAAGTACTTCAGAAAGGGATGTAGTGATCATAGTGGATCGCAAGCTAAATATGAGTCAACAGTGTAACTCGGCTGCAGAAAAAAGCAAAAATAATTCTGGGGTGTATCAGCAGGAGCGGTGTAAACAAGAAATGAGCAGTAAACATTCTGCTGTACTCTGCACTAATTAGACTTCAAATGGATTATTGTGTCCAGTTCTGGGTCCCACATTTCACAAAAGATGTGGACAAATTGGAAAAAGTCCAAAGAGCAACAAAAATTATTAAAAGTTTAGAAAATATGATCTATGTGGGAAAACTGAAAAAAAGACTTTATTTAGACTGGAAAAGAGAATCCTGAAAGGGGACATGAGAACAGCTTTTAGGTATCTAAAATGTTATTACAAGAAGGAGGCAAAAAATGGTCTCAACCTCTTTTAGGACATGAGACAATGGGCTTAAATTGAAGCAAAGAAGGTTTAAGTTGAACATGAAGAAAAACATCCTTTCTAGGGAATGAAGTGCTGGAATAAACTTTCCATGGAAGCTGAGGAATGTTCATCACTTGAGATTTTAGAGTGCAGTGAAAGACAGATATCAGTGTGAGTGTGTAGTCTATCAAAACAAAAAAGCAGTCAATTTTTTTTTAGGAAGAAGGGATCTTTCAAAGATTATTTTAGAAAGAGCTGCATCTAAACTGGTTTTCGTCTTTTGAAAGAAGCTCCTTTGAAATAAGAATATGCAAATAAGGTGCCAGATATGTAACTCTGTGGCTCATTTGCATTTTCAATTTCCTTTATTTGCATGCCTCTTTCAAAGGACGAATGCTAGTGTAAACGTAGCCAACATGTTTCTACTAATGAGGTCATCTTTGGACAAAAGTGACCAGTAGTTTCTTGTATTTGTATCTGACTCCTAGTTTGAATCATTGCCTCCATGGGGAGGGAGTGAGCCACAGCAATTTGGAAGTGCCACAGCCACCTGCATGCTAATGAGGCACTGAATATGTAATTCAGCGCTTCATTCGTAATCTTTGAAATTTGCTTGGCCATTTCGAAGTTTTGGGCTAGTGTAGACATAGCCCTGGTGTTTGGGTATTTGCAAGAGGAAAACTTTCTTTCCTATACTTAGGTTTTAAAAAATCCCCCCTTTTTTCTTCCTGCCTTTGTCATTTTAATGTACTCGCCTATGATGCTGCCTTTTTACCTTGCAGATATTGTGTATCTGTTTTCTGTGTAAACATGAGCATTCTTTTAACTCAGTTATATTGTTCCACATTCCACCCTTACAACTAAAGACGTTAATTTGTTTCAGAGGCTATGTCGACACTTAGTAAAATCTTTGAAATGGCCATGCTAATGGCCAGATCTAAGAATACTAATGAGGCACTGAAATGCATATTCAGCACCTCCTTAGCATGCTGGAAGCTGTGGCACTTTGAAATGGAACTCATAGGCATAAGGGGATTTTGAAGTTGGTGGGGTCCTTTTCAAAAGGAACCTGGTGTACATGAACCGCATGGCAGCGAAATGCGGCAATTTTGAAGTGCTGCAGCTGCCAGCATGCTAATGATATGCATTTCAGTGCCTCATTAGTTTTCTTCCATCTGGCCATTAGCATGGCCATTTTGAAGTTTTTACTAAGTGTAGACATGGCCAGAGTGTTCTTTGTACATGAATTCATTCAGGGGATCTTTCTCAAGTTTGAGAAATATTTGAGGTGACCACCTGTTCAGTTGAAAAGTAAAAACAATGTATATATGAATTGCTCGCATCTGCGTGATGATTAATCAGCAATACCTGATGATTAATTTCATACATATTATCCTTGGGGACTAAAAATGAGTGATGTAAATATAGAAATAAATGCTGGAAATCAGAGTCTAAACATTACATTTATGTGCACTGTGAATTTTTGTGTTGGTAATGAATCAGGGAAGAAAATAATTTAACTTATATTTGAAAACCAAAAATACCATGTCAAATATAAGTTCTTTTTAAATGTCAGATTGGAATCCCTTTCTCCAGTTTTCATCTGTCTTTGGAAAGATACCTGCAGGGATTGAAAGTTAGAATGGACAAACAACTGGGAGATATTGAAAGGAAAATTATTACCCAGAATAGGGACTAAATGTAGCCTGTTACATATTTCCCACATCTACTTTCTTTGATTCTGTGATTTGTCATGTGCAACATATTGTAGAATCTGAAGGACAAATGCCCATTTATTATAAGCATGAAATTATTCAGAATGAACGTTGCTGTTACCAGTCCAGTGTTTGCCATTCAAACTTGGATTTCCCCCTCTTTTGTCTCCTTTTTTCACTTCAGCCTTGGCCTTCAGTGGGCAGGAGACTAGCAAACTTAAAGCTCCAGTGGCTGGAACCTAGAAAAAGGGAGTGAGGCCTTCTAAGGGATGGAATAAAACATTCTGACTGGTGCCTTTTCAGAAAAGTAACAGGGGCAATCAAGCACTGGCTTTCAGGCAAGCAAGATAAGTCCCAGGTGAGACTGTTTTTATGCCACGTAGCTTTCCCATGTGATGTTATTAATTTGGTTTATGACATCCAGGTGCAAATTTTGCCACATTGTTCAACAACCGAGCTCTACAAATGAGCTCTCAGAGCCTAACTGAGGGCTTGTTTAAATTAGCAGGAATCATTCCTGGGCTTTGGATTAGGGCTGAGCCAAAACTCATGTTAGACAGATTTGAGGACATCAGTCAGTTTGTGGAAATAGTGGAATCATACAAAACAGTGGAATCAGACATGGAATGTAGCACAGTCTGTGATAAGGCACACAAGGGGTATGTCAGAACACAGAAAGTGAAGTGTGTTATACATTGCCTTAAAGATAGCTGGTATGTCCAATGATTGGGAAGGAGGGTCCTGAATGCAGCAAGAAAGGAACCGTTCCACATAGAGAAGGCAAACATGCAGCCAGTGATACAGAACTACATGCTGGTCAGGCAGTAAACACAAGTCGTGAGGGTGCCAGTTTGCATCTCCTAGACTGGAGGATGATTCACTTTAGTGCCTTGCCTCAGAATTTAACTGAACATGTAGCAGCATCAATCTGGCTGAATTAAAATCAACCCAGAGAGATTACTGCAAGTTTGTGACGAGAAATGAGATAAGCAGCTACTTCCATAAACAGAGCACATCTCCTTTTGTCACTAATGGGGACAGGTAATATAAAATGTCACACTTCTGAGCAAGGAACAGATAGAACTACCAAGATCTGTGAAAGTAGCGCTGGAAAGGAATCTATGCAGGTCTAACGACAGCCTTATCTCAAATGTTTGTGTGAAAGACGATTTCACAAAACTACCCCTCTGAAAGAGAAGGTGGAAGCCAAAATGAAGAAGCTGAAAAGGCGCAGTGGCAATGAGGAATTCACCCTTTAGCAGGTGAATACTGAAAAGAAATTGCTGGAGAAAGAACTTCTTTGGGTTTCTAAAGAAACTATGGGTTTCTGAAGCTGCAGTTTCCAATATGCCCCCCACCCCATTCGCCACTTGTGATGAATGGGGCAGTGTAGTGTGGCGAAACGTGGCTCAGGAGAGCCGCACGTGTGAGGCGACCCTCTGGCCGCTCTCTGCCAGCGCCCCACCACATAGTGGGAAAAGCATGTAGCAGCAGCGGAGAATGCAGCTCCTCCGGCTCTGGAGGGTCCCAGCTGCAGGGTGGCTAGAGTGGAGTGACTTCAACCTGGGGTGGCTCATGCAGCAGTAGCTTCTGCTGCAGTGCAGCTTCAGCACAGGGAGGCTTGCCTGGCTTCAAGTGAGTAATCTCATGGGGGGAGGGTGCCTGGCTGTCAGGGGGGACAATGCCTGGTGGGGGGTGGGGGACTGTGGTGATTGGTTAAATTTCTCTTGGGCACCACTGTTCTAAAGGGAAAAAAAAGTAGGAAAAAATAGGTTCAATGGAGTTCCAGTTTTAGTTTTTGGAATTGATTCAGTGTTGAAGTACAATTATGGGGATAAAAAACAACAACAACAAAAAACACCCAAAAAACAAAACAAAAAAAAAGAATCTCCATGAATCAAAACTGCTGAGTTTTGCATAGCTCTAAAGAATGTCATGCAATGAGGAAAGTAAGTGCCCCAAGATGATCATAGCAATTGATGCTTATAATGTCGTTCAGGTGCAGCTGTGGATCCCTTCCTCTGAATAATATCTAATATCTATGGGAGTTCTCTTATATCGCAGCACTAAAACCATGGCAAAACTATTTGCTCAACTTTCAGAGACACATGCTCATTATTCCAGGATATTACAAACCAAAGTTTGTAGAAAGTCTATGTGATATTCTGTATGTGGAAGCTATTTTCATTGTGACTTTCCATTTCTGCAATAGCACTTGCCTTGCAGAAATAGGGATTTACCTCTGGAGTCTGCAGACTCTTCTGTCTGACTTTTTGACAGATTTGAAGAGGAGGAGGAGGAGATGGTGTTTATAATGGGAGATGGTGGAATGCAGTTCTACCCTGAAATGCTATGGATCTGCATACATTTAATATCCACATTCCATTAAGTGATATCTGAAACCCTTGCAGAGACCTTACTTAAAAAGAAAAGAGGCACTGGATGAGTCAGAGGATTAGTAATGAAATACAAAGGTATTCACCTCCGGGTCAGCTGTTTGAGTTCCACCTGAGTTATTATTGACCAAACATTTATACTATTTGATGGCTGTGAACAATCATCAATGAGTTTATATCTATGTGTTATTGGTCCATTTCCTGGGTATCCATATGGCAAAAGCTAACATCTTAGCTCAGTGGTTTTCAACCAGTGTACTGTGAGAACTCTCCCAGTGTGCCATGAAATTCTGTTAATTTCCCCTTTGCAGAGCCACCGTGAGTGAAAAATGATGTACCCACAGGACTCAATTCATGCCAGGAGGCAGCTGAAATGCTGTTTCCCAGCCCCAGTGAGCTGGTGAGGAGCCCACCCTCACTCCCTGCTGTGGCAAGGGGGTGGGTGGGAGCCTGTTGTTGCTGGGATGGTGTTTAAATTCTGTGTCCTGGTTGCAATGGGCTGGCAGGGGAGGGGAGCCTGCTTTCAGTGGTTATTCATTTACTCAACATCCCTAGCATGCCACTGAGTAGCTTTTAAAAATGCATCTGTATTCACTGTCTATGACGGTGTATTCTGTGGTGGATTTTACACATTAATGCATTTGATCCTTGTATAGCTTGTTGTATGTAGTACTATGCTGCAAACCTCTCTAGAAGATTGTAGACATAGTAAATGTGCTCGTTATAAGCAATTAGAGCTGGAAAAAGTGGGTGTGCTGTGGAATTGTTCATCTCACTGAAGCATGCCGTGTTATTGAAAAGGTTGGGAACCACTGTCTTGCTGACAAAACAATGAGGAGTCCTGTAGCACCTTAGAGACTAATGGATTTATTAGGGCATAAGCTTTCATGGGTACAACCACAAAATGTTATGCCCTAAGGTGCTAAAGGACTCCTTATTTTTACAGATACAGTCCAGCACGGCTACTCCTCTGAGAGCTTAGTTGGCAGTACTTGATACCTTCCTTTGCTGTCTCAGCAGAGGGGACAATGTCCAAGATGAAGCGCACTGGCATCACCAACCCATTTCACACATGGCACCAAACAGACAATGCATGGTTGTATGCCAGGTTGGTGCATCACTACTGATGCAGCTAATTGCCTAAGGTTGCAACACCATTTGCTTTTCCAGCTCATCAGCTTCTTTTCTGTCTTTCAGTCCATGAAGATTTGAATGTTATTCAGTTTTGGCTCGACCACACGAGGTAACATGGAATGCTGTCAGAATAATTTATAGGTAATATTCATCTGCCATCAGATTTGTTACAGAAAATTGGAGCTGTGCAAAACCCTGAGGTAGTTAAAGTGCTTTGTTGAAATAGAAGCTAAAAACAAGAAGAACAGGTGAACTCTGTGCTTTCAAAAGATGGACCTTTCATTAAACTTCCAATAGAGAAAACTCCACTGGACTCCATTCACTCCTGCTTCCCCCTAGCAGGGCAAAGGGTGTCTCCCAGATTTTAGAAATTCTGCCAGAGGTCATTGCAATTGCTTGAAAGTTATTGTAACTTTCCCTCCACTGGGGCATATGTGTACCTGTAGCACATTTTCTCAGGGAGAGGTGAAGGTGTGCTGAGTTGCTGCTTCCCCACTGCAGTGCTTTTCACTGGGTTGCTATTTGAGGTGTTAGGATATTAAAGTTGCCCTCTTATGGTGGAGTCTTTGAGGGAGTGTGGTGTAGGACTTGCTCTATACATCTTCATGGTGAAAAGGACATCATGGGGGGACCATGAGAATTGCTGAACCCTTGGGCGTGATGAGGGAGCCTGGTTTCACTTTGTTGAAAGGAGTGGGGCTTTGAACAAAGGGATGGGTGTGGAGCAGCCAGTCCTGAGTGCTTCCCAGACCACAGCATGCCCCCTCGCAGCCCATAGCAACTCCCAGGGCTCTGGTGGTGATTTAAAGGGCCCAGGTTTCTAGCCACCACCACTGGCAGCCCCAGGCCCCTTGACTCGCTGGGCCTCAGGGCAGTTGTCCTCTCGACCTCACCCCTGCCCCCCATCAGCAGGCCTGGACATCACTGGCACACTAAGTTGCAATTCAATTATAATTTCTATTGCTTATAAGTATGTCCTTGTGATTAAGGCACTGGTCAAGCACTCAGAATAGGTATGTTGAATTCTCAAATCTGCCATTTGTCAAATGTCCTTACCTCCCTGGAACGTCCTGAGGGTAAGCAACATTAATCTGTGGCAGGTGGTGCTCAGATTGTAACAATAATGGGAACCATACAGGCACCGAAATAGTTAGAAAACCAATGAGTGATTTGTAATGCCTGGTATAGCAGCCCAGCATTTTATTATTGTGGTATGCAGCCTCCAGAAAAATTGTGCAGTTTGGCATACGCATTCCACTTCACCCTCCTTTTGCCTACTTTATATTACATGCTTTGCTTATAGGGGTGGCTTTCAACTACGGTACCAGCCTTTTCAGTACAGAAGAATGTCAAGGTTCATTAAATTGTCACTTCCAGTTTTAATCTGCAACTAGGTAAAAGACTTCCTTCTGCAGCTCTAAAAACTGTTAGAAGCCTTTGTTGAGTGACTGAAATGAGGTAGCCTCTGCAAGAGGATATTGAATAATAATAATAACAACAACATCATTCTTAACAAAATGCATGCAGGAGCAGGTTTAGATTATACACAGAACATGATGTGTGAATTGGCTACTTCACTCTTCTCTTACAACATTGGCTCCATTGTCAATGGTAATAAAACCAGTGGAACGTCCTTGGCAGGTAAACTGCACATTTATTTGTTTTTAAACCTTTGAAAGTGTCTAGGCTGTCATATGATCTTTATTACCCTGGAAGATCTTAAATGTGGTTTGTTTGTAAAAGTCTTTGCAAACTGCTGGCACAGGCTTTTGCCAGTAATGTGGTGTGATGTGTGATTTTTGTATAGCTGGGTGCTTGTCCACTTGTCTGCACATCAGTTGGCACTTGCAGACAACTCGACAAATTCTGCTTAGGGAATTTAACTTTTTTCAGAAACATATTTTATTCAGATGGCTGGAAAGTACTGTGCAGACAGGTCAGTGAATTGATGGGACACTAATTTTCAGGTTTCCACCAAGATGCAACCTTGGTCACGTATGAGTCATTTTGGCCTACTGTGGATCATTTCAGCTTTTCATTGTGCACCTTAGTGTATTCAGTTTCTTTGGTATCTTTCTGAAGTTTGTGGTAGGACTTTGTTTTCCAGAGTAGAATCTACCTCCACACTAACTAAATTTGTGTTTGGAGAGATGCCACTTATTCTTGAATTTCCCAACCAGAACTGATCCATAATATCCTTGTCCCTTCTCTGTCAAGTCACTCCTCAGAATTAATTTCTGCTTTGCTGCCCATAAGAAACCAGCCAATTAATGATGGCAGATTTTCAAGGCAGATAAGAACAAAAGATCAAACATAGTTTGTGAGACCAGTAATCCATCTAGCCATTACCAGATGCTACAGAGAGAATTAATAGAACAGGCAATCATTAAGTAATCTATCCTCTTTCATCCACTTCTAACTTCTGACCGACAGAGACTAGGGACACTCGGAGTGTGGGGCTGCATGCCTTCCCATCCTGACTAATAGCATTGATAGGCCTATCCTCCATGAACTTATCTAGGCTTTAGTGTCATAGTTTTGGCCGTCACGACATCCCCTGGCAAATTCCACAGGTTGACTGTGCTCTGGAGATAATTGATACATCATCTACTTGTAACAACACAGGTTGAAAGTCTCTAATCCAAAACTCTCTTGTCCAACAACATCCATAATCCGGCATGATTTTAGTTAACCTGATGACCACTTATCATGGGTGTGGCCAAGTTTCCCATGGTCTCGTAATGCTTATTTACAAATGCCAGTCCTGGCTCTCTGTGTTCTGTGCTGCTGTTTAGCTGTAATTTACCCTAAATGTCTTCTATGAGCCCAGCAATCAGTGAAAGTGTTGTTAATGCTATTTGACATTATTGACGTTCTGTGGTCTGGCAAATTCTCTCATCCGGCTCCAGGTGCCAGACGAGAGAGGTTCAATGTGCATTATTTTTAAAATGCATTCTCACTATGACAATGTCAGACCTTACAACTATAGGAGAGTGGTGGAAGGCAGGAACACCAGTCCTAGAATGGTGAAGGATCTTTTGCCTATGAACTGAAAAGAGGTTATCTCAGATTAATTAGACACACCTGACTCTAATTAAAAACCTCTGATAAACCTCTCTTCTAGTGAGAGGGTGTAGAAAAAGGGATGAGCAACTTACTGCAGGGAGAAAAAGTTTCTTCTAGGTGAAGAGTTACCTTCCTCCCTAACGAAGAAATACTGGCAAAACCCCTGAGTAATAATGCCTTTGACAGTTTCTGCTGATGAAAAAGCCGTGTACATGCTCTGGGGATCCTCTGTCGACAGAGAGGGCCCCCAGTTCACCAGACAGCCCCGTCTGCGAGCTTTTGGTCAGCTGTTCTGTTGAGAGAGGGAAGGGGAGTCTAGCCGCTTTCTGTTGATGAAGCGGATTGCTCTTTTGCTCAGCTTTCATGTGGATTTATTCTCACTTCCTACACAGCCACACTCCCATCAGAGGAAGGAACACTGAGGCTGACAAGTGCCTTATCACTGTAGATATGTGCATCAAATTGTATGCAGGTAAGTGTATCCCTTTTCCCACAACCTTTGAGTGGCACATGTATGTATACATTGTAAACATTTCTGAGCTGTGACTTTGTCTTCCTCCATGTAGTGTCTTGACCTTTCTTGCTGGGCCTCAGGGCACTATAAATATTTTAACAATAATAAGTTAATGTGGAATGAATAATAAATATACTAGACCAAATTGAGAAGAAGCCTAAATAGTGATGAAAGTAAAAAAATTGGCATTATCCAACATAATTCTGTGTTAGTCATGTGGGGGCCTGTTATATTTCTTCTTATTCCTTCTTTTGAACTGCCCTGATCGTTTTTCAGCCAACATCCCCGGTATTTTGGTCCATCACTCATATTCATTTGCTTCAATTTATGAATACATGGTTGATGCCACCAGGTATATTATGCCTAAATATTGCCTGTGGGTAATGCCATTTTAGGCTGGCAAGATGTTCAAATCCTGACCGACAGCAATCTAATCTTCTCCCTTCTAACTAGAGAACATTTTACCACAGATGCTGCTACAGCTATTCATAACATAAAACTCTAATCCTTGTTAAATATACAGAAACCATACTTGCTATGACACATTTTTTTTCATTAAAACAGCCGTACAGGAAGTAATTTAGTATACATATCAGCATAAATCCTGAAGACCCTACAAAGGGGAACTTCCAGGGAAGGCAGAAAACTGTAAGAAACACAGAATTTAGGGGATAATGGACATAGAAGCAACTTGAACACAGAGGCCATGTCTACATGAGAGGCTTTTCCTGTCAAAACAGAGCATCTACACACAAAATGCACTTTGCTGACTTTTCATTGACAAAACCTGGTACATCTGAAACAAAATAGGAAGAGGGGTTCTTTCAAAGATGGGGTTTATTTTTGAAAGAGCACCATCTACACTGCTTTTTTTCTTTCTAAAGCATCTCTTCTGAAAAGAGATTATGCAAATGAAGCATGAGATATGTAAATCAATTACTCATTTGCATTTTCAATTTCCCTCATTTGTATTCCTCTTTCGAAAGAGGAATGCAAGTGTAGATGTAGCCATAGGGTGGGGTTACACTGACCCGAACTGTCAGCAGCGGTATGCAAATAGTCAGTCTTGAAAATGCACATGGTCGTTCATTTGCATATTCACCCACCAGCAGAGGCTGCTGCTGGCAGGGAAAAAGACAGTGGAAGCCTCTTATGCCTGGAAAATATCAGAACGAAGACTAACAAGGCTACCTTTCTTACTACGCATCTGAAATGTCACATTCAGTTCTGACCACCAAACTATTGGATGCACAAAACAACTGGGAGCTCACAGAAGTGTAAACTGAGCAGGGAGATAGCTGACTCGAGTTCTGAGGAAAGATTGCAAACACTCATACACTAAATACTCTTATTATACTCAGTGAGACTACTTGCATGAGCAAGTGTTAGTAAGATTTTTTCTTGATGCCATTGAGCAAAAAGAAAACAAACCATTTGATTTGCTCTTTTTTCTTCCACTAAAACAATGACAAAATATTAGAAAATCAAGTAAGGAAGACAAGGCAAACTTGTAATTTCTGTACTTCACTGTATATTTTTCCCCCTTCCCATTTCCTCTAACCTTTTTATTGACACTTTATTGATACCCATTATCTTGAACTGAGATGTTGAGCTTGAGTTTTTCAATTTGAATGACCTACGTTCATTCACTATCAATACTGTTCTAACTCCAACCTTCCTGACATTGTGTTTTAATGTGAAATCCAGACACAGAACTGAAACATTGATCTAATTCATGCTTAACAACACACAAGGCAAAAACATGCAGATATTGATTAATTTCTTTTAAGCCTCGGAGTATTTCCTTATCCAGGTAGAGTGTTGAAGCGTACAGTGCAGGCTTTAAAACAAATACAATCTCGTACTTCAGAATTTCCATGGTTATTTTTAAGCATGTGCTTAAGTCTTTATCATGTAAATTGAAACACATGATTTAATGCTTTCCTGATCCTGGGCCCTAAAAATTATGTACCAGATTCTAAGCAGGTGTAAAACTGGTCCAATATATCCATTTGGGGGAGCATATCTAATGCTAGGGTGACCATATATTCCATTTTGGCTGTGCCACTTCCTTTTTCAGTCCTGTTCCAGGTATCCTGATTTTGTTTTTCCCAAAAAGAGGCATTTGCCCAGTTTACTCTTGCTGACTTGATCAGTTAGCAAGAGCAAACAGGACTAATGCTCACTTTTGTCAAAAAAGTGAAGTGTGGTGTGGAGGAAGGAGATGCCAGCCCCTTCCTTTCCGCTGAAGCAGGGAAGCAGTGGGGAAGCAGCATTCCAGCATGAGGGCTTCTCCACAGAATTCCAGTAACTAGGAACAGAAGTGAGGGTGGGGGAGGCCTGTGGAGAGTGGGAAATATGGTTACCCTGTCTAATGCCTACAATAATATGATATTCAACAATGAATTTCAACATGTGATGGGAATGGATTTTGGTGTATTTTAGATGTATTCCATAGATACAAACTTTTTATAGTTTGGGATCCTTTTCATATGTCCAAACTGTTTGCATGCAATTCTGAATGGGAATCAGTGTGTGTTGTCCTTCATGGCAGGAAAGCCACAAGCTTCCTTTTCCTTTTCAAAATCTAGACTGTATAAGCAACATGATCAAAACACAGATACAGTTTTGTATCCCACAATGCACTGCGCATATTAAAGGGAGAATTATCCAGTGCTTTGAAATCACACTTCATTTGCTGTTTAGATATGAGTTGTTCATTGTTGGGCTTTTAGACATTCACCGTCTATTAAAAATAAGATTTTTTTTTTTAAATTTGCAATTATAACATTGGGAGCCACAAAGAAATCTTAAAGAGCCACATGCAGTTCCAGCACCATGGGTTGCAGACCTCTGCCCGAGCCTTTATTTCGGAATCAATTTGCAATCATCTACACTATGCGCATGCTATTTCTAAATAAATTCAAAATAGCTGGCATGTGATTTTGAATTTCATAAACCTCATTGCAGGAGGAGTAACACCTGTTTCAAAATAGCTATTTCAAAATAGGTGCTATAAAGACATGGGCTACGTCTACACTAGCATTCCTCTTTTGAAAGAGGCATGCAAATGAGGGAAATTGAAAATGAAAATGAGGCACAGATTTACATACTGAACACCCCATTTGCATATTGTTCTTTCAACAGAAGGACAGCAGTGTAGATGCAGCTCTTTCGAAAGCAATTCCCATCTTTGAAAGAACCCTTTTACTAAAAAAAATATAGGAAGAAGGGTTACTTCGAAGATGGGGATTATTTTTCGAAAGAAGCTCTTTTGAAAGAAGAATATGCAAATGAGGTGCCAGATATGTAAATCTGAGCCTCATTTGCATTTTTGATTTCCCTCATTTGCATGCCTCTTTCAAAAGAGGAATACTGGTGTTGACATAGCCATGGAATAGTGATATTTCAAAATAAGCCATAGTGGTGTTCAATGGCACTATTTCAAAAGAGGCACTACGTGTCTGGACATGCTGTTTCCAAATGCGTTTCTTGTGTGTATCTGTGTTAGTCTGAAAGAAGCCATTTTGGAATAGGTATTCTAGAATGGATTATTTTGAAATAATGCAGCTGTGTCGACGTAGCCGTATAGGCACAGCTGAAGATTTCCTCTGAGGTGGCCTGCCTGCTGTGGTGGTGGTGACAGACATATATAAATGTAAGAAGAGTGGGAGAAGGAGGAGGTTTATAGGTCTAGGATGACACCAAAGCTAGAGATTTTTGTCAGGAGGCTGAGGCAATACGCAATCGAACAGAAATGGAATGGAAAAAGCGTAAGTTGATTTGGTCAACGCTGGCAGAGAGGGTAGTGGGGGATGAGTATTGATGTGCAGGGAAGAAATGATGGTGAAGAATGTAAGTAGAAGTCTGGAGAGATAGCTAATTTCATCAGTGTACCCATGGCAGCTGAGATTAATAAAATGACAAGGCAGAGAAAGGAAGGTAGAAAAGAGCAGTATCTTACAGCATACCAACAGAGGTCTCGGGCTGCGCATGGTTGCGCTCAAGGAGATGTGACAAAATTTGGTACATGAGAGTGGAATAAGAGGGACTTTGCACAGCCGTTGAACCATTCCAGACCTGCTGCTTAAAGATGAGAAGTGTGCTGAAAGGAAGGAGAATACGGACGATTCTTTCACTATACGAAGAACGTTTGTTACTGCTCTATAGCTCCACCTTCTGTGACGAACAGTTGTAAGAAAGTGTTCAAAGAAGAATTTTTGCAAACATTCAGGAACACTTTTTCTTCTGGGGGAAAGTAACTATAATTTTGGTTCCTCTTTTATTAATGAAGAAGGAAGATATGTGTAAATGAATGAGTTAGGCACACTCAGGTGCATTCTTCCGGCTGGAGGGTCTCAGCACTGCACTATCCTTTATTCTCCCTCTTCCAGGCCCAGAGATGCCACACACTCGATTATCCAGTCACCATCACTGTTAAGGTCTGGGTTTATTCAGACAAAACTGTGAAGTTATAGTCAAAGTCTGCCAAATCTGTCCTGAGGCACGGCTCTGTTCTCAGAGCCTGGATGAGCAAAGGATTCCTTCACAGAGCCCTTTTTTAATGACTCCTTAGGGTGTGACTTACTCTGGGAGTCATCTTGAAGTTGCCCTGCTCACAGATGACTCCTCTGTACTCTTCCTGGAGTCATCCATCTCACAGAACTGCCTCAGCTCTCTTGTGAGGAACCAGCTACTTGAGGTCTCCTCTCTGCACCAGATGTTTCTGCTTAGCTCATTTACCAAACCTGCTCCAGCCTTCAGATTTTCTGTGGGCAGCTCCCTTGTTCCCTTAATCCCTTTGCTCTCTAACAGTATGGTACCTCTAGAACTTAAGGATTCTCTGATTAGATTATAATTGGCCTATAATTGTTCTAACTCATGAGTATTTTTGTTGTCTGAACCTAGTTGCCTCTTCCAAGCTCCTAGCAATATCTATTATTCTCCTAAGACACAGGAGCACTTTGTAGTTATGTAGCTTTTTTTATTTTCAAAGAAATGGCTACTCATTATAGATACGGTGGCCATATTTCCCTAGGTTAAATATGGGACACCCGGGATGGCAAGGGGGAGGAGTATGATGCCTTTCTGACACCTGACATTGGGGACTGTCCTGGCCAGAACAGGATGGATAGTCACCTTAATTATAGATTCACATTGTAAAATGCTTCAGCTTGCAGAATCTTTTGGCATTGTTTGTAGTGAATTCATGTAGTTTCAAGCTTCAGACTTCAACATCTTTTTTTTCACAAGTTTTAATGCTAACTACAGTTTTATGGTCATATTCTCATCCACTGATCCTCTGTGTGTAGATGTGTGTAACAGAGTGAGAAAGAGAGAAAGAATAGAAATTATGGCATATGTGATAATTCTATTTCTGTGTTCTTACTTATGACCATTACCATAATTCTGAATACCTTACTGCAAACACTATCATTAAAGTTAAGAAAGGATGTCTACTAAAACCCTTTGTTTAAAAAAAAGCAAAGAGCAAGTGGTAGCATTCTCATTTGAGGTAGGTACCTTCAACCTTTGGGTCTCAGTTCAGAAGTGAATTTTCTTTCTTTTTTTCAGATCATTTGAGAAAAATCTCGACCACTCTTTTCTGAGTAATGTATGTATCTGGGCTATTAGTTGAAGACATCAAAGGTATGAGAGAATGGCTGGTTGTATCTTATACTTTTATTGTAAGTTCCTTGGGTGAGGGACTAATGACCTTTTATGTTCTGTGTTTGCACAACCCCTGGCACAATGCGGGCCTGGCTGTTACTGGGGTTCTGAGGCACTATGGTAATATACACACATAACAGCCAACTGTTTCAAACATTTTTGTTCATTTTCCCCTGAACATTTGTGTTAACTGCTTTTTGTTTTGCTTGTTGACACTCATCTGAGGCACAAATCCCCCCACCCCCTTTGCTCTTTACTCTGCGGGGAGGGGGATCTTTTATTAATGGCCTATTGCAGCAGAAAATTTCAGTGGTCCCTTTGCTGGTCAGTGGTGCATGGCGGTTATGGAGCCAAAGCTGCATCCCTTTTTTGGCCCAACCTTGTTTCTGGGTGAAGTACGCAGGCATGAGGTGTCTGTTGACTTTTGAGAACCTAGGCCTGGGATTCAGATTGCTTAAGCATGTGTTTATTCCCTCTTATTCCCTTTCACATATATATAGCTCAAGTCAAAATCTACCCCAGTCCTTGTGCCTGGCACACCAAAAAGTTATGGAAGACTATCAGAAAGAAATGATTAGACAGTAGATTTTGGAGTAGAGGGCACTAGGAGGCAATCCCTGAAGTAGTAGTAGGCTGGGGTCTGCAAACGCATTAGCGAGAAGAGCCATTTTTTCAAATCCAGTTACCAAATCAATCCTTCAAGAGCTGAAATGCACGTGAATACAAGACAGTACTTCATAAATAATGCCAGACTGTACTTTTTGTCACCCCTATTTTAAGAACAGCACACACAATTATTTGTACCAGTTAGAAAGTTAAATTACCCACATCCCACAAACCTGTATCCCCAAGGCCAGGCTTAACCCCTCACAGTCCCAAACCCACCCACCCCGATCTGCAAGATTTATCTGCTTCAGCCGACAAGCTCCGCATGCTGTCGCTGCTCCCCCGACACCACTGCTTCCTTCTCATCATGGCTACGTGGCTCAGCTGGGGCAGGCTCAGCCATCCCTCCCCCCAGCTCTCCGGCAGGCTGATTTCCACCATGTGGAGTGCACTGTGGAGGCTGCTGCTGCTTAAACAAAAACATGCAATTCCGTGTTAATGGTGGGCATTATTTAAGTGGTGGCAGCCTCTGGAGCCTCAAGTGGCTCCTTAAAGAGCTGGATGTGGCTCTGGAGCCACAGGTTGCCAACCCCTGCAGTAGATAGTCCCAATTAGCAGTCCTATTTTCTCCAGGATGAAAGAACTGCTTGGGCATAGAAAGAATATGGTCCCAGGTCCTTATAGTCCCTATGCACAATCAGCGGAGCTGTCCCGATCCATAAGGGTCTTATACTACACCCTACGAAGAAAAATAGCAGCAAAAAACCCTTCCTCTGGGCATTGGAAACCTCAGGCAGCACTGGAGTATATCACTTCTTCCAGCCGAGGGCTGAGCTTTAAAGCACCTTTGACCTCATCATCAGTAGCTGAGATGCAAGTTTCAGCAACCACAGAGCCATGAAAAATAAACATCTTTGGAATACACTCTAAATGCACAAATGAAGTTTATTTATAAGGCAGTTCAGATAGCTGCAAAGCAATTGTCAATTTCTTCCTCGAAACAGCGACAAAAATGTTATAGTAGGTGCAGTATTACTAATGAGTCAGTGAGAGATCGAGTGTTTGAAGTCTGTGGCCAGTTTTGCACCTTGAGAAAGTCTGTTTCCATCCTTGTCACTCCCACCCACATATCGATCTCTATCCATGGCTTTGGTTTAAATTGTCAGCTTTGCTCAAGGCATCAATGCCTTACTTCATGACGGCTCCAAGCAGTGCCTTGCTCAGAGAGCTGTTTGCAGAGCTATGACAAGTCACACACAGCCTCAGAGCTGCATATTGAGCAGCACGGCAGTAAGCAGAGAGACATGCACCACTGAATTACGACTGCTAGCATAAGGGAAGATGGATTTGTAATGGAAAAGATGGCTTCAGAGTAAAGTGGATAGGGATTTGTTCTATACTTTCACTTCCTCAGCTGATAAGTTTTCAATATTGCTCCATAACAGAGAATAGTCTGGGAGTTCTGACTAATAACAATCAGTGACCATTTCTGACACACATTTTCCATCAGTAGGCTTCAAAGAGTGAGGGCATTATTATCTCCATGTGACAGATGGGGCAACTGAACCATGACAATGCACAGTGCTGTAGATGGCAAAAGGGCCACACAGCCACTGTCTTTTTCACCTAAAAATAGCATGGAATACAAGACTAATACATTTAAGTGCAGTTCACTTTGATATACTTGGTGCTTTCTTGCTCTTTTGAAGAAAACCATGCAGACAGCAATGCATTGAAATGTTAACAGGCAGATGTGACACAGATTAATGTCATGCCTGCTACAAGATCTTGTGAGTTTCATGTTTCATATTATTTTAAGTCTGGGTTACCAGGACCGTTAAACATTATTTGCAGTGGAAACATGATCCTACTGAATCTGGGGAGTTAAACAGAAATACAGGCTCAGTTTGAGGGGAAGGGTCACCATTCTCCCTAAGTCGGTGGGTTATAGTCAAATAGTCTGTGCAGAGTTTGTAAATATGATGTCCAGAAAAGACCATGCAACAAGTGTCACCAACATATGTGACAAACCATTATAATCAGTAATGCACCACCAAGGAAAGTTAAAATTTCAGGTTTTTTGGTTTCTTTGAACTTTTGCTTTTAAATGGCCATAAAGACAGTCTTACAGCAGCATCCATTTTTAATTAGAGATGTTTTAAAATATTTTAAAAGAGAAAAATCATACTCTCAGCCAAGAAACCAGTTCTGCCATCCTAAATCACGGTAAGCCATACTTCAGTCCATGAGGAGGCTGGCAATTCACAGACATTACCTCTTCCTGGCTTACCTGCAGAAAAACAAAACAGCACCATCACCATGCAAGGTCTGGTGAGGATACAGCAGTCAAGGACGGATTGCAGACTGAACTGTAAGTACATTGAATTGGGATGCTGTTTTACACAGAAATGGTTGAGTGGTTCTAATCTCCTTCCCAAATCTAGGAAGAAGTGAGGAGAGCAGGATAAAATGAAACTATTTCCATCAAAAATATTTCTATACTAATGGCTGTGCAATGTACCCTTGGACATAAAAAGCAAAGGAAGGAAGCAAAAACATCTGTCAGGCTGATAAGCAGAATACCCTGTAATTAGTTCTGTAGCTGTGATGTAAGAATATAAGAGTGGTCACACTGTATCAGACTAAAGGTCCATCTAGCCCAGTATCCTGTCTTCAAACAGAGGTCAATGCTTGATGCCCCTGAGGCAGTGGACAGAATAGGTAATCATCAAAGCGATCCCTCTCCTGTCATCCATTTCCAACCTATCACAAACAGAAGGTAGAGCCATTCCTACTTATCCTGGGTAGTACCCATTGATGGACCTAACCTCCTTACATTTATCTAGCTCTTTATTGAATCCTTTCAAAGTTTTGGTCTTCACAACCTCCTCTTGCAAGAAGTTCCACAGGCCTACTATGCCCTGTGTGAAGTAAAACTTACTTTTGTTAGTTTTAAACCTGCTATCCATTAATTTCATTTGGTGACCCTTAGTTCTTATGTTATGGGAACAAGTAAATCACTTTTCTTGATTCACTTTATCCACACCAGTCATGATTTTATATAACTATCATATCCCCTCTCAGTCTCCTTTATTCTAAGCTGAAAAGTACCAGTCTTTAATCTTTCTTTCTTTGATTGTTCATTTTTGTTGCTCTTTTCTGAACCTTTTCCAATGCCAACGGAAGTTGTATGGGTAGTCCATGCACTATGGAAGCTATATTTCAGCAAAAGAAGCACCTCAACCTTACTTTCCCCCAATGAAATCTGTTGTTTCACAACGGAAGGCAAGCTTTAGGATCTCATTCTGAGCTGAGTGTTAGGGATGATTTAGGCTTCAGAAATATTACTGTGGCAGTAGCTGATGGCAATTGGCTGTTGGGTCTCAGCAGCTGTGTCCCTAATCTCTTTTGGCACGTCATGTTGCACATGGGAAGGATCTCCTAAGAAATTTCAGGTCATCCCTGAAGAACAGAACATTGTGGATAACATTGGAATATTTAATAGGTAAAGACTTTGTAATATTGAAAGACAATGGAGTAAATACACAGACAGCAACAGAGAAACAGCCTTACACTAAGCTGGCATGATAATGTGAACATTCAAGCATCTCTTTTTGGAAGAAAAAAAAAGGGATTTTTATATTTTTCATTGGATTCACTGGTTTGTTTTTTAGCTCCTTGTAAATGAAAAGTTGCAAACATTGAGGTAATGGAATACTTTAGCTGCTGCTGCACTATTATGTAAAAGGTCATCTTTTATAATAGCAAAGCACTTTGAGAAGACATCCCAAGCTGCAGTAGACAACTTAAAAGCACTTCATGTTCTGTAAGCAGTATTTCAGATACTTTCTGTTTTTCTCTGAATTGTTCATGATTAGGAAAATTAGGATGAAAGCAACATCTCTGTTTCTTAAGTATTTGTTTCCAGCTGCCACTCATTGGCTTTGCTGTGTGACAGGACAATGGTGCTTACATTAAGCAGGAACAGAACTATTAATATACTATTACTCAGCTAAGAACTGCTGCTGATTTGATGTTCTCACATCAAATCTAGCAACATTCTCAGTTGCAGTTCCTGCCTGATGAAAAGTACAAAGGGCCTAACCTCTCCCTCCACCCCCAACCGTGCACCTTGTGTAGTCGTACAGCACTGTGCAAAGGGAGGGCAAAGTGGGTACTAATGATGCCACAGGTGTAAAGAACAACTTATGGTGCGAGGCACTAGAGCATCAGCCCCATAGTCTCTTAGAAGGTGCAAGAGAGCATTCATCATTCTACCCAATAGTTTTGTTGGGAAAGTTTGTCTGAAGGAAGCAGGAGGCAGCCAGGATATATAACAGGAAAAGGACTGTGTTTACTTGTACTGTCAGCAGGCCCCCTGAAGCCACCACTCTGGGATGCAGCTGCCATGGACGGGGGACGGGGGGCCAACAGCCTTCCACCCAGGATGCCTGCAGAAGGCATAGACATATGCCACCAGGATTGTCCCTCCTTGGAATTTTTGCTCTTTGAGAAAACGGTGCAGACTGATGACATAAGCTGCCTCATTGGCAGGCAGTTCCCCACTTGATGTCGCAGAGCCAGATTCACCAGTAAATTCTGGCTGCCCTATGAAGCTCAGGTGATGCAGAACAGCTAGGTACCAGTTGGAACAGACTTATCTGCTTAAGGCTGGTTGCATCAGCAGAGTGGAACAAAGCAGCTAGAGCACCAGTGAATCTGGCCTCTAACTTTCGGTTGCCATGGAAGTGATTATAATGTCAGATGAGGATTACGGGACTCATACTGCAAGTGGCCAAGTCAGTGGCATTTAGGGGGGAGGCCCAGGGCCAGTTCAGTGTTGGTGCAAATCCTGCTCCTGATGGAGTGATCCAGGGAAAGACTGCACAAGTGTAACTTCACAGAGTCTCACTCACTTATACCCACTCCAGCACCTCCTGGAGGTTTGTCTGCAGGAAGAGGCAATAGAACACTTTCTCATTATGGATATCAAAGGCCAAGCATCTTCATAGAGTTCTCTCCAATATCCTGTTTCAACAGTAAATAAAATATTAAAGATGTTTCAAAATAATCTTATTACTCTCTCTACATGTTAGGAATTACCTTTCTCAGAACATATAATAAATCTATTATTTATATGAAAAGATGCTATTTTGGCTACAGATACAAGCCTCTGGCATTTTAACTTATACATTTCATGGCTTCAGTAAGCTTCCTAAGTAGACTACATAGCAGTGAAGGTAGTTGGGAGCCTGTATGTTTATAAGCATTTTAAAACCTTGATAATACTTTATACTTGCTGAGCACCTGTGAGCTATGAACCTCAAAGTACTCTGCAAGTTATGGGCTCAGCCTGCACCTTTACACACAACACAGGTGAAAGGTGACTCCAAGTGACCCTTTCATTCCCTTGGCCAGCCAAGATGTGTGTGTGGGTGGGAGGGATGGGTGGCACAGAGCCAGCTTTAGCAGTTTTGTATCATGTGAGAGTTCACCTGTGAGAGGAGGAACCCTCAGCTGCCCATTTAGGATGTGATGGGATGACTAAGCCACCCAGTTTTAGTCTGACTTATTCCCCTATCTTACTTGCATTTGTGTAGTGGTCAGGACCAGGACCTTGTTTCACAAGAAGCTGTACAAACACAAAGCAAAAAGATAGTCCCTGGTTCAAAGAGCTTGCAATGTCAATATAAGACAAGAATTAAAAATTAATACCCTCTGAGAATGAGTAGATGAAAATTGCTGTACTCATTTTTCAGCAACTATTCTGAGGCTGTAAAAAGTTTGGGATACCTGACACACAGTAATTCAGCAGCAATAGACAGACCCATGAGAATTCCTTTAACTACTCGGGAACACTCAGTCTATGAGAGTTGCTCTCTCAAGTGAAAAATAAAGCCAAAGTGAGGAGGGTAAACAGGAAAGAAAAGTTTGGTGTATTCTTTAAATCCTATTTTGCAATCGGGTTTTCAGCAAAACTTCCCCTCAGACCTGGAAGGGGAGTTCTTCTTAAAGACTTATGGTACATTAGGACCCAACATTTAAAACCAAACATTTTGATATTTTAAGAAGTAAAGAACCTGCTCTACGGTGACCTTCAGCTTAAAGCCAGAGGGAGATGTAGAATCATTTGATGCCTCTGTAACATTGCTTTAATGAACCTGGAAGTTTATCAACCATTTAGGAAAGTAAAAAAACACATTTTAGTGCAACAAAGCTGCACTGGCATGGCTAAAAATATACATTTTCAAATGAATACTGCATTTTTAAATTAAGAAATTGGACAAAGCCCTACAGAGCCCTGTTTAAGGTTTGGCTTTACGCCAGCAAAAACACTTATTATGGTCAACCTCTGCTACTGAAACATTTATTATGGCTCAATGTAGGCAGGCTTGGTCAATGTGAAAGATGGTTCTAATCTCCTTTGCTCTTGATGAGTATGCTTTTCACCATGTTCCAATTCAGCAGAGTCTGTTTCACTCCAGTACAAGGTCCCCACCCCCCATCCCACCAGATTTTATGACTTAATTTACAGATTGGTATGAAAGCTATTTTTGTTTCTAGAGGGGTATAAGGAATGTTAAAAATCCTATTTCTATTTTTTAAAGTAAATTACTATGCTCGTGTTATGTATCTGTATTTTATTTGGGATATGTTTAAATTTATAAGTTGATAAAAGTGAGTTTTCCGTTTGATCATTAAAAGGTATGAATATCTGTGAAGTAAGACCACAGAAAAATATGGCAACATAAACAGTCTGATACTGCTGAAAAAAACTGCCTTCCTAAAACAAGAGTAAAATAACATCTTAGATTGGTTTCCTCCATGTGACTAAAGACTAAAATAGATTTATTGCCTGTTATCATTTATAAAGGTTTATAATTATGATGTGCTGTGTTGGTTTCTTAGTATGTGTTGCGGGGGGATCTGAGAAATATAGTTGGTATTATGAAACATGGCTATAGCTAGTTGGAAAGACATACCTGAGGATTCAAGGTTAGCTGAAGCTTCTTGCATGAATTTCTCTGTAGTCATTTAAAATGTGCTTGAAGTCCCTCCCCAACATCCACTTATTCTCTGATGTCTACAAGAAAACAGCCAACAGCTAATGGTTAGGATCGAAGACTGTTGGGTGTAGTGGCTGTGCACTTATTTTTAAATAAGTACATACATATAAATTAGTGCATAATGGCCGTGTCTACACTAGCCCCATCTGCTCACAGGAATAAGGGGACTTCGAAGTAGGCGGGGTCCTTTCGAAAAGGAGCCCCATCGGGACGATCCGCGCAGCAGCAAGCCGCGGCAATTTTGAAGTGCCGAGGCCGTCCTCATGCCAATGAGGCACTGAATATGTATTTCAGCGCTTCATTAGTAAACTTTAAAATGGCCATTTACATGGCCATTTCGCAGTTTGGAGCTAGTGTAGACACGGCCAATGTGAATGTAAAATTAATGCCATACATAATTAATGTATCTATAACTAGCAGGTTTACCTGTCACTGCTTGGGTCCTTAACTCAATAATATTTGTTGGTGGGGGAGGGAAAGTAAAAAGAAAATGTACATGCTTTATTTAAATGATTGTGTTTCTGAAAAATATTGTTATTTTAATTACATTAATTTTTATTTCAGATTTTTTTAAAAAGAGGACTGCTAAATTTTTTCTATTTAACATTTTAACAAAAGTTTTGAAATAGGAGGTCTATCAAATATACTTTTTCTTCAGTTCTATCAACTCATCATTCACTATATTTTAACAAATAGGCTACATCTGCACTGCAAAATTACTTCAAAGCTAACTTTGAAGTAAGGGGCTACTTCAAAGAAGCCTACAGAGCGTCTACACACACTTTTCCTTGCTTCGAAGTTAACTTTGAAGTAAGGGAGCTAACTTCGAAGTCACTGGTCCATTCCCTGGAGTACAAAGATACTCTGACCAGCCCAGGCAGGGCTTTATAGTGCCTGATGGACGCCTAACAGGAAGCAGCTCACTGGCAACCTTACACAGGAAGCTGAGAATACGCCACAAGCAGGGGCAGCAAGAGCTCCCACTCGGACGGCCCCTGCTTGACACATCACCTAGTCTCCGCACCCCCCTCACCATCATGGCAGCATGCCAGGACCCACCTGTCCCCCTGAGGCCCCAGATGACACCTCTGAGGGCTCACAATGCTCAGGCAAGGGGCATGCCAGGAGGGGACCCTCCTGGACTGAGGCAGAGCTGAAGGACCTCCTCACTCTGTGTGGGGAGGAGGAGGTCCTTTGGCAAAGCGGTGCCTGCCAGAGGAATGCTGAGGCAGTTGACAGGCTGGCCGGGGGCTTGTTGCCTGAAGCCACCCCAGCCATGCTGGGGACAGTGTGCAGATAAAGGTGAAGGAGCTGAGGCAGGCATACGTCAAAGCCTGGGATGCTGCCAGTCAGTCAGAGGCACAGCCTATGTACTGCCCCTACTATAGTGAGCTGCATGAGCTCCTGGGGCCAAGGGAGGCAGCTGCCCTGGAGCACCTCGTTGACACCGCTGGCCCCACACCCCCCACAGACAATGATGATGAGGCAGGCCCCTCCAGCACCACCCACCCCCCATGTGGGGACCAGCCCACCAAGACCGAGGGTGATGACGAGGGATCCAGTGATGGGACCCTTGTCATCACCTTCTGGTCTGGGACACCCAGCCACATCTCATCCACCTGTGTCTCACCTTAGCCCAAGGAGGCTGCAGCTGGTATGTATGGGACGAGCAGGATGTTGCAAAGGCTGGGGACAGGTTCCCCCCGGCACAGACCCACAGCCCACATGCCTGGGGATGGGGGAGGGGGAGCAAACATGACCCGACCCTCACCAGGCAGGAACCTCTGGGCACTCAGGATCCCAAGGGGCTCATGAGCCATCATGTGGCATGGGGGAATGGTGGGGGCCAGTGAAGCAGGGTCCCTAGCCTCCCCGGGGTTGGGACCCAGCACTCACAGGCAGTTGCCCTGTCTCCTTCTGACTCCATGGGTCCATCTTCGAGCAGCCCCCACATCCCTTTGGAGTGGGCTTCAGCCTTAGGGGGGCAGGAGGCTACTCCATCACCCCAGTCTGCATTCCTGCATTGGCTGAAGGGATGAGGAGGCAGCTGCCAACTGAGCAATCATGCAGGAGATGACTGGGGTGCTTCAGAACTGGCTGGCAATGGAGCAGGAGGTGTGGGTGTGGCTGGCCAGCAGCCTGGACACCGTGGCCCAGGCCTTGGCCACCTGTCTCGCCCAATCTCCTGCCCCCTCGCCAGCCCGGCCTGCAGCCAACCTCCCTGCAGCTGCTCCTCCCACAGCTGCCCCGCCCCTGAAGGCACCCACCATGTGGCGGACCTGTCTCCAGCCACCTGCGTCAATCTGGCTGGGTGGCACCTGGCCCAGCCTTGGTGTCCCCCCTACACACACTGCAGAAGCCAAGCCCGCAGCATCCCCACCCCACCCCAACTCCCCATGGTCCTGGCCCTGTTGCAGACCCACAGGGGACCCTGGACCAGGGCCAGTAGGGGCAGTCATGGCTGCCACAGCTCCTGGCCCCCCATGCCCCTGGGCAACGAAGGCTTCTTCCTTCCCAGCCCCCCTCCAAGTTCAGTTTCTCCACCTGGCCCCCTGCCTCCCTCCCTGGCCCGTTCCCCCTGTGCATTGCAAGCAGTTTGGCATGTTCTGTTTTCCAAATACATTTATTCCCCAAAGTAAAGTTTAATGTTCCCACCCTAACCCTGAGTCCTTGGTGCGTGGTGGGGGAGTGGGGTAACAGGAGGGGGTGTATTTGGCAGGGGAGCATGAAGGGTGTCAAAGTGGTGGTGGGGGGCTGTGGTGCTGATTGTGTCTGGGAGGGTCAGGGCAGGACCTGCATAAAGGCCTGGCACAAGGCCTGGCCCCATCCCTCTGGGCCTCATGGCGTGGGACAGTGGGCAGCTGTTCATACCCACCCCCTGGGTCCATGGCCCAGCCCTGGATGAAGTAGGACGCAGCAGGCAGTGATCACTGAGGGAATGTTTGTGAGGCTGACATCCAGCCTTGTGAAGAAGCTGTGAAACCTCCTCTTCAGACTCCCAAACACCCACCGTACTGTACCATGGCATGGTTGAGGTGGCTGTTGAAGGTGTCCTGGGCCAGCATTGTGCATCCAGTATAGGGCCACATAAGCCATGGGTGAAGTGGGTATGCGGCGTCAGCCTCTACGCGGGGGGCATTGTGATGTCCCTGAGCGGGAGCTCCCATGGGGGGACATACATGCCCTCCTGCATCTGGCGTCCCAGCCATTAATTCCAGAACATGCAGGGGTCAAGGGCCCTGCCCAGCCACCCCACACACGTCTAGATAATGGCCCTTCATGTCCACCAGGGCCTGGAGTATCACCCTGTGGTACCTCTTCCTGTTAATGTAGGTACCCCTTCTGTGGGCTGGAGCCTGGATCACCATGTGCTTCCCAGCCAGGGCCCTGAAACAACTGGGGAAGCCCAGGTCCGCAAACCCGGTGAGGGCAGTGACCAGATCCCCCAGGGTGACAATGGCTACGTCTACACGTGCAGCCAACATCGAAATAGCTTATTTCGATGTTCCGACATCGAAATAGTCTATTTCGATGAATAACATCTACACATCCTCCAGGGCCGGCAACGTCGATGTTCAACTTCGACGTTGCTCAGCCCAACATCGAAATAGGCGCAGCGAGGGAACGTCTACACGTCAAAGTAGCACACATCGAAATAGGGATGCCAGGCACAGCTGCAGACAGGGTCACAGGGCGGACTCAACAGCCAGCCGCTCCCTTAAAGGGCCCCTCCCAGACACAGTTGCACTAAACAACACAAGATCCACAGAGCTGACAACTGGTTGCAGACCCTGTGCCTGCAGCATAAATCCCCGGCTGCCGCAGAAGCAGCCAGAAGCCCTGGGCTAAGGGCTGCTGCCCACGGTGACCATAGAGCCCCGCAGGGGCTGGAGAGAGAGCATCTCTCAACCCCCCAGCTGATGGCCGCCATGGAGGACCTGGCAATTTCGACGTTGCGGGACGCGGATCGTCTACACGGTCCCTACTTCGACGTTGAACGTCGAAGTAGGGCGCTATTCCTATCTCCTCATGAGGTTAGCGACTTCGACATCTCGCTGCCTAACGTCGAAGTTAACTTCGAAATAGCGCCTGACGCGTGTAGATGCGACGGGCGCTATTTCGAAGTTGGTGCCGCTACTTCGAAGTAGCGTGCACGTGTAGACGCAGCTAATGTGTTGCAGGAGCACCATGTTGATGGCTTGGACAACCTGCAGGGGGGTAGGGGGGAAGGAAGACATGTCCATCAATACCAGACCGGGAGGCCCCCCTTCCCCTTTTCCTCTTGTCGCCAGGGGGCCCCTTCCCCCATTCTTTCCCCACCAGGGGCACCTACTTCGAAGTAAGGGGGGTGTTTTCTGTGTGTAGACACTGTACTCAAAGTTGCTTACATCGAAGTAGCCTATTTCAAAGTAAGAACATCGAAATAGGCTACTTCCATGCGTATTGTCTATGCATCCTCCAGACCTGGTGCCGTCAACATTCAACGTCGAAGTAGTGACGGGGAACATAGAAGGAGCCGCCCCGGAAGGAAATGTGGAGTGTCCACACACACAAGCGCTCCCCGTGGAAATACGGGGACAGAAAAGCCTGCGGACAGGGTCACAGGCTGGACTAGCCCTTCCAGGGCAACAGCAACCTGCTCCTTTAGAAGGCCCCTCCCAGACACACTCGGCCTGCACAGCACAAGGTCTGCAGAGCGCTAGCCACACTCTCGCAGACCAACGCACACCAGCCATGGACCCCTCCAGCAGCAGCAGCAACAGCAGCAGCATCAGCATCAGCAGCAGCAGCAGCACCTGGAAGCCTTCCAGGGAGTCACCCAGGGAGCAAGCGCCCTGCTAGGTGCTGCATGGGAGGCCGCCCACAAGCGCCTGGCAGGGGGGTCCTCCCAGGGGGCAGACGGGGATGTCCTTGACCACCAGTCTCCCCTCTTCCTCCCCCCACTGGGTGCTCCACCGCCTCTGGAGCTAATCCACCAGCTCCGAGTGTTGGGATCAGCTGGTCAAGGGGGAGTGGGATGACGGCCAGTGGCTGCGGGACTTCTGCATGTGCCAGCAGGCCTTTCTGGAGCTCTGCCAGTGGCTCACCCCTGCACGGAGGCACCAGGACACATGGATGTGGCACACCCTCCCTGTCAAGAAAAGGGTCGCAATAGCCATCTGGAAGTTGGCCACTCCAGACAGCTTCCACTCCATGGGACACCAGTTCAGAGTGGGAAAGGCCAATGGTCGAGGCCGCCATCATGGAGGTAAGAACGCCTGGGCATGCACCCACTGGGAGGCGGGGGGGCTGGGTGTGGGGCTGGAGAGGAAGGGGGGCTGGGGAGGGGGGGGGCTGGGTGAGGGGGTACCCAGGGAGGTGCCTAGGAGGGGGGTTTTGGGGGAGGGGCCTGGGGCACCCTGCATACTCTCATGGGCACTTGTGTTCCTTCCCCACAGGTGGTCCATGTGCTCAATGCCATGCTGCTGCAGAGGGTCGTTGGGGACCTGGACACAGCCGTTGCCAGATTTGCCACCATGGGGTTCCCAAACTGTCCTGGATGGGACCCACATCCCCATCTGTGCCCTGGACCACAGCGGGGGAAGATACATCAACCGGAGGGGCTACCACTCCATGGTCCTGCAGGCCACGGTGGACAGCCAGGGCCGCTTCCAGGATGTCTACGTGGGCTAGCCTGGCTGCACACACGACCCTGGTGTCTTCCAGAACTCGGGCCTGTGCCACCGACTGGAGGCAGGGACCAACATCCCCCAGAGGAATCTCCCTCTGGGGATACCACCATGCCCCTCTGCCTCGTAGTGGACGCGGCCTACCCCCTCCAGCCCTGGCTCATGCGCCCATGCACTGGCCACCTCAACGCCATCCAGGAGCGGTTCAACGCCCACCTGAACCACACCTGCCAGGTGGTGGAGAGGACCTTCAGCCGCCTGAAGGGCCGCTGGCAGTGCCTCCTTGCCCGCCTGGACATTGGCCTCCAGAACATCCCCCAGGTTGTGGGCACATGCTGCACGCTCCACAACATTGTGGAGGAGGGGGAGGCCTTTGTCCAGGGGTGGGCAGTCAATGCCAGCACGGGCTTCCCCCAGCTGGCTGGTGCACCCAGTCGCCAGGCACACCGCAAGGGGGAACAGGTCCATGAGGTCCTGCAGGCCCATTTTGATCAGGGAGACCCCTGAGCACCTCCCTGGCCTTTCCTGGAGGGCCCCCCTGCAACCGCCCGCACTGCCCGCACACACACACCACTGCCCCCACACCATCCCACCCACAAGCACACATCTCAGGTTCTTTGGAAAATAAAACTGTGGATTATTGAAAACTGGTAACTGTGTTATGTTCACAACAAAAACTGCAACCAATATACAAAGGGGGACAACTATATACAAGGGGAACAACTATACACAATGAGGAGAATCATATACAAACGGGGGACCAGCGGATGGCTCAGTCGTTGGCCTATCAGTCTGGGGTAGGTGTAGAGGGGAGTGACCCCCAGTGGGTACGGATTGTGACCTCCCCCTTGTCTGCGGTCCCCAGCGCGGCCGGCTGGGGGCTGGGAGGACTGGCAGGTATGGCCGGGATGCCTTCACCGGCCGGTCTTCAGCCCCAGTGGGCTCCGGTCCTGGGGGGCTGGCAGGCAGCATGGCAGGTGGCGCAGCAGGTGGCGAGACAAGCAGTGAAGCAGGTGGGGGGCATTGGGTGGAGTGGTGGGGAGGGTGGCAGGGGGGTAGTGGGGGGTGGGAGCCAGGCGACAGCCTCCTGCAGCAACCCGGCTATGTCCTGGAAGACGCCAATGAACTCCTGCCACGCCACCCAGTACTGATGGACTCCTCCCGGTCGAACCTCAGTCTGTCCTTGGCCACCTCCATCTGCTGCTGGAGAGCCGCTAGGAGCTGGGAGTCCACGGGGGCCATCCCCTGGGTCTGGTGGTGGCATGACCGTCCTGCTGGCCTTGGGGATGTCCCTGGGTGCTGGCGGTGGCTGATCTCTGACAGGGTCTTGGGGACCATGAAGGGTGCCTGGCTGCCTGGGGTCTTGGATGGTGCAGCTGCAGAGAGGGAGAGAAGGAGGGGAAGGTTGTTAGTACTATGACCTGGCCCATGGCTTGTTCACCCCACCTCCTTTTGGGTGCTGGGTCTCCATCCCCATCGGTGGGTGTGGTGTCCCTCTTGAGTGTCCCCATTGCATGGTGCCTTTGCTCCCTGAGGTTAGGGCACAGTGCTGTCCATGGGTGTGGGTGCTGATGGTTGCTGATGGCCATGCTGCAATCCTGGGACCATGCTGTGGCTGGGCAGTTGCAGGTCAGGGTCTGTGGGGGTGTGTGGGGCTCCTGGTCATGTCTGATGCCACCATCCCATGGCCCACGGTTGTGTGCCCAGTGGGGTACGTACCTGACTGTCCATTGCCACAGTTGGGGGAACCCTGGTGGGTGGATGCCCAGCTGGTGCTCTGGGAGGGGAGGTCTATGAGAAGCCCTCCCTGCCCCCCTCGCTGCTGGACCACTCCTCCGCCATCCCGAGGGGCAGGTGCTCCTCAGGTGGGCCCTGGGGTGTGGGGCTGTTCTTTGGGCTGGACTCCGGCTCTAAGGCCTGCTGGGGCTCGTCGGCCATGGTGCCAAGGGTGGCCTGCGGGGGGGAGGTGTCCCGGGGGCCCAGGATGGCCCTGAGCTCCCTGTAGTAGGGGCAAGCGGCGGGGGCGGCCCAGACCGGCTGGCCGAGTCCCGGGTACACAACTCCTTCACCTTGCTCCAGATGTGATCCGGAGTGTGGGCAGGGTGACCCTGGGCGGCCAGGCCCTCGGCCAGTTGGGCAAATGCTTCTGCGTTCTGCCGCTTGCTCCCCATCATGTGGAGCACGTCCGCCTCACCCCAGAGCCCCAGCAGGTCTCGGAGCTTGGCCTCTGACCAGGAGGGGCCCCGCTGCTTTTTGGCCCCCCACTTGGCTGCCAGGGGTGCCTGGGTCCCCTGAAGAGGAGATCCCTGGGGGCGCTTTGGGGGCTGGCTCAAGGCCATGGGTGGTGGGTGGTGGTTCAGGGCCTTTGGAGGGCATGCAGGGCTAGCAAGTGCATGTGCTGCTGCCTGCATGCTCTCAGCTTCCTGCCACAAGAAATCCAGGTCCATGGTAATTTAAAGGCTGCAGCACACGGGGAACATAGAGCCCCGCAGGGGCTGCACAGAGCATCTCTACCCCTCAGCTGATGGCTGCCATGGAGGACCCCGCTATTTCGAAGTAGTGGGACGCGGATTGTCTGCACATGTTGAACGTCGAAGTTGGGCGCTTTTCCCATCTTCGGATAGGAATAGCGATTTTGACGTCTCGCCGCCTAATGTTGATTTCAATGTCAAAATAGCGCACGGCGCATGTAGACACAACGCATACTATTTCGAGGCTGTGCTGGCTACTTCAAAGTAGCCGGCTAGTATAGATGCACCCATTATGTATTATGAAGTGCCTAATACAATGGGATTCTGATCTTTATTGGTGCATGTAAGCACTGCCATCATATATTCTACTTATCTTTAATTATTTATAAGTGCAATATGATTAAATAAAAAGAAATGTACTCTCAGAGCTCAAGACTACTTTTAATATTTGCTTATCAAAATTAGAGATTTGTTTTTTATCAGAGAAGATAACACCTATAGAAGTTGACAAAATTCTGTTCCAAAGCGCCCAGTGAAAAAGTTTTAAGATTTTTTTTTTTTTTTTAACATACACAAGCAACACATTTTCCTGAATCTCGTTCTTGGAAATGGCTATTTTTTTCTGAAACTTTCCAAAAATATTCAACCTAAAGTAGAAACTCAATGTGGAAAATTTCAGCCTGAACGGACAAGTCCGTAAATGTCGTTAACAGCTGAAAATAGGGTGCTTTAATGGCATGTAGGTAGAATAGATAGCTCTGCCTGTAATACACACACCTAAAAAACACAAGGGCTACGTCTACACATGCAGCCAACATCGAAATAGCTTATTTCGATGTTCCGACATCGAAATAGTCTATTTCGATGAATAACGTCTACACATCCTCCAGGGCCGGCAACGTCGATGTTCAACTTTGACGTTGCTCAGCCCAACATCGAAATAGGCGCAGCGAGGGAACGTCTACATGTCAAAGTAGCACACATCGAAATAGGGATGCCAGGCACAGCTGCAGACAGGGTCACAGGGCGGACTCAACAGCCAGCCGCTCCCTTAAAGGGCCCCTCCCAGACACAGTTGCACTAAACAACACAAGATCCACAGAGCTGAGAACTGGTTGCAGACCCTGTGCCTGCAGCATAAATCCCCAGCTGCCGCAGAAGCAGCCAGAAGCCCTGGGCTAAGGGCTGCTGCCCACGGTGACCATAGAGCCCCGCAGGGGCTGGAGAGAGAGCATCTCTCAACCCCCCAGCTGATGGCCGCCATGGAGGACCCGGCAATTTCGACGTTGCGGGACTCGGATCGTCTACACGGTCCCTACTTCGACGTTGAACGTCGAAGTAGGGCGCTATTCCTATCTCCTCATGAGGTTAGCGACTTCGACGTCTCGCTGCCTAACGTCGAAGTTAACTTCGAAATAGCGCCTGACGCGTGTAGACGCGACGGGCGCTATTTCGAAGTTGGTGCCGCTACTTCGAAGTAGCGTGCACGTGTAGACGCAGCTAAGAAGTCCCGTAGCACCTAAGAGATATATAGGAACATAAGCCTTCATGGGCAAAGACCCACTTTGTCAGATGCATTATCCAAGTGCGTCTTTATGAAATCTTATGCTCCAATATATCTTTTAGTCTATAAAATGCCACAGCATTTCTTGTTGTTTTTGCAGATACGGACAGCCTAACATGGTTATCCCTCTGACACTATCCAAACCTAGTTTACTAATGCCAACTCTTTTGTTTGATATTTGTAGCAAGAATAATTATATTAAGAGAATAAAATAAGCATTATATTCTCTACATCCCAACATTTGCAAAGAGAAAGAATTTCATTAAAATTTACATCACCCTTGGTTTCAATTGATCTTTGTGACAGTCTGTGCATCAGCCGGATTTGGATGCTAAGGGGTTTCTTTGAAATATGTTTATAAAAAGAAGCTAATGTGAAGCATGAGGTTTATTTTAATTTAATCTTCCAGATTTCACCCTTATCCTGCAGGTCATTTCGATTGGTTGAGTTAAGTGGATGGGGATAACTTTTCCATAAGATCATTACAGCCTTTCATTGCAAAATAAAAATAGACCCATTTTAACTAATGTTCAAATCATCTGTTAATTTTTAGAATTATGATCACACACACACACACACACACACACACACACTGTTCTTTTTGGAGATTGCCGTAGAGTACTACCCATCTTTTCATTTGAGCAGCATTTAGTCACCAGCTTTTCGTCAGAAATATCCTTTCACTATTGTTAAAAAAGTCCCATATGTACTAATATTATCTATTTGTGATTATTTTAATATGTATTTACGATTATTTTTATATGAGGAAAAAGAGCCTCACTGATGCAGTTGAACAAATCCTATCAAACTCTAAATACTTTGTGAAAAAATATGTATCATTTTAATACAGCCAATCAAAAGCCATTGCTGTACAACTCACACAGCAATACTAGTCGTGATAGATATTATCCCTTTTTTACTTTTTGTGGGTCTGATACAGAAGGAGTTATAGAGCAGACCTATGCATCTCTAACAGGAAGAAACAAGAGACCTAAAAAAGACTTCTAGTGACAGTGCAGGAGGGTATAATGTTTGGTTGTTGTGCCTCCCGGCAATGTAATGTAATATATGAGGAAGACGCCCATAGTCTGCTTGTGACCATCAAGATTTCTGAAACATACAGACACAACAACACACTTTACTCCCAATTTTAGATTAAAAGTATTATCAAATAAAAGAGCGGTCTTAGCAATTATACAGCATCTAGAATCTTACATCAGAAATAGAAATAACCCAGATTCAAAAATAACTTGCAGGCGCATCAGTCAATCAAATAAGGGTGCTACTTAAAAAAGACCTGAATATCTCAGTCACAACAAAGACGACTATTTGCAGAGAGTACTCTGCAGACGTACATTCTGTTTGCAGCTGCAGCCCAGCCCTAAAAAGAGAGGCAGATTGGGTTTGGAGGGAATCCAGAACGAGAATCAAAATGCACTCTACAGCCTAACCTTCCAAGTGAGTGTGAGAAATTAAAGTAGACTCAAGATTTGTCTGACACAGCTGCCAAGGGAAGTGTGAAGTATATAGATTACACAACTGAGCCCCTCAATAAACATGTTTGCCAGCACATGAAGCGTGCATGCTGTTTATTTCATTGCTTAGACAAGCAACCACATTTTGGGCCTGTGGGAAAAGTGATGTGGTGTAGACCTTGCAGGTTCAATGATAGAAGGCAGAATTTCTTCACGCAACAGAATAACACAAGGCTACATATGCAGACCCTTTAGATTCATGGATTAGTCTCTGGCTGTGTCTACATGATTGAACTGCTGATGTTTACTTTTGACTGGCTGTGAAAACCTCACATGCTGTGGCATGAAAATGAGTAGTATAAATTACAGATGGTTCAATCCAGAGCTAGTATAAAGTGGGTGTGGATTCACAGTTATGAATGAACTTATAGCAATTTATATCAGCAGAGGATCTGGCCCAGAAATGGACATGGAGGCCGTTTCTACACAGGTAAGATCTTCCGGAAGAAAGGTGCCTTCTTCCGGAAGAGATGAGGAGTGCCTACACATGCAAGATGCTCTTTTGGATTTCTTCCCGAAGAAGGTGCCCCCTCTTCCAGATTCTGTATTCCGTTTCAGAATCAGGAAGAGGACTTTCTTCCGGAAGATTCTTCCAGAAGAAGGCATGTGTAGATGTTCCCAGACTGCTTCTTCTGAAAGAAGCAGTCCCAGTTCTCCATGGCGGCAGCCTGCTGGAGAGCGGAGCCACTCTAGACACCCCCAGTGAGCTTCTATGGTCCCCAGGTCCTTGCAGTCTTTAAAGCTGCAAGGACCCAGAGACCCCGTGGCAGGCAGCTGAGAGTGTGAGATGGGCAGCACGTGCAGGGCTGCCTGCCACACTCCCCAAGGCCCCACAGTGCCCACTGGGTCCCAACCCACAGGGATGGCAAGCCGGCCGCCACCCCACACTGCCTAGGGGAGCCCCAGGAACCTGGACGAGGGCAGCCCCCAAAATGGAGGGCCCCCTCCTGGACTGAGCCAGAGCTCCAGGACTTCCTGGGGCTCTGGTGTGATGAGGAGGTCCTTCGGGACACCAGAGGGCACCGGAGGAATGCCTCAGCATTCGCACACCTCTCCCAGGGTCTGGCTGCCCGTGGCCACCTCTCCCGGACACCGGAGCAGGTCAGGTGCAAGGTGAAGGAGTTGCGGCAGGGGTACATGCAAGCCCAGGATAGTGCCCACAGATCTGGCTATGCCCCTGCCAGCTGCCCCTTCTACTGGGAGCTGCGGGACCTCCTGGCTGTGGATGACGCCTCCCCACCCTGCATCACTGTGGAGACAGCCACAACCAAACCCCCTGCCGCACTGGAGGAGGAGGACGAGGGACCTACCACTGTGGACATCCCATCTGATGGGGAGTCTACAGACGCGTCCCTCATCATCGCGCTGCCCTACACTGCCAGCAGCCAGGCCTCCTCCAGTCAGGCATCACCTGATATATATGATGCCACCCCGGGTGACAGCACACAGCGGAAAAGCACAGTGGAGGGAGGGGGACACCTGGACCCCAGACCCGGGCCCTGAAGCCCTAAAGCCCATCCCTGGTCAGGGCCCAGGGCATACCCATGCCTGCGAGCAGCACCTGGCTCCCTCTCCCATCGGGTGCCCCCTGAGCATTCTGAGGCCCCCCCTTGGCAGCAGAGCTGCATCTGGAACCCCCACGGCTGAGCCCCCACCCCAGCCCACAAGCCCATTGCCAGGGTGGGCCAACGTGGATAGCTCCCTGGCTCCGGCATCATGCCCCAGTGGCTGCTGCGGTGACTGCATGCAAGACCACACAGTGACCTCCCCGGCACGTGCCCATTCCGTGGGCTCATGGAGGGGGTAACCAGCTAGGGAGACTAGGACCATGCCTCCCAGGTCCCAGATGTGGCATTGACTTCCTCCGGACCCCCACCCTCTCTCTCTTAACAGCAGTACCATCCAAGGGCCAGGGCAGCCAGACGAGGAGCCCGGGCCCTGCCAGCCCCATCCAGGCTGGAGGACCCAGCAGCCAACCAACTGGGCCCCCACTAGCCCCCGCTGCGCAGCGGCCACAGGTGCGTCGGACCCGATGCAGCTGCCGTGAGGAGGAGGTCGCAGCCTACACACCAGCCCTCCGCCAGCAGAACTCCTTCGCCGAAAGATGGCTGGCCCTTGACAAGGCTGAGCTGCAGTGGAGGTGGGACACATGGGAGGAGGTGGTGGGGATGCTCCACACCATGTGCAGGGCCCTAGCAGGCCAGTCTCTAGCCCCCCCAGCTGCTCTCCCCACAGTCCCCCTGGAAGTCCCCCTGGAGGCCCCCTCTGCAATCCCCCCAGAAGTCCCCCAATGAAGCCCCTGCTACTGCCCCTGAGCCCCTCTCTGCTGCCCCCCCAGTTGCTCCCCTGCATTTCTCCCTGCTGGCCCCCAGCTGCTCCTTTGTCCCCAGCCCGTGACCCTGAGGCCCTGGCTGCCCTACTGCTCCTAGGCCTGCCCAATGCTGCGCTGAGGGACCTCACAGCATGGCTTGTGGCCATGGTGGGCCCTGTGGTGGGTTGCCTGAGACACAACCTCCCCCCCTCTGGCCTCTCCACTGAGGCTGGGCCAGATGCTGACCAGCCCTACCTGCTGGTGCTTCCGCCCCCGTCAGCGCTCTTCAGGGGACCATGCACCTGGGGTGGGAGGGGCACCCACAGGAAATGGAGCTCGCAGCTTTCCACCCCATCCCTTGATTAGGGCCCCCCAACATTCCTTCCCCAGTCCCCGTCCAGATTTCAGTGCCCCTGTCCCTTTACCCCATGTATATAGTTCACTCCCTATCAAGTTTTGGTTGTTATTTTTATTATTCACCATTTACTATTTACATTTCTCATGGTTGTTAATGGTTGAGGGTTACATATATGTTAGCATTCAGCATCCCCTGTGTCCCCAATTACTGTGGGGGAGGGTGGGGGGCCGGGGGGGTGTGGGGTGCAGGCATGGTTGTGTGTGTGTAGGGGGAGCCTGTGAAGAGAGGTCTGGGGGTTAGTAGCCCCCTTGGCTGAACGCCTCCCGAAGCACCTCCTGGATCTGGAGCCCGTCACAGTCGAGCTGCCGGTCGGGAGCCTCGGTGGGCTGCTGGTAGCAGGGAGCCAGTTCTGCCATCCCGCCCTGAGGCAGGGTCCCCTCATGTGCCTTGATGAGGATGTGGAGCGCGCAGCAGGAAGCCATGACCTGCAGGACATTCTCCACCTGCACATTGAGGCGCATGAGGAGACACCGGAACCGCACCTTCAGATGTCTGAAAGCGCACTCAATGGGATACCGGGCCCGTGTGTGCTGGGCGTTAAACAGCTCTTGGGAGGTTATGGGGAGGCCCACGTATGGCCGCATCAACCAGGGCTGGAGTGGGTAGGCCGGGTCACCCACAAGGCAAAGAGGCATCATGACATCCCCGATGGCATGCTCTTGGCAGGGCATGAATGTCCTGGCCTCCATCCTGCGTAACAGGGTGGAATTCTGCAGGATCTGCGTGTCATGTGTCCTGCCCAGCCAGTCAACATAAATGTCCGTGAACTTCCCAAGGGCATCCACCACCATCTGGAGCACAATGGAGTGGTACCCCTTGCAGTTGTCATATTGGCTGCCACTGTGGTCCGGGGCCCTGATGGGGATATGCATCTCATCGATCACCCCAAAGCACTGGGGAAACCTGAGTGTGGTGAAGTGCTCAATGACTGCGTCCAGGTCCCCGATGCTCACCAGCCACTGCACCAGCATGTGGTCGGTGGCCCTCACAACCTGCAGGGGAATGGACGTATTTGTGGGCATACGCAGAGGGTCCCTGACCCCCTCCCCTTTCACCCCGCCCTCCCTACCAGGCCCCGCCCACTGACGCACCCCTCCAGCAGCAGCCATGTGGTATCACTTCTGGGCTAGGCCTGCCTGCCCCCCTGGCCCTGCTCCCTCCCAATCAGCACCTGGGGTCCCCTGAGCCCGCCTGCCCCCTCCATCCTGCTGGTGGGGCAGGGTCTGGTGCAGGGCTTACCTGGAGGATGACGGCCCCAATGGTGGATTGGCCACTCCGAATTGCTGCTGGATGGATCAGTAGCTGTGCGGGGTGGCCAATTTCCAGATGGTGATGGCCATGCACTTCTCCGGGAAGAGGGCTGGCCTCATCCAGGTATCCTGGCATCGTAGTATGGGGGCTGCAGATCTTGAGGAAGGTCTTTTTCTTCATCCGCAGGTTCTGCAGTCAGTGGTTGTTGTCCCACTCCCCCATGACGACCCTGTCCCACCAGTCCATGCTGGTGGCGTGGGTATAGAAGCACTGGACCGGTCGGAGGGGGCCCAGCAGGGGTGGTGGGGTGCAGGACCCACAGGGCCTGGGCCTCTGTCTCCATAGGAGGCTGAGGAGTGGGGCCAGGAGGATGGCTAGAGTGCAGGTGAGGGCAAGCCTGCTGTCCTGTGGCTGCTGGGGGTCCATGCCTGCTGGGGGTCCATGCCTGCTGGTCGGTGGGCACTGGACAGGGATCTGGGTCTGGCTTACTGTGCATAGATGTGGCTGACCTCGGCAGCTGTTTGGATGGGGCCCTTTAAGGGGCCGTGTGGCCAGCGGCCCTGGAAGGGCTCCCTGGCTGTGCGACCCCACCGGTGCCGTTTCCTGCCTGTTCTTCCAGAACAGTGCCATTGTATGTGTAGATGCTCTCTTCCAGAAGAAGGGGTGGCCCTTTCGAGGTCCTATTTGATATGTAGAAACACTCTTCTGGAAGATCTTCTTCCGGAAAAAGTGCCATGTATAGAAATGGCCAGAGAGAACAGTGAGGAAACAGGGCCATATTGTTTTAAACCACATACACAAACTGCAATACTGAAATTGCTCAGAACCTAATCATTCAGGCTAAGTCATAGCCTGCATAATTTAAACATACCTAATCTATCAGAAATAACAAGCAGTCCTGTATCACCTTAAAGACTAACAAATGTATAAGGTCATGAGCTCTGATGGGTAAGACCCACCTCTTCAGATTATTGGAGTAGATAATTAGACTCCACGGTTCCTATAGTAGGGATGTGGGAAGGAAAAAGGGAAAAAGAGGGGGTTACCTGTTGCAAATAGGACCAGCAGGAGACGCAAATTAAGTAGGATGTGAGCTGTTCCTGTGACTATCAAAGATGGGGGAATTTCCCTTGTAATGCATAAGATAATTGAGATCTCTGTTAAGGCCTAATTTAAATGTGTCCAATTTGCAAATGAATTCCAATTCAGATGTCTCCTCTGTAATCTAGTGGTAAAATTCTTTTGTAGAAGAATGGCTACTTTTAAATCTGTTATTGAATGTCCAGGGAGGTTAAAGTGTTGCCCTATAGGTTTATGTGTATTCCAGTTGCTCTTGTTGGATTTGTGTCCATTCATTCTTTGGTGCAGAGACTATCCAGTTTGTCCAATGTACATGGCAGAGGGGCATTGCTGGCACATGATGGCATATATCACATAGTGGATGTGCAGGTGTAGGAGTTGCTACTTTGGCAGTGGCAGCAGCCAGAGCTCTGGGCCCCTTTGAATTGCTGTGGCAGGACTACAGTGCTGCTGTGTGTGGCTGTGAGGAAGTGTGGGGAGCGGGCAGTGTTGCAGTCCAGTTAAAGCTGAGGGCTGAGTGCCCTAAGCCATGCACCTTCCACCCTTGGCCCTGTCCCATCTGGGGTGCAGAGCCAGGCCCTCCTCCCACCTTGCCCCAGGGCCTGCAGCAGCTGACAGCACTACTGGAAGGAGCTCAAATAGGAAATTGAAAAGCACACTCATCCCTCGTTAAACAAGTACTTTACTTACAAGTACTCACTTAAACGAAGGACATATATACCTACCTTTGTTCATGAGATGAGTGAACTCCCCCCAATATGAGCCTAACTCCCTCCCTGTGGCTCCAACCCGCCACTGCCTGACTCCCCACCTCCCCCACCCTGCTGGCCCCATGGCTCCAACCCGCTGCAGGCTGATACCCCTGCCAGCCTCGCAGCCCCAAACCACTGCAGACTGACCCCCCCACCCCCGCCAGCCCATACACCCAACCTGCAGCAGCCTGAACCCCCCCGCCCGCCTGTCCCTTGGACCCAACCCACCTCAGCCTTAACACCCCCCATCTGCCCCATGGACCCAACCTGCAGCAGCCTGACCCCCCTCACCTGTCCACCCCATGGACCCAACCCACCACCAGGTTTTAACCCTCCCTCCCACTCATGGCCCCAAACTGCCCCCAGCCTTTAACCGTCCCCAACCTCCTCACCCCCAATCCAACCTTCACTTACCTTTCAAAAGCAGCACCATATGCTGCCATTCCTTTGCTGAGTTAGAAGCACTCGGAACCAGAGACTTTTACATGAATTTTAATGCGAATTTAGTGTCCCTCTTATGAGTTTTCACCTACAAGCAGAAAGATGGGAGCCATTTGTGCTCGTATACCGAGGGATGAGTGTACTGTGGCATTTAACCTATCATTTAAATCAGCTGCTGTACCAGATGATTAGAAGATAGTTAATGTAACACCAATTTTTTTTTAAATGTGTCCGTAAGTGATCTAATCAAGCTCAGCCAGTAAGTCTCTTTTCAGTCCTAGGAAAACAGGTTGAAATTACACTAAAGAACAGAACTATCAGGCAAAGAACAACATTTTTGGGAAAGTCAAAGCAGCTTTAGATAAGGAAATCATGCCTCACCAATTTATTCAGTTTTAGCTAGTCAACCATCATGTGGACTAGGTGATCCAGTCGATAGAAAGTACTAGTACTTTCAGAAAGCTTTTTACAAGGTTCTTCAACAGAGGCTCTTAAACAAAGTAAGCAGGCACAGGATGAGAGGAACTGTCTTCTTATGAATCAGTTTTTGGTTAAAAGACAAGAAACAAAGGAGAGGAATGAAAGGATAGTTTTCAGACTGGATAAAGGTAAATAGCAGTGTCCCCATGGGAGTTTGCTTGCAAAAAAGGGTGTATTTTTAGATGGCAAAGTTTGCAGATAGAGCAATGCTACTTAAGATAGTTAAATCCAAAGGTGACCATGAAGAGTTAGAAAGGGATCTCATAAAACTGGGTGGCTGGCAACAAAATGGCAGATGAAAATCAGTGTTTATAAAAGCAAAGTAATGTATATTGGAAAACATAATCCCAGCTATATGTACAAAATGATGGGGTCTAAATTAGCTGTTACCACTCAAGAAGTAGATCTTGAAATCATTATTGAAGCTTCTTTGAAAATATCTGCTCAATATGCAGGGGCAGTCAAAAAAATAGAGGGAAAAGAATGCTAGTAAGCATTATGAAAGGAATTGATAATAAGAGATAAAATACTGTAATACCATTATGTAAGTCCATGGTAGAGTAGTCCCTTGAGTTCTGCAAGGGTTGCATTCCCACACACCTTCTCAGAACTCGAATTTCGTAAAAGTGTGTGTCGGGGGTTCCCCTGGCAGAATGCATGTTCTGCAGCCAATGAAGCAGTAGGAGTACCTGGAGCTCCTTTTGAAAGGTACGTCCTGGAGTTGGGGGGGAGCAGTTGGGGAGGGTTAAGCCTGGAAGTGAGCTGGGGCCATGGGCGGAGAACAGGGGGGTTAAGCCTGGGTGGGTAAGGGCTGCAGGGAGAGCAGGAAGGGGAGCTGAGCCAGAGCTGTGCAGGGGTGTTGAACTGGGGCTGGGGAATTGAGCCAGAGCCGTGCTTGGGAGGGTTTAAACTGGGGCTGGGGAGCGGGTTGAACTGGGGCAAGGGGATTGAGCCAGAGCCACGTGTGGGAGTAGTGACCTGGAGCTGGAGCCGCACACAGGGGTGGTGAGCTGGAGCCATGCTCCGGTGTTGAGTGGGGCTGATGGGTGGTTTGAACCAGGGCTGCACATGGCTGGGGAGGGGGTTGAGCCAGGGCCGGGGGGGAACGGGATTTTTGAGTTGTGCGTAACTCACATTGATGTGAGTTAAGCGCAATTCAAACTCGCACATGTCAAGGGCTTACTGTATACTGTAGTGTGTGCAGTTCTGTTTGTCCCATATCTCACACACACACACACAAAAGATACACAGAGGAAGTTATTACTTCTTCTTTTGTTTGATGTAATCTTCTGATACTGTTAAATGTTTATATTCAGGAAGCAAGTTGCTTGAAGGGAAGTCACAGCACTTTGGAAAAGCATCCAGTTCAACTTGAGACTGCTCTGGCCTCTGGAAGTATCTGTTTCACAACTGGCATGGTCAGAAGCTTAACACAAACATTAAGGTAGTCACACTATTGCTAATATTACTTAATTTGCATAGCCATTTCCATCCTTGCAACAAAACAGCTAGCAAGACAAGGCTGGGACCAGTAATAGCGCCAGAAGGAAACAGAATTTGAGAGATAAAAGGGTATTGCTGCTAAAGGTCAACACAGCAGACTGATGAGTAAGTACGGGAGTTTAAGCCAGTGTGAAGGGTTCCCTGGAGGAAAGAGGAAAAGTTTGCTGATATAAAACAAGTTTGAGTGAACTCCTGCTAGAGTATGAATCAGCGCTAGAGTCAAAGGCTACATCTACACTGGAGGGATTTGTCAACAAAACTCACGGAGTGTCCACATGCAAAATGTGTTGTGTTGACAGTATGTTGACGAAACTTAAATATCTGATTATAGCAGTAAAAACAAATGAGTCACGACAGAGGGGAATCAAATCTATACAAGTCTAAGAGGAATAGGCTTCTAAGAGGAGATTTTAGTTGACATTTGTAAACTCCTGATAGGATTCATAGTGCTGACTCTTATCACCTTTATACGCTTTGCGTAAGATCAGGCACGACATCAGAAACAAAAACGAAAGAAGTATATATTCATGACACAAACAAATGTGATTCTAAAAAAGGTTACTGTTCTCCATAAAATAACCCACTTGCTGATGTTTTAAAAACAAGGGAGACAGGAAAAGGGTGATTCAAGAAGCAACAAGTGTGGCTATTCTCAGGGAAAAATGTATTAAGGATGAGTTTAGACAAGCCAAGTGACCTTTGCTTGTAGCCAACTTTCTTATGCAGAGACTAAAATTATGCTTTAAATAGCCAATTAGATTGGCCCCACTGGGCTGCAGAATTCTTGTTCTAGTTATTCCAAATGTTCTCATTTGGCATAGCTGTAAGTTTAAAACAATTTTAAAACAATAACATTGTGCTGGCTGTGTGGTTACTAGAGTTTGTTTATAACAAGTCTGTTATACCCATTACATTAATTGGATTTAAATATTTTAATCCATGTTTTGTTTACTTAGCAAAAGGCTGTTCATTATCATAATGTTCTAGTTCAGAGCAGAGAGAGACTGTTTTTTTGGGTTCATGTGCACAAGAGTACGTTCAAGATTTTTTAGCAGCATGTTTTACAGAAACTAGAAATAATGAAAAAAACAAAAGAAGGAGACTGAGAGCTGGCATGGGAATATGTCTGATGTGTCTCATAAACCCTACGGTCCTGATTCGGTAGAGCATTTAAACATGAGACAATGCTGGTCAAATGAGTGGTCCCATTGACTTCCCTGGAACTACTCATGTGTATCAAGTTAAGGATATTTACAAGCGCTTGCAAGACTGGAGCCTAAAGTTGTACAGCACTGAGCCTAATGAGGCCAGAAACCTGACTGCTACCTCTGACTGCAAAATGCATAAAGAAGAAGAAAGAACCATAGTGTCTCTATTTTAAGCAAGTAGCAGTTTTATAAATGCACATTTGTCTTTAGTCCTACACAGGAGAAAACAATGAGGCGTTTAAAAAAAAAAAGGGAAGCAAGGACTATTAAAACAAACTTCTGACAAGATTGCAACAAGACAATGATCAAAGTATAGAATAATTTCTTTGAAGCAAGTGTAATATTATTATGCTTTTGTGTGTCCCACTAATGTAATGTTAGAGAAAAGGGAGATGGCATTTTTTTATAGCACATATTATCCTGCTATAGAATTTGTGGGTCACAGACAAGTTGTATGTTTCCTAATGAAGCTGCAGATAAACCAGAGGAGTATGGTATTATATCAGTTCAGATCAGTACTCCAAACGCTACTTGGGGGGAAAGGGTGGGTACATGAGATGAGGTTTTTGGAGTTGACCTATATTCAGTAAACTCTTTCATATCTAGCACTCTATCATCCAGAACTCTCAAATAACTGGCATTTTAACCATAAGTAAATTTTAGTTACATTTTCCATAAGTACATTATAGTGAATGTAAATACAGATAAATACAGCATATCCAGCATAAGTTTACAGTGTACAATACTACTGTTGTTGGTAAATAAAGCACTCTGCATACATTTTTGTTGTTTCTTACTATCTAATCCTGCTTTTTTTTTTTTTTTTTTTAAGTGTTATGCATTGCTAGGTATACCTCTCTGTTATTCAGAGTATTTGAATATCTGGCAACTCCCAGTCCTAGGGCTGCTGGATATGAAAGGGTTTAATGTATATTGTGCAGTTTAGCTTTGTTTTAGAAACTTTGGGCCTGATTATTAGCTGAAGAGCAGCCCTTCCCTTTCTGAAAAATGGGATTGATCCTGATTACAGCCTCACTGGTTTTACACTGTTGTGATGCCACTGACCTTTTCCGGGTTACTATCAACTTATACCAGCATAAAAAGGAGAATCAGACCCACTAAGCACAAGTTAAGTTACCATCTGTGTGCATGAGCACAGAACTTTGCACTCACCTTACACAGGTATTTGCAGAAAACACAGGGCAGGGAAGAATAAGGCTCTTTGACTCCTTTGGCTAAATTTGGAGCTGCTTTACATCCTGGATCCTTCTCCAATGGAAATCAATGTTAGAATGCCACTTTTGATCGAGACATGCTGCAAAGCCCATCCCTCTACCCAGATCTAGTACTATGAGTGCTTGAAATGATATAGTTCCACATAAAAAGCCAGGTTTGTGCAGTTCAGAGTTACAAGGGTACCATTCCTGGAGCACACTGTTAATTCTGGGCTTAACTAGAATTCTAGGCCAAGGTACTCAAAAGTCAGTTCTCAGAGCCTGGCCAAACCTGAACATACATTGTTATGCCCGTTTCTCTCATTTTTTCTCATGATGGCTGTCCTCCTCATGACTAGGCTGTCCTAGCTTTGTGACATTCAGGAGACTACTTCATTGCCCCATGCTTCCAGTTCACTCTCACCACAGGGCATTCTGTCTCTGGAGATGAGCTTCTGATTACATGTCTGCAGTTGCTACCACTCTTTTCTGTGTCTCACGTTTGTTTTTCCTTGGGATTTCTTCAGCCAACCTGCTTGCCTACAGGGGGTCGTTGCCTGTCTGCTCTTCCTTAGGCAGTGTCATCTTGTACGAGAGGTCCTTTTGTAGCAATCCCTGATGTATTATGTTGTGGTTACAAGTTTGTGGGAAGATGGCTCTTTTCTATGGCTGCCCTCGCTATCCACATTGATTTAATCTCCTTGTAACTCAGAGCTTTATGGTTGTTTACATCCCACATGCCTGGCCAAACCCATTTGTTCCACATGGCCTCAGCTCTAATGCACAGACAATGCCATTTCTTTTATGCCAGTACAGGAGGTTCTCATTATATACATCATTTAAAATGCTGTATAACATAATGGGGTATGTGGAGAATAGGATAACTAGGTACAAGTATTTGAATGGGCCTACTCCTGATTCAGTCAAAACTCCTACTGTCTACATGGGACTTTTTATTTAAGTAAGATCTGCTGGATTGGGATCCAAGAAATTAAAAAAAAAAAACAAAACAAAAAACAAAAAAGCCCTTGCTGAGTGAGTAAGAACAATTGAATTTAGTGGAACAAAGGAAAATTTATGATCTTTCCAACTATATACTAACACTAGTTCTATTTTATTTAACAGAATGACTCACAGACAGTGTCTACAATGCCCTGCAGTTTGGACTTTGAGGGTGTGTGTGTGTGAATAGTAGATTGCACCAAAATGCTGCATCGTAACTCAACTGCATGGATGCTGCAGGTGTGAACTAAAAGTTTTCTAGTTTGCATTAATGTTATCCTGTCTGAAGAAGACTGTGTTAACACAAGCTGGATACCCTTGAGTTTATGCCTGCAGCATACACACAGGAAAGTTACAGTACAGCACTTTGGTGTGCGCTGGTATTCATACACTCATTGTCCAAATTGCAAGGTGTATGGATAAGCCCAAGAATTCCATGCCAATTTGGTGTTCATTAAATTACATTTGTACCTTATAAATTACAAAGCAAATTAATAACAAGCTATCCTGTAGCACCTTAGAGACTAACAAATGTATTTAAGTAAGACCTAATTCTTCAGAGGGTTTATACAGAAGCTCACCAATGCCATTACCTCAATGCAAATCACTGCTTTTGGAATCAGACATATTTGCAGCCATTTTGTCAAACCATAGCTATGTTCTGGCACTTCAGGATGGTTTTCAAGAAGATCCATTTCCAGAAGGCCAATCTGGAGGTTACAGAAGTATGAGAGACCATTGCAAGTTCTGTGTGTTGGAAGAGGAGATGCAAAAGGTGATGAAAGGCATTCATGATTAGCAAATGAATCTTGGAGAAGCAATGAATCCAATAAGGTCATTAGAATCACAATCATTTTGGCAATAACAAGAGTGCTGCATAACTTCAGCTGTTGGCACAAACACCCACATCTCAGCATGTTCCTTCTGACCAACAGATTTTATTTCTGTCTTAGCTGAGATGTGTCACAGCCAGATTGCAGTCACCTATATCGTGATCTCAGGTAGACACTGTGAAAGTAAGAGAACTTTAGAATCCCAAGGAAAAGGAAAGATTGAAATGACTGTGTTGTTGACACTGCAGTTCAGAATATTTCACCATTCACCTAAGGGGCTCTCCATATGCTTTGAAAACAAGTAGTGGGAAATTTGTAGGATCTTCAATGACAGGACTCTCAGGGAAGTTAAACTGTTGCCAGCAACTTTTAGCATGTCTTGTCCCCCTAAAAAACTAAGAAACATATTGCCAATGGTAGTGCTAGAAGCTCCCTCACTTGAGTCATTTAAAGTGTGACTGGATAAAGAACAAGAGTACAATCCTGCTCAAGATGTGAGCACAAACAAGAAGAATTACCAGGTCTTTTCATATCTAACTATGATGTTAGAAATGTGTCTCAGGAAGGAATAAGAAAGTGTGCTTAAAGTAATCATTTTAGTCAGATTCAGATTCAGCCAAATACCTTTTGCTTGAAAACTTGTGTATCAGGTAACGCTTGCCCCTCCCTAAATGCATAGAAAATGCCAATTACTAGAGATGCTAGAATTTCAAACAGAAGCCTCTTTAATAAACCTCTTCAGCCTTACAAGTCCAGCGTTGCTTGTCTCTTAGGGCTGTAATGAAGAATGAGCCGGAAATTTTCCACTGCATTGACAGAAAATGTCAAAAAGCTCTGAGTGTCGAAATCAATTATTCTAAAAGCATGAGGTAATGTTTATGTGTTATTATTAGTGAGGCGTGTATGTGTGCAGTGAGCCATGCTCATGAGAGAAAGAAAGGAAAAATGTGCAAGGAGTAGCACCCAACAGATCCCTTATCATTCTATTTCCCCTGTACCAAACAGGTGGCTGTTTGGAGAAACTGTATAAGTAGCCTCCAGAAATGATTTCTAAATTGGCCACGTAATATTCTGACGTGACTAATCTGGGGGAGAAAAATAGACCCAACTCGAACATCATTAAATGACTTCTGTGGGGGAACAGGTTATACTAAAGTTACAATAACCAACCAAGGAAAAGCTTTGTGACAAATACAAAGTGATTCTACTTTTAGATCTTTTCACTCTTTTGACAATTTGGGCCAGATTTTCAGATAAGGGCATTTAAGAATGTCTGGAAATCCTAGAGGTGCGTCTGCTGCACTTGATAATCCCACCTTTGAGCACATAAAAAAGAGGTGGGTACTCACTTGCATGTCCAATATGTGTAACTGCTCAATTAAATGAATTCAAAGGTATGAAAGTGTTATTTTTTCAGAAGCAAATGCTTCCTTTTGCTTTCCCGATGAACAAGGCATGCTATTCTTTGATACTATCGTAAGAGAGAGATAGCAGCACCTTACAATTATTCAGTGCTTTTCATCTGAGGCCCTCAATTCACTTTGTAAGCAGTAACTATATCTCATACCACCCTTTGAAAGGCACAAGTCTCTGATTGGTATTCCTGGGCACAGGCAGATAAAGGGACTCTCCCATGGTGCCACAGCAAGTCTCGGAGCTTGCCTACATTTTGGCTTTTTGCTCCCAAGGCAGCTACCCTGTATGAACCTTTTATGCAGGTGACCTTCACCGGTACAGCTTATCCTGGTTCTTCAGTGAACTCAGTGTAAATCCTGGTTTCCACCAGAGCATCATGTCTACGTTAAGGGCATGCACTGAGATGCTTTGCCATGATGGTGATCAGCTGTTAGGTGGAGATGTGCTGCCCAGCCCTTGCAGGGCTCTATGGTCTGTGTGTGCAGCAGCTCTGGGGGATGTAGGTCCCTGCCTCCTGCTGGTGGCACAGTCCCAAGTTCTGGAATAACCATGTGTCATGAGTGCAGCTGAGCCAGCCCACACAGACATCCTGGAACCAGCCCTGGCTGTCCACCATGGCCTGCAGGACCACTGAATGGTAGCCCTTCCTGTTTATGAATTGTCCTTCACTGTGCTATGGGGCATGGATTGGTATGTGGGTCCCATCGAGTGCCCTGAAGCAATTTGGGAACCCCAGTGCAGCAAACTCCACGATGGCCATGTCCAGGTACCTGATGCAGACGACCCTCTGGAGGAGCATGGCATTTAGGGCACGTACCACCTATGGGGAGGGGAAACATAGGCACCCATGAGGGTGTGAAGGGTGTGCCCAGCCCCCCCGGGCCCCACTGGGCCCCCCGGGCCATCACCCCCCAGTGGGTGAATGCCCAGGCCTCCTTATCTCCATCATGATGGCCCCAACTGTGGCCTTGCCCGCACCAAATTGGTGTCCCACTGAGCAATAGCTATCTGAGGTGTCCAGCTTCCAGACAGCTATCCCGACCCTCTTCTCCATGGGGAGGGCACACCACATCTGGGTGTTCTGGTGTCCCAGGGCAGGGGACAGCCACTGGCAGACCTCCAGGAAGGTCTGCCACCACATCTGGAAATTCCAGAGCCATTGGTTGTTGTCCCATTCCCCCATGACCAGTTTCTCCCAGCACTCTGAACTGTTGGGGTAGCTCCAGAGCTGGTGGAGTGCTTGAGGGGGCCCCAGAGGACCTCATGACCTGGGGCATCCCCTTCTGCCCTGGGGCAGGGGGTGCTGCCAGGAGCTGCAGGACAGCCACCAGTATTGCAGCCAGCAGGATGCCCACTCTGGTGGCAGCAGCCATCAGGGTTTCCAGCTGTTGCTGGTCCATGGCCTTTCCTGTGAGCACTGCATCTGCAGGGCTTATGGTGGCTCCACAAGCCTCATGCTGTGCAAGCCAAGGATGCTGGGGAAGGGCCCTTTTGAAGAGGGGCTTATTGCAGCCCTGGAAGGGCTTGGATCTCCTGTGACCCCACCTGGGGCGTTTCCTGTCCTATTATTTTGAAAAAGGTGTGGGTGTGTGTGGATGCTCTCTTCTTAAGGCCTGGATGGCCCCTTTTGATGTGGCACATGGCCCTTTCAATGGCTAACGGTGCCAGCCCCAGTCCATGTGTAGACACTCCCCTTATGGGTGTGTCTATACTAGTCAGCTACTTCAAAGTAGCTGGCACAACGTCGAAATAGCACATGTTGCGTCTACACGTGCCGTGCACTATTTCAACGATGAAATCGACGTTAGGCGGCGAGACATTGAAATCGCTATTCCTATCCGAAGATGGGCGTAGTGCCCTACTTCGATGTTCAGTGTCAAAGCAGGCCATGTGTAGATGATCCACGTCCCGCTACATCAAAATAGTGGGGTCCTCCATGGCCGCCATCAACTGAGGGGTTGAGAGACGCTCTGTCCAGCCCCTGTGGGGCTGTATGGTCACTGCGTGCAGCAGCCCTTAGCCCAGGACTTCTGGCTCCTGCTGCCACTGCTGCAGCTGGGGGTCCATGCTGTGTGCACGGGGTCTGCAACCAGTTGTCATCTCTGTGGACCTCGTGCTGTGCAGGCCGGGTGTGTCTGGGAGGGGCCCTTTAAGGGTGCGGCTTGCTGTTGCCCCAGAAGGGCTAGTCCAGCCTGTGACCCCGTCCGCAGGCTTTGTTGGCCCCTTATTTTGAAGGAGGGTGCTTGTGTGTGTGGATGCTCCACATTTCCTTCCGGGGTGGCTCCTTTCGACGTTCCCTGTCGCTACTTCGACGTTGAATGTTGACGGCACCAGCCCTGGAGGACGTGTAGATGATACGTGTTGAAGTAGCCTATTTCAATGTTCTTCAAAATAGGCTACTTCGACGTAGTGTGCTAGTGTAGATGTAGCCTATGGCTTATTTCTGTGTTCCTGGTCTACACAGACCCTATTTCAAAATGCTTATTTTGAAATAGGCACTATTACTTGTGGAACAAGTTTTACCAATTTGGAAATCAGCTGTCTGCTATTTTGAAATTATTTTGAAATAGTGGTCACGTCATGTAGATGCTGGCAAAGTTATTTCAAAATAATGACTGTTATTTCCAAATAATTTTGCTGTGCAGACATACCTTGTATCTCAAAGGTTATAACATCCAGTCCCCTCCTCCAGTAAACACTGTCTCCTTTGTTTATTTTGCCCACTTTATTGCCCACATCTGAAAATCTATGCTTTGTGAGTTTTGGGGGCTTTTTATACTGACACAAAATAAGTAAACAAATCATTGTGGTCTGAAAATGAAGTAGCAAGTGCATGTGTTTTTATTTTCTTGTAAGCTTATTTTAATTCATGGTATGAGAGAACAGTTCTATGGGATGAGGAGGACTTGGAGAAGCAGGAAAAAAAAGAGACAGTAGGTGGTTTGTAGTTTGACGTATATTTCAGCTGTTACATTTATATTCTTGTGCGTGTTTTTCTTAATGTTTTATTTACTTTAATAATATCCTCCAGGGCTTCTGAGATGAGGGCTTAAAAAATAAAATAAAAAAAAAAAACATTACTAAGGGAAGCAAGTTTTGTATCCCCAAGCATTCAGAACTGAACAAAATGTTTCCATCTCACTACCTTTTCTCAGCCTGTCCCCTCTTCTGGTCTCAAATGCTTAAATCTCTACAATTACTTTTATAAAAGCAAATATCTAACAGATGCAGGAGCTCATCTTGGAGGTTGGAGTGAATGTATTTTATCATATTATCCTTTGCAATGATATTTTCATCTGCTCAGGTGGTGAACACATGTGCCATCTTCCTACTTTCTTGATATATATTTCAAACTACATTTATGAATAAAGATAATGCAAGTGACAGTTAAATTTTCTTTTTCATGGTGCAGAACTTCACTCCACAAATTAGCAGGAAAATATGGGAATCCTTATGTGAGAAAGATAAAATCTTTTTAAAAATTTGTACATATATGAGCTGTCACTGTTTTATGAGGATGGCTGATGCGACAGGGAAATTGTTGATCATTTAACTCTCCATGCTGGCAAATTCCAAATTGATCTCAGTGGGAACAGGATCTGATTGTGATATTGTGCCTCTGTATTTTTACGGAAATATGTTTTTGAATATGAATGTGCATAATTTAAATATGCTTCATGCAAAGCATGGCAAGTAACCTGTCATTCAAGAGCTTGTAATCCCCAGAATGTGTATATTCTATTTGTGTGCATGAATCTTTCTTGCATGTGAAGATAGAAATGTGAAATATAAGTCTGTTTATTAATCTAGGTCTTCCAGTCAAAGCTATTAGTGGTACCTAAATAACTTAATGCCTGTGAACAGTCTTATTTTTCCTGTAAGCCTAAACTATGTTTAATCCTACAAAGAGAGGTGAGCATGCTACCTGTGTTGGAATCCATGTTGAATTTTGCACTTTTCCACAGAGAAAGAGGGAGTGGAAAAAAGACTTCCCATACTGGAAAATTCTTTTTGAGAAAAATCTCCTCCATGGCACTTTACTATCCAAAGGCACTTCAAAGTAGTGTGGGTGGCTACACAGCATGCAGGCACTTCAAAGTTTGACTCTTTGAAGTTGCTGCGGGGGAGAATTTGCCTAAATGAAGTGCTGCATTTGCATCGCAGCAATTCATTATTAATCTCCCATCACCCTAATTACTATGCTCCCTTCTTCGAAGGGGTAAGTGTAGACATAGCCTTAGTGTATTAGACATAGCTGGCGTAGTTTGTTTTGTTTTAACTTAGTGACTCACTTTGATCCACCTCTTATTGCTTCCAGCCACTTAAATCCTATTTTTATAGTTAATAAAATCACTTTTGTTTATTAGCAAACAGTGTAAATAATTGTTACGTGGTGGGAACAGCAGCTGCACGTATTTGACTTTCATTGATAAAGGGAGTGAATTTTATGAGCTTTCTGTATGTAAAACTTTTATACAGAGTAATATGGATTTATCTGGTGCTTTTGTACCACTGGGACTGTGCTCCTGGGTGCTGTCAAATCCCTGTAGCTTAGTCCTTCAAGAGCTGTTGTCAGTGTCTGTGTTACTCTGTGAAGGGGCTGTTACCCAAACTCTTTACTTTGATGGGAGATACCAGAGCTTCTGGCCCAGCAGGACAGGGCAGTTGGGGCAAGTGGGCAGGCACAGTAATACGATCAGCCCATCAGGTGGCAGTTTCAAGGGTATCTGTGTGACGCAGCTCATCACACTGATCATTTATGTTCAAATAATTACTGATCAGATTGTCCCATGTCCTCACAAATGGAATGCACAAAGATTTCAGCTTCAATTTGCTGTGCCCACAAGTATCTGTTTGAATGTATGAAATTGTGTTTGCTTTTCATTAATATTATAGCAATGGAATTTGTAGGAAAGATCATAGAAACAGCAAATTTTAAGTGAATACTGGAGAATGTTCTTGAAGAATATGTTTTAAGGGCATAAATATGCAACCTGAGCCCAGATGTTCATATGATCCATTCTGGGCCATAATTTCTGATATGATCTTCAAAACTACTCAGCATAGTAGAATTTTTAATATGAACTATTTGCAATGATCTGCCCCCAGACAAACCTAACACTAAGAATCATTCACCAAAATTATTCTGCAAATAATATTATAAAGCAAAATAATTAGAGAAATGTCAAAGACAGATCACAAGCAGGAAAAGAGGAGCATGTATTTAAATAAATTTTTGTCATGAAGGTTTTGCCCCAGTGTGTTAAATACACATTTGTTTCTTCAACAAACATTGTTGTATCATGTCCTGAACAAGCAAAAAGATTCCTCAGTATGCCTTTCCCTACATTATCTCTCCATTACCAGCCCTACTGATCACACTGTAAATGCATTTGTGCACTTACGGTGCAAATGCATTTTTGTGAGAAATAAAAACTCTAAGCCCCTCTGCAGCCCCCACCACCACCATATTTTTTACTTTTCAGAAACTGTCTCCAATGGAAAAATTTTGTTTTTCAAACTTTGGAAACCAAACCAGAATTTGTTGATCATAACCCGATTTTTTTTTCCAAAACCAAAAATTTTACCCTTGAAATTTCAATGTTGTATTTAATGTTTTTATCAAAAACATTTTTGTGTAAAATAATGCTTTGATGAGTAAATTTGGATGTGCTCTAATTATAAGGTCAATGTTTAGATTCCTGCTACCACTACTAGCCACTTTCCACAAAGATTATTTGCTGCTGAACGATGTTTGCAATGGCCTGGACCATCCCTTCTACTTATATGAGTAAAGTGGACAGTACATGAATGGAGCTGCCCAGGGTGCACAGAAAGGAGAGGGAAGTTACCAACCCCTCCCACCTTCACCCAGTAGGGTCCCTGTGCTGTATTTTGGGATGGGAGCATGTGGTGATGAATATCAAGTATATAGAATCAAAACAAAAAAGCAGTCCAGTAGCACTTTGAGGCCTTTCCTGTAAGACCCCTGAGTTCCCCTTGCCCACATTGCAGTACCCTAACTTCTTGCCCTGTTAGAAGGAAAGAGTAGTAGAACATTCCCTGAGGGCACTCTTCCCTGGGTTGGCTCTGCTCTGTTCCTAGCTTTTGATGTTCAGTTCCTCTGAAGCTCATTGTCACTGCTGTTTCCCTGTGGAGAAAGGAGGAGAAGTTGATGGCATATTTAACCGTATCTGAACTAACCACTTTGAAGCCAGACATGCAGATTGCTAATGATTCCTTTGGCTTCCCCTCAGCTCCCATCTCTCTTCTCATCTTCTGCAAAGCAAAGGCACTATCACCTCTTCACTCCAGGGCCAGAATGGGCAAAATCAAAACAGGTGTGGCAGCAGGGGAGCCTCCATGGCATTATTCCTACCTCTTCCAGGCCAGAAAAGTCGCTCTGACTGGGGGTTGAGCATAGCAGGTGTAGAAGAGCAGCAAGGACAGGGAACGATAGGACTGAAGGTGACAGTTCTCCAGCCTCCCCATCTCCCAAACCAAGGGTGTGTAGTACCCAGAGACACGGACACCTCATCTGGGGTGAGTGAATTCTCTGCTCTACAGCCTCAGTTGAGAGCCAGCTGGCCTTTAGCTCATGTGGTAGAGTGGAGGGCTTTAGACTCAATGCTTACAGGTTCTATCCCTGGGGCTGGCAACCCTGGTCTGTCAGCATTACAACATGCTTCCCTTGGCTGACAAAGCATGTCCTGAGCTTCTGAGACCTTTGAGCAGCTTTTCCCAGTCACTGCACCAGTTGTAATACTGACAGCCCCAGGGGCAGGACCTACAAGCATAGGGTCTAATGCCCTGCACTCTACCATGTGAGCTAAAGGCCAGCTAGCTCTCAGCTGAGGCTGTAGAGCACAGACCTCACTCACCCCAGATGAGGTCTCAGTGCCTCTGGGTACTACAGGTGTTTTGTAGGTAAGGAAAGTTCATTCTGACCCTATTTGAATACGGATCCCAATCACCAGGCCTGGAAGTGAGGCAGGAAGGGGCTGGTTCAGTGAAGTACATGCAAAGTCCATCCCTGTTCAGCAAAGCACTTCAGTGTACATTTAAATGTAAGCATTTTTGACTTTGACTTCAATGGGACTCAAGCACGTGTTTAAATTTAAGCATATGCTCAAGTGCTTTTCTGCGGGGAGGTCAGTAAGAGGCTGTACTTTATAGGGTAAGAAGAAATAGAGGGGAGGCAGAGGTACAAGTATATGATATTAATGATGAGAGGCCTAAAACTGATTCCCAAATGGCTTGGATGAGAAAGTTCTTGCATAAGCTGCAGGAGCTGTCAAAATCTTGTCCTAAATCTTGACCTCTTGGACTTACCAGAGAAATAAATTAAAAATGAGCCAGACAAACAGGAACAAAATGTATGAACTAGAGACTATTTCAGGAAAATAATGGGAAAAAGCAGCTCCACCCCCGCCCTGATGCTAACATCCACAGATCTGCCTGCCAAGCATGTGATTTACATCCACGGCAAAAGGTTTTTTTAAGAAGCTTAATAACATATTTGATTCTCTGAACCCTCTCCCCTTTTGTTACTTCTGTCCATAACATTTCAGAGCACAGCTGGAGTCCTCTCCCCTCCCCACCAAACTAACTGGAGTCAGATGATGGCCTGAGAGCAGCCAAACATCTCACCAGCAGTAAGAGGCTGGCAGGCAGAGCAGCTTGATGGGACAGCAAACAGCAAGTTTCAGAAAAGAGCAAGAGAAAGGAGGGAGAAGAGTCTGATCAAATTTGTCATGTCAGTGGAAATATTCTTCTTGATGAAATATTGCATGTTTTTTTTTTCTTTTCTTCTGTTCTAACGGAGAAGTCACGCTGAACTATTTGAGGTATGCCAAGTATTGGAAAAATAAGCCTGGACAGCAAAGAGGCACAGATGTTTTCTGTGTTTAATTTTTTTTCCAACATTTGTGGCCACCATGTGTTGCTGCATGACACAGTCCTACAGGTCCCATGCTGAACTTCATCCATTGCCATTTGAGTTCAGTAGCTGTGATCTGGCTGCTCCTGACCACATTGTAACTAGGGCCTTGACTGGGATTCCAGCAACCAGTGCCGTGTTTAGAGATGGGATTGTGCAGACTCGGGATGAGGCTGTGAGGTTTCCTACCAATGTAGCGCAGTGGTAGTTGCTTTGCACCAGTGTTTCCTGCAAGCTGAGCACTTGGGTGGCCACCCAGGAGAGAGTCATGTGCTGCCAAACTGATTTGCAGAGCACCCACAGCTGCCTGAGGCTGGCCTCATGTGTTTTTTTACTGGTGGTGCACATCCACACATGCGTTGGCACACATAACAAAATTTATTCCACACAGAAAACATAGAATCGTAGAATGCTAGGACTGGAAGGGAACTTGAGAGACCGTTGAGTCCAACCCCCTGCCCCAAAGGCAGGACCAAGTACAATGACAGGACCAATAGAGGGAGAACTCTTCTGCACAACTGCAACTCATGACTAAACTAGAAGTTTGACTGCGGTTGCTACCAGTGTAAATTGTGCTTTGGTGGTGCAAATGGTGACTAAGCCAGGGGTTGGCCATAGTGATTTATGTCCTAAAAGACTATAACTAAAATAACTAGAAAGGGGCGTGCGTGAGAAAGTTTGGAACCAAGGCTGAACTTTTCAAAATAGCCTGGGGAAGCCTTCCTAAAGTCACCAACACTGGGCGAAATTACTGCCAGCTACCCACTGCCACTCTGTATGTAGCCAGCACAAGGATGTAAGCCAGATGTGCCTCCTTGGGATGAAATGAGGGTGATTGGGTAGTAAAATTGACTAACACAACTTGAGACAACTTATTCATTGTATGTGGCCAGATAGCAGTTTAGCTTCTCTGAGCAACAAAATGGTGTGATAGGGCTACTGAATACATGTAATCATAAGTATCATGGCCTCTTATCACTACTGGATACTTCCATTATTGTCTTGTGCATTGAATTATATAGAGTCAGCAGAGATAGCTCCTCCACAGAATCACAGAATACTAGGCCTGGAAAGGACCTCAAGAGGCCATCAGGAACAGTCCCCTGCCCTTACAGCAGGACCAAGCACCATATATATCATCCCTGTTAGATATTTATCCAAGCTGTTCTTAAATATCTCCAGTGATGAAGATTCTAGAGCCACCCTAGGCAATTTATCCCAGTGCTTAGCAACCCTGACAATTAGGAAGTTTTTCCTAATATCCAAGCTAAAACTCCCTTGCTGCAATTTAAGCCCATTGCTTCCTGTTCTGTCATCAGAGACTAAGGAGAATAATTTTTTTCCCTCCCCTTGGAACAATCTTTTAGGTACTTGAAATCTGATACCATGCCCCCTCCCAGTCTACTCTCTTCTAGATAGAGAAACCCAGTTCTTTCAATCATAAGCCGTGTCTACACGTGCACGCTACTTCGAAGTAGTGGCATTAACTTCGAAATAGCACCCGTCACGGCTACACGTGTTGGGCGCTATTTCGATGTTAACATCGACGTTAGGCGGTGAGACGTCGAAGCCGCTAACCCCATGAGGGGATGGGAATAGCGCCCTACTTCGAAGTTGAACATCGAAGTAGGGCACATGTAGCCGATCCGCGTCCCGCAACATCAAAATAGTGGGGTCCGCCATGGCGGCCATCAGCTGAGGGGTTGAGAGACGCTCTCTCTCCAGCCCCTGCGGGGCTCTATGGTCACCGTGTGCAGCAGCCCTTAGCCCAGGGCTTCTGGCTGCTGCTGCAGCAGCTGGGGATCCATGCTGCATGCACAGGGTCTGCAACCAGTTGTCGGCTCTGTGGATCTTGTGTTGTTTAGTGCAACTGTGTCTGGGAGGGGCCCTTTAAGGGAGCGGCTTGCTGTTGAGTCCGCCCTGTGACCCTGTCTGCAGCTGTGCCTGGCACCCTTATTTCGATGTGTGCTACTGTGGCGTGTAGACGCTCCCTCGGTGCGCCTATTTCGATGTGGTGCTGCGCAACGTCGATGTTGAACGTCAACGTTGCCAGCCCTGGAGGTCGTGTAGACGTTATTCATCGAAATAGCCTATTTCGATGTCGCTACATCGAAATGAGCTACTTCGATGTAGGCTTCACGTGTAGACGTAGCCATAGAATCATCAGGCTGGAAGGGACCTCAGGAGGTCATCAAGTCCAGCCCCCTGCGTCAGGCAGGATCAACCCCAACTAAATCATCCCAGCCAGGACTTTGTCAAGCCAGGACTGAAAAACATCTAGAGATGCGGATTCCACCACCTCCCTAGACAACACATTCTAGTGCTTCCCCACCCTCCAGATTAAGTAGTTTCTCCTAATATCCAACCTACTCCTCTCCTTCTATAACTTCAGACTATTGCTCATTGTTCTGCCATCTGTCACCACTGAGAACAATTTCTCTCCATCCTCTTTCAAGCTCCCCTTCAGGAAGTTGAAGGCTGCTATTAAATCACTCCTCAGTCTTCTCTTCTGTAAACTAAATAAGCCCAAACCCCTCAGCCTCTCCTCAAAGGTCACATGCTTCAGCCCTTTAATAATTTTTGTTGCCCTCCACTGAACCTGCTCCAGAACATCCTTTCTATACTGGGGGGCCCAAAACTGGACACAACATTCCAAATTTGGCCTCACCACATTCATAAGTCTTCCTTCATAAGTAATATTTTCTAGACTTTTAATCATTTTTGTTGCTGTTCTCTATACTTTTCCCAGGTGTCCACATTTTTCCTGAAATGGGGTGCCCAGAACTGGGCACATTACTCCAGCTGAGGCCTACTCAGTTCAGAATATATCAGAATTATTTCTAATCTTTTCATTGCAACATAATTGTTAATATGTCCCAGCAAGATGTTTGTTTTTATTTTGCTATGTTGTCACATTGTTGCCTTATGTTTAGCTTGTGGGCCACTATGAGCCCTAGATCCTTCTCTGTAATACTCTAACCAATCCAGTCATTTCCCATTTTGTATGTGTTAAACAGATTGTTTCTTCCTAAGTGGAGAACTTTCCATTTAACCTTGTTGAATTTCATCCTATTTATCTCAAACAATTTTTCCAGTTTGTCTAGATAATTTTGAGCTATAAACTTAGCCTCCAAAGCATTTGCAACCACACCCAGTTTGGTATGATCTGTAAATTTATATGCTATTATCTAAATTGTTGATGAAGATGGAGATATTAAACAGAAATGGTCCACAACCTGATCCCTGTGGAACCCACTTGTTATGTCCTTCCAGCATGACTGTGATAACTACTTTCTGAAAATAGCTATCCAGCCAGCTTTGTGCCCACTTTATAGCAGTCCCATCTGCGTTGTATTTCCCTGTTTTATTGATAAGAAGGTCACGTAAGACTATATCAAATGCTTTGGTAAAATCTAGGTATACCACACCTCCTGCTTCCCCTTTTCCCACAAGGCTTATTATAGTATCAAAGAAAGCTCTCAGTTTGGTTTGACATGTTTTGTTCTCTACAAATCCATGCTGACTGTTACTTATCACCTTATTATCTTTCAAACTTTTGCAAATTGGATTCCTTAATTATTTGTTCCATTATCCATCCTACCACAGAAGTTAAGCTGACCAGTTTGTAGTTTCCTGGGTTGTCCTTATTTCCATTTTTATGCTATATTTGCCTTTTCCAGTCCTCTAGAATCTCTCCTATCTTCCACGACTTTTTAAAGATAACAGTTAGTGGCACACAGATACCTCCTTAGTCAGCTCCTTGAGTATTCTAGGATGCATTTCATCAGTCCCTGGTGACCTGAAGACATCTAATTTTGCTAAGTACTTTTTCTTTTTCTATTTTAACTTCTGGACCTACCTCATTTTCTCCAACTTCACTATGGCTACGTCTACACATGAAGCCTACATCGAAGTAGCCTATTTCGATGTGGCGACATCGAAATAGGCTATTTCGATTAATAATGTCTACACATCCTCCAGGGCTGGCAACGTCGATGTTCAACATCAGCTGTGCCACAGTAGCACACATCGAAATAAGGGTGCCACGCACAGCTGCAGACACGGTCACAGGGTGGACTCAACAGCCAGCTGCTCCCTTAAAGGGCCCCTCCCAGACACACTTGCACTAAACAGCACAAGATACACAGAGCCGACAACGAGTTGCTGACCCTGTGCATGCAGCATGAATCCCCCGCTGCAGCAGCAGCAGCCAGAAGCCCTGGGCTAAGGGCTGCTGCACACGGTGACCATAGAGCCCCGCACGGGCTGGAGAGACAGCGTCTCTCAACCCCCCAGCTGATGGCTGCCATGGAGGACCCCACAATTTCGACGTTGCAGGACGCGGATCGTCTACATGCTCCCTACTTCGACGTTGAACGTCGAAGTAGGGCGCTATTCCTATCCCCTTATGAGGTTAGCGACTTCGCCGCCTCGCCGCCTAATGTCAAAGTTAACTTTGAAATAGCGCCCAACAAGTGTAGCCGCGACGGGCGCTATTTCGAAGTTAGTGCCGCTACTTCGAAGTAGCATGCATGTGTAGACACAGCTTATGCTAGGCATCTAATCACCATCAATCTTCTTGTTAAAAATTGAGACAAAGAAATCGTTCAGCACCTCTCCCATTTTCCCACTTTCTGCTATTTTCTTAACCTCTCTTTATTAACAGTCCTAACACTTCTTGGTCTTCCTCTTGCTTCTGATATATGTGTAGAAAGTTTTCTTGTTGCCATTCATGTCTCTAGCTAGTTTGGGCTTATTTCATGCCTTTACATACTTGTAATATTTGTTTATTTTCATCCTTTGTAATTTGGCCTAGTTTCTACTTTTTGTAGGACTTGTTTTGAATTTTTAGATCATTCAAGATTTCCTGGTTAAGTAAGGGTGATCTCTTGCCATATCTCGTATCTTTTTAACTCAGTAGGATAGTTTGTCTTTGCACCCTTAATAAAGTCTCTGAAAAAACATGAACTGTCTTCAGTTGTTTTTTTCCTCTTAGACTTGCTTACCATGGAATCATACTTGTCAACTCCATGAGTTTGTTAAAGTTTACCTTCTTAAAATGTGTTACCTTTATTTTGCTGTTCTTCCTCCTACCATTCCATAGAATCATGAACCTGCCTTCCACTCTCAAATTATCAGCCATTTCCTCCCTATTTTTCAAAATCAAATCTAGAACACTCTCAACCCTCTCAAATAAAATATTGTGTCCAGTACATTCCAAGAACTTGTTGGATAACATGTGCCTTGCAGTTAAGAAAAAAAGCTTCATCCAACTCTTGTTCCTGGTTAGGTAGTCAATAGAGTCTCCTACCATGATATCACCCTTGTTTTTCTCCTTTTATCTTTACCCAGAGACTCTCAATAAGTCTATCTCTTATGTCCGTCTAAACCTCAGTCCAAGTGTATGCATTTTAATTTTATAAGGCAACACCTCCTCCCATTTTCTCTGCCTATCCTTCCTGAGCAAGCTGTACACTTCTATACCAATATTCCAGTCATGCATATTATCCCACCAAGTGTCTGTAATATGAACTGTGTCATAGATGTTTTTAGTTATTAGCATTTCAAAGTTCTTCCTGCTTATTCCCCAGATGCCTCACATTAGTACATAAACAACTGAGATACTGATTTGATTTTGCCTCCCGGTTCTGTCTTATTTCTCCTTTAACACTGCCATTACAACTCGTGCTCACCCTACACCTGAAATTTCTGATCCATCTCATAGATCTCCAGGTGTATGACTTGCCTTTGAGCTTTGGTCACCTGGTCCTGTCAAACGTAGTTTAGAGCCTTCCTCACTAGGTTAGCCAGTCTGTGTCTGAATTCTCTCTTTGCCTTCCTTGATATGTAAGCCCCACCCTTACTTAGCAGTCTTTCTTCCTGGAACAGCACCCTGTGGTCAATGAAGCCATATTATGCTTGTGCATGTACTTCTCCACTCACAGGCCCCTGTGTAGGCACCACTGCCCAGTTGTGCAGGGTCATGCATGCATGCTGATCTTCTCCATCAACAGTTTGAAGTCCCACCACTGTGTTTATGTGGGTTGGACAACCTTCTATGTGCCCTCTGTTACATCTATGCCTTCTATGGCTACGTCTACACGTGAAGCCTACATCGAAGTAGCCTATTTCGATGTGGCAACATCGAAATAGGCTATTTCGAAGAATAACGTCTACACGTCCTCCAGGGCTGGCAACGTCGATGTTCAACATCGATGTTGCGCAGCACCACATCGAAATAGGCGCACCGAGGGAACGTCTACACGCCACAGTAGCACACATCGAAATAAGGGTGCCAGGCACAGCTGCAGACAGGGTCACAGGGCGGACTCAACAGCCAGCCGCTCCCTTAAAGGGCCCCTCCCAGACACAGTTGCACTAAACAGCACAAGATACACAGAGCCGACAACGAGTTGCAGACCCTGTGCATGCAGCATGAATCCCCCGCTGCAGCAGCAGCAGCCAGAAGCCCTGGGCTAAGGGCTGCTGCACACGGTGACCATAGAGCCCTGCACGGGCTGGAGAGACAGCGTCTCTCAACCCCCCAGCTGATGGCTGCCATGGAGGACCCCACAATTTCGACGTTGCGGGACGCGGATCGTCTACACGGTCCCTACTTCGACGTTGAACGTCGAAGTAGGGCGTTATTCCGATCCCCTCATGAGGTTAGCGACTTCGACGTCTTGCCGCCTAACGTCGAAGTTAACTTCGAAATAGCGCCCGACGCGTGTAGCCGCGACGGGCGCTATTTCGATGTTAGTGCCGCTACTTCGAAGTAGCGTGCACGTGTAGACACAGCTTAAATGTGTTAGCAGCATCAACAGGAGATGAGAAAGGTATGGACAAGGAATCCTATTTTCTCTTCCTATTTTGCCCATAGCAGGTGAAGTAACCTTACAAAGGTTACTGAGAAATTCAGAGTTAGGTAGAAGACTGCAAGTCTAATAATTTGATCTGCAAAACTCAGAGGGTGTCTAGATTCCCAATGCATTTTGTCACTAGTATATCAATAGAACACATCATTGTTGTCAACAGTCTTATCCTGCTCCCCATTAGGCATAACACCTCTGTCAACAGAGATCTGTCAGCAGAAAGCTGGTCTGGACATTCCAGGGGCCCTCTGTCAATAGACAGGGCTTCCCAGACACCATGCAGCCCTGTCTGCTGTGATTCTGGTTGGTTATTTTGTCAAGAGAGCAGCCAGGCAGTCCAGCCTCCTTCTGTCAACAGAGTGGATTGCACTGTCAGTTCGCTTGGCAGTTTGACCATGAGCTGTTGACAGAAGTTTTGTCAGAAGATATCTTCCGACAAAAATTTCTGTCGACAAATCACTGTAATCTAGACATAGCCAAGGAGTTCATAGATAGTGGAAAGAATTAGATAGTGAAAACATGCACTAAAAATAGCTTTTCTTTTTTAATGTAACTTTCCTTAGCTGTCTGAGGAGGGGTTTGTTTTACGCCAAATGGAATTTTACCCTCTTCTTGACAACTTTCAGGTTCCAGTAGGAACTGAGGATGCCCATGAACTCAACGTCAAGTCCATTAGTGAGATTTTCATGCATATCTTAATTAGCTGTATGTGTATTCCACTTACAGTCTGTGCTATAAACTTGTGCAACTAAGCTAAACTCAGGCTTCTTTAACATCTTCAACACTAAGTATACACTAATGCAAATAAATTTGAAGGAAAAAAAATCCAGGGACAAATTATGAGCCAGATTGCACTTGGCTCATTGATGGCCAGTGGCAGAATAAGAGTGCTGGAAGCCTTTGCAAATGTTACCTAAGTGCCAGACGCTCTCTTGGGTCATGCATTGACTTGAGGATGTGGGGGGAGGCAAGACCAGTACTTCACTGCCTTCCTCATAAGTCCACAATACAGACCTAGTTTAGTGTGGGAAATAAACTGTATTCCAGAAAGCAGAACTAGAAAAGTGGGGTTCAAATTTTTACAGTGAAATGGGCCAGACCAACAAACTTTTCAAAACAAAACAAAACAAGCCCTTTATTTCTCATTCTTCTCTTCCTTTTGAGTCTCTAATCGTCACAATTTATTGCCCCAGATGTATTTTTTACGTCACTTTCACAAGCAGGGGGAGAGAGAGCTCAGTGGCTTGAGCATTAGTCTGCTAAACCCAGCATTGTGAGCTCTAATCCTCAAAGAGGCCATTTAGGGATTGGGGTAAATAGATGACAAGGATGGTGCTTGGTCCTGCTAAGAGAGCAGCGGACTAGACTAGATGATCTCCCAAGGTCCCTTCCAATTCTAAGTGAAGCATATCTCCAATTATCTCCTTACTGTGAAGGAATTTGTTTTTTACAGATTATTTACATGGAAATGGGAAAAGTTCAGGGTGTGTATATGTAAATAATTGCTTTGTTTGCAAGACCTGCTGGGTAGCAGATGAAGCAGTGGTGCTTTGCCTGTTGTAAACTACTTGTTATAAAGTCACAAATTATGCTATCATCCAGTGTAGGAACTGTGAAATATCACCACTGCTTGAAATTATTGTGGGGATACAGGGCAGTCATCACTGCTGTGTAAGATGTAGCTCGCACAGGGATCCCCTCAGCAAAGCACTGTGAAGTAAAATAGAAAAGAGGATACTAGTTGAATGAGCTAGCTAGGATCCTTTTGGCTATACAGCCATAAGTCTGGTTTGACTCACCCTTTCCCCACCCCCATGTTCAAAAATAGAACTAAAGCCCAGACAAATACTGGGGTCTGTAGTTTTTCTGTGAGAATCTACCTTGTTGGATACTGAGGTTCTAGTGGATAGGCCCAGTCGATACTGAGGTTCTAGTGCATAGGCCCACAACTGAAACCACTGAGAGCTGAAATCAGAGGGTTTTGCCCAGTGCCAAACCCACAAAGCAGCAGGCAAGTTGCTGATGGAGAGCTATGGACAAGCGGCTGTCAGAGGCAGCCAGTGGAGAATCCTGCCCCAGTGTGGCAAGAGACTCCATGCTGATGTACCTGTGAACTCTGGATTCATATGGACCAGACCACACTATGAGCAGAGCATTGAGGTGGAGGTACACTCTGTAAGTGGGGGTGAGCAGATAAAAAGTTGTAAGCAGGATAGCTCAGCTTAGCATATTCAGGGGGCAGTGCCTTGCATAATGGAGTTTTCCTTTTTTTAGAAATACTGTGTGTGTTGTAGATAACTTTATTCTAGGCTACTGTTATTAAACAAGATGTTTCTTTCTCAGACCCTGTACTTGTGAGAGGGGAAGAACTGCCTTTATAGGAACCAGCAGGTAGAGTGCGATTGTCCCAGGCTACTGGGTGGGGGCTTAAGCCAGCGTGGTTGTATTATTGATGGAATCCCCTGGGAACTGAACCTGGCCCTTCTTGCGGTCCCCTGCCAATAATAGAGGTGTTACAAATATGGAAGCTACTGCTTCCCAGGCTGACATGTTAGGAACATTCATTCAGTTCAAAGACAGGTGATCTTAAAGGAGGAAAGTAACCATTCCAAAATTTACACTCAGTCTTTTCATCCATACCACAATACTAATGGACCTTCATTAAGCAATTTAGTTTGGTGACGCTGGAACTGCATTCTGATTTCAGAGGTAGTTCATTAAAGGAAACTCATGACCAAAAAGCCATGGAGTAGCCTGAAAGGATTATTTGAAATTGTATCAAAGAAACAGAAACAAGTTCTATAATGATGCTTCGGGAAACCCAATCTAAATACACAGATTGCGAGGAGGTCCAAGCAAAGACAATCCCAGCTGCAAAGGCCTAGCTAACCTTTGAAGGTTTCTTGAGAGTAAAATATGAAAAATAGCAGGTAAGTTTTAGGATAAAACATCATTTTAGCTCATTTATTGATTTGTTTTTTCCCCAATTTACAAAACAGCAAGAGACATCTATCTCCTTCTGTAGAGCTTTTCAGCTCCTTGAACTCATTTCTTGCAGTGAGTGATGGCCTTCTGGCCCTATATTGCTACAATCTGGCCCTATATTGCTACTAATATCTACACACTGAATCTTGCAAGACCCTGAGGACTCTGACCCCATTCTGGCAGATCACTAATTCAGCAGAATAGTCCCACTGACTTGAACAGGCAGCCAGGCCTTGCTCTCTTCCCCATACTCAACCCCCTGATTTACAGAACCCTAATGTGATTGCATTGGGGGTGAAGGGGGCTTCACCTTAATTGTAAGTTCATTGGGAAAGAAGGCATCCCTCTGAAGAGACTGTTACCACTTCATACATTATGATAATCTTAGAATCCTTCAGTATTTTTTGTTCATGTTCCAGTTTGTGATCACTTTTTCACCAGAGACAATACATGCTGTTAACAAAACTGCTGTCTTCCCAAAGCTGGTATCTATGTGTGCTTTATTCATGGCCTTACTTATTTATGATCAAGATTTCTTTCCTTTCTCTGGAGACTGGGGTGTTTCCCTGTGGTACAAGCTGCCTCTGCCAACATGGATCACAATGGATGTCTTGTCTAATTGATTTGCTGAATCTAGCACAGACCTTAGCCAAATATTAGCCAGACAGTATCAGACATTAGCCGAATAATTTTCTGAACTTCTTAACCTAGAAAAATTGAGTCAACAATATTCCTTTTTCTGTGGAGAACAAAAATAAAGGAATGGATAGTCTGGGCATGAGTTATATAAAGGATTGCCTAAAGATTGCAGTTGTTGGCACTGTTAACTACAAAAGGATGGCCATAAGGATCATTTTCAGCCTGTCAGCTTACACTATCTACACTATATTGAATCCCTATATCCAATTATCTTCAGCCAGACTTGTATCAGTCTCTCTGGGGAGTCCCACAAATGGCTGATATGCACCAGAAGTCTGATCATAGCCAACAATGGAAATTTTGCCAAGTCTCCTAAACAAAGACAAATCAATCCAAGTTAGCTATTTATCTTCCTTTTTATTTTACATGAATTGTCTCTTGATTTTCACTGTTAAATCAACTGCATATGGAGTTGTCATAACAAGATTTTTCTTATCTATATCATATCCTAATAAAACACCAAACATGTATTTTATATAGGTCTGGTATGGATAGCTACGCTTTTCCTCCTGTTCAGCTAAATTACAGGTGAAACAAAAGAAGTCTTACCTTTATATAGCATAGCTGTAGACATCCAACATCAAAAACTTAAATTTACTAGAGAACAGTCTAACATATATTCCTCTATATAGGTCATGCCTGTGAATAATTACAAATAAAAATCATAAACTTTTTCATGAATGACACTGTTAGTTCTATTATTATTATCATCATTACTATTAGTTGCTGTAGTGCCACATTGGTGTATTCTATAGCTTACTATCTTAAAGCTTCAAAAACATATTCTCCACTCTGCTGTATCTAAGTGGCCAGAGACAGCTAAAGGAGAAGTCATGCTGGTTAGACTCCTGCATCGGCTAACCTTCCACCAAGGCGCAAGGGAGAGGAGAGGTGAGTAACAACTCATTCAAGCCCAGTTCATGTAATTTCACTTGACAGCTCCTTGGGGGAAGGGCTGGTACTAAAAAAAAAAAAAAATCTGCTAGCTGCCACCCACATTTTGGTGCTAAAATGAAGAGCAGGTGATCATGAGTCTTTAATTTTATGCACCTCGCTCCATGCTGGAACACTGATTTATTGCTTACTAAGAGCACCTCCTACTGCATTTTCCTTGGAGGTTTTCTGTCCAATTACCAACCGGTAGTTTAATAGTCTGACATCATCCCAGCTCAGGGAGGTGTGGCTTCCACTCTCAGATGCTCTTCTAGCTATGTTATGTAGTGTTGTTAGAGACTATATGCCCTGATAAGGCCATTCTGACTGAAGCTTCCTGGAATTCAAAAGATATCTGAAGAAGAATAAAGAAATCTTGTTTAGATGAACTCTTTGCTGACATGATTTAAAATACTTTGACATTTATTGATATTTGTATTCGGAAAATGAATCAAGAATAATTAAATGGGAAAAGTAACATCTGTCATCAATCAATAGACTTGCAGGACAATTAAAATGGTATTTTTGTCCTGAAATCAACTGATATGTTTCTTTTTTCATCACATGCCATTCATTGAGATCAGATGCATTTTACTCTGTCTGTGTCAGAGCTTGAAATTACTGAATAATAAAGTCCTGAAGGCCAACGACATGGGACCAATGGAATGTGTAACAATAGCAGCAAAACCATCTATGTTTAATATGTGGCATTCTAACACCATAAATATTTAGGTTTTTAATCTGCTTTGGTCTTTCAGGCCAGGTTCTACAGCTGCTAAATTTTTTACATCTTGTGCCATTATATCTTAGCTGATGCCTTTTTATTCTCTTTGTTTCTGACTTTGGAAATTGTTATATAAGACACATGAAGGAGACAAGTGAGTGAGTACAAATGGATAAAACAGTCCGTACTGTGCTTAGCAGGTCTTAAGCAGAGCCAATAATTTTTTAAACTTGTCAGTCTCTTAATCTTTCCCAGTGAACATAGTGATATTTTTTGTGTTTCAAAAGCTACCATGGCATTCAATAGAACCATTTTATGGCTGGGATTAGCAGAGCTGTATCATTTCTAAGGAAAATGTCTCTTTGCAAGCTGGGAAAATCTCCTTCTCAGTCCAACAAATTTCAACTTCACTCAGGATAGTAAATGACACACAAGGCCGTAATTCCAGTATTCACTTTCATAATAATAATAGTAAATCCCCAAGCCATGTCAAACCTATGTCAGAAAACAATACTAAAGCTATGTCAGAAAACACCAACCTTAGAAATAAGGGAAGAGCGTTCCTTTATCCAACAGCCCAGGACTACAGACATAAGCCTCATCCTGGAATGAGTTCCAGGTACCCTTGTAGAACCTGGTGAAGCACATTGGACTGCGGATGGGCACAGGGATCCATCATCTGAAGCCCACTGAAGCATCTGGACCTTTCTTCATACCATGGTGTCTACATAATGTATATCATCCACACACATGGGGCCCAGGGGAGAAGAGTTCTTGGTTTCTCCCGGTAACTCCAGCTGGATGTCTTGTACGGGGAAAATCCATACAGGGGAGTGAACTAGCATGTTCTTAGATAATGCAAAACAAAAAGCAGTCAAGTAGCACTTTAAAGACTAGCAAAATAGTTTATTAGGTGAGCTTTGGTGGGACAGACCCACTTCTTAGATAATGCAGACATTAATGGTGAAATGCTATCTCCAAGGTGCCTGGGAGATTTGTCACTGATGTCAATGGAGAAAGGTTTTCACACATCTTCTTCTTCTATTTTTTGTTGTTGTTGTTGTTCTGTTTTGTTTTTTAATATTGATATTTCTACCAGTGATGCACTATTCTTTTTGTACCTGAGTTAAATACTAAACAAATGGATTTAGGGAATCTGCAAGCTATCTCTGATAATCCGCGAAGCCTAATTATAATCAAGGCAGGGTAGCCATCACTCCAGTTCTAAGAAGAATCACAAGCTTCTTTGATAGAGTTAAATTTGGAATAAATCCATCATTGAAATGGCAGGGTAAAGCCAAAAGAGCAACTGATATCAATCAGGAGTAAATAAAGGGAAAGACCACATATCTTGAAGGGTGTGGCTCAAGAGGGGAAAGAAGCAAGGGGAAATATCAATATTTATATGGCAGTCTGGAATGCACGTTGGAGCATCTCCAAACATTGTTCATACTTCTGAATGCATATTTTGTGCATCTAAAGCTGTGCAAAAATATAATGAGCACATTCCCACTGGTATAAACATGCTGACTGTTCCATTTTGCATGCCCACGATGCAGATCAAACTCTCAAACTAATCATGCTTATGGAAAGTAGTTACTGCACATGGCAAAGTCATTTTCACATCTAGCATTTCATCCATATAGAACAAATGGAATAATTGCTTAACAAATTGCATTTGCAAACTAAAGGCATTGTTTAATGTTATGAAACCAGAAAACTTTTGGGTTTTTTTGTTGCTCTTTTGTAACTAAAGATGTCCAGAATATTTTTAAAGTCCTTCATCTTAAAAATGAGTCCCAGGCTGAGATGTCATTTACCAAGTCACAGCTTGAAACCAATTTTAATGTCCAAGTTTTAAAAGATCCCTGAAAATAGCAACTTTTAATGGAAATGTTGAAATTATTGTCTAAACTTTGGTGAGGCAAATATGCTACTATACTAATACAAAATATCTGTTTTTTCTATATCCAGAATCTTGCTACACTTTTCCTGTGAGGAATTTATATTGCAAGTGGAGAATTTCCAAGTGGAATGTGTTTTCTTTATTATTAAAAACCTTATATGAATTCAACAGGATGGTTTTTTTCTACTTGTTTACATACTCTAATATTTAATATCTTTAAAGGATTACATGTGAAGAACTGTCCCTTCTGCTTCTCTCAGTCTCAGGAGCAGTTGCTATAATTGCATTAAATCTTGAGTGAACTACTCTTTAATATGTTCGTCAGGAAAAAAATGCCCTACATAGCAAAGCATACACTTTCCTTAATCTTGGCATTTTGTTACTTCACTACTGTCATGCCATCTGAAGCATTTCCTTTGAAATACCTGCCAAGTATTTTTGCCCCAGTACCACAATAACAATGAAGCAATGTGGGAGAGATTTAGCACAGTACATTTGCAGTGGAGGCACTCTAGGGGAGGACAGATTCCAGAGAACGACCCACATAGTACATTCTCAGAGTGGGATCCAAATCCTAAATGGAATCTCTACATTGTATTAAATGTCACACTTTAAGTCATCCAAGATATTGTTTTTCTGACAAACAAGGCAGTTTACTTCTGGGTGTGTTGGTTGCATTTCGTTTTGCATTTCTCTTTCAGAAATTAATTTCAAAATATACACGTTCCACAGAGTAACACCAGGACTCATCTTCAGTGGGTGGAAATTTGCAGAACTCTATAGCTCAATGAAGTACATAATTTTGGGCAATGTGTATTTGTTAATGATTATAGTAAGGTTTATTACTACAGGGCCATGTGTGCTCAAGTTATTCTGTTAGGGAAAAATAAAGGACTAGATACTCTGTGTGGCTCTGATGCTCTACTTTTAATGTGGATGCACAAAGACCAGTTTGCAGAAGACCGGGACTGCTGCCTTTAGCTCATGCAAAGCCTGACCTCCTTTCCTTTAACTACCACTTCTGTGGAGATAACAGGAATTCTTTATTAAGCACTCAGCTGGAAGGGACCACCTAATCATAGCTCATCTCACTGTTCCTGACCTTCCGACCACCCAGGAAGTGATTCAAATATGGAGCAGGAACTTTGTGCAGTGCAAATGTCTCCTATCAATCCCCCTGTCACCTCGCGCTTCAAAAGCTTCAAAGTTGAGTAAGCAGCTGAAGATTTTGCAAGCAAGAACGAGTAAATGTAAAGACAGATTCTTTCCCTTGCTCTGGAGCAGTATGATCTGTTTACCTTTCTGAGGGAACTGTCAGCAAAGTGGTCGTCATGAAATATTAAATCACAAATGGTGCACTCTTAGGAAAACAAGCACATGTGCAAACATGTTGCCTCTGGTTTCAGAGGCTTTTTCTTTGGCATTTGCATTTGGCAGAGGACTTTCGTATTTATCTCTATGCAGATTTTTAATAGACAGCCATCTACTGCACAAGTATAGGCCTGAACCTGCAAACATTTACTCACTTGTTTATCTTTACTTGTATGAGGAGTCTTAGAAGTGTGAACATATGAGTAAAGTCGCACAGGTAAGTATTTGAAGATTCTGAGCTTGTAGAGTTGGTGCCAATGGGACAACTGATATGCTTAAATTTAGGCATATGTAAGAGTTGCCTGATCAGGACCACAACATATTAAATGTAGAAGTCCTGGTCCACAGCAAATCAACATAAACCTCTGTAGTTCGTCTTAATTGAATTGTGTTCTCTGCTCTTTGTGGATTTGTATTTTTTTTCTGTTGGCCTTAATCTGTGTTAGAATAGCAATACTGTCTTTGGGAGAGGAAAATTAAGAATGAAATGGGGGTGCATTATATTGACTAGAGAAGATGTGGAGATAATTCTCCTGGACGGAAGAGCTGATTGTGGATGGTTTTATTCACAAAACCTTGTGTCCACGTGGCAGAGTTGCTTTCAGCCTAACTTTCTGCATTCCCTGTTCCAGTAGTGGTCTTGTCAATACTAGTTTCTCTGGGAAAAATGGGACCTCTGGCTTCTGTTCCATTTATCATGGTATGTGGATGGCTGTCTTTTAGAGCTTAATCCTTGAATAGGGCACATAATCTAAATCAGCAGGCTGTCTGTATATATGAATCTTCAACCTCAGTCTAAAGTAGCTGCTGCAAAGCCACTCCAGGGACACTACTGGAGGCTAGGAGAAGGAATAACTGATGCAGGCTAAGTGAAGTTTTGCGTTAGAGAATTTGTGCTGTGACCTAGATCTCTTTTCCAGATACCCCCTTTACCAATATCTTTGCAGAGAGATGAGGCAGGTCTTAACTATGCAGTATGCAGTGCAATTTTTTGCATAGAGTTTCCAAAGCTTGTTCTCTTCCACCCCACATAGACGGCAGAAGTCTATATCTATTCCATCTGGGGCTTTACACACTTCGCCAGCAGCAGTGTTAGAGAATACAGCCTTTAATTACTAGATACAGGAGAATTTTGCTAAATTACATCAGCTGTGTCTACACTACCTCCCTACTTTGAAGGGAGGATGGTAAATAGGGTGTCGGGAGATTATTAACGAAGGGCTGCACTGCATGTGCAGCACTTCATTAAGCTAATTTTCCAATGCAGCAACTTTGAAGTGTTAAGCTTCTAAGTGCCGGCTTGCATGTAGCTGCAGCTCACCCACCAGTACTTCAAAGTGGCTGGGCAACTTCGAAGTCCCTTTACGCCTCAAAATTTTGAGGCACCTCAAAGTACTGGCGGGTGAGCTGCGGCTACACGTGAGCTGACACTTTGAAGTCTGACACTTCGGAGTTGCCTCAGGGGAGAATTAGCTTAATGAAGTGCTGCATATGCAGCGCAGCACTTCATTAATTATCTCCCAACACCCTAGTTACCATGCTCCCTTCGAAATAGGGAGGTAGTGTGGACAAGCTGATCAAGTGGGAAATGCAGTGGCATAAATTAGGGTTCAGCTGTGTCATCAACGCACAGGGTTTGTGAAGGAGTCCGGAGCCACTGCTGAGGCTGTAGCCCGTACGGCTAGCTTGCCTCTTCTATACTCACTGCATTGACTTCATCTCTGCCTTTATTCTATGCAGCACTAATTCAAGGAACCTAAAGGCCTGTATCCTACAAGACATTGGCTTCAGCAGTCAGCATAACGCTTGAGCCTGTGAAATTTGGCACAGAAAAATGACCTAATAGTCTCCCCAAAGTTTTGGGGAACTGGAAATAGACTGTGAAGGGGCATTTTGTCGATAATACCACCAGCCATGAGCTAATGCTGGCTTTTGGAGAGCATATCTATAAAATGTTGGCTCAGAGGAGTGCCATGGCAATGGGTTGATGTGCACAATAATGAGCTAAGATTATTAATATACTAACCCGTAGAAGAATGACCCAAGATTACTCGGGTGAGGAAATACAAGTAAGAGGAAAGAACCCGCACTGAATATTCATTCGAAACACAGCTTCAACGTAGCATGTCAGAAAGTCTGCATTCCAGCCTGCGTGCAGGAGGGGAAAGAGATGGAGCCCTTGATGGTGCCAGAATATAGCCACTGGTGATGAGAAGGAAGATAATGGCTAACAATCCAGTTTCATCTGCAAGGGCTGATGTGAGTATATGGACATTTAGATGTACATTCTGTACTGTCTCTGTCCAGCTTGCTGGGCTAGAGTGTTTCTTTGTTAAATGCCAGTGAGCCTAGTGCCCATGCCAGTGGACTGGGCTGGGAGGGTGGCACATCTGCAGAGGAGCTCCCTGGGCGGGACGCTGGTTTCAGCCAGTGGCAGCCTGAGATGCTCCCGCGGCTCCAGAGGAAATCCACATCAGTGGTTATAAAATGTGTATCCATGCAAGGCTCTGCTGATCGTGAGACAGAAGAAATCTGTCAGCACTCAAAGTGAGAACTGAGAAAACTTAAGTAACCCGTATAATTAATACATAAGCTATTGATTGGACTGCAAGGCAGAATTCCTTGTGAAGTGTCCCAGCATTGGGAGTGGGATGAGCAGAAGTGTACGTGCCTCTTACCAGACCCCTGCCCCCCTGCCAGAGGACACATCATTTATCCCCCAAGACACATTGTCCCTCAGGGCCCTCTGGAGAGAGAAGATTCCTCGGAGCACATGGAGGAACCATGCCCTTACTTCTCCAAGGTCAGTGCCTGGCTTTTGACCTGCCATTGTTTGGCATGTAGAAGTAAGGAAGGCCCCTTGCATGCTTCTCTGTCCCTTGTGCACCCACAGAAGAGTCATTACAGGTGGTACAATAGCAACAAGGCAACACATCTTACTGCCACAGAAGTCATCCATTTTGACATCAACTTCAGTGAGATTACAAGTGGGCTTTAAGTGAACAGATGCAATCTTAAAAAAAAAACACAACTGCTGCACCATTAAACAAATAACCTTTGTTCATTTATTTTGATGTGTGCTAAACGCTGCATCATTTCAAATTATGCCACGTAGCACACTTAGAAGAAATACCCTGCAGTGTATTGCGTGAAAATAATGAAATCTGCTTTCTAAGGAGACTTTGTTATAACATTATATCATTAACTCTTTGATGAAAACTGAGGGGAAAGTAAAGTAATATCTCTGGGCACTTTATGAGAATTATTAGGGTTACAGATTAGTGAAGTTAAACCTGTCAAGAAACTACTGTGTAATGGCATGAACAAAGGAACAATCTCAGATTTGTTGTATTACTGTATATTTAGGGGTCTAATCCAAAACCCAGTTTATTCAATAGAAGGACTGTCACAGGTAAAATCCAGAGATAAAATAGATCTAGCTGAAAAAAATGAATTAACTTTGTAGATGAGTTCTGTGAGAAGCTGGGACCTTGCTGCTCTGAAGCTGTTTTTGCAGGTGAGATCCTGCATTCCAAATCTCAGGAAGTCTAAAGGCTGTCCTTGTTTAAAGACAAGCATCTGCCTTTGAATGCTATTGTTGTTACCGTGGAATCATTTTACAAAATTGACACCCTTTACCACAAAAAAAAAAAAAAGTAGTTTGGAAGACATTTTATTTATATTGTAGCTAAATCTGCTTGAGTTGTCTAGTCCCAGTGAACCATACAGTATTTTCATCAATGCATAGTTCTCTTGCATTTCAGTATTTGTTATAAAAACCAAAATTCTTACTCGTAGCTATTTATGCTGGCAACACTTCAAAGAGAGCAACTCCTTTACTGCATGCAAACCTCTGTAGCGAGGAGGAAGAATCCTTCTTGTAAGACCATTTATAGCTTTTAAACCTTTTGCAATACGTTTGTCTCAATATATATTTTTTCTTGATACATACCTTAAATTGCAGGAATCTCTTTGATAAACCATTGACATGAAAAGGAAAGTGCTCTTGTTCAGTGAAAATAAACTGACCCATGAATCCACGAACTTTAAGGTTTTTCTTCAATGGCTGGCAAAATAAACCCAGTTTTAAGAGGTAGCACCATAATGTCCGAGTTACACAGGAGAGGGGCAGCCAATGTGCTGTATTACTGCTGTATGTCCAAGACGGTGAACGTACTATTGAAGTTGTGGAATAACCTTTATAAATAGAGACCTTCACTGTAGCCAGTCTACAACCAAATGGGCTTCCATTACAATAGTAGTTCTACTGATTTTAACAGGGCTAGATGTACTGGGTAAATTTCAAGTGCTTTTAATTTCATCTCCATTATTTCCTATATTATAAGAAATCTTTAACACAAATCTTTGCAAATAATTCTAACAGGTCCAAGAGGTAGAATTTACCTTACAGAAGTCTCTTTAAGGGACTCCAGGATCCCGACCTGCAGCTACAATACTGTGTACAGTCAAGCTATTGTGCAAGAAAGCCTCAGGATTTGAGAAGAGAGTGTCTTGGACCAGTTGCATAGGAATGCCGCACTTCTGTGGCAATAAAAAAAATGACTGTAGTAAGGAGCAATATAAATTTGTAATTTATGTCCAATGTGACTTAAATAAAGAGAGAAATCTGCTTTACTCTGGCTTCTAACAGGTTCTGCTGTGTTTGGAATTTTACATGTGGGAGAACACCAGGCCATAGTAGAGCAATCCAGCCCTAAATGAACTACAGCAAGGATCATCTTTGCTCCACTCTGCAGTACTCACACAGTTGACCTAAATCCCTATTTTCTCTGGTTGCCAATGGCCCCCCCTTTTCTTCCCACAGCAGTAACATGGAATGCAATCCTCACTCACTTGAATGACAACAGCCCCCCTCCACATTTTCAGGAGCAGCAAAGGTCCATTAGTTGATCCTGGAGGAATGGGTGGCAGATGGGGGACTTCCCCACGCAGCAGCATCCAGGGTGAATATGCCTGAAAGCATGGGCTACATGCGCTATCCTCTTCCCCTCTAATCAATGCAGTGCTGGAGTGCTGTTAGCTGGGTCAATGCAGAGCTGGTGCAGCAGGTCTTGATTTAATACCTTCTTAAGATGTGTAAAGCAATTTAGACCTCTCCCTACTTGTACCATGCTATCTGCAGATTCAGGCACTTGTTTGGTTACTTTCAGGTTGAGTTTACTTTTCTTTCCAATCGCAAGCTCTGGACATTTGCTTATTTATAAATGGGAGCCAAGCTTTTAAGGTAACCCGGGAGCTAGTACCAAAAACACCAGTCAACAATTCAGACCTGGAGTGCACAGGTACTCTTTGATATTTTTAAACAAAGGATGTCTCAATATAAACTGAAATTTCAATAAAGTGTAAGAGAGTTGAAAACAAATAACATAGTTAAAAAGCTCTGGAATAAAATAGCAGTTTGCTGTTTATATTGGTCAGGTATAACCAATTCATTTCTCTTGTTAGGAGATTGAAATGGCTCACCTTCCACTTGGCACATATTCAGTTCCATCTAAATCCATGAGTATTAGGGAAAGAATTAGATCTTAATTCCCTGGAGTCAAACCAAGGCACAGCACAGCCACTGTTGTTCCAGTTACAGCTTCATAGCAGTTTCCTCTCTTCCCTTCACAGCTCTAATTACTTCAGTCTATGCACAGAACCCTCCAACTGTCAGTCTCAGACAGATCTGAGAAAATGCTGCAAAAATACATATTAATGGGTACTTACGCTAATTAAAACTTCCCGTACACAACTGCTTTTCCTCATTTTCTATGAATATATGTAGTCATGTGCATAGTCACATGTGGGATGACTACACAGCCCTCTTGAAAGATATTTGTGGGTCATTCAATGAAACATCCAGTCAGAGATACAAAAATACTGCAATAGGATATAGGTGACTGATTACACAACATAAATCACTATTTGGGAGGAGCAAAAACTAGAGGCTACAGGTAGAGTTACAGCTGTTAGAAAATTAAAATTTCCTTCCCATGGGAAAATCCAATATTTTGAAGTTTGTTTTTTTCCTGAACTGGGGTAAAAAGGCTAAATATTAAACTATTTTAGAGAGTGGTAAGTTCCCAAAATATTTTGTTTGAAATATGTCATTTGGCATTCCTGAATTGAAATATTTCCTTCTGGATCAGTTTGATTTTGATGTCTTCCCTTGTGACGCCTCCCAGGAGACTGAGTTCAAATCTCCAACTCTGAAGAACTGTGTCTGCCCCATGAAAGCTCATCACCTAATAAATTATTTTATTAGTCTTTAAAGTTCTACATGGCTGCTTTTTGTTTCATAAAGTAGGCAGTTATTTATCAAGTGTATGATCAGTGTTAACAAAGCCAATTCAGAGTGGATGTGGCTCACTTCCATCAGATGATGGGGAGGTATGCTTACGAAAACAGGGGAAATTGACTTTGTAGTGACATAACCATTCTAAGTACTTATTCTGTCCTAGTTTGATTAGGATAAATTTGCAAATGAACTGTAGCCCTTTGTAGTCTCGTTTTGAAATTTTATTTTGTAGAAGGATGGCTACTTTTAAATCCATTACAGACTTTTATATATTTTCTCAATTTACTTTCTTGATAAAATCAAAATTCAGGGCATGCTCGTTATCTTCTTCTGAAATCACAGGTCTTAGCATTTCAGGCACGCAGTTAAAGGAAGCTTTGATGTAATTTTTATGTACCTTAATTCTTGCATAAAATGGCCAAAACCTTCAATCTTCTGAAAGTTCAACACCTCTTACTATGGGATGGAAGCCTATAAGCTTTGGTAATATGGCAGAATGGCAGATACTAAGTCAGGTTTGTTTGACTAGAATGTAAGGAATACAACTGAGACATGGGATTGAGGGCAGGCTCCCATACAGGAAGATATATGGGCCAAATTCTCATTTACTGTATGTTGCTTTTACACTGCTCTGGCAGTAAAATGGGCCATAGATTGAATGTGCATTAATTTTATGTCTACTGCTAAAGCTCCTTCACACTATTAGGCCATGTCTATATTCAAAGCTGTGCCAGTTTAGCTAAAGGTGTGATTTAAAAAAAAATTAAAGGAGTCACAGTAAGATAAATCAATATGTCAGCAGTAAATTGAATTATGAATAACCACACAGGGGCTTGAACAGCTGTTACAAATTATGTGAAGTGTGTGGATGCTAGGATAGCTATTTCAGAATAATGGCTGTCATTTTGAAATATCTTTGCTACGTAAACCTACCTATAAGGAAAATATAGCATAGATGCATCCCCAACATGGAGTCCATTGTGCTAATTTGCTTAGAATGAATTAACTGTCCCCTACAGGCTAACACTAGACAAAACTGTCTCAGTGACTGGACTGAGCATTAACAAGGGAAAGACCAAGACAATGAAAATCAACCAGTCCAACAGCATCACGATCACACTTGTAGGGGATGACCTAGAAGATGTGGAGCAGTTCACCTACCTGGGAAGTATTATGGGCATACATGGAGGAATGACAAGGATATCAGTGCCAGGATCGGGAAAGCAACAGCTGCGTTCAAGAATCTTCGTTCCATATGAAGTTCACAAATAATATCTGCAAAGACAAAACTGCGGATCTTCAACACAAATGTGAAGAATGTGTTCTTGTATGGATGCAAGACCTGGTGTACTAAAAAGTCTTAAAATCACAAGCTGCAGACATTCATAAACAGATCCCAGAGGTACATCCTTCACATCAAATGGCAAGACTTTATAACAAATGAGCAGCTTTGAAACAGATCAGGGCAAGAACCACTGACACTGAAATCAAGAGGAGAAAGTGGGAATGGCTAGGCCACGCTCTCAGAAAACCATCGTGCAGCATAGTCTGTCAAGCTGTCACTTGGAATCTGCAAGGAAAATGAAAAAGAGGAAGACCTTGGACAATGTGGAGAAGGTCTACTGAGATTGAAGGACTCGTGCAGCCAGCTATAAGTTTCATCTCAAGCCAGGGTGAAGTGTAAGAGACATGTAGATGAGCTATGCTCCACATGGAGTACAAGGGTTAAGCAGTAGTAGTAGTAGTAGTACAAGCAGGTGTTAAGGGATTTCTCAGAGGATTAGTCATTTTCCTCTCCTCCTCTGTTCTCACTAAGAAGAAAAGAAAATATTGCACTATCCTACCAGGTAAGGATTTGAGAAGAACTCCTCAATCATTGGCATTGCCGCACTTATGTGATGCATAACAAAATTCCCCTTGACCCTATTCTATGTAGCAGTTACCGCTGCTAATTTAACCCTTTCCTAAGGCAACATTCGTTCAGGAAAAGCTATTCTAGTGCTCTTCTCTGAATAAACAACAAGAAGTCCTGTGGCACTTTATAAACTAACAAATTTATTGGGGCATAAGCTTTCATGGGCAAAGACCCATTTCATCTTGCATCTGACGATATATCTTCACGCTGCTCCTCTAACCATTTTGCCTTATGCTTTCTGGCCACTTTCCTTAGCTTATTGCATTTTCCTTCTGTTAAGAGAATGGTTAGAAACCCTACACTTAAGTCTAAAAATTAAAAATTAAGAACAAGCCCCTCCACCTCTGCCTAAAACATCAATATAACATCCAAAAGAAAGATGGCTACAATTGTTCTTTTGTACAAACGTAGAAAGGACAATACTGTTCAAAAAAGAACTGTCCTCCCTTAAAGCTTAAAAAACGTTTTTATGGGAAAGGAAAGCAAAACAAATAAGGTGTGGAAAATATTTTTTTAATTTTGTGTTTTTATAAATGTGTTATTTTTACAAAAAACAACTGGAAAATGAAAATAAGTAACATTTGACAGTTTTTTTAATGGGAAGAGTGTTTTTACATCTCTGTTTCTACATGAGTCGCATAATAACGACTATACAATGAACTATAAATATTAATACACCTAATCAAAATAATCTTCATATACCTTTGTATTTTTGATATGCATATTATTTCTTCTTTAATATTTTTGAAGGAAAAACATTACTAGCATTGAAATTTTTCCACAGAACACCTATTTACATGATGCGGAACACCATGGCGCACAGTTTGGGAAATGCTGATCGATACCATTTTTCTTCTATTATGGTTAAAATCCTTTGGCATGAAAAAGTAAGTATACACAGTGTTAAAGATAACATTTGAAGGGCATGTTGAGGTGTATTTGAAAATATGGCCCATGATTTTGGGAGATAAACCTGACTTCATGCCCAGAGGTAGAAGAAAGATATATTCAGATTTCTACAATGAATGTGTCTAGCAGATCTTATTGTTAGCAATGAGTCTAATCCCAAACACATTCAAATTACATTCTTAATCTGTTGTGTCACTCATTACTGTTCAAGTCCTTCTCTCCTTCTCCATTAAAAATAAATAAAATGGATTTATGCTGGAGAGAACGAGCCCCTTTCAATGATAGCAGTTGGTTTTTATTCCTCACCTCTCTCTAAATATGTGTGCACATAGTCCCAAACGGTGAAATGAAAACTAATGTTAAATATTCTAATGGTAAATGCAGAGTACAAAAATCATCTGCACCTTATCAAAATCATGTCTAAATAATTGGTTTTTTTCAGCAGTCAATGCAAGACTTTCTTTGCAATTTCAGTGTGATTATATTCTTTTTTCACAACTGCTTTACTTCTGTTTTACACAGTCACAACTCAGCAAAATTAAAATTATATGAAACCAGAATAATGCCATAGTAAATCAAGGCCTATATTTTGAAGCCACTTTCATGCCAAAGTAATTCACCGTGGATCGTCAGGAAACTGAGTGCATGATAATTTGGGGATAAATAATTTAAATGGCTTCCTAGGTCTATATGGTAACAGCACACAACTTGATTTGTCCCGAGTGAGCATTATTCACAATTCTAATTAGATGCCCACACTCCTACACTATACATGGGGACAGTTAGGTAAAAAAGAGATCCACAAAAGTGAGCTTGTTGATTGGGTAGGGGTCTAAAGTAGACAGTAGGAAATAGGAGCTCAGGAGTGGACTCATTAGCGCCACCCCTCAAAAAGAGTTAGGTGCCTCAGTCTGCATCAGAGTGAGGCACTTATCTCTATTTGGAGTTCTCAGGTGTGGATTCTTGCTTAGAGTTAGGCACATAAGCCATTTCTTGCAAAACTGCTGAAATGTGAAAGTGGACAGGCCTAGCACCAGCTCTATAACTGTTAGCCCAGTGGCTGGAGCCCTTACTCTGGATTTGGGAGACATAGGATGTGGACAAGTGATCTTAATTTGAGTATCCTCTTTCTTTTAAAGAAGCGTTTGAAGCACTGGTCTCAGAGGTGGTCTGGGTCTGGGCTTTCTCATGCAGAGGTATCAACAGCTGCTGCAGGCTGGGGGGGTACAGTGGGAGGGGGGCCTGACTCCCTGACCCCAGAAGGAGTGGGGCCAAGGGCAGAAGGGGCAGGGTTTAGTGCAGTCAACCCTTGCCCCCCCAATGCTCACTCAAAGCCACATGTGGAACACCACCACAAGCTTTGTGATGTTTCAAAGGTGCCTGGAACTCTGGCTGCCACTGTGGCTACTTTGGCAGTGGCAGTGCCTGAACCTTCAGGCACCTTTGAAATGCCAGGCCTGTGGGCAACTGCCTTTCCACAATTGGCAGTCCTGTTCTCATCTTTCCTGTTGAAGCTGCTCCATTTTGTATGAACACTTAATCATTGGACCAGATCAGAAGTGAGAATGACTCTGTAGCCAAGTGGTTAGCTCACTCCTCTGGGATGTGGAAGCTTCAGGTTCCCACATCTCTACTTCAGTGCATAGCTAATTATTTACACACAGTGGAACAGCTTCACTAAGACTGGCTTAGCAAGACTTTCCCCAGAATATCCCACATCCCAGCGATTAGCAAACCTCCCTCTCTGTGGACAGGCTTGCAAACCTAGTGAGGATGGCTTTAAACTAGGTTCGTTGAGGGGAGGTGACACAAGCCCTGAGGTAAATGGGAAAGGAGGAGGGAACAATCAAGTGGGTTTCTTGGGTGAAGAGGAGAAAGTGGGCCAATCAGCTACTTCTCTAAGATGCTTGTACACTAATGCCAGAAGCCTAGGGAACAAACAGGAAGAACTAGAGGCCCTGGTACAGTCAAAGAAGTATGAGATGGTTGGAATAACAGAGACTTGGTGGGATGATTTGCATAACTGGATCACGGTCATGGAAGGTTATAAACTGTTCAGGATGACAGATGGGGAGAAAAGGAGGAGGAGTTGCGCTCTATGTGAGGGAGAAGTATGATTGCTCAGGACTCCAGTATACTGAGGAAGAAAATCCAGTTGAGTGTCTTTGGGTTAAGCTTAGAGGCAGAAATAACAGAGGTGATGTTGCAGTTGGAGTCTGCTATAGACTGCCAGATCAGGGACATGAGATAGATGAGGATTTCTTCAGGCAGCTAAGTGAAGTTTCCAAATCACAGGCCCTGGTTCTCATGGGAGACTTTAATCATCCGGACATTCGTTGGGAGACCAATACATTAGCACACAGACAATCCAGGAACTTTATGGGAAATGTTGGGGATAACTTCTTGGTAGAAGTGCTAAAAGAACTGGGCAGGGGCCGTGTGCAAGTTGACCTGATGCTCACAAACAGGGAAGAACTAGTAGGAGAAATAGAAGTAGGTGGAAACCTGGGCTGCAGTGACCATGAGACCACTGATTTCAGGATCTGGACAAAAGGAAGAAGGGAGAACAGTAGCATACAGACCCTTGATTTCAAAAGAGCAGACTTCAACTCCTGGAGAGAACTGATAAGCAGGATCCCTTGGGAAATGAAGATGAAGGGAAAAAGAGTTCAAGAGAACTGGCAGTATTTTAAAGAAGTCTTACTGAAGGCACAGGAACAAACCATCCCTTTGCATAGTAAGAAATGCACATGTAGTAGAAACCAGCTTGGCTTAACAGGGAAATCCTTAGTCAGCTTAAACTCAAAAAGGATGAGTACAAGAAATGGAAACTTGGACAGTTGACTAAGGAAGAGTATAAACATATGGCTGGAGAATGCTGGGGAGTAATCAGGAAAGTGAAAGCCCAATTGGAACTGCAACTGGCAAGGGATGTGAAGAGTAACAAGAAGGGTTTCTACAGGCATTTTAACAATAAATGGGTTATCAGAGAAGGTGTGGGGCCATTACTGGATGAGAGAGGTAACCTAGTGACAGATGATGTAGGAAAAGCTGAAGTACTCAATGCTTTGTCCTCAGTCTTCATGGACAAAGTCAGCTCCCACACAACGGTCCTAGACAATGCAGTATGGGAAGGTGGAGGGCAGCCATCTGTGGGGAAGGGAGAAGTTCTGAGCTATCTAGAAAAACTAGATGTACACAAATCCATGACTCAGGATTTAATGCACCCAAGTGTACTGAGGGAATTGGCAGACTTCATTGCTGAGCCTTTGGCCATTATCTTTGAAGACTCTTGGAGATGGGGGTAAATACCAGATGACTGGAAAAAGGCAAATGTACTGCCCATCTTTAAAAAAGAAAAGAAGGACAATCCAGGGAACTATAGACCGGTCACCCTTACCTCAATCCCTGGGAAAATAATGGAAGGGATCCTCAAGGAATCCATTTCGGAGCACTTGGAAGAGGGGAACATGATCAAAAGTAGCGAACATGGATTCACCGGGGCAAGTCTTGCCTGACCAATCTGATTAGCTTCTATGACAAAGTAACAGGCTCTGTGGACATGGGGAGATCAGTGGATGTGATATACCTTGACTTCAGCAAAGCTTTTGATACAGTCTCCCACAACATTCTTGTCCACAAGTTAAGGAAATATGGGTTGGATCCTGGGACTATAAGATGGGTAGTGGTCAATGGCTCAATATTTGAATGGCGGTCAGTTTCAAACGGAGTGCCGCAAGGCTCAGTTCTGGGGCCAGTATTTTTCAACATCTTTATTAATGAGCTGGGTGAGAGTCTGAATTGCACCCTCAGCAAGTTTGCAGATGACACAAATCTAGGGGGAGAGGTAGATACGTTGGAGGGTAGAGAGAGAATCCAGAGTGACCTGGATAAATTGGAGGACTGGGCCAAAAGAAATCTGATGTGGTTCAACAAGGAGAAGTGTGGAGTCCTGCACCTGGGGTGGAAGAATCCCAAGCATTGTTATAGGCTGGGGACTGACTGGCTCAGCAGCAGTACGATGGAAGGGGACCTAGGGGTTATGGTGGATGAAAGGCTGGATTTGAGTAAAGAGTGTGCCCTTGTAGCCAAGAAGGCTAACGGTATACTAGGGTGTATTAGAAGGAGCATTTCAAGCAGATCTAGAGAAGCAGTTGTTCCCCTCTATTCAGCACTGGTGAGGCCACATCTGGAATACTGTGTCCAGGCTTGGGTCCCCAGGTATAAAAATGATGTGGATGTGCTGGAGCAAGTTCAGCAGACAACAACAAAAATGATTAAGGGTCTGGAGCACAAGGCCTATGAGGACAGGCTGAGGGATTTGGGCTTGTTTAGTTACAGAAGAGAAGACTTAGGGGTGATTTAATAGCAGCCTTCAACTTCCTGAAGGGGAGCTCTAAAGAGGATGGAGAGAAACTGTTCTCAGTGGTGTCAGATGGCAGAACAAGGAGTAACGGTCTGAAGTGGAAGAGAGAGTGACGTAGGTTAGATATTAGGGAAAACTACTTCACCAGGAGAGTGGTAAAGCATTGAAATGTGTTGCCTAAACAGGTGGTGGATTCTCCATCCCTCGAGGTTTTTAAGTCCTATCTTGACAAGGTCCTGGCTGGGATGACTTAATGGGGGTTGATCCTGCTCAAAGCAGGGGCTGGAATAGATGACCTCCTGAGGTCCCTTCCAGCCCTGTGATTCTATGATTCTCAATCAATGTTAGCTACACAATTAGTGTAGGTAAATTCTGTATCAACAGTTGACATCTATGTCTAATAGAGACATAGCCTGAGGGTCTCTCTGGGGCTTACGTTTCACACAGCATGAATTCTGAAGACCTTTTCATCCTTTGCTTGGCTTTATGCAAAGTTTCTGCCAACTTGCAGACAAGCAACTTTCAACAGAATGAGGATGAAATCTAGGTAGGGATCTGTAGGAGAGATACTACAGTTTTCTTTCTTTTGTTCCCCCATCCCTTCCACCCCGCAGGATTATGAAGAGATGAAGTATTTGAAGTATAATAATTTCCTCCAACTTCATTGGGACCTCAGTGTTCCAAATACTTGAAGAAGGATGAATGGTCATGCTCATATTGTTTGTTTGTTGCTAACAGGGGAAAAAACATCTTGTTAACTAAGCCTGGAATCCAGCAGTTTGACTCCATAGGAGTGAAACCAGATTTGTACCCAGCATCCCCATCAAAGTCTCTAAGGATATGTCTACATGACAGCCTAACCTCAAAATAAGCTACACAATTTGCAGTATGCAAATTGTATAGCTTATTTCTAGTAATTTTTAAATAAGTTATTTCAGCATATGGCGCTGTCTAAACAATGCCATGTGCCAAAATAAAGTGCTATTTCAAGGCATCCCTGTACTCTTCCTGCGATGAGATATACAGGGATGCCAGAATAGCACACTCATTATCTTGAAAACTGTTTCAAGACAACAGCCACATTTGTCAGATATGGGCAGCTATTTTGGGATACCACAATATCCCAAAAGAGCACCCTCTGTGTAGACATAGCTTAAATCTCAAAGTGGAATCAAGGGTCTGCCTGTGTGATATCAATTACATGATCTGCATCTAATGGAGAAGAAACTGATGCAGAGAGAAGAGATGCAAATATCTACAAAATACTCCTCCTGGAAAATTTGACTTCCCATAACTTCTTTCAAATATAATTGTAGGTCCCTCTGTCTATAGGAGTCTATTACTTTTACTGAGAGGATCCTTTGTGCTGCAAATCTGGCTCTAGAGATTACAACTCCCATGATGCCATTGGGAAAAAAGGGGAAGAAAACTGTGGCTTTTTTCCAGGCAATGTGAGAAGATGGGGCTTTCCATTTCTTGGAAAGCTGTGGCCTGATGTTGAGGACTTGCTGCAGCCTGTGATCAAACAGATCAGGGCACGCTTAGAGCCTTTTCCCAATCCAAGGACTGCCACTAGAAGTTGCTGAAAAACAAGGCAGAGAAGTTGCTGTAATTATTGTTGCCTATTAAAGTGCTGCCTGGGCCAGTTTCAATGTCAGAGGAGCTCTTCAGCTTGCTGCCCCGCTTGGACTGACACACAGAACCTGTACCAGCTGTCTCCAGCTGAGGTGAAGACCTACAAGTGCACCAACACAAGCAAGTATCTGCAGCTCTGATACCTGGGGAGTGTACATTCTGGGGTGGGATAACTGATGGCAGTGTAAATGCCAGTTAGTTAAGTTTCATTTATTTCTGTGTACTTTGTCAGTTGCTTTTATTCGAGATTAGTCTGTAACCCTGTTTCCTTAAGACTTTAAGTAAAGGTGTTAATTCTAGTTTGATCAATTAGCTGCATATTATTTATAATTGCTGTTTGGGAGTTAAACCCAGATTATAACTAGACTAAGTATTCCTGGAGTATTCCAAAGGCACACCATTAAGTGAGCACCAGGAGCCAACCCAGGTGGAGGCAACGCCATCTATATTCCTTTAGAAATAAGGAACTGCAGCAAGGGGTGGAAAGGGGAATCCCAACTATTCAACATCAAGGCTGGGACACTCAAGATCTCCTTTAATATTAAACCCACCAGGTGCCCAGGCACAAAAGTGTTGCTTACTCCTGTGTAACCCGGGAAGGAACGAGGGAGCTTTCCTAATGTTTAGAGACTCGGGGGAAAATCACTTAAATATGATCCTTTGGGGGCAGGGGGGGGACACAAGAAAACAAAACAAAGAGTCATGTTAACACCTTAAAGACTAACAAAATAATTCATTAGTTGATGAGATTTCGTGGGGCAGATCCACTCCTTCAGTTCTGGAGATATGGAACATTTTCAAAGTATAAGCATTTGAAAAAGCTGCAATTCAGGAAACTTTCTCTTTCACCTGTTTAGGTACCGGTTGTGCAAACTTATCTCTGAGGGCAGGGTGCTGTGCCTAGCTGACTGTAGCTTCGGTGACTTTATTGTGATTCAGCCCTGGTTAACTGGATCACCTTGCACTCTATTGCAATGCCAGTTTTTACTACGAATCTATAACAAGCCAGGTCTATTGACTACAGATTAATAATGGCTATCTGAGCTCTGCTGTCAGTTGTCCTCTACTTTCCTGATCTCATTCCATTTTTAGTCTTCAACAATTGTAATTTCAGTAACTAAGAAGCAAGCCCCACCTTAAATTCTACTGAACATACTGCTTCAGTCTATTCCAACGGCTACACAAAAGAGCTAGCTGAGGGGCTTCAGTCCAGTCACTTTCTTTGCCTCTGGAATGCTGCAGGTGCACTTGTTAGTTTTGAGGGCAAAATGTTGAATAGTATCATCCTTTGTGACATACTATAGCAACTTATCAATTTGCTTTCATTAGTTTGTGGCACTTCCTACTCAATAAGCCGCTATTGTACTGCCTCTAACCTGATCTGGGGAGCATCACCAAGCTGTCAACTCATCAATCCTAGAAAATGGAGAGTTAATCTTTTCAGGTGACTTGTTTCATTTCCTGTAGCTCATGTAAAACCCAAATATTTAGCCAATACAAGCCTGAGGTTCTCCTGTTGGGGTCCACTGATTAAGTCGCACAGATTATTCCCTCTTTTAGCATTCTATCCACTGATTCTTCCCACCCTGTTTTTTTTTCTTTCTTGTAACTTTATATGGTCATTTGGGTGAATGAAGCCTTATTTCCAGAGTCCTAATGGGACACAGTGCTAAGCCAGTCTATTCAAGCTTGTAATTAAATTTACTGACTACTCAGTTTTTGTGTGCTGCTTATAGAATGTCAGCTTCAGTTTCCATTTGCTCTGAACTCCTCAGATATTTTGTTTTCATCAATGGCTTTGATTGATACAGTGTGATTTTGTCACAGTGAAAGATACCAGAGGGACAGATTCCCATTATTGTAAGCTTCTGAGTCTTTGCAAGGTCTATTAAACATTAAACATACGAAGAAAGTCCCTCATCACAGTTTATTTTGATTATTTTCTGGGCTTGCTTTAAGATTTTGTTTTGCATGTACATGGGCCCTTACTAGATATTCTGAAGAAAGAAAAAGCGAGTGTATATTTAAAAATATATCCACTTTTCTGTCAGTGGAAATAAAACACACCACACCTGCAAAAAACAGCTGGTGCTGATTGTGGGCACTTCTAAACTCAAACTAAAATAAAAAAAGATTTCAACAGAGTGATAAAACACACAGTGAAGTCAATTTTGTCATGTAATCGTTGGAGTAAAATAGGCTAAGCTTGTGTCTTTATTCCTCTTACTTTGAAATCCATGCAGATATGCGCGGCTGTCTGGAGGTGTTTTCCAGGTTTGGGACCTTTGTGTACTTTATTCAGAGACCAATCTTGGAATCTTGATCCTGCAATTAACTGTGTGGGAGCAGACCTGTGTGCCTCTATGGAGCCCCACTGACATCAAAAGGCCAAAATGCTGCCCACCCATAATGAGTTCATTGCATGGAGTTCATTGGGGAGCAAAGAACAAACCAAGCATGCCAGGGTGGAAATACAGCCTTGAAACCTGAAGAAAAGTAATAAATCCTTCTACCTACCTCTCTATTGATCCAATGGAGGAGCCTATTGTTCTACAGGCCACTAAAAATGGAAAATGTTAGAGCAATATAATGTTAAACATGAAGGAGATCCTATTTCCTTGGATCAATTTTCAAGTGTTTTACAATTTGGACCAAAGGAAAGATCCCCTACAGGTGCAGAACCACTTGACTGGATAGAAGGGGAGTCAGAACCAGGGAAAGTGTTTCCGTTCTCTCTCATGAAACAAGGAGTTTTGGAAAGCGCAGTCTGACTTAGGCTATCAGTCGGAAATGGGGGTTGTTTTGAAATGCCAGAGCAGGCTTATTTGGAATCATCATCATCATCATCATCATCATCATCAATAACTGTGGGCTCAGCGCCCATTGGTGTCTGATGCCTCTCCCACTATTTCCTTCCATCTTTCCCTATCCAGTGCAGAGTGGCTTAGTTTCTGTACACTAGCTCTGCACCAATCTACTACATCATCTATTCATTCTCTGTGGGGTCTGCCTCTCCTATTTGAACCATCCATTATGCCAAATACTAGGGTCTTGATTTTTCGTTCATCTCCTAATACACTTCTCCCACTTCTAAGCTATTCTTATTTTAAGTGGGCTTAGAATGTTGCTTAAAATGTTTCTTAAAGTGTTGGTTCTCTGCTATCACAAACTTAAAAGAGGAAAGACATCAAGAAATGGAAGAGAGTTGGAGAGGGTTAGTAAAAAAAGAAGCAAAGGGAAGCAGGATACAGTTATATTAGGTTGGCTATAGAAGTAGAAAGTCGCATTTACAACAGTGCAGGATAGTTTTCTCTTGTGAATACCATGCTAGTCCATAACCTGCACGTTATCTCACACACCTTCAAGGTCTCAGGATTTGGGTTGTAAATTAGAGTTTGAACACCCACGTTATAATGGGTTTCATTCCTTTTAAACCTGACTCTGACAACCTTCCATGCTATATTATATTAATAGAGCCATGTTATCTTAAAGACATAACTATGACAGCACAAAACTTGATTTGCCCCCCAGTGAGCTTTGTTTCATGCAGCTCATGGGACTCAAGAGCATTGTAGTTTACAGGGGAGAGAAATGGTACATCCTTTATACAAAGCTGAATACCCATGGAAGCATACTAAAACACTAACTTTTTGTAGCAAATAAATCCTCAGTAACAAATATTATTGCAACAAATACCAAAGGAATGTAGAGGAGCTCAACTATTTCAGAATTGCTTTTCCATTGACTTTAGGAGCACCCTATAATCCTCCCTATATATCAATTTAGAAACACTGAAGCCTCCTTTATCACAACCAGCTGACCCAACCTCAGCTGCTCTTTAAAAATAAAAACACATGTTTTCTTAGTCATTCCATGTGGTGATCCATTTAGCTGCTTCTGCCACTAGCTTTTGGTGCCAAGCCTACTTACAGTTTTATGGAGCTGCAGTAGCTGCTCCATAGATGAAAATGAAGGCATCTATCAGCCAAAGCCCCATTTTCACCCTCTCCTATGAGTTCCCCAGAAAGGACCCTGACCCACTGAAGTTTCAGGTGCATTATCTCATTCTGTGCTGTTTATATTATTTTATTTTATTTTTCTGGGAAGTTTGGTAAAACCCAGACGAGGAATTTGAGATGCATGTGTTTCAAAACATTCCATCATTCTCTTTGGAAATTTTCCTAACTTTCTTTTGTTTGTCATACCTTCAGAATGACTTGGCCTGCAAGCGCTGAATTTGTTTTGTTCAGTTGTCCTTGTTAAGAAGCAGTGCCTTTTAGTGCATGTGGACAGGTTATACGTAAGATAAATCTTTATGGATATACACAAACCTTCTGCTGACTCCATGTTTTTGTTCAGCAGCAAATAGGCTGAATTGGAGATGGAAAGGCATGGATTAAGGGAAGGACAGCAGGAAGAAATGTGGCAGGGCAGCAATTTGTAAATGGACATAAGGTAGGGACACAGACTGGAGGAAACATGGAACATTGGGTGGCAGGTGCCTGATTGTAGAATAAGCAATTGTCAAAAAAGCAACAAAAGGCCCTTGACCTTGTTGACCATAAAGTACTGCTGTCTCACTTGAGAAAGGTGACAGGATTCTAAGGCAATGTGCTATAATGATTTGAGTCCACCTGGAGGGGTGCATCCAACAAGTGGTGATGAGAAAACATGTTCTACCACTACAACCCCACCCTTATGGAGTCCCACAAGGGTCTAGTCTCACTACAGTTTTTTCCACCATGAACATTCAGCCTCTAAATGAACTGATCAGATAACAAGGAGTCTAGTGCCAGCAATATGCAGATGACAACTATAACCTATCCTTCAGCACATACAACCATGCCAATCCAGCTCAGTGCTTGGACAGATCAAGTAATAGATACAGAATAGGCAGCTGAAGTGGAACCCCAGAAAAGTCAGTGTGATCAGCGAGGTGATTTTGGAAGGAGAAAATGATTTTAAAAAGTTTTCAACTCTGGCAATATATTTGGTTAAAGATATGCACACAAAATTGGCAATTTCAGTCTGTAGTTTAGGAGTCCTCCTGGATTCCTCACTAAATTCTCACGCCTGTGGGTAAAATTTTCCACCATCTCTCCTTGGCAGAACACTCTGTTGTATCTTGCAAATGATGACCCGACCTCAGTTATTCATCCCTTTGTCACAACTCCACTGAACAACAGCAATTCAACATACCTGGGCATGAAGCCATCACGCTGAGAAAGCTCCGCTTGGTACAAAACATTGGAAAACTTCCTGACAACATCATCCTTGCCACCACGGACGTAGAGGCTCTCTACACTAATATTCCACATGAAGATGAACTACAAGCAATCAGGAATACCAGCCCTGACTTTATCACAGCCAATCTGGTGTCTGACCTCTGTAACTTTGTTCTCACCCACTACTATTTCCAATCTGGGGACAAATTATACCTACAGATTAGTGGCACTGCTGTGGACATCCGCATGGCCCCACAATATGCTAATATATTTATGGCTGACTTGGAACAATGATTCCTCAGCTCTCATCCCCCATTACCCCTCCTTTACTTACGATACATCAATGACATCTTTATCAGTTGGACCCTTGGTAAAGAGACTCTAGAAGAATTCCACAAAGACCTTAACAAGCTAGCTGAGGAGGGGTAGTTCAGTGGCTTGAGCATTAACCTGCTAAACCTAGGGTTGTGAGCTCAATTCTTGAGGTAGGCTATTTAGGGGTACAGGGCAAATAGATTACAAAAAAAGTCAGGGATGTTGCTTAGCCCTGTCTGGAGAGGAGGGAACAAGATTCAATGATCCTTCCAGCTCTATGAGATGTGTATCTTCATATAGTATGCACCCTACCATTGACTTTAGCCTTGACCACTCCAGGAGAGATACGTTTCCTGGGCACTGCAGTACAAATCACACATAGCCAGATGAATACTACTTTACCGTAAACCTACTTACCTACATGCTTCTAGCTTCCATACGGCACACACAACATGATCTATCATTTACAGTCAAGGCCTGAGATATGATCGCATCTGCTCTGATCCTACTGACAGAGACCAAAAACTTCAAGATCTCTACCAAACATGCATAAACCTTAATAATCCACTGGGAGAAGTAAAAACAAAAAAACAAATCAACAGAGCTGGATGAATACCCAGAAACTAACTACTCTAAGATAGGCCCAAAAAACCAAATAACAGAACAGCACTCATTATTACCTACAGCCCCCAATTCAAACCACTGCAAGTCATCATTAAAGACCTACAATTTATCCTAAATCATGCTGCTACACTCCAGAAGACTTTCTGAGTATTCTTACTAGCAGCCACAGGCTATACCACAATAATACTAATCCTGGAACTTTTTATTGCAACAAGCCCCATTGCCAACTTTGTCCACATATCTATTCTGGGGACACCATCACTGGAACTAGTCATGTTAATTACAGAATCATGGGCACAGTCTCCTGTTCATCTACTAACGTCATATATGCCATCATGTGACAGCAATGCCCACACACTTTGTATACAGAGCAGATTGCAAACACTCTTCGCCAAAGAATGAATGGACATAGAGCAGACATAAAAAATCTCCAAATACACAAACCTGTCAGCCAGCACTGTAGTGGAGAGGGCCATTCTGTTAAAGACCTGAGAGTTTGTGTTTTGCAGAAAAGAGACTTTAACAACCGTCTACACAGAGAATGTTCAGAACATTCATATTCAAATTCAACGCATGAACATGTGGTTTGAACAGGGACAACAATTATCAGACCCATTATAAGGACTCTTTCACATACTTTGGTGTTTCACCTGCTTCCCCACCCCTGTCTCTCTGCCTTCTCTCTGATTTACCAACAATTATAGCAATTTGTCTGATTTGTCAACCTTGATAACAATTTTTGGACCTCCGTTCTTTATATATTGAGTCTGTTCAGTAAGGCTATAGATCTGAGGAAGTGGGTCTGTCCCACGAAAGCTCATCACCTAATAAATTATTTTCTTAGTCTTTAATGTGCTACTGGCCACTTTAAATGTGTCCTCTGCTCCTTACTCTGACTTCCCATAGAATGATCCCGTTAGATGTAATGTCTTAGTCTTTATCTCTCAGGCCTTCCCTGGTCTGGACCTAGAATATCTAAAAGATTAACTAAAACTCTGGGATGAAAACCATGGTCAACAGCCATTCTTCTCTGGCACAATGTGACATTCTGTAATATGAGCAAAGCTTGTCAGCGCAAGAGACAGAGCTTTCCTAGGGACAGTTTGAAACTGTGGCATGAACTTAGGACCCATTACACACCTCATCACCTTCTGCTCCAATTGCGAGAAACATTTCATTGACTTTGCCTTGTCCAGCATAAACATAGCAATACGAAACAGTGCATTGTGCATGTCTCCCCCAAGACAGCATGGGAGAGCAAACAAGTGACACGTTTGTCACATTGCTTAATGTATCACTGAAAGGAGTTTGGCTACTGTAGTAATGAGTGTGATGCAAGCATCTATACAGAACCAAATGAATGGTGAATGAAGAAGGATAAGACTCTTGCAAGGTATATAAGGGATGAAGAATGCCTAGAGCTTCTAATGGCATGGGAAAAGAGCGAAAAGCTGTGGATGTTGAAGGGCAGAGGCTGGAATGAGACAGGGCAGAGAAGTTATGGGAAGATGGAAGGGATGGCCACAGAACTAGGGGAAGGTGGCAGTGTTTCCTGTAAAGCTGAGTGCCAGGGCAGCCTCCCAGGAGACATTCAGGTGCCACCCAGATGATTAGCCCATAGACACTCACAACAGACAATATGTGTTTCTATTGGTGGTGCAGAGCCACATGTGTCCTGGTGCACATGGTAAATTGCCAATGGATAGGAAAATTTAGCGGGAACACTGGAAGGTCAATGGGTATTTTGAATGGGTAGATATGGAATCGGAGTGTTTTCTAAACTCCAGTGAAACATGCTTTCAAACTTAACCCTTTTTTAAAACTAGGTTTATGAGTTATGCTGAGAATAATGCTTACCCACTTGGCAAGGATGATATGAGAATTCACACAGTGCTGAGGCACTTGCCACCCCGGAACCTGTGATATTACAGCACATCATCTCAGAAATAGTCCATTTGCAGCAATAAGTAAATGTGTGTCTAGACACATCATTTACTTACCCAGTCTTCACCTTCAGTCCATCTGCACTGTTCACAGAACTCCCAGGAGAGCTGCTGCTACAGCAGACAATGCATTAGGATGATTATTTTTAATGTGCCTCCAATACTCAGAGTGGAGATGAAGAGAAAATGAGTCATCCTTATCTATTGCCTCAGACAGAACAATGCTGACAGCTGTGTATGTTGGACACATTCCTAGCAAACAGTTCAGGTCTAGAACTAGTTGGGAATTTTTAACAAAATGTGTTTTATTGGAAAATGCTGGTATGCCAGAAGTTGGAACTGTTTGTGGGAAAGGAACAGTTTTGACAAATTTTTTAACTGAAAACATTTTTGAAAGAAAATTGCCTGAAGTGTTTCATTTTTACATTTTCCAGACAAATAATTCTGGTTTTTTTTCATTTCAGAATTACTTTTGGTTTAGAAATTTAAGTTACTAAGGGTAAAAAACTCAAAAACTGTCTCTGTGTCCTTTTACAGTAAACTCTTTTATATACAGCAGCCCTGGGACTGGATGGTTGCTGAATATCCAAATATTCTGGTTGATAGATATGTGTACCTAGAAATGTATAATACTAAGGAAAAATGAGATTAAACATTAAGAAATAAACAAAGAACTTTGTTTACCAACAACAATAGTATTCCTGTGGCACCTTATACACTAACAGATATTTTGGAGCATAAGGTTTTGTGGACAAAGACCCGCTTCTTCAGATGCACGAAAGTTTGTGCTCCAAAATATCTGTTAGTCTATAAGGTGCCACAGGACTTCTTGTTGATTTTGACTAATTCAGCTACCCCGCTGATGACAGTAGTATTGTACACTGTAAACTTATCCTGGATTTGCTGTATTTACTTTCACTACACTGTACTTGTGGAAAATATAGCTAAAATTGACTTATGGTTAAAATGCTGGTTATTTGAGAGTTCCAGATAATAAAATGCCAGATATGAAACAGTTTACTGTATTTTTCCATGCTGGATGCAGATATTGGAATAAAACGACTCTATCTTTGTCTCTTTGGCAGAATAAGCATATGCTCCTTTATCAGACCTGGTTATCTACTACCTAAGTGTTCAGCATCCCCATGAAAAACGAATCTCACATCTCTGGTTTCTCAATGTGGTGCTTTTCACAGGCTCTTCCAAGTGCAAGCTCAGTGAAACCCTTTTCGGCACTATTTCTCCAGTTGCCCAGGCTTTCTGTCCACTTGTATTGCAAGGGATATTCTGGAAGGGATCCAACTGCTCTGTGCTTGTCGAAATTGATGTTTCTCTTCACTTCCTCCCTAGCATATTGCACCTGTTTACATCTCAGCCACACTGGAATCAAATAGTACTCTGAGGTGGAAAATGTAGCTCTGATGCGCCCACCTTATAAGAAGGAAGCTGGGCAGCCAACGTGGGTTTTCCATTATTAGAGCTAAGACTAGATCTTCTTGACATAGGATCCATTTAACTATTGGCACAGCTCTTTAAGCTTCTTCATTCACTTAAGGATAATGAGTGACAATAGGAACAGGAGGGAAACTGTGAAGCCAGTTCTGGTCCCTGTGCCCTGTATGTCACTCCAGCATTGTCTAGTATCTGTTGCTGCACTGCAGCTGTCTGAAGGGGAACTCCCTAGTGCAGGTGAAGTGTCAGGCTGACATATGTCACCCCATACTGCCTTTTTTGCTTCATCTGGCAGGGACTGCATCTCATATTTGATGCCAGCAGCAGGAGGTGATGAGTCAGATGCAAGATCACTACAGGGATTCTGGTAGTTCTCTTGGTTCAGTAGCCTGTCCCACACTGTAGCCAATAGCAGCTGCCCCAAAGGAAAGTGAAGAAGTCCCGCAGGATGGATTTTTAGAATAACCTGTCCCTGGTGTTACTCATCAAGGTGAGGTGGGGTGGGGAGCTAGGGTGGAAAATTAGACAAAAAGGAAAACAAAGAGACTGGAGTTGGAAGAAGAGAACAATAAAACAAGAAGAATAACTGAGAGTTATGGAAAGAAATATGAATCAAGAATAAGACATAACTTCAATCTTAGTGGCCCAGCATTGCAGGGTACCAAGTGGAATGTCCATTTTGTTGTTTGGCAATTGAACACTCATGAAGCACTTTGAGGTGATGGATAGAAACCACCATACTTACAGGAAGACATTTTGGGGTTAGATTTTCAAAAGTATTAAGTGATTTGGGATGCTTCGGTTTTTAGATGCTCAACCTGAGCCAACTTACAGGTGCCTGGTTTTCAGAGGACAGCCAGTCAGCACTTTCTGAAAATAATACTGCTTTGAGGTATCTCACATTGTGCACTCAAAATCACGAGTCACTTTTGAAACTGTGGGCCACTGTGTGCAAACTGTAATTCAGAACACAATCCCAGCAGCATATCTCATGGTGTTCATTACCCTTAGATCATTCTTCAGATTCAGATTTCAGGCTATACCTGAAAATATCCCATACTGAGCTATGCTCACCTGCACAGAAGCTCACAGAACGTTGTTTCGTATTACTCCAGTGAAGGACAAGCAATGATTCCTAGCAGTGCAAAAGCAAGGCAGGTCTGCCTGTGGTTTATCATATCTAATGGACCAGAACACAGAACAAAGGAGCAGGATATTGTAAGTACTGTGTGTATACACATAGTGGGGGGAAGATGGAAGGAGGCTAACGAGGGTGGGGGATTGCTTAAGTTCTGCTAACTTGGCGGTGAGTTTCCATGTCTGATACTTTCTGATTATAATTCACAAATCCCCTTTCTTTGATCTTGCTGCACTGAAAATCTGGCTAATGTTGCAATTTGAAAGCTTGTGGGTTCCTTTCAGTATTTCATTACCTATCACTGAGTCAAAGAAACAATGTGTTTTGCTTTAAATTAATGACTGTTCATTACTAACATGACTCAGAAAATTTTCCTATCCAGACTTTCTTTGTAAGGTCAAATCTCTGACTATTGTTTAAATGAGTGGGGTTTTCATTGAACTTCTGAGACGTTGGGTGCAAGAAATGTCTTTCCTTAACCACAATACAAACAGCTTTCATGGTGGTGGCCTACCTGAAATAAGTTGGTGGTCTCAGTCCATGACGCCACATCAAAAGAGACGCCCTCAAAACTGCCACTAATTGGCATCCTTGAGTTTGGTCTCAGCGAAAAGGCCAAAGCCCAAAGGGGCAGGGTGATTGTACTTTCTCAGTGTTGGCAATGGCCTGTCTGGCACTCTAATGGAGTGGAAAGGAAGCTGAGATTATCATTATTTATCTGTTTCTCTGTGTAAATGGAGGCTCTGGGAATCTGATTTAGGAATTACTGAAAGTAAATTATATTTTAAAAATTAGAACAAAATCTGGTAATTGTCCACTATACCTCATGTTATTCTTGCCATTGTTCTACTTCAGCCCAGCCCTCTCCTTCACCTTCTGCTACATCTAGCAAATTCTTTAGGGGCAACTTTAATTCTGGCATTATCTTTCTAAATATCTAGTGGAGAACTCTGCAACTTTAATAATATCTTTTAATGTAGCTTTGTTTTCTAATGTTTTCATGTAAAGTTGGTTATGTCTTTTCCCTGTTTTCTGACTGTATGAGCAGGCCCACATCTGAGTAAATCAGCGAACATTAAGCGACTTTAGATACCAATCTTAAATTAAGAAGATCTGCTTTATCGTGTCTTCTGGATGCTTAATGGATAATATTCATCTTTCCTTGCACAAATCACAAGGTCATTCCTTATTTCTGCAGAAAAGAAGAGACTTGGAGCTGAGGAGAAACCTTGTGCTGAGCAAAAAAAGAAAATATTGTAGAAAATGTGACTGGCTACATTTTGGGACCTGAGAGGCTTTTGGTGCTAACTTCCCTCAGTGGAAAGAAAATCAGGCAATGGAGGTATGGGATTGAAAATAAAAGTCTCATAAAGTGTTACTATTGAGAAGGCAGGCTCTGCCAGGTTTTTGAAAACTTCCCAAATCTTCCCTGCCTTTTGACAGCTTCTCAGATAACTCACATGGCGAGTCAGACATGCTGCTGCAGCGAGCACCAGGTGGAAAAAATCAAAGTAACAGCCTGTTGCAGGGCTCTTGTTAGCATGGCGAATTCCATATTGACGCCTGGTGTGCAGACACACAGCCGTACACACGCACCCCGCACATGACCCAGAATCTAAATAGCCATTGATGGTGTCTATATGCTGAAGAAATCACTTCTCTGCCTAATAAATATATGGCGTTTAATAATGAAAATCGGGGAAGAAATGGCAGTAGTGTTGGTGAACTTTAAAGTTTCTTTGTCTTAAACACTACAGTGAAAATAGTACATTCGGGGCTGGATTATAAATCCTTTACTTCTGCAGGTGAACATTTATGTATGTGAGCAGTCCCACATGAAGTCAATAGCAATATTCATGGGAGTAGCTATTCACCAATGTGAGCACAGTCCAGCCTTAGACAAGTGGAGAACCTGCAATTCCCACTAAAGTCTAGTACAGCTGTGGATGCACAGCACCTGCAGGTCAGGCCCTAAGTTATTACACGTGACATTTCAAGCTGTGCATAGTGATGCTACTACATACGATACATCCACATATTTTCATTCTTCTGATTTGCAGCATTGGTCAGAATTGCTGGCTTTGGCTCTCTAGAGACCAAAGTACAGCTTTGATGCATTGTTTCTTCTTGTCACATATTCAGAATGAGTCTAAATAAGCTGCTTGTTTCAGTGGTTCAAGGAATATGATTCAAAAATCATAATTTAAGAGAAAAAAATCTTAAGATTTCAGTGCAGGAATAATTGCCAGGCTGCCAAGCTAGAGTGTCTCATTCTTAGGTATTTTAAAAACAGAGTTTGTAAAATGGCCTTAGCTATCTATGGTCCTAATCAGCTGACAGGTTCCCACCAGCCATCCCTATGCCAGCTGGCTCATGTATTCACGGACTTTCTTGGCAAGTGGTCAAATACAACACACATTTTAAGCAGCTGGATTAACCTAGGGATTCTTACCACGATCTTTTCACATGTTTTTCAAAGATAGATCATGGCCATTTAATGATACTTTAATTGAATAAAAAACCCAAGTCAATATATAATTAACCGATGTTCAATAGACAAGTAAGGTGGATTTCAAGATTGGGAATTATGCATGAATATTAATCGTAACTGAATTTTCCATGTATTTTTGCTGCTGCTTCTTTTTCTGGTTCCTCTTTTTCCTTTATCTATTTTATTATTATTATTATTTTGTAATGAATAACTTCACAGGGAAACAAAAAAAGCCAGTGAAACTGGTGCCTTTCCTTGATAATTAGCTTGTTTTGCAATAAAAATGTTGTTGTTTCATCTGCAGTAGGGAAGTCTACTAAAGGAGACTGGAATTCTCGCAGCTTTACATCATTTAGCATGCAGTTCTCTTTTTATTTTCTGTCTGAAACTATAATCAAAACAGTAGTAGTCTTTCTTAAAATTTCACAGTCTACATCATGATAGTGTTTTCAGTGTCTTAAATGAGGACCACATGTTCCACCCTGACTTATTTAACGGTTGTAAGCAGATGTTTGAGCAAATCACAAAGGACAGCTCTACTAACTTGCCCTAATGGTTACATATATAATGCTTACTTACTACAGATTATACCACTCCTCCAACATTTTGCTGCTGCCTGAAAGAGGCCTGGGAGGGCAAAACTTTTTATGTTTATCAAACCCATCACCTTCATCCTCATCCTTTCCCTGTGGCTACAAGGTTTGTCACACCATACCTAACTGTGATATTAAATCATGAAGAACTTAAACAGAGAGGAGATCTTATTCATTGTTGTGGTATATCTATACAGTAGAGATGAATAACAGAATAATTATTTTCATTGTATCACAATGTGTTACCCTTTCTTGGATGTTTTGTGACTCTTGACCAGGCTCACAACTGAATATACTCTTAATATCGACAGCTGGGCTGTATCCATTGACGTGATTTGAATGTCATGGGGTTAATAAGAAATTCTTTAATGTTAAATGCTTTTGCTGTCTGAACTATGTGAAACAGACAAAACTCAAACAGGCAAATAGCTTCTCTTTCATAATGGATGATTAAATTCACTCACAAAAATGCAGTATATTTCCTTCCAACCATTTAACTTACTTTACATCTGTTACTGTGGCAGAGTTGGTGCATATGATTTTTTTCACTTTATGAGTGCATTTATTTTTTATGTGACAGCAACTTGTGTCCTAGTTTGCTTGCTAAATTTGCTATTTCTTCCAGGCACATGCCAACATTGGAATATCCTTAGGAATGCTAGTGAATTTATTTACCTGCCACGGGATGTTTCTCAGATTAAGTCATTTGTATGGCATTTTAAAAGTAAGAAACAATGTCTAGAGATGAACTCATACATGGCAAAAGTATCAAAGACCAGATTCTGCTTGTCCCATTAAAAACTATTCTAGGCTTTAGTGGAGTGTTGCGGTGGTAAAGTGAACAGATTTTACCCCTGACAGTGTGTTATCTTAAAGTGTATTTATTTCTTGGGGTGGAGGAGGGAAGGACTGAATATTTAGGGCCTGACTGCACACTCCTTAAAATAAAAGGAAAGTTTTCCAAGGACTGTGGTAGACATTAAACTGAGCCCTGAAAGTTTGAGCTCTTTGTTTAAAAGTCAAGTAGCTGTGATTGCTGTAAACTTCCGATAGAATCTATGTCTCTTTGGGTTGTTATGTGCTTTGCCGCACCTGCAGTTCCATAATGTAGGGCTGCATTCCTTGGGAGGTCTTACCTAAAGAACTGTTATCAGCAGAAGTCATATGAAACAGAAATCAGGCTGGAACTGTCCCCATCCAAGAATCACAGAGGCCTCTCCTTTAAACAATGGGACAGTCCTATTGACTTGTGAGTATCTAGCAGTCCTGTGATATGGTGGTACCAGACTTGAGCTCACTTTGCTAGGTGTTAGCCTTTTGCTTTTAATTATCCAGCGTCTGCAATAGTGTTATGAGAAAACTATGTGACAAAAATTAATATCAACTATATAAGCAACTTTTAAAAATTTCCAAGCCATATCAATCAATTATTCCACTTTGCCCATGAGCCTTGCATAAATCTGCAATATCCAGAGAGTACTTCAGAACATACTAATATTTTAGGGTTCCCATTGCTGAACTTTAAAAAAAGAGGACACCCCTGAAAGACAGTGTATCTTTATGAGTATGTACCAACTCATGTTGTATTAATGCACTATATCAGGATTTCCCAAACTTTATATAGTTGAGACCCGGGTTTTTTCAGTACCTCTTTTTGTCGCCTAAAATATAAAAGCAAATAAACAAAATAAAAAATGAGTAAATTTTCACTGTTCATTATTTATTCACAATAATAATAGTACATAGTGGTAATATGTATACAGTAAACCCTCGTTTTACGCAGCTTCGCATTGCGTGAAACTTGCATTAACGCGAGTTTCACACAATGTGAAGCTGCTGGGCTGTACCCTGAGTACCTTCCCGCAGCTGCAGGCAGCCAGGCAGGCTAAAAGCCCCTTCCCCTGCCTTCCCAGAGTGGCACTAGCTGTCGCTCTGGGAAGGTAGGCAGAAGGCTTTTAGCTCGCCAAGCTGCCTGCCCCTGCGGGCAGTCAGGCAGGCTAAAACCCCCTTCCCAGAGCAGCGCAGCTAAACCCCCTGCTGGCTCAACCCCCACAACTCCTCTGCCCCATGGCCCCAGCTACCCCCCAGGGCACCCCAGCTCAACTCCCCCAGTGGGGGGGGGGCAGCTGCATGACTGGGGCTCCCCTCCATCCCCCATTCCCCAGCCCCTCCACATGCCTGGGCCCCAACCCCCGCATGGCCCCAGCTCACCCCCCTCTGTGCAGGGCTCCAGCTCCCTACTGTAGGTGCTCCCAGCCCAGAGCCCAGGAGAAGCAGCTGCCATGGACACTGCCAGCCCAGAACCCTGCGGAAGTGGCTGCTAAGGGTGCTCTAGGCCCAGAGTCCCACAGAAGCGGCAGCCACGGGCACTCCCAGCCCAGAGCCCCAGGGAAGTGGCTTCTGCGAGCACTCCTGGCCTGGACCCCCAGGGAAGCCACTGATGCAAGTGCTCACCATCCCAGGGCCCTGGGGATGCAGCGGCTGTGAGTGCCCCCTGCCCACATCCCAGGGCCCCAACTCACCCCCCAAGCTCTCCCCGACTGACGCAAAATTCAAGGCACGTGAAGATTGCGTGGAATGCAACCCTCACGCACCTTGAGGAATGACTGTATTTTCTAAGGACTGGTATTTTTTTTCTAAGGACAAGTACTGTGCCACGGAACACACTTTGGGAAACGCTATACTACATGGTAGTAGATCTGTATTAGGATCAACCAGCTCTTGTATTAATGTACTATAGAGAACATTAGAAGCAATATACTGTAGAGTATATGAATACAATGTGTGTTCGTAGATACTGAAACAAATGCACTCCCTCTCATGGTGTCATCTCTTTGAAAGTTCAAATATGCTAACCCTAAATATTTACAAACTTTCAGGTATTTTGTTGTGGATGTCATTCAAAAAAATAAGGGGGAAATGTGATAGATGCCATTTAAAAATGGAGTGCTTCATTACTGAGACATGAATGAAGGACTAAGAAAAAAACTGCAAACAGTAATCTTTTGGGCTGTGGTTACACTAGCAAGTTTCGCTAGCAAAATCCTGGTTTTGTCAACAAAACTTGTGGAGTGTGCGCACACAAAATTCATTTTGTTGATGGTATCTGGACAAAACACAGCACTTTCGCTGGCAGCATTCTGCCTCAAGGCTTTGAAGCATAACGCTCCTTTCTACAGATTCTGTTGAGAAAAGAACTGTGTGGCCACTCTGGGGGACAGGGGTGGCCTTTTTCGACAGATGGGGCATCCAGAACAATGGGCAGCCCTGTCTGCCGTGCCTCCAGGAGCCTGTTTTTTCAAGAAAGCAGTCGGGCATTCCCGATGCCTTGTCGACAGAGCTGAACACTCTCCCGATTGGTTTTTTGGTGTGTGGCCGCACTCTGTCAGCAGAAGCTTTTTGGAAAACCTCTCCCGACAGTGACTTCTATTGACAGAGCGCTGTAGTGTAACCATAGCCCGGAAGTTGTACAATCTACCTATAGTACAGAGAGGCTTTCTGAAAGTGCTTTGTATACACTCCTCTTTTGTAACTTGGAGGTGACCTCTAGTGGGAGAAGACTGAATTTCACTTTGCAATGCTTTGTCTGTTTAAACTGCGAGGAATGCAAATCTGCCACACGCTGCTTTGGAGGTCTTTTCCAATGAACGATCAAATCACATTTATGTCTGTGGAAGAGTTGCCAAAGGTTTCTTAGCCCAGAGGCTATTCAGACCTTCTCTGTCTTTTCCAAGCACTCTGAGGTTGGCCAAAGGATAGTGGTGTGACTCCTTGTCTTGGTATTGACTGGAGCTCTTTGCCCCATGCTCTCAGGAGCTTAAATCGGGAAACCTGTTTATCTAAGCGTCTCTTACATTTTTCTGCCTCTGCCCATGATGAGACCAAGTATATGTGATACAAAGAAAGCATGGGCAACTTTCTGAACTGTACTAGACTCAGCCAATCCACCCAGTATAGGCTAGAATGATTCAGATATAAATATCTGCACAGTTGGAGAAAACCAATTCCGGTTAGAGCTGGTCAACTTAAAATATGTATGCAAGGGAATACATTTTTCAATGACTCCTGGGGAAAAAGCTCATGAATAACTGAAAACAATTATTACTCACGTCCTCTCTAGCTTGTCTTGAATACATAAAATCATGAGAAATAATGTAGCTCATGACTGACAGACCCTGGTTTAGATTCACAAAAGAGGTTTATCTGCTACTTTAGGTGCCTAAATCCCAGAAGCCGGCAATACGGGGATTCACAAGCCTCATGCTCAGCTGTCCCCGAATGCTGAAGATGCCTATCTTTTCTCAATACCTAAAATTTTGTAGTCAAATTTCCCTATGTTCCTGTGCTGCTGTTTGAGCACATACACTGCAGCCTCACTCTTCACATTTTATTGAAGATCCACAGTTTTGTCTTCACAGACATTATTTGTGAACTCCATATGCGATGAAGAGTCTTAAATGTGGCTGTTGCTTTCCCTGCCCTGGCACTGATATCCTCATCTGTTCCTCTGTCTCTGCCCATAATACTGCCCAAGTAGGGGAACTACTCCACATCTTCCAGGTCATCCCCTACCAGCGTGATGGTGTTGTTGTTGGATGGGTTGATCCCCCTTCTCTTGGTCTTTCCCTTGTTAATTCTCAGTCTAGTCACTGAGGCACTTTTATCTAGTGTTATGACCTTTTCTTTCATGCTTTTATGTCAGTGTGAAAAGAGGGCAACATCATCAGCAAAATCAATGTCCTCTAGCTTGAAAAATGTCCCTGACATACTATCAGAGAGGTTGCCATGTTAGTCTGTATCTTCAAAAACAACAAGAAATCCTGTGGCACCTTATAGACTAACAGATATTTTTGGAGCATAAGCCCATAAAAGCTTATGCTTCTAACATACTAAAAAGTCTTCAGATCACAAGCTACAGACATTCATAAACAGATGCCTTAGGTACATCCTTCACAGCAAACGGCAAGACTTTATGACAAACGAGCAGCTTTGAAACAGAGCAGGACAAGAACCAATTGACGATGGAATCAAGAGAAGAAAGTGGGAGTGGCTAGGCCTCACTCTCAGAAAACCATCATTCAGCGTAGTCGGTCATGCTCTCATATGGAACCCTCAAGGAAAACACAGAGGAAGACCTCAGTCAACGTGGAGAACATCTATTGAGATTGAAGGACAACAACTGGGGTACTCATGGGGTCAGCTAAAAGTTCTGTCCTAAGACAGAGTGAAGTGGAGGAGGCCCATAGATGACCTATGCCCCACTCAGAGTACAAGGGTTTGTCAAGTCATTCATTGCAGCTTTATGCCTGGTGTGTAGCCTCTTAAGGCCAACAGCAAAACATGAAGTAGAGGAAGACAGGAGTTCCTCTGCCTCTGTCCCCTTCAGCGCCTAGTCTGGAGGATGTGAGCAGCATTCACCTATGGATCAGGCCCCATGGAAACATTTTTATAATATGACCAAGAATGGGAAGGGAAAAGGATTAACACTGTCCTAAACTTTACCTGGGTAGCTGGGTGGTTAGAATTGCTATGTGGGATGCTGAAGGCCCCTATTCAAGTCTCCTTTCTGCCTGCCAGGGAGAAGGAATTTGAACTGACATGATATAAAAAGCCCACTAACTGTTGGAAATGGAGTCCAGTGTGAATCCTGAGTCCTTACCCTCATGCCACCCTTTCCCTGGAGCAATACCCTTGCACTGCCCTGGCCCCCGAATCTCTGCCCTCACCAAGGCAAGTGGCTGAAAATTCCAAGCAGAGAATTTCTGCAGCCTGGATTTACTAAAATTAAGATATATTGCATCTACTGCTTGTTCCCTATCCACTAGGACAGGAATTCAGTCAGAGAAGGAAATTTGTTTGCTTTGATGTGACTTGTCCTTAACAAACCCTTGCTAATTATTCCTAATACCCCTCAATCCGCTAGGTGCTTAAAAATGACTGTTTAATAACTTGCTCTGTCTTTCTAGGCAGTGGATTTTGTCTAATTGGTTTATGATTTCCAGGCCCTCTTTGTTACTCCCTTTAAAGATAGGTTCTGTGATTACCCTTTTCCACTATTCTGGGACCTCATCCCTCTTCTAAGCATTCTCACAGACAATGCTAATGATTCCAGGATTGCTTAAGCAAGTTCCTTGGGTACCCTAGGAATAATTTTATCAGTATCTGCCAAACTGAGAACATCTAAATCTTTAATCTAAATCTAATCTAAATTATTCTTACAATCTTGCTCCTTTCTTTCCACAGAATCACAAAATCTATTTTTCACACAAATTCACTTCCATCTTCTGATTAACTACCAATTCCTTCCTGTTGGTCAGAATCAAATTGAAAAGACTGCACTCTTGCTTACATCCTCCATTTTCTGAAACAGTTGTCTGCAGCACATTTTAGTAAATTATTAAAAATGTTGTGTTTGCCTGTTGTGTTTGCCTACTTTTCCAACAGATGTCTGTGTGTTTAAAGCCCCTCATTATTATCAGGTCTTGTTTTTTGGATGTACGTTAATAGTTCTAGAAATGCCTCTTCACCCATCTTCTCCTGATTTGGTGATCAACAGTATACTCTTACATCATCCCTGTTTTTACCCCTTTTATCTTTATCCAGAGATTCTCCTGTTATCTTCCTCCTAGCTATTTGTGGACTTCAGAAAAGATGTATATATTCTTAATATATAATATATATAGCCTTCATGTATAATGTAGCACCTCCTCCTTTCTTACTTTCTTGAGCAAGTTGAGTTCCCTCTTGTTGTTCTTATGAATATGAGAGGATAAGAACAGCCATCTTGGATCAGACCTATAATCCATCTAACCCAATACCCTTTCTTCCAGCAGTGGTCAACTCCCAGGACTTCAGAAGGAATGAACAGAACAAGCAATAGTAGAGTGATGCTTACCCTTTTATGCATTCCCAGGTTCTGGCAGAGGCTAAGGCTACTTCAGAGAACTGCATTCCTGTCCAGACTGGTTAATAGCAATTGACGAACCTATCCTCAATAAACTTACCTAGTTCTTTTTGAACCTCCTTATTTACTTTCTATAAGCCAGGCATGATTTTTAAACACCTGTTGTTACCCTCTTTACTCATCTGTTCCATGCTGAAGAGTTCCAGTCTTTTCACTTTCCTCATACGGAAACTGCTTTATAGCCCTAATCGCTTTGTTGCCATTTTCTGTACTTTTTCCAATTCCAACATGTCTTTTTTGAGATGGGGAAATCAGATCTCCAAACAGTATTCAAGATATGGGGATCTTCCAAGCATTCTGTTATTCTATTTTAATTATAATTTCAATCAATTTGCCCAGTGCAGGTGTGAGCCATAGCTAGTTTGTCATTAACTGGAGCTCCCTAGATCCCTTTTTTAAGAAGAAGGTAACTAAAGCTTTGCAAAGTTTTTACAATGATATGAATAAAGAAGTACCAGCAGTCTTATATCATAGTTCCTAAATTTTTGGTTGAATTCTACCCTCTAAATAGATACATTTATTATAATTTGTATATGTACGTTAAACACAAAACATTGTCTTTTTCTGAGAGACTAGCAGAAACAATTTTCTGCAAAATCTCATTTGAACTTTTAAAATTAATTTTGATTTCAGTCTCTTGGAAACACAAGTTCTCCTTCAATGAAAAAGCAAGAAGCTAATTTTTACTAGCAAAGACGCTTGTGGATCATGAACTTAACAGTTCAGCACTCAAGCCTCTGCAAAAGGCAAATCTGGGATTGCATATTCAATTAAAATTTTTTCACTTCTAAAACTATGCTCTGATCTTGTATTAATTTACATTTGAAAAAGGGTGGCCAAAGAATCAGAGGTGTTAAGCTAGGCCAGTGCTCTGCATCCTGCAGCTCTGGAGCTGCATGAGGCTCTTTAATGACTTCTGTGTGGCTCCCAATGCTATGACTGCATAGTAAGAAAAACCCTCCTAATTATTTTCGATGAATGTCTAAAAGCCCAACCATGAGCCCAACTCATATCTAAATAGCAAAATATATCTGATCTCAAAACATTGGATAACTCCCCTTTTAATATGTGCAGTGCATTATGGGATATTTGATTTTGAAAACAACAAGAAGTCCTGTGGCACCTTATAAACTAACAGATAAAAAGTTAAAGGGAGCTTGCAGCATTCCTGCTGTGAAGGGCAGCACATATTTAAGAAAGAAAACTGAAATTAAGCATGAAGCAAAACTAACATAACTAAAGTGGGTTTGGGAGTGAAAGTCAGGAAGATACTGACACAACCACACACATAAAGTGGGAGAAAATAGAAAATATAAAAAGTTTGTGAACATCCTGCAGTAAACATATATCACATTACAAATCATTGTGTGTGTGCTGTTCTTAAAATAGGGGTTATAAGAAGTATGGTTTCATGTTATTTATTAAGGACCATCTTATAGTCACGTGCATAGTGGCTCTTGAATTATTGAGTTGTTTTTTTTTTACCAATTTTGAAAAAAAATGGGTCTTCTTGCTAACCCCTGACCTAGTCACTATCCAATATTAAAACAGTTTACAACAGTCTTTGGGATTTGGTGAGCAGAGGCCTGCTGAGTACCTTGGCAAATATGTCTTTAAACATCCTTTTAACCTTTGATTTATAAAAAGAACAAAAAAATGAAAAAAGTTGAAGTATTTGAAATGTAAAGAATTAAGAAGGCTTTACTTGTACTCACTTCTCATGTTCCCTTTCCCTTTAGCTATAGAGAGCTTGTGAAGGAAACAACAACGACAACAAAAAACCCAAATCCTTGTTTGAATAGAAAGTTGATTGCGTGATCTCAAAGATGATGGTAATCAGCAAGTCGGGGAGGGGGAGAAGTTAGTTACAAGGGTGGAAACTGTCATTGTTGCTGTTGTTTTCAAATTCTGATCCTGTGACCTAGGAGATGAAACAAGAGAAACACATAGGCTGTGTCTACACTTGCCTCAACTGCAAAAGGGCCGTGGTAATCAGGGCCATGGGCAATTACTAAAAAAGTGCTGTGGTGAATACGCAGCACTTCATTAGGCTAATTTTCCCCTGCGGCAACTTCAAAGCTTCAAACTTCGAAGTGCTGGCATGCGAGTAGCTGTGGGCACTTCGAAGTGCCCATGCTGCTTTAAGTCCCTTCAGTTCTCAAAATTTTGAAGAGGAAAGGGACTTCGAAGTAGCACAGGCACTTCAAAGTGCCCGCGGCTACATGCATGCCAGCACTTTGAAGTCTGAAACTTCGAAGTTGCCATGGGGGAAATTAACCTAATGAAGTGCTGCATATTCATTCGAGAAGAGCATCATCTTTTTCCATCTCTGTTGCTGGAAGTTGGTGAACATGGCAGTCCATTCTGCATGATCCTCTACTCGTATCTTTTCAATCCACCAATCCTTTTCAATGCCACACTGTGCATCCAAGATCTTTTTTTTTTTTTCCTGCCTCTTATTCTTCTACCATTAACATTCCCTTCTAGGGCTCATAATCAAACATCAGCCAGTGAACCTCTTAACGTATGCCCTGGGCATCAAATCTTTCTTTTGGTAAGCTGTCTGAATAGAAAACCACAAGGTTGTGATGGAATTCAGGCTGTTATTAAAAAGCATAGGTTATGAAGGCTTAAAAGCCCTGTCAGAGTAACGAAGAATATGTCTGAGACAGAAGAATTGCCAGAAGACTATATCACCTCAATGTGTATTTCAGTGCCCAAAAGACCAGCTCTGTGGACTGTAAAAACTATGGAACAATCAGCCTAACATTGCATGCTTCCAAGATACTTTGGTAAATTGTGCAAAACCAAATTAAAAAATATGATATGGAAATCCACTTCAGATGTGGAAAGTATTCAATAAACATCAATTTGAACTTGAAGAAATGGACAAATGTAAGATGAAGTGCAACAGGTGAGTAACATTCACTGTGCAGATGACAGTGCTGTAGACAATTGAAAGAAAGGTCTGATAAAGTTAGTGGAGATTATACATGAGTATGCAAATAATATAGTTTAAAGTTGAATGTGAACAAGGTATAAGTTTTGTCTTATGTTAGTGTCCTGAAAAAAAAAAAACAATGAAAATTTCCAATGTATGACACAGCCATACAGAGGATGAGAAATTATTGCTGTTAGGAAACATAATTACAGAAGATGGAAGATGGGATACTGAAGATAGCAATAGAATAGCAAGAGCAAAAGACACATTCTGGAAGAATAAGCATCTGATGAAAAGGGACATAAATCTGAAGACTAAATTATGACTTTTAAAAACTCACATTTGGTTTGTGTTAAATTACAGATGTGAAACATGGACATGCAACAATTGATAATAGATACTACGGTTTTTTGAAATATGGTGTTTTAGAAGAATTCACAAAAGAATATGGATGGATCACATAACTAATGAAAGAGTTTGATGTTTGAATATTCACCGAACTTGGCAATTTGTTTGCAAACGTTTCATTACCTGTCAAGGCAACATCATCAGTGCGCAATAGGTTTTTAATAAAAGTCCTCCCGGACCGGTCTTTATACAGTCTTTTTGTGTGACCCTAACCAACAGTTGATTTTAATTGGTCGCTTATAGCCGTAAGCGACCAATTAAAATCAGCTCTTGGTTAGGGTCATGCAAAAAGACTATACAAAGACTGGTCCGGGAGAACTTTTATTAAAAACCTATTGCGCACTGATGATGTTGCCTTGACAGGTAATGAAACTTTTGTAATCAAATTACCAAGCTTGGAGAACATTTGAACATCAAATTGAATCTCCCAAGCTACCAATCTTCTCTTCTATTTTAATGAAAGAGTATCAGGAATTATCTGAATTTAACAAAGACTAGTCAGATATTTTATGGAAAGAAAGACCATTATCTTAAGCTCCTTAAAACTGGTTCTCCACTATGAGCATACGATGTTTACCATGTATTAACAGACTTCCAAGACAGACCTGCAAGACAGACACTGATCAGATAAAAGGTATTTATGGGCTTACCTTTAAGGATTTAGGTAATCCCATTCAATTAAACTTGTTGTGGAAAGGATGGTCAAAGCACTAGCCTAAGACTAAGGCCCTGTTCTCAATTCCTTTTCACCAAGTTTTCCTATGCTATCTTGGGCAAGTCACTTATAGACAATCTACATGATCATTTATTTTTGTGGCAAGCTGAGCTGTGAATCTACCGTACACTAACCTGCCAAGGACTAAGGCTGCATCGACACTATGAGGTAAATTCAAATTTAAGGGAGTTATCTCAATATTAAAACACCCCTGTCTTCACTGTAAATACCATTAGCTCGATTTAGGGAACGCTAATATCAATACAATATCGTCGGAACTGAGAGGGTATAGCATCAAGTTTGAATTTAAAATTTCAAATAAAGGACAGTGTGGCAGCACTTTGTCTTCAAATCAAATTTATTAGCCTCCACAAGTGTTCGGTATGTTTCCCACAAAGTTACGCAGTCACCCACCAGGTATGGCTGCTTACTTTTCTGCTGTTTTCTGTCCAGGTGCGCAGGAGGAAGGTCCCAGGAAGCCTGCAAATTTTTGATTAAATTTGAATTTGAATTCATCGGCACCCAGGTGTGCAAATATAAAGGGCACCCACAATGAAAAGATTCTTTTACCCACCGCATTGCACCACATCATTAGCCATCTCCTGAAATCATGAGCACTCAGGGTACTGATCTGCCTAGTAGTTCTCAGGCTCACAAGAGAGCTCCAGCTTGGACCCATCAAGAGATTCTGGACCTTCTTGCAGTTTGAGGAGATGAATCAGTGGCAAGGAGACTTAGGATGGCCAAGAGAAATGCAGTAATCTATGCTTACCTGTCATGTGAGATGACCGCCAGAGGTTACTCCTGGGACTCTACACGATGCCAGGTGAAGGTGAAAGAACTCCGGCAGGCCTATCACAGAGTCCAGGAAGCCAACCAGCATCCAGGGTCATCTCCATAGGCCTGCCACTGTTATGAACACCTGCATGTGCTTATGGGGGGGCAACCCCACCACGGAGTCCAGTATTAGTTACAACACTTGTGGAGGCCCTGGTCTGGAGTCCAAGGTGATCCAAGAGGAGCTGGGGGTCCAGAAGGAAGAGACCAATGGACAGGAGGAAGGGGGAAAAGAGCAGATGCCTGAGGAAGTTATTCCCAACATCCTGGAGCTCTCTTCCCTAGATCTGGAACTGGTCCCTGCAATGCAGGCCCCCCCAAGTCAGTCCGCTTTAAGCTGGTCTCCTCTACACCTGTCCCCAAGGCACTGGGCTCAAGCTGTTCTGGTGAGTATTTTTTTTCTGAATGCTAGAACCAGATTGTAGGCGGGCCTAGGTATGGGTAAGCGTATGTGTTTTCTATGGATGAGTTCCCCTCAGAACAGCATTTTAACATTTCTGGGGATGGACTGTTTCTCCTTTTTGGAGATCTCCTTGAAGGTTTCATCCAGGAACTCTCGTATTTTTTTCAGAAGGTTTTTGGGCAGGCCTGACTTATTGCAGCTTCCATGGTAGCACTCCTTGACACACGAGGCAGCCAGATAGTGATCTGGTGTCGTGGCACCTCACAGCATTTTGGCAAATTGTCCAGGCTTGTGGTCACACAGGATGCATAGCTCTTCTTCTTTGTCGATATGTTAGTTTTAAGAGGGTGATGTCTTCTTTGGCAACCGAAAAAAGCATGGAAATTTGGATCGGATTTTTTTTCCCATGCTTCGTGCCCTTTTACATTTCCATGGAGTGCATTGCCACACTACGTGGATTGTGGGCCCTCCATTTCCTACCCCCCACCACAGGGGCTGCAGGCTATCCAGGCCTTCTCCCCTCCCATGTCCCTTCCCCCTGGCATTTCTTTTTACTTTAGAGGGATTCCTCCCGACCCAGACATCCATGTGGCCGGAATCGAACCCTCCGCCCTCAACACATGGCTCCCAGGTTTTTTGGACCCTGCTACCACAAACCAGCATGTGCAGCCCAGGCGGGTTTGCCTTCCTTTACATGGCCTTTTTTCCCTCCTGAGGGCTGCTCCAGTGAGTGCTGAGAAACTTCTTTCCGATGACCTGGAAGATGGCAGGAAGCCCCCGCCCCTTTCCCCAGCATTTATTTTCACTTTACAAGGGTCCCCCCAACAGCCATCCATGAAGCTGGAATGGAACCCTTCTCCATCATCCACTCTTGCCACGTGACTGCTGGGCTCTGTGGGCCTTGGTCATTTGTGCTGGATTGCTCCAGGAAAGGCCCAATTTTTTTTCCTCTGGCCCAAGACGTTGGATGGCTTCCTCTGCTTTGCAGCCCTCTCCATTACCCTGAAAAGTGGACAATAGCTTATCATGTCCATAATGAAATGTTCTGGATAAATGATGGTAAATGATGGCTTGTGCAATGCACGCCTCGAATGCCATCCTTAATAAGCCTTAAGCAGCCTTGCAAAAAGAAAGTTTCCCTGAGAGAGAGACAGCGACCCATTCATTCTATGAGGAAGCACTTTGTGTTAATTGTATTTCAATTCTGACCTTCACTTTCCAGCTTCCATTCCCAGCATGGGACACTGAGGCTGCGTCTACACATGCACGCTACTTCGAAGTAGCGGCACCAACTTCGAAATAGTGCCCGTCACGTCTACACACGTCGGGCGCTATTTCGAAGTTAACTTCGACGTTAGGCGGCGAGACGTCGAAGTCGCTAACCTCATGAGGAGATAGGAATAGCGCCCTACTTCGACGTTCAACGTCGAAGTAGGGACAGTGTAGACGATCCGCGTCCCGCAACGTCGAAATTGCCAGGTCCTCCATGGCGGCCATCAGCTGGGGGGTTGAGAGATGCTCTCTCCAGCCCCTCAGCTCACTGGTGGCCGCGTGGAGCGGCCCCTTAAAGGTCCCCTCCCCCGCCCTGACTGCAGGAGGCTGAGGCAACGTGCAGGCTCCTGCCTGCACCCGCGGCGAGCCTGCACAGCCCTCAGCCCCTGACACCGGCCATGGCTGCCCAGCAGCCCCCCCAGCGCCCCCAGGGGACCCCCCCCCAAGGGCAGCCAGAGCAGCCAGGGCAGCCAGAGGGCCACGCAGTCTGGGAAGCAGCAGCGGGGCCCCTCTTGGACGGAGGCCGAGATGCGGGACCTGCTGGGGCTCTGGAGCAAGGAGGAGGTGCTCCAGGTAATGGGGAGCAAGAGGCGGAATGCAGATGCGTTCGCTCGGCTGGCCGACGGCCTGGCTGCCCGGGGTCACCCTGCCCGCACTCCTGACCACGTCCGCAGTAAGGTCAAGGAGCTGCGGCAGGGTTATGCCCGGGCCCGGGATGCGGCCAGCCGATCTGGGGCCGCCCCCGTCACTTGCCCCTTTTACAGGGAGCTCAGGGACATCCCGGGCTCCCGGCACACCTCCTCCCCTCCGGCCACCCTTGACACCTCGGCTGACGAGCCCGAGCAGGCCCTGCAGACGGACTCCGCCCCGGAGGCAAGCCCCGCACCCCGGGGGCCCCCCCCAGAGGCCATCCCCGGGACATCGCGGCAGGAGGAGGAGGAGGAGGAGGAGGGGGGCTCCTCCTCCGCAGAATCCAGCCTGCAGATCCTCCTCCTGCCATCCCGGAGCAGCAGCAGGGCCTCCGACCCCCGGGGATCTCCGGACCGTGGGAGCGGACCCACAGGTAGGTACCCCTCTCTGGTGGACACCCCGGGGCTTGAGGGGCGGGGGGAACAGAGATGTGTCCAGGGCCCCCCACACGCTCACATGGCCATGGCCCCAAGGACACTAGGGCCATGGCCCTCACAGCACTGCAGCCATCAGCCCCTGCCTCCCGCCACCCTGCATGACAGTGCCATGCCCCATCCCCGGGCCAGGGGGGAGCGGAACCTCGAGGGGCCCCTGGGCGGAGGGGGTGGGACACCCCGCAGCAGCAGCATGTGATGGAGTGGGGGGGGTGCCAAAGGGAGACTCAGGCCACATATGAGCCACCAGAGCCGAGGAGCTCCCAGGGCCAAAGGAGGATCCTGGCGCTACAGCTGGCAGGTGACACCTCTGCCCTGAGCAAACAGGAGGGAGGAGCCGAGCTGGCTTGGAATTGGGGGGCGAGGGCAGGGGCCACAGGTAGAGGCTAGGGGAAGGGAGAGCTGGTAGGCAGCCAGCCAGAGGAGGGGGAAAGCTGCATCCCAGAGGGGCCCCCCTTGGGGTCTTCTCCCCACGACGGGTTGGAAGGACTGTCTCTTCCGACAGCTGGTGCTGTCACTCCTGCCAGAAACTGGCCATCTGTGGCCTAAGAAAGCTCTCCTGCTCTCAGACCCTGCGGGGTGAAGTGAGAGTCACTCCCACCAGGGGACGGGGTGCAGGGCAGGGGGACCCCTGAACCCCATCCATCACAGCAGCATCTCCCGGGGACGGGGATGGGGAACCTGCAGCACAGGGCGGGGGGGACAAAGGCCACGGCTCGGGGCCCACACTAATGCCTGTCTCCATTCTTCTTTCCCCCCTCCTCTCCTGTGTCCTGCACCTGCACCTGCACCATCCGAAGGACCAGAAGAGAGCGCCGGCGACGCCTCGGTTGTCCTGGAGAGCCCTCTGGGACCCTCGCTCCAGGGCAGCCCCTCGGCCGAGGAACGACCGGCCCCGCGGAGGGCCAGACGGCGGACCCCGCGCCTGCTACCGGCGGCGGCCACGGACCCCCAGCTGCTCGCCATCCTCTGCCGGCAGCTGGAGGTGTCGGAGCAGCACCTCCAGCTGCAGGAGCAGGTGCTGGCCTGGCGCAGGGAGGCATGGGGGGCCTATATGGAGACCATCAACCGGCTGGTTGACTACCTGGCCCCCCATGCCGCGCCAGCTGAGCCACCGCCTGCCATGCCCGCTCCTGCAGCCCCACCACCAGCTGCTCCAGCCGTCGCCGGGCCGTCCGCCGTCGCCCCACCACCTCCCCGTGAGGGCCACCGCGCCGAGGGACCCCTGGAGCCACCCGAGACTCGCCGGCGCCGCTACCTTCCAGTGGAGCCCGCTCCCACCCAGCCACGGACCAGACTGCAGGCCCGGCGGAGCTCCCGGCCGGGCACGCCCAGTGCTGGGCTGTAGGGGCGAGGGGCCTGGGACATGGCCCCCCCCCTTGTTGGACAGACTTTGGGGACTGCTGTATGTTACTGCCCCTGTTTGCCCCGTCCCCCCCTGTAAATAGTTCTCCCCGTTGTCCTCCCTGCTTTTCTGTTTTGTTGATGGCGCACAGTTCTCTGCTTTGTTGTTGTATATTGTTTTATTTGTGCACATCTTGCTTTTGTTGAACGTTTGTCCCTCCTTTTTGGTTTCTGTTTCACATATTTATTTATTTACAAAAAAAAAAAATCCTTAAGACAAAAAAAACATTTACGTTCACCCACAAGTTCGTGCTGTCATTTCTCCTGGACAAGTGGGGGGGAGGGGCGGTGGGGTGCTCCATGGTGTGGGCGTTGGGGCAGGAGTGTGGGGGAGGAAGGGGCGGGCAGTAGGGGGCCTGGCCAGAGTTCACCCCGCGGCCTGTTGCTCGAAGTGGGCCCGCAGGGCCTCCCGGACCCGGGTCCCCTCTGGGTCCACCTGCCGACTGGGGGCAGCAGGTGGCTGGAGGTGTGCCCTGCCGGCCTCGGCGGCCCAGCCCTGAAGAAAGCTCTCCCCCTTGCTCTCCACGAGGTTGTGCAGGGCGCAGCAGGCACCCACAATCTGGGGGGTGTTGTTGGGGCTGGCATCCAGGCGGGTCAGGAGACATCGCCAGCGTCCCTTGAGGCGGCCAAATGAGCTCTCCACCACCTGGCGCGCACGGTTCAGGCGCTCGTTGAAGCGCTCCTGGCTGGCGGAGAGGTGGCCCGTGTAGGGGCGCATGAGCCACGGCCGGAGGGGGTAGGCCGCATCCGCGAGGATGCAGAAGGGCATGGTGGTGTCCCCCAGAGGGATCTCCCGCTGGGGGATGTAGGTCCCCGCCTCCAGCCGGCGGCACAGGCCCGAGTTGCGGAAAACCCGGCCGTCGTGGGTGCTGCCAGGCCAGCCCATGTAAATGTCCTGGAATCGTCCCCGGCTGTCCACCAAGGCCTGCAGGACGACTGAATGGTAGCCCTTCCGATTGAGGTATCGGCCTCCACTGTGGTCCGGGCGTGGATGGGGATGTGAGTCCCATCCAGAGCCCCGAAGCAGTTGGGGAAGCCCAGGGTGGCAAAGGCGGCGACAGTGGCCTGTGGGTCCCCCAGCCTCACGAGCCTGTGCAGGAGCATGGAGTTGATGGCATGCACGACCTGCAGAGAAAGCACATGGGACAGCCCCAATGAGGGGTGAGCAGGGTGTGCGTGGCCCTGCCCTGCCCTGGTCCCCCTGCCCTGCCCTGCCCTGCCCTGCTCTGCCCTGCCCTGGCCTGCCCTGCTCTGCCCTGCCCTGGCCCCCCTGCCCTGCCCTGCCCTGCCCTGCTCTGCCCTGCCCTGCTCTGGCCCCCCTGCCCTGCCCTGCCCTGCCCTGCTCTGCCCTGCCCTGCTCTGGCCCCCCTGCCCTGCCCTGCCCTGCCCTGCTCTGCCCTGCCCTGCTCTGGCCCCCCTGCCCTGCCCTGCCCTGGCCCCCCTGCCCTGCTCTGCCCTGCCCTGCTCTGCCCTGCCCTGCCCTGCTCTGGCCCCCCTGCCCTGCCCTGCCCTGGCCCCCCTGCCCTGCCCTGCTCTGCCCTGCCCTGCTCTGGCCCCCCTGCCCTGCCCTGCCCTGGCCCCCCTGCCCTGCCCTGCCCTACCCTGGCCTGCTCTGGGCCCCCTGCCCTGGCCTGGCCTCCCCCTGTGGGTTCTCTTACCTCCATGAAGACAGCCCCGACGGTGGCCTTTCCAACACCAAACTGCTGCCCCACAGATCGGTAGCTGTCCGGAGTGACCAGCTTCCAGACAGCGATGCCAACCCATTTCTCCACAGGGAGGGCACGCCACATGACAGTGTCCCGGTGCCTGAGTGCGGGGGTGAGCCACTGGCAGAGCTCCAGGAATGTCTGGAGGGTCATCCTGAAGTTCTGGAGCCAGTGGTCGTCGTCCCACTCCCCAAGCACCAGCCGCTCCCACCAGTCGGTGCTGGTGGGGTAGCTCCACAGCCGCCGGCGTGTGAGGCGGGGGGTGGAGCGGGGTGCTGCAGGGGTAGGGGCTGAGCCCCGCTGCCCTGGGGGCATCTCCTCCCCTGGGGCAAGAAGGTGCTCAGCTGCCCCCAACATGGCATGAGCCAGGGCAAGCCCTGCTCCTGCCGGGAGGGCTGGGTGGACCTCTAGCTGCTGCTGCTGCTGCTGCTGCTGCTGCTGCTGCTGGGGGTCCATGACTGCGGCGCTCGGGGTCTGTGTGCCTATATGGCTCCTCAGACCGCGTGCTGTGCAGGCTGAGTGTATGTGGGAGGGGCCCTTTAAGGGAGCGGCTAGCTGTTGCCCCGGAAGCGCTAGTCCGCCCGTTGACCCTGTCTGCAGCTGTGCCTGGCATCCCTATTTCGATGTGTGCTACTTTGACGTGTAGACGTTCCCTTGCTGCGCCTATTTCGATGTTGGGCTGAGCAACGTCGAAGTTGAACATCGACGTTGCCGGCCCTGGAGGACGTGTAGACGTTATTCATCGAAATAGACTATTTCGATGTTGGCTGCACGTGTAGACGTAGCCTGAGTGAGTAAGTGGAAAAAGGTGCAAGCAGGATCTCATCCTGCAGCACATGGAGGGGTCTGAGGCAGAAACCAGTAAGGTGATAAGGGACACAGCTCAGTGGTGGCAGACTACAGCTGAGTGGCAACAGAAAATGCTTCAGTTCCAGCAAAAGCAAACAAGAAAGCTCATAACGGCAGTGAGGGACCAAACTGAGGTCCTGTGCTCCATGCTGCAGCTGCAGAGGGACTCCCAGTGCTGCACTGCAAGCTCTGCTCAATGCTTCCCAGAGTCTCCTGAAGACCCTGTCGTGGTCCCCAAATGTGGGAGGGAAGGCAAAGCTATTCCACCACCCTTGACAAAGCTTTTTTCCCTGCCACTTACACCTCTCTTTCCCCGCAAAATAAACTTATTCTTTTGAGCTTAGTGTGATTTTGGCATGCTTGAGAGACAGGCAGGGGAAAAAAGCTTTGTCAAAGGTGGTGGAATAGCTTTGCCTTCCCTCCCACATTTGTGCACCCTGTCTCTCAAGCATGCCAAAAATCACACTAAGCTCAAAAGAATAAGTTTATTTTGTGGGGAACTGGGCGGAACTGGAGTTTACTGAAAGGACAGGCGCCTGCCACCAAGCCAACATCCACAGAGGACTTGCAGCAGATAAAACTGAGTGCTACAGGGAGCAGGCTGAAAGCACAGGTGGATGCTGCTAAGCCCAGGTCTGCAGAGGACTCACAGCAGATGGAAACAGGTATGGAAGAAGTAGGCTCAAAGCACAGGTGCCCTTTTTCAGGAAAATAACCCTACCTCCATATCCATTCTACTTCCTGCAATTGAGCCCCCTCCCACCAAGTAAAAGCATTCTTTCAGTAAAACAAGGTCTGATTTATTGGTTCACACTTGGGGAGCACAGATTAGTGTGGGGAGTGGGACTTGGTTGGTATTACAACAGAGAAATACATCACTATCATGCATGTGATAGATCATTCATGAAGCTATTTTTTAAAGCGTTCCTGATTGCTGCTGCCTCCTCGTGGCAATTGATGAATGGCCATGTACATAGCTGAGAGTAAGCCCTGCTCATGGCCTCAGCCTTGGAATTCCAGGCAGAAGGGAAATTCTTCTACCTGGATGCACAAATGTTATGCAAAGTAAAGCATGCTGTAATCATGGTGAGGATATTAATTTCAGAAAAATCCAAAGGGTCAGTAGACATCTGAACCTCACTTTTAAATGGTGAAAGGCACATTCCACCAGCATTCCACACTTGCTGAGTCTGTTATTGAAGTTTTCCTTGCTGCAGTCCAGGGTTTCTGTGCAGGGCTTCATAAGACAAGAGAGCAGAGGGTAATCACGGTCACCCAATATTACAATAGGCATTTCCATATCACCAATCTTGATGTTCTGGTCTGGGAAAAAAGACCCATTCAGGAGCTTTCTGTACAGACCAGATTTCCTGAAGATGCATGCATTGTGAACCTTCCCCAACCATCCCATGTTGTAGGTGAAATGACATTTGTGAGCTACCAATGCCTGCAAAATCATTGGGAAGGATCCCTTTCTGTTTATAAACTCAGAGGTCAGGTGGTCCAGGTCCATGATGGGGATCTGCGTGCCATCTATTGCCCCACCACAGTTAGGAAATTCCATGGTAGCAAAGCCATCCACTGTGGCCTGGACATCTCCCAGGGTCACAGTCTTCCTGAGGTGATGTCAGCAGATTGCATGGGCAACCTCCACCACCACAGGCTTCACTGTAGATCTGCCCACCCTGAATTGATTTGCCACTGGCCAGTAACTGTCAGGTGTTGCAAACTTCCACAGAGCAATTGCCACTTGCTTTGGAACTGTTAAAGCCAGACTTATTCTTGTGTTGCTCTGCTTCAGGGCAGGTATCAGCACATCATAAAGTTCCATAAAAGTGGACTTGCACATCCAAAAGTTCTGTACCCACTGCTGCTTGTCCCAGGACTCCGAAACGATGTGGTCCCACCAGTGTGTGCTGGTCTCACAAGTTCAAAACTGCCACTCTACTGTCATCAATGGATTGAGGGCAGCCGGCGTTGGTGAGTTCTTGGACCACAGTTCAAAGATTTCCACTTTGAAACCATCATCATCATCATACTGAACCAGCTCTGTGCTTTTAATAGAAAGCAAAATTGTGCAACAGTCCAGGAAGTTGCTGTAACGGTAAGTGCAATGACTTGAAACATCTGGGGATCCATGCCTGCACTAGCACTATGCCAGAGAAAATGCCACAGGAAATGGTGCAATCTCTAGTTCATTTTCATGCAGTTACTGGGTGTCTGAATTCTGGGACACTACTTTGCATTCTGGGATTCCGACATGAAACACCCACAAGCAACCTGGACTAAGGCACTGCAGGAGAGGTACCCACAAAGCATTGCTCACACAGTCAAACTCAGATAAGGCAATGGGGACGTGGAAACTTGACTTGGAGAAATGGTGGGTCGAATTTCCAAAAGGTTTGAGGATACTTACATTCGAATTCATAAGAAAAAGGTTAAAAATCAAATTTATTAAAATGTCAGATTTATCTCATAGTGTAGACACAGCCTGTCTGTGTGGACTCAGGTAATGCACACTAATACTTTGTTTGTGTATTTTAATCTACTCCTATTTCAAAGTGGGGTAGAGCAAAGTGCATTGACAAACTTTTAGCACACATCAGTAGGATTCCTATAGTTGGTTAGCATGTGGCAGGCTAGTGTGGAGTAGATTCATGCCATAGCCTGCCATAAAATAAATAGATAAGCCCTCAGCCTCTGTGTGCCTCAGTTCCCTGTCTGTAAAATAGGGATAATAACACTTTACAGGAGTATTGCAAGGATAAATACTTTAAAGATAGATAGATAGATAGTTACATAGAGCTCTGGATTTGCTGTGCTGCACTCCTAGGCGGTTGGGGCTTGCCTCAGAGGCTCACTATGACCCTCACCATAGCCTTTCTCCTTTTCTGGAGGTCAGGGTCACAGCCTACCAATCCACTTTCATCACAGATCAGTCAAATGGGTTTGCTGTTAGAACCATCCTTAGTTCCAGTCTTCCCCGTCAGGTAGTGCCTCTGTAGTGGTATGGGAGGATTGAGGGGATCCCAGGCTCTCCCTGTACTATAGATTCCAGCCCAGGGATCCTGAGGGCAGCAGCAACAGGTAGCTTTTCATCCACTACCAGAGCTATTCCTTTTTCCTGGTCCACTTCTCCAAACAGTTCCTCCTGACATCTTCCTCCTGGAACTTGACCATGCTCATACTCCCAGCTCTTCCATAGCACATCATATTACTGCCAACTTCTAGTACACCACCTTCCTGAAGGGGAGTCATTTAAATTAGTTCTTAATGCGCTGCAGGTGTTCTGATTAGTCTGTCTGTCTTCCTTGCTTCTAGCAAGTTTTTAATGGGCAACAGATGTCTTATGTTGTCTGTCTGCTTGACTTAATTGGTTCTAATCCGTTCCTGGTTGCTCTGGAACATAAGAACAAACTGGTTCAGACTAATGGTCCATCTAGCCCAGTATCATGTCTGCCAACAGTGTCCAATGCCAGGTGCTTCAAAGAGAATAAACAGAACAGGCAGTCACATGATTAAGCCCATGTCATCAACTCCAGCTTCACACAGAGGCTATGGATGCGATGTTTTGCATGGCTGCCTAGCCTAGTGAATAGGCATTGATGGACATATCCTCCATGAATCCTGTTATAGTTTTGGCCATCATAAAGTCCCCTGGTAACGAGGTCCACAGGTTGACTCTGTATTTTGTGAAGTATTTCCTTTTGTTTGTTTTAAACATACAGCCTATTAACTTCATTGGTAGACTCCATTTTCTTGTATTATCTGAAGGAGTAAATAACATTTCCTAATTCACTTTCTCCACACCAGTCAAGATTTTATGGAACTCTATCATACATCCCCTTAGTTGTCTCTTTTCTAAGTAGAAAAGTGCCAGATAGTATCTTTCATTGGACCCACAACAGTTGACGAGAGAGACAAGCTTTCAAGGTACACAGAACATTTCTTCAGGTCTGGGACATGTACACAGAGTATTATGGCTAAACAGAAGGTGGAACAGATTATTTAGCATAGGTAGTTAACATATATTGTAAGTGAAAATTCAAGGTGAAATAGCACAGAGAGACAAAAGGTTAATAGTGGGTGATCAAGAACAACCTCATCACCATCATCAATAACTGTGCGCACAGCGCCCATCAGTGTCTGATGCCTCTCTCACTATTTCCTTCCATCTTTCCCTGTCCAGTGTGGAGTGGCTTAGTTTCTGTAGACTAGCTCCGCACCAATCTACTATATCGTCTTCTAAGGCATAAGTTAACTAGATCAAGCTCCATCAGTCTATCACCCTAAAGTATATTTTTAATCATCTTGTGAGTCTGCATTAAGCCCCCTCATCTTGATTAGCACTAACTAGATTATCCTGCTTTTTGTTTTTCATTAATCGAGTCCCAGATCAGCTGTGCTGTTACCTTGCATAGGGTCCAAGTAAGACTGACTGACTTGAAATTATCTGTTTCATCTTACTTACCTTTTTTCAATTTTGGGACAACGTAAGCTATCTTCCAGTGTTCTGACTTCCCAAGTGTTCAGAGAAAAAACGGCATTTCTGGTCCAGTGAGTTATTTAGCCAGCTCAACTTAAACTCATGGGCGCATATTATCTGGTCCCTGCTTATTCAAAAATATCTAATATTAGTAGCTGTTGTATGTGTATCACAGTCCTAAGATATTAGTGAAATGGAAAGAGTTCATTTCATGATACACCTATATCATTTCTTCCCCAAATACAGAACAGATATAATTACTGAATTCCTCTGTCTTTTTTGCATTATTAATGATAATTCTGTCATTTACATCTAGAAGTGGATAAATAACCTTGTCAGGATTCTTTTTGTTATCAAAATACTGTCAAAATCCTTCTTATTGTTCTTAACTTGCTGACCACAGATTTTTCCTTGTGTGGCTTTGCTTCTCTTACCAGTTTTTTGCTATTCCTACCTTCTGACATTACCATCAACTTCCACTTTCTTCTATTTATTGTTTTATGCATAAACACACACACACACATGAACAAGTGTATTATAGCTACCTTTACTTCAACTCTAAACTGTGTTTTTTGTAACCAACACAGTCTTCTTGTTTATTGGTGGAATTGTGTTTTTTGGCGTAATTAGAAAAGTGTTTTTAAACAATTCCCAATTGTCATTCAGGTTTTTCTGGTTAAATTATTCCTCCCGCCTGGCTCATAATTGTTTTTACTTTGCAAAATTGACCCTTTTAAACCATCAGATACGTATATGACTGCTCTGGACTTTATTCTGTTTGCACGTTATAAATGTGATCGAGTCATGACTCAAATACTGCGTTCACACAGATGCAAGCCCAGTGGAGTAGTTAGAATTACTCTAGGGCGGGTAAGAGCCATTTTTGGCCAACTGAACTTAAATGCATAACAAAAAAATGTCTTTCTTGTGGTTTGTTGGCATTGCACTAAGTTGCAGTGTGAGAGGCTTCCAGCATCAAAGCACAACTTTTGCCATCATTCTCTTTCATGAGACTTTTTTTTTCCAGCTCTTCTTCCAACCTTTGCTGGGCTTTTGTGTGCTCCGATATTAGTAGCAGAGATATTCTCTGGGGCTGATTAAACAAAATGTCAGGCTTAGATCAGAAGAAGAGTCTTGTCTCCTGACCTCTCAGAATGGAATTCTTCTGGGAGGAGATGAATGCAAGTAGGGTGAGCATAATAGAGAACTTGCTTCAAAGGTCAGAAACTCAGCTGGTGCAAATTGGCACAGCTCTGGTAACATAAATAATGTTACAGTGATTTATGCTAGGTGAGGATCTAGCCCAGGGCATATAGCACATTCTGCAACTGAATGAGAACAGCACAGAGAGGGCCTTTAAAGGACTGATTCTAATCTGACCTGCACTATTATTACAGTGGTGTAACTCCATTGCTTTCAATGTGATACTCTGATGTATACCGGTGTAAGTGAATCATGACAGACTTGTACGAAAGTAGGAGTTAGGTCGTTAACCCCTTAACTGGTGATTGCTCTTTCAGTTCACTTTTCAAGATTACTACATGTGTTTCCATGTGGAACATAAGCAGCAGAATTTACTATGGAATCTAATCCTTGCCACACAGAATTGCCTTGCAAACTCTGAACTTTTACTTTCTTTGTTGTTTACATTATATTTTTAGCCCTTTGCTTTGCAAAGATAACCGTACAAATGTGTAATGGGGTGGTGTATGTCTGAACCTGTACGACCTGGTGCACTCGCTTTAGAGGTGTGAACTGCTCCATTTCCCTTAACTAGGGCTAGTGAATTCCCTGACTCTAAAGCCATGGAATCTGGCAACTTACCAAATTGCTACCAAATTCAGCATTCTCGCCGCACAATTCTCCTTTGTATTGCCACCAGGCACCTGTTTTTTTTTGTTTGTTTTTTTCCGTTTCTCTGACCTGCCAGCACCAGTCCAGAGGTGGATCTTGCTCTCCTGCTCTCCAAACAAGGACGACTTAATCTGGATTTCAGTGCATGCCCCTGAAGTGTTTCAAGGAACAGGGCAGAAGTGCATTGGTATGACAGAGCTGAAATTCATTTTGCAGACAGGGATGGTGAGAGTCAGATGTTTAATTTGCTGAGGTTGGCAGTATCGGCAACACTGCAGCTGCCAAGAAGATGATTTATTAAAACCAGCTACAAGCTCTGTCCTTTCACAGAATACATGAGCAGAAGGTGGTTCTGTGTTAGGTACCCTGAACCAAATAGTGGAAGACTGCAGCTGGAGAATGGAACCAGAATGACAGGGTGCAGAATGAAAAGCAAATCTTTGAAAATAATCATCAACACACTGTACATTAATTAGTATTGGTAGTTATGAGCAACGGTTGTATGGGTGGGAATGCTGGGAGTATCTTGGTGCTAAAATTAGCGTACCAAAGAATTCAGGGGCATTAGCCATTCAGTCTGTTTTCATGGTGGCACAGAGTACGCAGGGCCCTGAATTTTTTTTTTTTCAGAATATTTTTCTTTTTCGGATTTCAGAAGACGGCATCCCTGCTCCTTAGGGCAGGTTTTACTATGAGTACTATTTCTTCCCACAGCTCCTTCCACACCTGGCAAATTGCACTCATCATAATAATCTCCTCAAGACAGCTCCCAAATGTATGCCTTATAGTCAAAGTAGTGGAACATGGAAGGAACACTAGAGCTAGAATACCAAGCTTGTCTAGAAGATGGTGGCCATCATCACAGTTATACTACATGAACTAGTCTCTCATTATCTCTATAGTAAATCAAGCTGTGTGACTGAGAGGGAAAATCAGACACCTAGCTGGAAAATACATCTAGCCAACTGTGCGCCACTGTTAACTTGTCTACAGAGCATGCTGTATGATATTTTTCATTTCTCACAGAGCTCATCTACACGAGCCTCCTCCTTCAAAGGGGCATGTAAATGAGCTTGATTGGTAAATAGCAACGAGGGGCTGCACTGTGTATGCAGCACCTCATTAGCATAATTCTCGACATGCAAACTTTGAAGTCGCTAACTTCAAAGCACCAGCAAGCCAGGTAGCCACAGGGATTTTGGAGTACAGGTACAACTTCAAAGCGCCTTTGCTCCCATAAGGTTTTGGGAGTAAGGGCACTTCGAAGTTGCACGGGTATTTTGAAGTGCCCCTGGCTGCACTGCTTGCTGGCACTTTGAAGTTAGTGACTTCAAAGTTCGCATGACAAGAATTATGCTAATGAGGTGCTGTATACTCAGTGCAGCACCTCACTGCTATTCACCAATAGGGCTCATTTACATGCCCCCTTCAAAGGAGGGCGCTAGTGTAGATGAGCCCATGGTGTTTCAGAGGGTGCTTCTCACTCTTCCTGTTCTTCTCATTCAGAAGATGCAGCTGTGAGATAAGCAGATGGCAGATACCGTTTCTCACACTTGTTATTGCCAACGGCCAATTCAGCCATATTAAAAGTATTTCTTTTAACGTTACTGAGTTGTTTCTTCCTCATTTAGGCTTCTGTTATATTTTATTGAGATGTGTGTGGGCAGAAGTAAAGGTAGGTTAAATTAAATGATGGCTCTAGGAAGTATAGGAGACTAGCATAAACAACACTGTACTTTGTTTTGTGGTTTGAGCATTGGCCTACTAAACCCAGGATTGTGAGTTCAATCCTTGAGGAGGCCACTTAGGGACTGGGGCAAATAGATGTCAGGGATGGTGCTTTGTCCCACCAAGAGGGCAGGGGACTGGACTAGATGACCTCCAGAGGTCCCTTCCAGCTCTAGGATACGTGTGTGTATGTGTGTTCCTTCCTACAATGTAAATCAAGCAACAGCCAGGCATCAACAAGCTCTCTGGGCATAATGCAAAAGCCAAGTGAAGGGAATGGAAGTCTTTCTCATAGGTCTCATCATCTAAGCATTCTTGTAGTCAAAGCAAAGCAATCCTTGCAGGTGGTGGGGCCAACACAGTTGCCAGGTCCCTGGGCAAGTTGGTGGGGGACCAGCTCCATGCTCCTGGAAGGGGCGTAGCCTCAAACAGAAGGGGCTGGCAACAGCCAGACCCCAGTGCCATATAGACCTAAGCATGCTGCTGTGCACCCCAGCCCCTCCAGCCAACCATCAGAGCCACCTGGTGTGCAACACATGGGGCTCAGACAGTGATTTAAAGGGTGTGGGGCTCTGGCCACCACCTCTCTGCATTAGCAGCAGCTGCTACTTCCCTACACACTTTTGACTCACCCGACCATGGGGTTATTGCCCTTTTCTGTCTCCCCACCCCATCTCCTGCCTGGTCCTAAGCCCACTGATGTTCCTGTATTCAGCTTTCATTGCTCCTCAAATCCAGTACCTCATCTCTGCCATCTATTCCATTTCCCTGAGCTGCCCAACAAGTCCTGGGAACAGCTAAGAGGAATCATTCTCCTTAGCAAAGCCAGCTTTAGAATTTTTCAGAGAGTCAGTAAGATGACCTCTCCAGTGAACTAAAACAGAACAAGTGTGCATGGTGGGAGGTGGGGAATATGTCCAGTTAACATTAAGTCAACTACAGCAAACAGCTGAACCCTTTACTAAGCCATATTTATATTTTTGGACATTTCACCACCACCGTTTTTAACAACGTACTTCCCAAGAGCCACAAGTTAGGATCAGATGATCAAGGCCTGAAACAAATTCCTGGATTGGACACCTGAATCACCTAATGCCATATTCAGCCACATGGCAATGGTACTGTTCATCCCCCAGATATGGAACAGTGGAAGAAATAGTACATGAGCTCTGCAAATAGACCAGTTGGGTCCCTCTGCAGAGTCTCCATATCGTGTGTCGGATCACAAGTCATTTTCACAAAAATAGAGTGGATTAAGTCTTATGCTGACCTGACCTGCCATTAAATGATATATGGGCCCAGTAACTCAAAGGTACTCCTACAGCCCATTGATTTCAGTAGGAGACAGGCTCCTAATGACCTCTGCGGACTGTTCCCTAAGTTTTACATAGTATACTGTCAAGTCACACTCCTGTCCAGGCCCGCTGTCTATGGAGAAACAATAGGTGTAGTTTAGAAACCAAAATCTAAATAAATCAATACATATCCCAGAATGCCCTACCAAGAAAAATTACGGAGTCTTCACGCTCTATCCAATCTGGAGGTGCCCCAGTGCTGCCAGAATAGCAGGGCTTAAATCAGGAAGCGGCAAACTGGGACTTCTGTAGAATCCACTTGTGCACAAATAAAGAAAAACTTGGTATGCTTTCAGTTGCCACAATGCCACATAACTTGGATTTTATAACCTTTCATCACTCATCTTATACTTTGCTGCATTAAACATTTTTAAAAGCCCCACCCAAAGTTCTTGGCTTCCACTGAAGAAGAAAAGTATTCCAATTGGTTCTGTTCCATTTGAAAATTTCAGACAATGCTCTGAAACTGTTTGATGAAGCCCAGTTCACACAGGTTAGGTTATGGGCAAAGATCCACAACAAAATATCAACACAACCCTAATCAAAGTGTGTTGTGGGTTTTAAACCTGTAGTTTCTTAAATTGTGTATTTTCTGGATTTTATTTGTTAGCCCAAGTTATTGCAAATTGAATAAATTGTTTTCAAACCTACAAAACTTGGATCAGCACCAACCTTGTTATACTTTCTTTGTTTATGTAATGGGATTGTTACTGGTACATGGATATGCCAATTACAAAAGCAGAGAGCTCAAATATCATGGATTTTTATAGGTGTTCCAAGATTTTTGATGGAAATTGTTTAGAAATGCACTCTCTTTTGAGGACAACACAAGCAATCAGCCAAAACTGCAGGAAGTGTCACAGCTGCACTGATTTCTGACCATTCTCAGATGAAGCACTACAGAGCATTGAAGAGGGGAGATGTTGTGATAATTACAATTGGATACTCCAGGGAGGTGCCCTGGAGAAATTATCCCAGGTCCTGTTTGTTAATTACAAGTGGTATCAAGAGGTCTCTTTGGCTATGTCTACATGGCCAAGTTATTTCCAAATAACAGATGTTATTTGGAAATAACTTGTGCAGTGTCTAAGGGATGCACACACTCTTTCCAGTAAACCTCAGACTATTAAGAATAGGGCTTATTTTGAAATATTTAATTTTAATTCAACAGGAAATCTGGTTTACAAAGAGAGGTATGTAGCACTCTTTCTCTTTGTAAACACAGCTTTTACCTCTGTCTGTTTTCAACAGTTTCTTAGCAGGTTTTTTAAATTTAGACCAGGATCGTGTCTGTCCCTTTTTGGGGTATGTGCCAATATGGAGCATCTGTCATTACAGTTTATGAAGTATGTTTGAGATTATGAACTCTACACATGTCTCAGACTACAAACTGCATTTGGATGGTCAGGCTGTCTTTTGAGTTGCATCTTGCACTAGAATTCTGGAGGGAAGTGAGCACTGGGTAAACAACAGAAGGTCATTAAACTTTGATGATCTGCTATCCAAATGACAAAGAGATGCCTACCAAGGAGGGCAAGCCAGTTATTCAAGTCTGTACTGGTTGTGGGAAGGAGGGAGAGGAGATTGTCTTGGCAACAGCAGGTGTTTCTGGTCACCTGTTGAGGCTGATAAGTTAATCACCTGACAGAGGAGACCAGAAGATTATATAAAGGGAGGCCCTGTTCTATTGTGTGTGTGGTGGGGGGGCAGTATTTTTCTCTAGCTCACCCTGAGAGAGAAGCAAACTGAGGTTTGGTCTACACTAGAAGATTAGGTTGAATTTAGGAGACTTAGGTCAAATTTCTAAGCAATCAGGCCGTGCTACAGGGTCTGTTCCATTGACTTCAAGGGCTCCTAAAGTTGACTTTTGTAGTTCTGCTTTTCACTAGGAGTAATCCCAAATTCAAACTTGCATGGTCAACGTTAGGGTAGCACACATGGAGAGCTGAGAAATTGTATATCCTTGGCCTCCTGGAGGTGTCCCATAGTGCCCCACTGTGACAATCTAACACACTCTTTCAGCTCTGCTGCTCTCCTGGGCTACGTCTACACGTGCACCCAACTTCGAAATAGCTTATTTCGATGTTGCGACATCGAAATAGGCTATTTCGATGAATAACGTCTACACGTCCTCCAGGGCTGGCAACGTCGATGTTCAACTTCGACGTTGCTCAGCCCAACATCGAAATAGGCACAGCGAGGGAACGTCTACACGCCAAAGTAGCACACATCGAAATAAGGGAGCCAGGCACAGCTGCAGACAGGGTCACGGGGCGGACTCAACAGCAAGTCGCTCCCTTAAAGGGCCCCTCCCAGACACACTTTCATTAAACAGTGCAAGATACACAGAGCCAACAACTAGTTGCAGACCCTGTATATGCAGCACGGACCCCCAGCTGCAGCAGCAGCAGCAGCAGCCAGAAGCCCTGGGCTAAGGGCTGCTGCCCACGGTGACCACAGAGCCCCGCAAGGGCTGGAGAGAGAGTATCTCTCAACCCCCCAGCTGATGGCCGCCATGGAGGACCCCGCTATTTCGATGTTGCGGGACGCGGATCGTCTACACGTCCCTACTTCGATGTTGAACGTCGAAGTAGGGCGCTATTCTCATCCCCTCATGGGGTTAGCGACTTCGACGTCTCGCCGCCTAACGTCGATTTCAACTTCGAAATAGCGCCCAACACGTGTAGACGTGACGGGCGCTATTTCGAAGTTACTGCCGCTACTTCGAAGTAGCGTGCACGTGTAGATGCAGCTCTGGTGTGCAGTAAATGGCCAGGTGAAAATTTGAATTTCAGTTCCTGTTTGGCCAGTGTGGTGAGTGTACCACAGCTCAGCAACACATCTGGCCCAGAGTTTCCAGGGTCACAGATGTGCTCCAGCATGGTGAGTGCAGAAAATCCATGACCTCATTGCTGTGGAGTGAGGTGAGGGTGAATCTGTGCTGGCAAAACTATGAAGCAGCAAAAGAAACCTAGACAGGTACACCAAGATCTCACAGGGCATGGAGGAAAAAGTATACAGCAGGGATGCCCAACAGGGCTGCTGTAAAATAAAGGACCTCAGGAAAGTGTACCAGAAGACAAAGGAAACAAACAGCCATTCTCGGTCAATGCCACAAATATGCTGCTTTTACAAGCAACTGCATGGGATTCTGGGGATGTGGGGAACAACCTCCATCCCTGAAGAGTCTGTGAATACATCCAAAGAGATTCCTCAGGAAGCCTCTGGCAATAGCAAGTTGAACATGGATGATGATAAGACGGACAATAATAATCAGCAGGTAAACAGAGATGCTCATCTGGCCAACAGTCAGGAACTTTTTGTAATGTTGGCTCTCGTTCCTGCTTCCCAAGACATTTTGCAGCTGGACCCTGATGGTGGGGAGGGGACCTCTGGTTAGTTCTCATTTTTAGTCATACTACAAGTGGATTAAGGCAACTGGGCGTGTTCTGTGGCAGGTGATGTACTTAAACAGCCCAGGGCCCTCTGAACAGCTTGTTAATGTGTGTGGGGATAGAGGTTCAATCCTTCTTGCACATCCCCACAACGCTCTCAGACAAGTACACTTTAATTCTTCTCAGGAGTCTTTTGGGGAGGCCTGCCTTGTTCTGACCTCCTCGACGGGACACCCTCCCATGCCACACCATCAGTAAGTAATCTGGTGTCATTGAACCACAAGCAGTTCCACACCATAACAAGCCTTCTGACCACCTTCAGTCAGCATCCATTTCTTGTCAATGTTTGTTATTCTAAGGATGCTGATATCTCTTTTTGCAACTAGACAGAAGCAAGGGAAGAAGCATTAAGTTACTATGATAGCACAAGCTGCTCCTCCATGCCTGGACCAACTTCCCCCTCCACAACCCCCACCTTCCCCAGGCTCCTAAGGGAAGGGAGACTTTCATGGTCCCAACCAAGGGGAGAGCAGGTGTCAGCTGAGACAGACACACACAAGGAGGAAAGCGCAAGCTGCTCCACCATGCCTGAACCACTCTGATCACTTCCCTGGGATGCTGGGGGAAAAAGATAGAGTGGGCAGTAGAAGCATGCGGTGACTGCAAGAGACACAAAGACCCAATAGCACAAGCCACACTACCATGCATTTCCCAACCCCAGCTTCCCTTCCTTTTCCTGGGCCTCTGGGGGAAGGCAAACGTTCAATGCCCCACAAAGCATGGAGGAGAAGCACATGGTGACTGTCACAGCCCCTAGCCCCTAGGCCCAACCCTCACCCTCTTGAAGCATGCACAGCTGCAGAAACTGCTTTTGCTGTCATAGGCTTGACAGCATGCCCCACATCTGCGCCTTACCATGATTGGAAGCAAACTGAGTCAAGCAGGTCCCTTACAATCTGTGTGAACTACTTGCTGCACAGAGAATGTTTAAAAGACAAAAATTGCCCTTGCGTGGAATACAACCGTACCGTGTTCCACAAAGGTTTTTTTCATTAAATTACTTTGTGTGTTGTTAAACTTATCTATGCTCAATGTATTTCCTTAATGTCTGGCCTTCACTTACGTTTTGGTGCAATGTGCCCAAAAGTGGGTTCTTTGACCACTGCTTGCCCCCCTCTCCAGCAGTTAGACTGGCACTGATACACAGGAGAAAACAAGCATGGGAAGCTATGTTTATCTAGAACATGGAAGCCTTTCATATGGACAGAGAACAGGTAAATGCCTGGAGGAGACCCACACTGGAGGAGAGGTGAGCTGATCATGAAGAAAGGCGCGTGGATCGTGAGGTGAGGAGAGTGCCCAAAGAGCATGAATTGGAGACCCAGGAGGAGATGTTGCAGTTGGTCAGGCAGCAAACAGAGCTCCTGCGGTTCCCGGCACAGAAGCAAAGATCCCCACTGCAGACCATGCTGAACCACATGTGCTCCTCACCATGTTCCATAACCTGCCCCCATTGGCACCCCAGAATGTGGAGTAGGGTGGAGTCCAGGGCAGTCTTGCATTCCACTCCCCAGGACACTTTTGAGAGCAGAAGACTGATATTTCCCTGCCTGTCATGGCAAAATGCCCTTGCTTATCCACCTGCCATGAAAGCCTTTAGTGTCCCCGAAATAAAAATGGTTAAGCTCACAAAAATATCTTTATTGCTTGTGCTGCTCAAGGGAGGAGGGTGGTTACAAGGGGAACCTTCTTAAGAGTAACAGAGATGACTACCATCTTGTTGTTTGAATAGTAACAGAGAGTAAGCCGCGCTAGTCTATGCACTATCAAAACAAAAAGGAGTCAAGTAGCACTTTAAGACTAGCAAAATGGTTTATTAGGTGAGCTTTCGTGGGACAGACCCACTTCTTCAGACCATAGCCAGAACAGAACAGACTCAATATTTAAGGCACAGAGAACCAAAAACAGTAAGCAAGGAGGACAAATCAGAAAAAGATAATCAAGGTGAGCAAATCAGAGAGTGGAGGGGTGGGGGGGGAAGATCAAGAATTAGATTGAGCCAAGTATGCTCATGAGCCCTTATAAGCTGTGTCTACACGTACACGCTACTTCGAAGTAGTGGTGCTAACTTCGAAATAGCGCCCGTCGCGGCTACACGCGTCGGGCGCTATTTTGAAGTTAACTTCGACGTTAGGCGGCGAGACGTCGAAGTCGCTAACCTCATGAGGGGATCGGTATAGCGCCCTACTTCGACGTTCAACGTCGAAGTAGGGACCGTGTAGACCATCTGCGTCCCGCAACATCGAAATTGCCGGGTCCTCCATGGTGGCCATCAGCTGCGGGGTTGAGAGATGCTCTCTCTCCAGCCCCTGCGGGGCTCTATGGTCACCGTGGGCAGCAGCCCTTAGCCCAGGGCTTCTGGCTGCTGCTGCAGCAGCTGGGGATCCATGCTGCAGGCACAGGGTCTGCAACCAGTTGTCGGCTCTGTGTATCTTGTGTTGTTTAGTGCAACTGTGTCTGGGGGGGGCCCTTTAAGGGAGCGGCTTGCTGTTGAGTCCGCCCTGTGACCCTGTCTGCAGCTGTGCCTAGCACCCTTATTTCGATGTGTGCTACTTTGGCGTGTAGATGTTCCCTCGCAGCGCCTATTTCGATGTGGTGCCGCGCAACGTCGACATTGATCATCGATGTTGCCAGCCCTGGAGGACGTGTAGACGTTATTCATCGAAATAGCCTATTTTGATGTTGGCTTCACTTGTAGACGTAGCCATAGTGACTCAGAATGTTCCCATCACGATTTAAACCATGTGTTAATGTGCCGAATTTGAATATAAATGTCAGCTCGTCCACTTCTCTTTCTAAAACGGTGCGATAATGTCTCTTCAGTAACACACATACCTTGAGGTCATTGACAGAATGCCCCATTCCATTAAAACATGCCTGTTCTCTCCTACAGACAACCTCCCAACCTCATGAGGATCCTTACTGACAGCCACAGTCTATACCCCAGGAACACCAGTCCTGGAACCTTTCCCTGCAACAAAGCCCGCTGCCAGCTTTGTCCACATATCTTCTCTGGAAATACCATCACTAGACCTAACCAGGTTACTCACAGAATCACGGACACTTTCTCATGCTCCTCTACTAACATCATATATGCCATCATGTGCCAACAATGCCCAGATGCTTTGTATGTTGGACAGACTTCTAACTCCCTTAGACAAAGGGTCAACGGGCACAAAACAGACATCAAAACACTCCAGATCCACAAACCAGTTAGTCAACATTTTAATGGAATGGGGCATTCTGTCCATGACCTCAAGGTATGTGTGTTACTGAAGAGACATTATCGCACTGTTTTAGAAAGAGAAGTGGACGAGCTGACATTTATATTCAAATTTGGCACAGTCACACATGGTTTAAATCGTGATGGGAACTTTCTGAGTCACTGTAGGGGCTCGTCTGCATACTTGACTCAATATTATTCTTGATCTTCCCCCCCACCCCTCCACTCTCTGATTTGCTCACCTTGATTATCTTTTTCTGATTTGTCCTCCTTGCTTACTGTTTTTGGTTCTCTGTGTTTTAAATATTGAGTCTGTTCTGTTCTGGCTATGGTCTGAAGAAGTGGGTCTGTCCCACGAAAGCTCACCTAATAAACTATTTTGCTAGTCTTTAAAGTGCTACTTAACTGCTTTTTGTTTTGATCTTGTTGTTTGGTTATTCATAAAGCGGTTTTACAAAGCCTCCCTAATTATCAAGGATCCTTGCTGTGCTATCCTTGTTGCCCTGGTGTCTGGCTGCTCATAATTACTGGCCAGGTAATCTACCCCAGCCCTCCAACCTGGCATGAAATTTCCCAGCTTGATCTCACATAAATTATTGAGCATACATCAGGCTATCACCAAAAGGAGAACGTTGCCTTTGCTGAGATATAACTGAGTCAGGAGGCTATTGAACCTGGCTTTTAAATGGCCAAATGCACATTCTACTACCATTCTGCATTTGCTCAGCATCTAATTGAACTGCTCCTTACAGCTGTCCAGGTTGCCTGTGTATGGCTTCCTGAGCCAAGGGACCAAGGGGCAATACGGGTCACCGAGAATCACTATTGGCGTCTCCACATCATCAGTGGTGATTTTCTGTTCTGGGAAAAAAGTTCCATTCTGCAGCTTTCTGAACAGACGAGAGTTCCTAAAGATGTGTGCATCGTGCACCTTTTCTGACCATCCCATATATTTGACAGTGAAACAACCCTTGTGATCCACCAATGCCTGCAACACCCTGGAGAAGTGCCCATTGCAATTTCTCTATTCTGTGGCAAGGTGATCTGGTGCTGAGATAGGGATATGTGTTCCATCTATCAACTTACCTCAGTTGGGGAATTCTACTGTGGCAAAACTATGGCCTATGTCCTGCACACTTCCCAGAGTCACTGTCTTTTGTAACAGAAGAATATTGATTGCCATGGCTACCTGGACCAGAGCATCCCCCACTGTAGATTTGCCCACGCTGAATTGATTGCCCACTGACCAGTAGCTGTCCAATGTTGCAAGCTTCCACAGAACTATCGCCATTTTGGTATCACACTGCTCCAGCATGCAGGGAAGCAATTTCTGAAGTTCCATGAAAGTGGCCTTACACATGCAGAAGTTTTGAAGTTTGTTTCATGGCACTAGACCTGGCATTCCACTGTGCACAAAGTATCAGTTGCAGCCAGCTTCTCCCCATTCCTTCTCTCCACTGATTCACATATGTCCATGTCCTCCTCTTTGTCTTCATTCCTCTGATGTCTGCTTACGCTCTTGTTTTCCTCGCATTTGTGATTTGGTAAAATGGGAGAAGCCCGACTACTTAATTCTAATAGGCATTATACTCTGTCACAGATGTAAGAACAGTGTTTGAAGAGCTGTTTTCCTCCATACAATTTTGAATAACCACCAGAAGCAACTGATCATAATCAGTATGATGTGTTTATTGCATGTTCCATAAAAAAATGATTACAGATTCAATTTTGTAGACCAAATATTTTAGAGTAGCTCACTTGTCCTCACAACAAAAATAACAATATCATATTTAGCCTGTCACATAAGATAGTCTGAAGGGGCTTTACAAATCTATAAAGCAATCCAGAAAAAGCTGTGCAAAAAGACAGAAGAAAACAGATCTTCCTTAATTCTTCAGATGGAATTTAATGGCCTACCACTTTGCTTTCCAAACCACATTTTATTCTTTTCAAAGAATTTGTAAGATGCAAAATGACATGTTGCTTCTAGATGTGATGTTCTTTTGTAGGGATTTTCTTGATATCTTTTTTCTTCTGACTGATCTAAGATTGAGAAATTCACCCTGCTCACCCCATTCCAAATCCTAATGAAAACCTAATAGGGGAAGAAAGTTTTAGAGTTTGGAATACCGAGTAACACTTTTAGAATGTTTGTAATGCCATTTTTTCTGATATTGTGTTTTTAAAAAGTGTGGTTGCACAGATGGTGGCAATATACAGAATCCTTTTGCAAAAGCAGCTATGTAGGTTGATTTATCAATGCTTCAACTAATTTCAGGTGCAGATATGTGAAATATGAACACAAAATAATATGCTCTTATTTTGTACGTCACTTGACACTGCTGTAGTATCTTACTGGGTCTTTTTTGTTTTGTTTTGTTTTGTTCATGAAGTTCACAATATTGTTAAACCCAGCAAGTATTTCAAAATAATCAGTACCATTTACCTCATTCACTTGTATTTATTATTGACTAAATTGCATAGCGTATGATAAGGAGGGATGCAGAGCTGAATAGTTCCAAGAGTAACATCCAGAGGCAAAAGGCCTTCTGAAGTGGTCTGGCATTCAGGGAAAATTCGGCTGCCTCTCTTTATAAAGTGCAGTTTACCCCTGCTGTGCTTGCCCTCTCTGTGATCTGTGGAAGGAGTAGGGTTAGGATTTGGCCTTGCTCCTTGGCCCTTATCAGGGGAAAGGTTCTTTATATCCTCTTGTCCCTTATATGGTAACAGAGACGTAGTTGTGTTAGTCTATATTCTATCTGTAAGGCATGTGCCTGCAGGAGCTCAATACATCTGTGGGTGGGGCTGCAGGGGGAGCTGTGGGGGGCTGCAGGATTGGCTGGTGTTGGAGTGGGAGGCTGGGACATGACCCAGGTGAGGGAGTGGAGGGCACCCAACACCCAACCCCAGGTCTTCTGCTCCATCATAAGCTACTCCTGCATGATGCTATTTTGGTTCCACAGGGCAGAGGTGTGGTTGTCCCAGCCCCCTTGCTGGCTGTTGTGGGGCACCCCAGCCCCTGGATGGTGGAGCTGTGGAGACACAAGAGGAGAGTGGGGCAACCCATCAGTTCTGTGGACTAGCCCTGGGAGATCCCATTTGCTGAGGTTCCCCACATGGGTAGAGCATATGCAGGCTTTGGTCAGAAACCTCACTTTCTCCTCCCTGTGTGCGTGACCTGTGGTTCTGCCCATGGGAGTGGGTGCTGAGTTCTGCATCTGGCCTCCTCCAGGGCCTGAGAAGTGCAGCTGTTTGGGTTGGGGCTGGACTGGGGAAAGTGGCCATGTGAGTGGCCTGCTGACAGCTATGGCTGATGCGCGTGCCCCACATCTCCATATGCTGAGGCATATGAAGTGCCCAGGACCTAGCTGAGGGTCCCTCTAGGAAGTCAGGGTAGGCCCAGGTGTAGTGGGGGCTCAGCTGGATGACACAGATAGGATCGTGATGACAAGGACCCCATTGCTGGATCTCTCATCATCACTTGCGGCCTTTGTGGCCTTGCCCATCCACTGTGGGATGCTGCCACCCCTGGGTCCCACCAGGTCTTCAGCCTCAGTCTCAGGCTCCAGCTCCAGCTCTGTGGTGTCCAGGATAGTATGGAGGAGCTGCCTCCTTTTCCTTTAGGAGGCAGTCCAGCTCATCAAAGTGGGGGCAGCTGGTGGGTTTGTGGCCACACTCTGTAAACAGAAGCTTTGTCAGGAAATGTCTTCTGACCATGACTTTTGTTGACAGAGCACTGTAATGTAACGGCAGCCTGACCGTATAATCTGTTACTGGAGAAATTTCAACACTTCAATAAATTTAACGTAAGTCTTCTTGAATTCGGCAATTTTTTTGAAATCTAGCTTATTCTCTATTTAAAAAATATACAATTTTAACTATTTTACAGCATCTTCAGAAGGCTTTCTATTGTAGCCATTTTGGAAGGAGACACAAAGTTTAACTGAGACTATGGCTGGTTGAAAATTTTCTATCAAAACTGATTTTTGATGACTTTTTTTTTGTTTTGATCTAAAAGGTTTTTTAAAAAATAACTTCTGCTTTTAGGGGAGCATTGAGACTTTTTGTTCTAAAAATTCTGAAATCCAAAGTTCTTTTAGTTTTTGACTGTAAATAAAATATTTCTATTTGGAAATGTCACTGTGGTGCCTCTTAAGAGTTGTAGTTCTTAGTACATTCTCATATTTAGGCCAGATTTTCTATCTGGATTTATGATGTACCATGATTGGATTTTTTTTTCTAGCAACATTCCCATGGATTGAGTAATCTTGAGTCTGAATAACAGAATAATGGAGACTCAACCAGTATTTCATTTCTGAAACTATTCTATAGTCTAAAATATTACTAAACAATATTATTCTTGGTATTAAATCCAAATGTTCCCTTTTGGACCAATCCAAAATCCATTGAAGATAATAAAAGTTTTTCCAGTTACTGTGGTTCAAATCCTGTGGCAATATTATACTGACAATTATTATATGTTGCCCACTGACAATTATTATATATTGTCCCTGGCATCCCTGATCAATTCTCCCCTTCTTTCAATGCCCACAAATATTTGTAATTCTGTGATACAGTATATAATTGTGGTAGGTTCCCACCTCAGAAATGATATTTTTGAGCTGCAGAAGGTTCAGAAAAGAGCTAGAAAAATACATTCTTGAGTGATGGAAAATCTGTCTTATAGTCAAAAACCAACTAAGATCAATCCATTTAGTTTATCCAAGACTGGGTCTACATGGCATCACTTTCCCAGCAGGTCCATGCTAATGAGCAGCCTCGAAATTGCAAATGGCTGCTCATTAGCATGGTCCTCCAGTTCATTAGCATAGCCGCATGAGAGCTCGGTCTTGGCAGAGGGGGGTGCTGGCAGTAAAGAGGCCATGTGGCAAAAAGCCCCTCTGTTGCCAGACCCTCTATGCTTGAATTCTTCCTCCTTCCTCCCCATTACTCATATTTGTATGTTGTCAAATTACTTTTGAAAGGGAGAAATTACCTTATTTTCAGAAGAATGGAGGGTTCTGCTCTTTCAAAAATCAGGCTCCTTTCAGGTCTCCTAACTTGAACACCCAAAAATTTAGGAAGCCTTCAAGACTTTGAAAATCTTCATTCGGATTTGAAATCCTTTCAGATGCTTTGGTGTTTTTGTGGATAAGCACAAGGATGAGTGAGTAACCCACCTCCCTTGTGGGTTACTCTTGCTGGAATAAAAGGATGATTTAGCGCTATTTAGCTGGGTCTACACTACACAGTTCTGTTGACAGAAGAGGCCTTCTGTCAACAAATCTAGGGAGCGTCCACACTACAAATGCATTCTGTCAAGAATCCGTCAACAGAACACTGTAGTTTTCCTGGCAGAGCTCTGTCTTGACTTTATGAGGCATAGCACCTTTGTCAACAGATTCTGTTGACAAAAATATAGTGTAGATGCTCCAGGGGGCCCTCTGTCAACAGAGAGGGCTTTCGGTTCACAGGGATGCCATTTGTAGAGCTTCTGGTTGGTTGTTGTGTTGACAGAGGGCTGGGCAGTCTGGCTGCTCGCTGTCAACAGAAGGCATTGACAGGGAGTGCCTGTATTAGGTGCAGACATGTTCTGTAGACAGAGATTCTTTTGGGAAATACCTGTTGACGGTGACTTTTATCAACAGAACTCTGCAGTGTAGACACAGCTTTTGTGAAGAATGCTGTACAAACATTCAATTATTTTTATTTAGAGAAAAAATCACTGTAATCGCACTTAAACTGCAATTTATTATCTATTTATTTATTGAATTAACATTTATTTAAAATCTTACATCTAAGTTTTGCCTTCTGTCAAATACTAAATTGAAAAGGGTTGGTTTTAATTATTCCTCTCACATCTTCCAAAACAGCTTTTAGTGCTTTATGGCTTGTGGTCAAATTGTGTATTGAAGTCAGTGTGAGGACTGAGCAGTGTGAGAAAAGCAAGTAATTACATGGGGACTTGGCACAGTCTTGCAACAACTTGTTATCCACAAAAATTGTAATATTAATGTGGCTACAATATTAGCAGAGGTAATGTATAAGTAATGCAAAGAATTTTTGTGTGTGGAAATATCTGAAAGGAGAGATCAACCAAGAGTGTCATGAGTATTGGGAAGCTTGTTCATGGTCCAGATTTCAAACAGATATTTACGGACATTCTTCAGATAGCTCTGAGAACCCCCGTCACATCTCATGCAGAAATGGCATGCTGATTGTGCCGGTGTGCTTTCTAAATGGAATGGGGCCAAGCTTCTTTAAGTTAAACATTGGCAAGGAAACAATTCCTTCATTAATTGTCCTTGTCATTTTTGTCTTAATTTCTCTGATTGGATGCAGATGTTGGTTTGGAGAGTGTTTCGTTGCCTTTATCACTTCAGTTGCCATCAGTTCCCGTTAAGTTTGTAATGGCTCAATTTTTGAGCAAGCGACTAACTCAAACATTACTGTGGGTCTTTAAAACATCAATTTGTATTTTTTCTATTTCATTGTCTTGTTGGCAGTTTTTTATGAAGCCAATTGACTTTAAAATGACTTCAGGACAAAAAATGCTCAAAATATATTACTGAAGTCACACTTTCTTTAAATCTGAGATTAGTCTTTCATGGATTAGAATGGGCTGCCTGTGAAAGTAAAGGTGAGTAAAGGTATTGGAGAGCGTTTCTCAATTCTGTCAGAGGAAATTCACTGTAGGAAAATTAACATATGGACAAGTATCAGAGAGGTAGCTGTGTTAGTCTGTATTTTTGAGAACGACGAGAAGTCCTGTGGCACCTTATAGACTAACAGATATTTTGGAGCATAAGCTTTTGTTGGCAAAGATGACAAATCTGATCATCTGGTGAAGCAGTTCTTTGCCCACAAAAGCTTATGCTCCAAAATATCTGTTAGTCTATAAGGTGCCATAGGACTTCTTGTTGTTCTCTAACATGGATATTATTTTGTGATGGCTCTATGAGGATCCTAAATGTGTGCACCTAATATCTATATTGATGTAACCCTTCTGCCAGGTGGAGTTGGCAGCAAGCAGGGCTGGGTTCAGTATTTAAGGATTCCTTTCCATCAGTATTATATAGAACCAAAGGGTTGTACATTTAATTTAAGCATCTCGTGCATTTTCAAAAGTTTCCATGAAACCTACAGGCATGTCATTGCAGGAGATTTTTAAGTTGCTTAAAGGTTTTTATCTAAGATTCTCTTCTAGGATACTTTATAGAAATTGGACTAGATCCTCAGATGCAATTACCCAGTGTAGTACCACTGACATGAAAAGATTGTTAAATCAACAATTTTAACAGTATTAGTTTTTTATATAATCTTGAAAATTCTCAAGAATAAACCTATAGAGTACAGTGCTTTCTTGCTGGCATGAGTCTTTCTGTCATACAAGGACACGTGGGTTCAGTTCATATAAAATATCGTTATTATTCTCCTATAAAACATATCTTGTAATTATAAGGAAAAGTTAGGCTTCTGAAGAGGATCAGAGTTATAACTGATTACTATGGTAGTTTGGCAGCTACAATTTCAGAAACTCACCTCCTTCCTGAGTCTGACAGACATAATTTTGCCAGCTTAGGGAAGCATCAGGTTTTTGTATGTGCAAGCCTTATGGCCAGAAGTCTCAGAATGGTGGGCTGGTTGTTGACATCTGTCCATGAATAGGAAGAAAAGTTGTTCATAGCACTCCAGATGCATAGGGGCAGCCTAGAGTTAGGAATCTTCTACTGGTACGCTGTTAGTAGGCAAGGGGAAATGAATGAATGTACCAGTAGAAGATTCCTAACTCTAGGCTGACTGGTGCTGAATGACAGAAGTTGCCACACCACAAGAAGTCAATATTGTAGAGCAGCATTACCAACACTTCCACTGCTTACTGGATTCTGAGAAGACATTTAGGGCAAATTAAAGCTAAATAACAACACAAAACATTCAGAACCAGGACTGGTACCTATAAAAGAACTTTATGGGACAGCAGGAAACTTGAACACAACTATGATAAGAAGACATTCTACTAACTAAAACCATACTGGATCATGGATGTTGCTGGACCAGAGAGTGCCTGATTAGAGAGATTCAACATGTAAGCAGTGGAAGTGTTGGTAATGCTGCTCTACAATATTGACTTCTTGTGGTGTGGCAACTTCTGTCATTCAGCACCAGTCAGGTCCCGAGGGTGCCGGTGTAGAGAGGTTCAGTCTGTATTTCACTTTTGTGACAGATTGGGGCATTTTGAGTTTGAGATCAATAAAATACCGTTATCTTTTCTGGGAAACTGAAAGATGATGAAACTGCTTCAAAGTAGTTCTGGTGAAGGGGCAGTTTGCCTTAGAGGACATAGCTACCTGAAGAAAGATGAAAAAGGCCTTCTGGTTTGTTTAGGTGTTCTTTTTGTTTTGTTTTGTTTTGTTTTCTGAGTGCAGCTCTTGTGATAAGGACTCTAGTCAGGGGTTTAGATACCACTGATCTTGCTCTAAAGAGCTAGTGCAGGAGCATGGTGAAGACAGAAGATGCTTTTCAGACAGCAAGCTGAGCTGAGATGCTTTTGAGCCGGTGGACAGGGCTAAGGCAACTTTGAGACCACGGAGAGAATTGAATTGACATGGTGCTGAGGTGGATTGCACCAGTAACCAGAGCTGAAATTACTTCAGCTGGGTAAGGCAGTAGAGCCCCAGTGCAGCTGAGGCAGCCCTTGCCTTCAGGACTACCGACTGACCTGCCAGAATCTTGGACTCCTAAGCCATGTTGACACGTGCACGCTACTTCGAAGTAGCAGCACTAACTTCGAAATAGTGCCCATCACGGCTACACGTGGCGAGCGCTATTTCGAAGTTGAAATCGATGTTAGGCGGCGAGACGTCGAAGCCGCTAATCCCATGAGAGGATGGGAATAGCGCCCTACTTCGACGTTCAACGTCGAGGTAGGGCACGTGTAGACGATCCGCGTCCTGCAACATCGAAATAGTGGGGTCTGCCATGGCGGCCATCAGCTGATGGGTTGAGAGACGCTCTCTCTCCAGCCCCTGCGGGGCTCTATGGTCACCGTGGGCAGCAGCCCTCAGCCCAGGGCTTCTGGCTGCTGCTGCTGCAGCTGGGGATCCATGCTGCAGGCACAGGGTCTGCAACCAGTTGTCGGCTCTGTGGATCTTGTGTTGTATAGTGCAACTGTATCTGGGAGGGGCCCTTTAAGGGAGCGGCTTGCTGTTGAGTCCGCCCTGTGACCCTGTCTGCAGCTGTTCCTGGCGCCCTTATTTCGATGTGTGCTACTTTGGCGTGTAGATGTTCCCTCGCAGCGCCTATTTCGATGTGGTGCTGCCCAACGTCGAAGTTGAAAGTCGACGTTGCCAGCCCTGGAGGATGTGTAGACGTTATTCATCGAAATAGACTATTTCGATGTAGCATGCACGTGTAGACGTAGCCCTAGAGCTCTGGACAGTCAACTGGAAGTGGGGAAGCTGAGGAGGAGGAAAATAACTAAAGCTTATTGGCCAATCCCAGATGCAAGAGGTGTTTGAAGGGTTGGAGCTTTACAGAATATTGTAAATATTCTATGGTTGATTTATTAATTATATAATATAATATAAAATATAATACTGTTGATTGTTAATTGCTGGCTTCCCAAGTTTATACTGTTGCTCCAACCTCCATTTCCCCAAACTCCTAGATTCAGTGCCTGTGAGTAGGGAAATATTGCCTGTCAAAAGTGTTCAGGGTGGTATACATAATTTTCTGTGTTCCTCATTGAGTAGATGTTGTTTTAATTTTCCAAAGAAACCAATTAGAAAACTGAACCTAACTCTTTTCCATTGCGCACAGCACCTGGCAGAAGAGTTATACATGCTTTAATTAGCTTGTCTTTCCTAGTTCATATGTTTGTACACACAAAAATAATACTGCCCAGAAGTAGGTAGAAAAGGACACCAAATAAATTAAGTACCAACCATCAAAGAATTACAATGTTTAAATGTAATCCAAGCTTCTACAAAGGTCCATGAGTGATTTTTAATCCCTGAAGTGCATAAATAGGCATAGTTTTAGAAAGAATACCTGAGATGAACTCTATTTGCTTCATGCACTAGGTCTCCATACCTATGAGGGAAGCTCAAGGAGTGAGCCTTCTAAAGTACGACAAACATATCAATCTTAGGACCGTTAATTTGTGGGATTGGTAAATTCTTTCCAAAGTGAATAAGACATCATGGTAGTTTAAGAAGCTAGTTGGTCTTAGAAGTAGAAAAAGCTATTTCTGAACTTTTTATTTTTGTACTCTTCCTCTGGGGCACGTTGTTCCTGCTGAAAAGCTAAGGAAGGCATCCAGAAAAATAAGCATCTGCTTTTGCTTATCTGGGCTGTGTACTCCCTTTAATGTTACAGCTAACACAATTTAAACTCATTGTGGTTGGAGGGCAAGAGCTCCTGGCCAAATATTAGTCTATTTACTAATACTCCATATGCTCCTGGGCACCCAGTTTCATGTGAAACATAATTAGAATGGAACTCTTTCATCTTGAAACGCTCTCATCTGCTGGAATAGCCTTCTACCCCCACGTAAAAACAACCCCAATTCTCTCTTTTAAACTGAAAGGGTCAGTCCACCTCAGCCCCCTTTTCATCCTCTTCCCTGCCTGTTCTGCCTTTGCTTGTCCAGGATGCATGACGATATGAGAGATGGCCACAGGAAAAACTGACCTCCATTTCTGCTCAGCTATACAGCCAGGGTCACACCTTCAGATAACTTCCTGACATCAAAACCGTACTCATTCCATTCATTTTCTTTACTCAAATGCAAGGATACAGGCCCTGGAGGACTGTGAATGATCTGTTAGCTTAGCCAAGGTATTGCAAATAAGAAATTGACAGTTACTGCCTTGGTCCAGGCATGAGGCATGGATGAGGATTAGGCAAGGTTAAATCCTCACCATGCAGCCGTGGTCAGTATTCACTGACTCTGGTGGTTTCTGTTGTGGTTGACTGACAACAAATGTTCAATAGTCTCTAGGGATACTACACTCAACCCAGAAAATTGACATCAACACATACTTTGCTGTTAAATGTATGTGCATGGCAACTAATATTACCTGGATAAATATGGAAGAAGTACTCTGAAGGTTAAACCTCTCCTTCTCTGGCCTTTATTGCAGCTTCCTTTGCTGTTCTAGATTCCCGGTGTTGACACCAGCACTCAGATTTGTCTCCTGTGTCTGGCATTTTCACTGACACAGCTATCACCATATCCGTTCATGCTCCTTCTCTTCTCTCAACTAAACCAAAATGGGGCTTCCCTTCTTGTTCATATCATAGGTGCAGTGGATGATGAAGCCTGTCTCCCCTTAGCCTTGTTTCCTTTACATGTTTAGGAATCCTTTAATACTCCTCTAAGGAGTCTACCATAACATGAGTGCTAGCTGAGGTGACCATCCATCCCATATTGGGTGGGACAGTCCCGTATTTGGGATGCCAAAAAGGCATCTCGACTTATTTTTTAAAAGGAACTCATTGTCCCCTATTTGCCCCCCGCCACACCAGCCTAGGGGTAGCATGGGGAACGTGGGCAGATGACACTTCCCCAGGGCTTCTGGGGATCAACAGTGGCTGCCAGTTCCCAGGGGCTCCAAGGGAAAATCGGTTGCTGCCGCTTTCCCGGGCTGCCAGGGAATGCTGGCAGCTGCTGCTTCCCCAGGGCTCACAGGGAGCTCCAGAGGCTGCAGCTTCCCTGGGATCCCTGAGGCTTGGAGGAGCTGCCCCTCTTCCCCATATCTCCCTATCCGTATTTGGGACAGGCAGATATGGTTGCCCTAATGGTAGCACAATCAGCTATGTATGCAGAACATCCCCTAGGTATGTGAGATGGAAATCCTCTTCTTGGTAGATGGAGCTTTAATTGACCTCACATAACTTTATTGCTTAATGCTTCCAATGTTTTTGAGATGGCTCACACCTTGAGCTTCCCTCATAGCTATGGAGAACTAGTGCACAAAGCAAGTGGAGTTCAGATAGAATTCTTTGGCTGTCACTTCCACCACATCATCACCAGGCTTCTCTTTGTCTGCAGACTGAAAATTTGATGATCAAGCCTTTCTTTATACTTTTTTCACACACAAAGGATCTTACCTATCCCTCACTTCTCAGGGCAAAAAGTACAAAGCTTCGGTAAGAACTTTAATCTTGGATGTGGCAAACTTTCTCCAGCTAACATCTGAACGAGGAAGTTCAAGCTCTGCCACACCACCTCTCTAAAATCAAATATTCCAATTTGTTCGCATCGCAGATTCTCAAAATGAGGGGAATCATAAACAACAAACAAAATATCTTTATGAGATTTACATATTATTTATATTATAGTTAGACTAATGTCAAATTGGGGTGTATGGGGTGCCCAGGGAGGGGTAGCAACTCTGGTGTGGGGATTTGTCGTGTCTCTTCGGGGGCAGTTCGTGAACCTTTGGTCCCCACTTGGCACCCAGCTGTCACCTGTGGCTCCAAGAAGCTGTAGTATGCAGTGGCCACACCCTGATAAACCACTTCAACAGGCGGGTAAACCAGGTTAGGGTAGCCAGCAGGTCTGAAACCTGAGGTGAGATAGGGAATTGCCTATCCCAGCAGGCAAAGTTGGCCCCAGTGGATTGGACGGATGAGATCAACAGCAGGATCCAACGACCAGTAAGACAGTTCTGCAACACTCTGTGGAGAGCGAAGGGCATGACAAGGCACCAAAGATGGCATGGCCATCCACTGAAGCCTAGAAAGTCCCAGCCATGATGACTTTTCATACCACTGGAACCAGGTTTCTGAGGTCAAGAGAGTGGAACTGCCCCTGTGCAATGGCTTTTCCACTTCAGACATTCTGCACAGGTTCTTTGCACATTTTTTGACGTCATCGTTGGACACAAAGGACTACCTACATACGTCGAATTATTCTAAAGGGACATTAAGATGTTTTACTTACAGATGCACAACAGTGAAAATGCAATCTTAATTTAGAAATGTTGCTTATTTTTCATATTTTTCTTTTTAAGAATTTATTTAAAAAGAACTCAATAATTTACGGGTGTATATGCCTCTACTCTCTCTACAGGATCTTCTGACTTTTACTTGAGGATCCTTTGTGCTTCAGTTTAGCTCTAGAAACTACAACTCTCATGACGCCTTAGGAACAGAAAGGAAGAAAACTGCTTTTTGGTAGGCAGAGGGAGAAGATGGTAGTCTCTTTGTTCTGGGAGTTAGGGCTACTGTGAAAGCACACTGTGGTCTGTGATCAAACAGACCACTTCAGGGCAGGAGCTTTTTCCCAGTCCAGGAACTGCTGTGGGAAGCCAGAGCCTGCTGAAGTGAAGCCCTGCAGAGAAGGGACTGTAATTCTCTGTGCCTGTTAAAGTGCTGCAGGGGCCAGGTCCTGTGTCAAAGGGGCTGTTCAGCTTGCTGTTTTGCCCACGCTGACACAGAGAACTTCCACCGAGCCATCTGCATTCCAGTGGAATACCTGCCAGCGTGCCAAAGCAAGCAAGTATCTGAAACGCTGATATCTGAGGAGTGTACACTCTGGATGAAATCACTGATGGCAGGGTACCGGTCAGTTACATAAGTTTTGTTTATTTCTGTGTACATTGGTAATTGATTTTATTCAAGTTTCATCTGAAATCCCATTTCCTTAAGTTGTTAAGTAAAGGTGTGTGTGAATTCTAATTTGATCCATTAGATATACACTATTTATAATTGTTGTTTGGGAGTTAAAATCTTATTATAACTGGAGGTTCCCAAGGCACACCATTAAGTGTGTAGAGGGGCCAGTCAGATGGGGACACTGCCATTTCAGATAACTTTAGAAGTTTGAGTCTGTGGCAAATGAGTGGAAAGGGGATTCCTACTTGTCCAATATCACCCCTGTGGGTACTGCTGTCAGAGGATGTTGTAAAGGCCAAAACTATAGTGGCATTCAAAAAAGAGGGTAAGTTTATGGAGGGAAGGGTCATTTATAGATGTAACTCCCTATTCTGGGTGTTCCTAGCCTCTGACTGCCAGAATCAGGGAGTGGATGATAGGGGGTGGATCACTTTATGATTACCTCTTCTGTTCATTTAATCTGGGGCACTTGGCATGATCTACTGTTGGAAGACAGGATACCTGACTAGATGGACCATTGGTCTGACCCAGCATGGCCATTCTTATCCTTTCATGAACTAATCAAATTTTACACTGTGGACTATAAATCTATAACAGAACCCCGTTATCTCCATCAACAAGTAAGAAAGCCACCATGGTATTAGCTGTCAAAGGAATACAGCAGAATTTGAACAGAAACAACAATAAATACTCATTGGCACGATGTGTGAAATCACATTTGCCACTGGCATACAAAATATGGTGATTTTACTATTGGGACAAACCCTTCAAACAATTTCACAAGTGAGTTAATTCACTTGTGAGTATTCTCTGTGAAGCCAGTGGGATATCTCACATGAGCAAAGTTATTTACGTGCACAAGTATGTCATGATCAGGTACACTGTTTGGGATAATTGACTGGCAGAGTAATGCACAGTTGAATGGCAGGATTCAAATCTTTTGCTGCTGTTTTGGGAGACCAGAATTCTCCTCAAATCATTTGGTCCAAATATGCAACTACCCAAGGAAAACAATTGTATTCTTTGTAACCTGATTTTTATTGGCTGTTCTATTCTCTTGATGTGCAGATAATTTGCACATTTAATTTCCTCACATATTGAAATGCAGTAGTACTATTTTGTGTCCAGGCTATTTCTTCTGTTTAGCTAGGGCTACCATGGTCGTTTGGAAGAAGATCTTTTAGAAGATCTCTTCTGAAAAAAAAACCCATCTTTTGAAGGTTTGTGGCCACACACAAAAAGTGGATCAACAAAGTGATCGTATCCTTTGATAGAGAGTAGCCACGCAGCCTCAGCCGCTCTTTCAAAAGAACTGGCCAGGAAACAATGCAGATGAGGTTGCATGGCTGGCAAACCTTTCTGGGAGCTTTGGCCAGGCACTCCTTTAAAGGGTCCCTGCCTGCACAGAGCAGAGCCAGTGCAGGGACCAGAAGCTGGTGGCTCAAAGCTATGGACCCACAGCAGCTTCTGGGCTGGCAATGCATCCATGTCCCAGTTGAGATGCTGGCCAATGTAATTGCAGCTGTCCTCCAGCAGCAGAAACCTCCCACAGGGGCCAAGGAACCCAACCACCCAGAGCCCCAGCCTTGCCCCCACCTCCAGGTCATCAGATGCATCTAGCGCTACCCTAACAGCTCAGACAGGTGGGACCGGCTCATGACTGGCAAGTGAGACAATATGCAATGGCTTCAGAACTTCCACATAAGGAAGGAGACCCTTCAGGAGCTCTGCAGTTGGCTCATCTCCACCTTCCAATGCCAGGACACCTGCATGCAGCCTGCTCTGTCCCTTGAGAAGTGCATGCCCATTGCTATCTGGAAGCTGGCCAACCCGGACAGCTACTGCTCCATGGGACAGCAATTTGGGGTGGAGAAGTTGACCATCAGGACTCTCCTCATGGAGGTAACACATGCTTAGCTCACAGACCCAGCACAAGTAGAGAGAGGGTCCTACCCAGCAAGGGCAACCCTTGGGAGCCAGGGTCGGGAGGGCGAGGGGTCAGGGCAGGTGGGGCAGGGAGGCCTATCCATGGGGAAATGTGCCGCTCCAACTCCACACAGGCCAACTGCTGGGAGGGTAGCCTTGTGGTGAGGGAGTACCCAGAGGGTTTAGAGGGGGGAGAAGGGGGATGAGAGGAAGAGGGGAGCCTGCTAGGGCCAGGGGCACCCCTTCACACACTCACAAGTGTGTCCACTCTCCATCCCATGCAAGTCATGAGGGCAATCAACACCATCCTACTCCAGAGGGCTGTCCATGTCGGGGACCTGAACACAGACATTGCTGGATTCACCGACCTTGGCTTCCCTTTTGCTTTGGAGCCATCAGTGGCACTCACGTTGCCATCCATGCCCTGGAGCACAGAATGGCCTGCTGTATCAACCACAACGGCTTCCACTTGGTCATGCTGCAGGCTCTGGTGGACCACAGGGGACCCTTTATGGATATCTGCAAGGGCTGGTTGGGCCGGGACTACAATATGCAGATCTTTCACAAATCCAGCCTCTGCTGGAGGATGGAAGTGGATACCGACATCCCTCAGTGAGGTCTCGTGATCAGGGATGTCATCATGCCCTTGTGCATGATGGGGGATGTGGCCTACATCATGCAGCCCTGGCTCATGTGGCTGTACACAGGCCAGCCGGATCCCATCCAGGAGCTGTTCAACAGCTGCCTCAACCAGGAACACTGCCCTGTGCAGTGCATCTTTGGCTGCTTGAAGGCTCAGTTCAGGTGCCTCCTTGTGCACCTGGACATCAGAGTGCATGTCCCCAGAATGTGGGAGCATGCTGTGCCCCCTCTACAACATTGTGGAGGGAAAGTAGGAGTCTTTCTCCTCGGGGTCAACAGACAAGGCTGACCCAGGGCATGAACAGCCAGGCTTGGCCCATGACTGTCAAGCCCAACATGATGGGATGAAGATCTGGGAGGCCCTCCAGGAGACCTTTACCTGCAGGCCCCAGGGCACCCCCTGCTGGGTCCTCTGGCCCTCAACCCCACCCTGTCCCTACCGTGACTCTTCCCACCCCCTTCCACTCACCACCCCTGCAGTAATGAAGGACAAGGGGGGTGCAAAAATAAAACCTTTACTATTGAAACTGGAAACACATTAATGAAAACTATTGACAAAATGTGAGTGTTAACATATATGTATGGAGGAGCTTGGAACAGGGGGTGGTGTCATTTGAAGTTGGAGAGTGGCCTAGGACAGGAAGTGTGGGGGCCTTAGTCCTTCAAGGTGGTGTGGGGGCCAGAAATCATGCAGCTGCAGGATTCCCTCCCATCCCAGGTTTGGGGTCCCCATCGAGGCTGGGGAAGAACTAGGATCTCAGGGAGGTATGGCCATGGAAGAAGTACAGCAGGCTCAGGCTCAGGCTCAGGCTCAGTGGCAGGAAAAGGGGGAACTAGGTGGGAGGAATGGGGCAGTGGGGGGCTGGGGAGGATGGGGGACAGGAGGGCTGACACAGCATCACCCACCCACTATGGCCATCAGACACTGGACAAAGCCCAGCATGACAACCAGGGGGATTTTGGGCAGGAGCAGGACAGAAAGGGCAGTGGGTGGTGGGGGCAGGAGAGGCATCAGGGGCAGCAGAAGGACTGCAGGGGTAGCAGGGGCAGCAGAGGGCAGGAGATGGAGGGTGGCAGGAGCAGGAGGCTGGGCTGACTGCTCCCTTAGGATCCCAGTGATTCTCCCAAGTTGGACCATGAGCTTGGCCCAGGCTTCCCACTGCCACAACAGGTCTGCCTCCTCCACCCGCAGCTGCTGCTCTGCAAGATCATAGTCCATGGCATGCCGACATGCCCTCCAGGGATGAGCCTTCCCAGGCACCAGTTATGGGGGTGACCTGCCCCATCTCTGCCACCACTCCTAGACTTCCCAGCCTGACATCATGGACAGGGCTGGCTGGCCCTGTTTGTGTGCTGGGGCTTGCCTGGCCTTCAGATGGTGCAGTTGAAAGTATGGAAGGGAGAGAAAGATGGTACGTCAGTCCTGCACCACAGCCCCAAGGGCCGTGCCCCTGACTTCTCATGGGAAGTACCCCCCTTTCGCCTTTGTCCAATGGCCCTGGGGGATCCTGGGCACTGAGGAGCATTGGGAAACATGGGTGGGGCAGGCCTCCCCTCACCCTGTCCCCATGCATGCAGCTCATGGAGCTATCCACAGAAGCAGGTGCTGACTGTCACCTTTGGGCATGCCCACAAGCTGGAAGCCATGGCCTTCTGAGGGGGTATCTGGGCTGGGGCCAGTGGCTATGTGGCTGGCTTGCTTCCAGCCATGGCCTGGGATGCATCACACATGAGATACTTATTTGGGGAGACCCTGGGGAGACCCTCAAACAAGTCTGGGGAAGCTCTGCTTGACCTGGCTTGGCTGGAGGATGCCAAGGCCACAGCGATGACAAGGGTTTCATCACTCAAGTCCTGGTCTGACAGTGGCTCTGGCTCTGGCTCCAGCTGGGTGGTCTGGTTCCATGGTCCTGGCTGTTCCTCCTCCAACTTGATGTCCAGCTCCATCACCACAGAAGGCTCCTCTGCCATGGTCTCAAGAAGGCGGCAGGGGTGGGGGGCAGGGAGGAGCTGTCCTCACCCCCAAGGAGGCTGTGAAGCTCCTTGTAGAAGGAGCAAGTGGAGGATTCTGGCCTCCTGGCCATGTCACTGGTGTATCCCAGTCATAGCTCTTGACTTTGGAGTGTACCTACTTAATGTCCAGGCAGGGTGTTCATGGGCTGCCAAACTGGTGGCCAGCCGAGCAGAGGCATGGGCATTCTTCCTCTTTCCAGTGGTCTCATGGAAGACATTCTCATTGTCCCAGAGGCCCAGGAAGTCATGGAGCTTAGGCTCGGTACATGATGGGACCCATTGCTTGGTGGCCCAAGCAGCCTCCTGGGATCCCTCAACAAGCTCCTTGGGGGTCTTGGGGCTGCTGGCTCTCCAACATATTAAGACTCTCCACTACAGTGGGTGGCTGTAAGGGCATGGTGGCGAGCAGCTCATCTTCTCCCTGCCTCCACTCTCTCAGCTTTCTGCCATGGAGTCTCTGGGACTCCCTGGGCCTTTAAAGCAGCCAGATGCAGAAGGCATGGAGCTTCAATAGCACTGGCCAGGGCATCTCCCAGCTTCAGCTGGTCAGCACCATGGAGGACTCCTCTTTCAAAAAAAAGGGCCCCTGGAGCATCTACACATGCTTTTTTCTGAAAGAATCTTTCAGAAAAATGTGATCTTCCTCATGCAGGAACAGAAGAGGGCTGCCGAAGAAGTGCAGCATTCTTTCAATTTAATATCGAAAGAACGCATCTTGTGTGTAGATGCTCCACGAGTTTTTTAAAAAAAAAACCCTCTAGGGTAGCCTTTATTGCCATGTGCATCATGAGCTTCTATGGTGTTTTCTAATACTTTTATGATCTTTGATGTATATATTATTGTTAAAATTATTATTATTACTGAACATATGATTGTGTCAAACTGTACATTCTTCACTAAATTTTAAAATCCCTCTGCAAGACAGAGTTGGAAATACATAAATGTTAAATTTTATGTTTTTTCCATGTTGCCATAGTCTGCACTTCTATTATAAACTGTCATCTGTAATATAATCAAAGGAAAATTGGTAGGAAACCTTGCTATAGTCCAAGGAGCTTTCTTTTTTTTACATAAATTTACTGATGTTAGCAAGATTGAAACTGTCTGGCTCAATTTGCAGCTTTTAGAAATTCTAGGAAATACTGAGTCATAAAAGAACTGTAATGTTTATGAGATGTCCCTTGAACTTACCTTGATTTACAAGGGTAGGTAATGTCATCAGAAAAGCTTCCCCATTTAGTCAGAATCAATTGGGTTATTTTAAACAAGAACACGTCACATCACTTCAGTCCAGTGTTTCTGTAGCAAACTTTTCTATTGTTAGATAACACTGTTGCCAGTTTCTGACTTAATAAACCAACTAGAAAAAAAGCATAGATTCAAATAGTTTATTTCACTTCCATTGATTACTTTTGATTCCTTGGGTTTCTCATACTTGTTATTTATTTAATTGCTATAATACCCATTTCATGGAGCAGGACTCCATTTCATTGCTTTTGGCAAACAGACAAAACAAGCAGTCTCTACCTCTCAGAGCTTACAGTCTATATGCAAATATAAAATAAGAGACTACAGGTGGGGCATTCAGGAAAGTAGTGTTGGTTAGCATGATAGGCAGTGCTTTCTTCACACTGGCAGCCTAACCATTGTTAAGCAATGATTCCTGGGCATCCTGGCACAGGAGAGGTTTAAGGAGGGTTCTGAAGGTGGCTAACTAGATAACTTCTGCAGATGTTTACAGGGAGCTGCCCAAGCATGAGGGCTGGCACAGGAAAAAGCACCAAGGTGTTTGAAATTTAACGAGTGGGCAATGCTCTGCTTTGGGCAGCGAATAGTCAGAACAGAGCAATCAGGGCTCTACCTAAAACAAGAGACACTTTTGCACATTGTTCTCATTAATATTAGTTCTTGTTTGCATGACCAATTAGTTTGTGGCAACTTGTGGGGTGACTACCCCACACTAGCTTGATGTGAACTAATGTCCATATTGATCCTGCTGTTGCACTTTAATAGTTCCGGAATGTACTTTGAGGTATCCCACTCTGATGGGACTAAATTGAAGCAGACTAGGGAAGTGTGAGTGCATAGCAGTAACTTCTACACAGATACTTAGTTCTGATCCTGCATGCACCGAAGCACATGCTTAACTTTAAGCACCTGGGTAGTCCAAATGGCTATTGGTAGGCTCTTGATGATCTTACTGCAGTTCCTGATGGCCAGGTTTCCACATCAAACCTCCACCACCAAGGTGTGGCATGAGCAGAGAGGCCAAAAATATGGAGCTGGTTGGATGGGTTGTGAAGCTTGAATTTCAGAGGTCTGTGAAGCACTTGTTTTATGGACCAGTAAAGGATATCATTCCCCATTGCTGACAATGTAACACAGTAGGACTGAGTCTAAGACATTCATCCCAGTTCATTTTGTTTTGGGGAAGTATTTTAATCTTTCCATTTTTAGTAGTGTATTTATAATTCACTCCTGCAATTGTCTGTTTTTTATCATCAACCCTATTCTATTCTCTAATTTTAAAATTCATATTATTGTCTTTTTTCCAGTCTTATAACTGACAGCATCTTTTGGCTGCCTCTGATTTTTTTATTGCCAACATCCATATTTTTAGCTTAATGAATTAGTGTATTTTTCCTTTTCTATTTTTTGATTCATCAGGAGCCTCCAGATTTCCTTACTTTTCCAAGTGGCGTAATCAAAACAGCCAAATGTCTCAGAATCTCTTTCTTCTCAGTATGATGCAGTGGTGTTAGCTACATCACGGTTAAAATGGAAATTAGATTCCCATGTAAATCAATTTTCATCCCATTCTTTATGTCCAAACAATGCCTTGAAATTTGACATACCACAAAAAAGTTATTGGATGAGATCCCAGTCACAGTGCATTCCCCTTTTTGCCACAGGGGATGGAAAGTTGTCGTAAACACCCAACTGGGGATTCCTATTATGTAGTGAATTCCTCAGATGGTAGCGTTTGTTATTTGGCCACCTTACTCAAGGGGTCTCAAGGGTGGGAAAGGTGTCACTGAGGGGAGCCTCAGATCCTGTCTAACAGCATCTACAAGGCCCATTTGTGTTGCTAGAGCAGCAGTAAAGGTGTTTAGGAGGAATTGAGGATCTGGCTGGGAATCAGCCTGCAGACATGCAATATATATCCCAGGAGGAGCTTCAAGAGGAGATTGTGTCACACACAGCTGCAGTATATCCCCTGTTCTCCCCTCTGCCCCCATATTCTGGGTGTGGAAGTAAATCAGTTCACATCTTTTTTAGCATGCAGCTTACTTCCACTTCTTGCAGCCAGCCAGCTACCCTGGCCCTGCTTGTACTGGGTGAACACCTGGTCATTCTCCCTCTCCCTGCTCTATGGGTAGATTCACAGTCTGAGCAGTCAAGCAGGGGAGTTAATAGGAGACCTAATTCCCACTTGCCCTGTGTGCAGCAGAGCAAGGTCTAGGGTTAACCTAGCCCTACACAACCAATAGATACAATCTGTAATATACAATCACTCTTCTTGATGTAACAGCAATGACCAAAAAAAAACAAACAAAAAAACCACCACCACCACCAACAACAAAAAAAAAAAAGCAAGAGGCAAAAGATAGGGTAGCATGGGCAGTGTAAGTTGGAGGGGTGATTGTGAGTGATGACTCAGTCTATACATGGCCCCTGCCTTTCCCCCACCATAGCTTCCTGCCAGGTCAAAGCAGATATTTGGTAGTGCCAACTGGAGTAACAATCGTGTAAAACCTCACTTTGAGATTTGCTACTCAGCTGTGTCCTTTTCAGACAGACAGACATTCAAAGAATTGTTGGAGCAGAATCATATGACATTCTGTGAAAGGAATGATATGAAGATACTGGTCTTCTCTTTGGTGGCAGTGGATGTGTAAATTTTCATCTTATAAAGGTAGCTCAGCAAAATTAGGGTGAACCGTCATCCATTTCAACATCATGCTCCTTTTCCATCACCTCTACTGTACCAATAAGAAAAATGTGATGCAGCAGCGCCAGCAACATCTGCAAAAACCCAACAACTCACACTTCATGAAATGTTATAATGGAAAAGAACATTTATTCCAAACCCCCTGGAGGTTCTGGGGCTAATACATACTATAGCATGCAAGACAATGCCGCAGCAGACCTCTCGTTTCTTTCCATTGTGGAAAGTCGTAGATTTTTGTGGTTGGTATAGCATGAAAAGCCAGATTATTACACATCACCTTGTATATTTTCCATTGTAACTTTATAAAACATGCATTAACTTCTCAAGACACAGGGTCAGGCCTCCTCCTACTAGAGGAGAAAGTTGGGGTAATGCAATTAATCTCTAACAACTCCCACCCCCCCACCGCCCCAAGTCCTCCCCCTACTTTTTTCCCTCACTATGCCTGGAGGACTATGAAGGGTCCACTTTACCTTGGACAGTGAAGTGCGTATTACCCATGAAAGCTCGTTACCTAATAATTGAAATGGTTAGTTTTCAAGGTGCTAGAGGACTGCTTGTTCTTTGAATACATATGAACTAGTTATGCTAAACAATGTATTCCATGTTGTATATAGCAGTGACACTCAGTAAGGGCACATCTGCACCACCTGGGAGATTGACCTGGTCAGGGTCAATCTTCTGAGGTTCAATTTTGCAGACCTAGTGGGGATGCGCAAAATGGAATGATCAGTGTTGACAGTTAACACTTGTTTTCCTCATTCTCATGAGGAGTAAGGGAGATTGATGGAGAGTTTGTCCCATCTACCTCCCTCAGTGAGGAAGGCCAGATAAGTCAGTCATAGATAAGTTGATTGCAGCTATGCAATTTCTCATTAGAGGTGATGGAATTGCACATCTGCGATTGACTTTAAGGTCTAATGTAGACCAGCTCTAAGTTTCTAAGACCTGAAGAAGAGCACTGCATGGCTCAAAGGCTCGTCTCCCTCATCAAGAGAAGTTGGTCCAATAAAAGAAAAATTACTTCACCCACCTTGTCTCTCTAAGATTTCATGAACCATGAATGATGCAGAATACCTGAACAAGACCTTTGACAATGCTTTAAGACTTATATTGTAGGCTTTTCAGATCTGATCCATTACTTTCAAAAAAGAATCATTGTTTGCATAGCACAGGCTTAGTTAAAAACAGAAGGCCATGAATTCAGTTGTTTTAAACTGATGTGGCACCATTGAATCTGTTGGAACAGGACTAATTTACATTGGGGGCCTCTGACCCTCAGTTATAAAAATGAATTTCCCAAGAAAAAAATATTAATTTAAATGAAGGACAAAATGAATAGAAGTTCACTTCATGAAGTTCAAAACCTTAAGGGAAAAAAGCCCTAAAAGTTTGCTGATACCTGAGGTATCCCAGATTCAGTTGTTGTTAATATCAGAGCTCCTGTAGTCTAGCTACAGTTTAACTCATAAAATGTATTTTATCCACCATGATTGTTAGGAGCTGTTGAAAAGGCATTGTTGTTATTTCCAGAGTAATAGTCCAATATTTCCAGTACTCCATCAGACCTAATATAGTCAAGCTTAATCTTAGCCAAGGTATAATTGGTCATGCTTACAACTAGAGCATTATCTACCATCCACCCAGAACTATGTTTTCTAGAATGTACATATACAAATTCTTCGTTTAAAAAGCCCCCAAGCAATGAGTGAAAAATCATTCTTAGAAGCCCCTTTTTGGTAAAGACGTCATAGTAACACCACACTTGTGGACATTTAAATCCCTGAAAAGGAAGACTGTAAGGGGGATCATTCAAATTATAGGCAGCAGATGATGTCAAAAGAGGGGGGTTTTATGTACATTATAACCTGATACCATAATAAACTATAGATTTATTATTCTTGCAACCATACCACTGATCCTCAGACATCTAGGACTTTGGTCAGAAATAATAGAATCATAGAACACTAGGACTGGAAGGGACCTTGAGAGGCCATCGAGTCCAGCCCCCTGCCCAATGACAGGACCAAGTACTATCTAAACCATCCCTGATAGACATCTATCTAACCTGTTAAATATCTCCAGCGATGGAGACTCCACAACCTCCCTTGGCAATTTATTCCACGGTTTGACTAACCTGACAGTTAGGAACTTTTTCCTAATGTCCAATGTAAACCTCCCTTGCTGCAGTTTAAGCCCGTTGCCCCTTGTTCTATCCTCAGAGGCCAAGAAGAACAAGTTTTCTCCTTCCTCCTCATGACTTCCTTTTAGATACCTGAAAACCGCTATCATGTCTCCCCTCAATCTTCTCTTTTCCAAACTAAACAAGACCAGTTCTTTCAACCTGTTTCCATAGGTCACATTCTCTAGACCTTTAATCATTCTTGTTGCTCTTTTCTGGACCCTGTCTAGTTTCTCCATATCTTTTTTGAACTGTGGTGCCCAGAACTGGACACAATACTCCAGCTGAGGCCTAACCAGCGCAGAGTAGAGCGGAAGAATGACTTCTCGTGTCTTGTTCACAACACACCTATTAAGGCATCCCAGAATCATGCCTGCTTTTTTTGCAACTGCATCACACTGTTGACTCATATTTAGCTTGTGGTCCACTATAATCCCTAGATCCCTTTCTGCTGTAGTCATTCCTAGACAGTCTCTTCCCATTCTGCATGCGTGAAACTGATTGTTCCTTCCCAAGTGGAGCACTTTGCATTTGTCCTTATTAAACTTCATCCTGTTTACCTCAGTCCATTTCTCCAATTTATCCAGATCATTTTGAATTATGACCCTATCCTCCAAAGCAGTTGCAACCCCTCCCAACTTGGTATCATCTGCAAACTTAATAAGAGTACTTTCTATGCCAATATCTAAATCATTGATGAAGACATTGAACAGAACCGGTCCTAACACAGGCCCCTGCGGAACCCCACTTGTTATACTTTTCTAGCAGGATTGAGAACCATTAAGAACTACTCTCTGGGTACGGTTATCCAGCCATTTATGCACCCACCTTATAGTAGCCTCATCTAAATTGTATTTGCCTAGTTTTTTATAAGAATATCATGAGAGACAGTATCAAATGCTTCACTAAAGTCTAGGTATACCACATCTACCACTTCTCCCCTATCCACAAGGCTCGTTATCCTATCAAAGAAAGCTATCAGATTAGTTTGACAAGATTTATTCTTTACAAACCCATGCTGGCTGTTTCCTATTACCTTACCACCTTCCAAGTGCTTGCAGATGATTTCTTTAATTACCTGTGCCATTATCTTTCCTGGAACTGAAGTTAAGCTGACTGGCCTGTAGTTTCCTGGGTTATTCTTATTCCCCTTTTTATAGATGGGAACTGTAATTGCCCTTTTCCAGTCTTCTGGAATCTCTCCTGTCTCCCATGATTTTCCAAAGATGATAGATAAAGGCTCAGATACCTCCTCTATCAGCTCCTTGAGTATTCTAGGGTGCATGTCATCAGGCCCTGCTGACTTGCAAACATCTAATTTTCCTAAGTGATTTTTAACTTGTTCTTTTTTTACTTCAGCTTCTAACCCTACCCCTTTCCCACTAGCATTCACTATGTTGGGCATTATTTCATCAGACTTCTCAGTGAAGACCAAATCAAAGAAGTCATTGAGCATCTCTGCCATTTCCAAGTTCCCTGTTACTGTTTCTCCCTCCTCACTGAGCAATGGCCCTACCCTGTCCCTGGTCTTCCTCTTGTTTCTAATATATTTATAAAAAGCCTTCAGGTAAATGTCCAAACTTACGTTCTTTAATTAGGAAAATAAACTCGATTTTTGCAAACACTCACGTAAGCACCTGTGTTGCTGTCAATAGTTTCATTGAACTCTGAGAACCCTGATTTCTGTTTCATATCAGAAATGAACATTTGTGTTATTATTGGGGCTTTTTATGAGAAACAATAGGAAACTATAGGGCAGAGTTTGTGTAACTACTAAAAGGTACTATATACCTTCAGGCATTTTGGATGAAATCTTGTCTCCAATGAATTCAATTGCAAAATTTCCACTGATTTTACATGGGACCAGGATTTCACACTTCGCTGCGTCAATAGTTAGTTTGCTCTAAATACAGTAATAAAAGAAACACATATATCTATTCTTTTGTTCCAGATTTGCTTTTCTGAAACAAACAAAAAAATTAAAATGGTTCAATTTAATTTCTTCTAATTTATGGTCTGATTCTAGCCACATTACTTGCTGAGTAGTAACTTACTCTCTGGCTTTGCCCATTATAAAGAGTGGTAATGCTGTGGAGGAAAGCTCTGTTTTCAAGAGTAAGGGTGGCAGAATCTGACCCTTTGAAAATAAGTTCTTTCTAAGCTGGCATTTGTATGTTAAGCTTTCACTCAGAAAGATTTTTCTGCCATGTTATAAACCCTTAAATGTAGTTGTTTATGGTGGAAAAGCTGACATTCTTAAATGTCGTGTCACAAATGTAATGGTATAACTTCTACAAGTTTGAAGATCAAGCTTTGTTCATGAAACATGGCAATTAATCATGCCTATTCAGAAGACAATAAAAATGAAGATGTCAGTTGTGTCAGTAACTATAGTGGCATTCCCTATTTCAGAACAATGGAATGCTAAAAGTGAGCATGGTTGTTGTCTTTGAAACAATGAAAAGCTGTGGTAGGTACATTTTACATCCATGCCATAAAATATATCTGAGTAAAAACACATGCTTTTTTGATCATTACAGTTTTTCCAACTGGATGAGCCAAGCTGCATAGTGCTGTAGAATTTACTTTGATTTCTGTAATGAATCACTGAAGTAATCCCACAAGACTGTCCAATGTAATAAAAGATTAACTGTTTCCCAGTATGAAGAATCATGTCTGTGCCAATAAACTGTAATTCAGCCCACTAGAAATGTACCCAAGATATAAGGATATATTTATTCTATATTCCTATTTGTACCTTCTTTCTGGGTTAGTGGTAGTTTCTGGGTGATGTCATGTTTCATTAGGACCAAAATTTTCAAAAGTGGCCAGTAAATTACAGGTAACTCAAATTTGGAGCACCAACCTGAGATACCACAATGTCATTGTGCTACCAAACCTGAACTGCTCTGAATCAGTGGCTACTTTAGAAGTTTTGGCTGTAAATAATGAATGGGTGTCTTTAGATGCAATAAGCCAATCTTACTGCTGCTTGCTTGTGGAAAGGTGTCTGCAGGCGCATGGCACAAAATAGCTGCTTCAGCTAACTATAACTGTACAAATACCTTTTATAGATAGATGGATAGATAGATAGATATTCAAATGCCTTTTATATATAAAATACTTTTTCATATCTTTATGGTGTACTTTATAGCAGTTCAGACAATTTTTCTGTGTTTTGAAAGGAAACTTTGTCTAAGAGTTTATTTATTCCTAGTTGTGGATATGTTTTCGGAAGAATGGCAAATACACTACTTTTTTCTAGCCACTATAGATAAAACTAGGTCTACTTGGCTGCAGGGAGAGGAGAGGAGCATTTTTTTTCTGGGTCACCACCATGAGCTCTTTTCTTCACCTGGCCTATATTTCTGATGTATGTAACAAGCCTCAATATCACTTTCAATATGAGGCTGGAATATCTCTCTTCCCTTTCTCTCATGTTTTCCATACCACCTTAGGAAACACCTGGCTTATTTAAAGAAAACCCCAACTAACAATGAAAGCTCCACCTCAAAATTCAATATTCCAAGGCCAGAAGGGACTGATCATGTAGTCTGACCTGGCATGTAACACAAGCCATAGATTTTCCCAGAATAGTTCATTTCATTTATAACATCATCCAGTCTTGATTTAAACACATTCATATATGAAGAATCCTCCATGACCCTTGATAAATTGCTCCAATGGCTAATTATACTCACTTCAAAGTTTACACCTTATTTTCGGTTTGAATTTACTATCTTCAGATTCCATCTAATTGGATGAAGTTAAACTTGTGTGATGGATAGAGGAGGCCACTCTCAAACATTTATTCCCCATGTAAGTTCTGATAGGCTGGGTCTATGTGGAGGGGTATTGCTGGCAGAGTCATGCTAATTATCAGTCTTGCAATTCCAAATGGCTGCTCGTTATCATAATCACATGGCTAATTAGCATAGCCACGTGAGATCTCTCTTCCAGCAGAAGCTGCTGCGGGCAGTAAAGAGTCCATATGATGTGCCTCCACCAGCAAAAAAAAACCTTCTGTCACCAGCCCCTTATGCCTGCAGCAAGATCTTGCGCAGCTATGCTAATTAGACTGCATGAAGCTGACACCAATACCCCATCCATGTAGACCCAGCCATAAGCTGTAGTTAAGTCACCTAATTTTCTCTCTTTCTTAAACTAAATAGATTGAGCTCCTTAAGTCTATTGTCATATGGCATTTTTTTCTAATCTTTTAATCATTTTCATGACTCTTTACTGAACCCTGTCTAATTTATCAAAATCTATCTTGAATTGTGGACACCAGCACTACCTAGAGTATTCCAGCAGTTGTTCACATCAGTACCAAATAGAGAAGTAAAATAACATCTGTACTCAAGATTCCTTTTTTTATGCATCCTAGGGTCACATTAGTGATTTTTACCACAGTTTTGTACTGGTAACTTAATTTCATACATTTAACCATCATGACTCCCCAGATCTTTCTCAGAGCCATTTCTTTCCAGGATAGAGTCTCCCATCATCTGAGTATGGCCTCCATTCTTTATATATGTTTATATTCAGCCATATTAAAACACGATTTTTCACTTGTACCCTGTTTACCAAGTGATCCACATTGCTTAACATTAGTGATCTGTCCTCCTTGTTATTTACCACTCCCTCAACTTTTGTGTCATCTGAAAACAAGATGACTTTATATTTTCTTCCATATATCATAGAGCCAAGCCCCAATGTCTATAAAACCCCATTACAGGGAAAAAAAAAACACTTAGTGACAATGCTCTGTATACTTTGGCAGTTTGACACCTATCTGCTAAATAGGTTTAATTAACTTAATGTGGGCTATATTAGTTATATATTGTTCTAGTGTTTTAATAAAAATGTGAGGTGCCAAGTCAAAATCCTTGCAGCAATCTAAATATATTATGTCAACACTATTACCATTATTAATGACACTTATAATCTCATAAAAATCAAGTTAGTTTGACAGGATCTATTTTCCATAAACCCTTTTTGACTGGCATTAATTATATTGATAATAGACACTGGAAACATGCTGTTCCAGCTATCCTGTGCTAATACCTCTAATTACTTCCCGCAGAGTCTTGCCCGAACAGTAACTCTAGCAATCACAGCCCTCATTTTGTCTGCTTCTGTACAGGTTGTTTTTTAATCTAATTGATAAGCATGTAAACATTCTAGCTTTGGACTTTGCACCACTGCACTTTCATCAAGTGTTAGAGAGAGAGCTTCGGCAACCAGAAAATCTCTCCTAGGTTTTTATTCAATTTGCAAGTCAGACGTTTGTAGCTGAAAAAACAATCTCTGGATTTATAGGGGGGTGAGGAGAGCAGTCCCCTCCTGATGATGCCAATAAGTGGTTCATGGTCAGTTTCAGCTAGCACAAGCCTCTCCTGAATAAAGAAATGGAATTTTTGACACCTTTGGACTAAGGCCAAAGCCTTCTCTTTTATTTGAGCCCATTGGCACTCAGTTTCTGTTAGCACCTGTTGCCTCCAATTTTGCCCATACTGTAAGAAGACTAAGCCAATACCCTTCTCGGCGGCAACCGTGGACAACTTATTTTTTCGTTTACTACCATAGTACTGCAGAATTGTAGTTAACTACTTCAGTTTCTTAAACTTTGTTAAGGTTTGCATTCCATGGTCATTACACATCTTTCACAGTAGCTCTCTCAGGTTGCTGGCTCTGGCAGCTAGATTAGCTACATTTCCCTACATAATTTACCATTCCAAGTCATCTTTGTACCCTTTCCTTGTCTATTGGATCGGGCATGGTGGGCACAGCATTAGCCTTACTGTGATCTGTCTTTGCTATAGTAACTTTTCTCTCAGGTATGTTGTTTTTATTACATGGAATTTACCTTTTTTTTTCCCTTTAAATCATCAGCTTTGGTTTTTCCAGAGCAGCTGGAGCTTTTGATTATGCTCGTCTACTGTTTTTTTCCCCAGCTCAAAATGTCATTGATGTAAACCTTAATACCCTCTATAGCACCAACAATCGTATTTTCCAGAGTAACACCTCCAGTGTGGAACGTAACCCCACCAGCAGTCTGCAGAAACATTGTCACCAAAAGGGGTGTTAAATGTCCTTAAACATATACTCTGTTTCTCTTACGATATTTGCCAGAACCCTGCTGATGCATTAAACATAGAAAAATATTTGGCTTCAGCCATCTCCCCCAAAATGTCTTTCTTTGTGAGTAATGGATAATGTTCTGTTTCCCCATGTGATTTAATTCTTTGAGGACTGCAAAAAACAGGTTTGGTCTTTTTTTTTTTTTTCCTAGAATGATCAAAAAGTGTACTCAGTCCTTCTATTCATTCACTGATACCCAGAGCAATGAGCATACCCAGTTTCTCTTGCAGTCTCTGCCTCAGGGCAAGACAAACTTTCATAGTGTCATGAACTGTGGCTGGGGGGAATTGGGCTTTCACCTCTGTTCAGTACTCTGTTGGAGCTTCTCTATCAGGGAGATGTTGCCACAGCATGTACAGAACAGGTGCCATTTTTGCTGGACTCTGATGTTGAGTTCCACACAACTTTATGTCTCTGGTCTCTTTTTCTTGTAATTTGTGGCTTTGCAATCATGTCTCCTGTACACCCATCCACCATAAGCATCATTCTGGAGGAGGTGATTTTCTTTGTGTGGCAAATTCCAATTGCTTTGTCAAAGATTAATTCCAACTATTGCAGTACTCTGTGTGTTTTGTTACAAATTCTAGTCATAATCTGGTATCTTAGCAAGGACACAGCACTCCAAAATTCCAGGATTGTCTGTTCATCATTTGAACAGTCACAACGCTCTCTATAGTTTCACCTTCTTTAGGTATCCTCAGTTTAAAAACATTACTCCTGTGTGTTTTCCATTTTTACATGGAATGCAGTTCTCCTCAAATACATGGAATACAATTCCATGGTTAGCCTCCTCTGCTTGAGTTAACAGAAAACTATTAAACATACCAAATGCTTCAGAATCAGGATACAGAGAGAGGTGTTGTTTAAAACTCCAATTGTTTTCCACATTCCTAGAAGCTGGGTCTACATTACAAACATCTGTCAATAGAAGAGGTCTTCTGCCTACAAAACTAGGGAGTGTCCACCCTACAAATACATTCTGTCTAGAATCTGTCGGTAGAACGCAGCAGTTCTCCCGGCAGAGTTCAGGCTTGAAAGTTTGAAGCGTAGTGCCCCTGTAGGTGCAGAGCGAAAAAGATGCACTCCTCCATCTTCCAGAAAAGGCAAGAGTTCAAGAACTCCCTTGTGTGGTGTGCCCAGACCGCCCACCCAATGTACACATCAATGAAGTGCCTGCAGTTGTCCACTAGGGCCTGCACCACAGGTGAGCGGTATCCCTTCCTACTGATGAACCATGCCACACTGAGATCTGGGGCATGCATTGGAATGTGGGTCTTGTCAATGGCACTGAAGCAGCTGGAGAACCCCAGGGCGTCGAATCTGGCCACTGCAGCATCAACATTGTCCAGGCTGATAAGCCTCTACAGCAGCAGGGAGCTGATGGCCCTCACGACCTAAGAGGGGAGGAGGTGGGGCACATGGGAGAGGGACGAGGGTAGTCAGGCCCTTGGCCCCAGGGTGTTTCCCCATCCCCTTTGGCCCATGCCACCCATTCAGGCTCCCTCCCAGAACATCACCCCCCCACCCCATGCAACAGGGCTGTGGGTGGGTAGGGAAGCACGGTACCCTTGGGACAGGTCCTCCCCACATTTCCATTCCCCCCCCCGCACCTCCACCCCTGCTCCCTGAGGGTGCCCCCAGGCCGGAACCTGTCACCCCCCTGGGCAGGGCCTGCAGCCTGGGAGTGCCTTACCTGCATAAGGACAGCACTGACGGTAAACCTCCCCATGCCAAACTGGTTCCCAACAGATTGGTAGCTGTTGGGGGTAGCCAGCTTCCAGAGGGCGAAGCTACCCTCTTTTCCAGGGGGATAGTGAGCAAGAGGTGGGTGCCCTCCCTGCAGAGGATGGGGGTGAACCAGGTGCATAGCTCCAGAAAAGCGTCCTTCCACATGTGGAAGTTCTGGAGCCAGCACTGGTTGTCCCACTCACCCATCACCAGCTGGTCCCACCAGTCTGAGCTGGTGGTGTAGCGCCAGACATGCTTGATGACTCAGGGGCATGGGCACCATCACAGCAAGACAGCCTCAACGATGGCTTCCTCCTCATGCGAGGGATCAGGGTTGTCCCTCTGGAGGAGGAGAAGGAGGACAGCAGGGATGACATGCTGCAGAACCTGCAGCAGCCATGCATGTGGCCAATGCAAGCCCAGGAGCTGCTCTGGCAGCATAGCTAACTGGAAAGGAGTAAGCTGAGCAGCCCTGCCCTAGCCTTGCTATACCTCCAAGAGGTATGCAAACCTCAGCATGGGCAGGGAAAGCAGCCCGGGGGAGGCCCTTTAGGGGAGGGCTGGGCTGCTGCTCTAGGAAGGGCTTGACGTCCATGCAACTCTGACTTCCGGGTCATTGGAGCCGACTCTGTCGACACAGCAGTCAGGGTGTCTAGACGCTTGCTGTTGACAGAAGAAGTTGATGGGGGAGCCTGTATTAGGTGTGGATGTGTTCTGTAGACAGCAGTTGTGCTGGGAAAGGTCTGTTGAGAGTGACTTTTGTCAACAGAACTCTGTAGTGTAGACACAGCTAGAGAGTTTTAACTCAGCTGGGACATTTAAATGATCTATTTTTCATTCCGGGTATTGTCTTAGGGCCTTTTTACTTTTTTACTCCTGGTACCATGTGTTGTTCAGCATGAGCAGCAGGAGTTATATGGGCCCATGGTGCATATGCTCCATGACTATTCAGGAACGTGGGCCTGGCTCTGATAATGTTTGGGCCTATAATTTCAAACATATCCCATCTACAGAAAGGACAACTGCCTCAGACCCACTCCTTGAGGGAACCAGGCTTTAGCTCCAGGGCAGTCTGGGAGGTTAGAGGGGAGCCTGGCACTGTCAGCAGCGAGCAACTCAGCCCCCGCCTGCCTCACTCATAAGAACATAAGAACATAAGAATGGCCATACTGGGTCAGACCAAAGGTCCATCAAGCCCAGCATCCCATCTGCCGACGGTGGCCAATGCCAGGTGCCCCAGAGAAGGAGAACAGAAGACAAGTGATTTATCTCCTGCCATCCATCTCCTGCCCTTGTTATGAAGGCTAGGGCACCATACTTTATCCCTGGCTAATAGCCATTTATGGACCTGACCTGCAAAAATTTATCAAGCTCTTTTTTAAACCCTAATAGAGTCACTCGACTGTGATGTGTCCCACCTCTTCCAACCTTACTCTGCCCTTTCGCTGCCCCACTTCCACTCCTTCCCCCAACCCCTGTCCTGCCTTTCAGCCTCTGCCCTGAGTGAGATCAGAACCCAGAAAGATCAAGTAGAGTAGGCTGGGGTCAGGTCACTCACTGCTGCAGGCACCGGGCTCACCTGGCCACGCTGCACCCCATGTCTCCCTGAAGTACAGGGCCCACCAAATCATGGGGACCAGGGCAGTTCCCTAGTCTTCTTGGACCCATTCTGGGCACCCCTAAATATTATACAGATCTGATGCCCATCTTGTTCAGTGATCACTCAGTGATTAAGATGGTTATAGGAGAGCTGCTTTATCCTATGCAACTACTATTGCATTATTATTACTATTCCTAAATAACTATTACAGTATTATTCATATTATCTTTGTGCCAAGCATCCCTGGGCCTGGATCAGGGCTACATTGTGCTAGGATCTGTAGAAATGCAGATCAAAAAGACAGATCTTGCCCAAAGAGTTTACTATCTACTATAGTATACTATGAATATCGACAAAAGCTTCCTAGCACTCCACCCAGAACCTCTGCCAGAGGAGCTGTGTCTTTAAAGGCACAAGTCCTAATACCATACAGAAAAGACAGTACAGGGAGATAAGAAAGATAAGATGGCAATCTCTTGGCTGCATGTCCTCAGAGCATCAGCCATTAATTTGGCAGGATACTGGAAAAATTAGATGTATCTCTGTGTGCCTTCCTCAGGAGAGGAGAAGGAGTTTGGAGAGGACGTGTGACTTCTTTTGAAGCATTTCTATGCACTAACTCACATTGGACAAATTAAATGAGATTGGTTAAACCAGTGCAAACCCCTGTGTGGACACTTTTGTTTTGGTTTAAGAATTCCCCCTCTTTTTGTATGTTTTACTTAAATCTGTTCTTAAACAGACAAGCTAACTCAAATAAGGCTGGTCTAAGCCAAAGTAAGAATGTCCAAGGAGCCTTGTGCATAAGGATTACTACCTGGGTTTAAAATCACATCAAGTTACACCAGTGAGCTCTGCTGATAGATAAGCCCTGAGTCAACATTCCTTCCCAGAGCTCATCCAGGAGCTGAGCCCCTCCCACCTTTCCCTCAGGGCTACTAACAGTGTTTCTAGGCCCTTTTTAGGGCTGGTATTCCTCCCCGACATTACAATATCTCAAAGAACACCTTTTTTAATGGCTTATAGTCTGGCAAAGTGCAGTGATGACAGACTTGTGTTCCAAACTCATCAGTCACCATATTTTTCAAGAGGATGACATATACCAGGCCAGTTTTTTGATTTGAAGCATTAACCTATGGCTGAAGTTAAATACACACTGAAATCTGTTTTTAATGTTGATTAATCTCATAAGCAGGTGTTCCTTCATACATGTCCCTATATACTCTGCCTTGGTATGTTATTTCACCCTCAGGAGAGACCCGGACATAAATCCTTATGGCTTCCTTCTCAAGTCTGAGGAGGGGCATCAGAAACTGACCTTTTGTGCATGGTTACAAATGTTCTAGATGAGGAACAACAGCACGGTTGGTGTGTCTTCTAGAGATAATCACTATAAACTCATCAGTCAGCTCCTGCTGGAAGGAAAGTCCTTGATGCTGGGGAATCCTGTTAATTTTTCTGCTCTGCAAATAAACAAGTAAAAAAATAAATAAAAGGACAAGATTTTGAGGTCAAGATGACATCTTAGTATTCCTGAAGCAGCACGGATCAGCAAGGAGCACAGAAAATTCTTCTCCACGCCACATTGTCAATTCATAATAAAAATCCTTCTACTGTACTCAAAGTTCAGTCTCTGGCAGCTCTCCAAGAATTTTGTATTGGAATGCACTGCACTGGAGACCCCTATCATATCAATTTTATCTGACACACTTGGCATCCACTTTTACTACCATGTCCGATTTTCCCGTGCTCCTGCAGTTTTTAAGTTATAGATTCTCCCTTCTTCTTGGAACAAAGAGTAGCACTTTGAAACAATATTGCCAGACCATCTTACTACAAACACACTTATCTGTGGAAGCTTAAGACAAAAGAAGCTATAACATGTATTCACAAAAGAAAATTTAAAACAAACAAACAAACAACCAGAGCTCCGAAGTATAAGTTGGTGAAGACTGTACAGGTCATTGGATTGAAATTATTCCACTGTGCTCCATTCATGGTATTCTTAAATCCATATGCCAAGCGTAGAGAGTTCTCATGATCTCTTAGATATTTCTAAGGCAACTTGGTATGAGGACTTTTGTTGACTTCAGTGGTTTTTGGATTGGGACCTAAGTGCTGATAAGCACGCAGGTTAGATATAGTACAGAAAAGTATCATGTGCCCACCCAGGCTCTTTGAAAATCTAATAGATATGAATTCCCTGATGGCGCATGGCCACCATTATGCTAACAAGTCACAGCGTGTTCATAGCACCACCTCATTAGCATCTGCCAAAGGGGCTCTTTACCATGTCCCCTCCAAAAGGCGCAGGTAATGTGGCCACAACCAAAATGTCAGGAGTGCTAATGGGAAATAGCTTCCTCAAACATGCCCAGTTTGTTCATTTAACCAGGTGGCATAGATCTAAGTTAGGGGCCAAAAATGGGCTTGGATCGGAATCCCTGTACCAAAGTGTGGTTACTCAAATACATATTTCTATTCCATATAGTATTCCTGTAGTTAATGCATATAGGCCAAATCCTGCTGCCGTTTAAGTTCGTATGAGCTTGTCCACTGAGTTCAATGAAAATACAATTTGAAACCTGGTGAGGAATACACAATATGCCAATTGTTGAATTACTCAGAGCCTCAGTATCTGCAACTGAACTTGATCTTTTCATTGGTAAGTTTCAGTGAGCCCACAGGGAACACCCGAAACAAATTCTGAAAATATTTTATATCCATACAAAATATTATAAAATTCTTAATGACAACAGAGGATGTAGTGTGCAGCAAGTCAGAATTCACATAATTGCACACTGGTCTGTCACCCATTGAGTTTCCACATGAGCCCTGCAACTGGGCACTAAAATTTCTGTAGTGTACTTTAACATTCTCCCATTTCACATAGCAACTTCATGCATGACAGGCTACTGCACTATGGATTTATCCCACACTAAGTTACTGTGTAGACAAAACAAGATAACAATATCTTGTTATCTAAATCACAACAAATGGGGTGCAGATTTATATATTTGATACCTCATCTGCATATTCTCCTTTCAAAAGAGCTTCTTTTGAAAGAAGAAAAGCAATGTAGACATGATTCTTTTGAAAGTAAATCCCATCTTTGAAAGAACACTTCTTGCTAAAAAAAAAAAAAGAAAGGAAAGAAATGAGGTGCCAGATATGTAAATCTGCATCTCATTTGTATTTTTGATTTCCCTCATTTGCATGTCTCTTTCAAAAGAGAAATGCAAGTGCAGACACAGCCAAAAATGCATTGTGAAATAGTACTTAGCTCTTTTGAAATACTTCATCTTAACACACCACTGGAAAGCTGGATAACCGTACTCAGAGAGTAGTTGTTGATTGCTCTCAATCCTGCTAGAAAAGTATAACAAGTGGGATTCCATAGGGGTCTGTTTTAGGACTGGTGCTATTCAATATCTTCCTCAATTATTTAGTTATTGGCATAGAAAGTACGTTTATTAAGTTTGCAGATGATTCCAGGATGGGAGTGGTTGCAACTGCCTTGGAAGACAGGGTCATAATTCAAAATGATCTGGATAAATTGGAGAAATGGACTGAGGTAAACAGGATGAAGTTTAATAAGGACAAATGCAAAGTGCTCCACTTGGGAAGGAACAATCAGTGTCACACATACAGAATGGGAAGAGATTGTCTAGGAATGACTACAGCAGAAAGGGATCTAGTGGTTATAGTGGACAACAAACTAAATATGAGTCAACAGTGTGATGCTGTTGCAAAAAAAGCAAACGTGATTCTGGGATGCCTTAATAGGTGTGTTGTGAACAAGACATGAGAAGTCATTCTTCCGCTCTACTCTGCGCTGGTTAGGCCTCAGCTGGAGTATTGTGTCCAGTTCTGGGCACCGCAGTTCAAGAAAGATGTGGGGAAATTACAGAGGGTCCAGAAAAGAGCAACAAGAATGATTAAAGGTCTAGAGAATGTGACCTATGAAGAAAGGCTGAAAGAACTGGTCTTGTTTAGTTTGGAAAAGAGAAGATTGAGGGGAGACATGATAGCGGTTTTCAATATCTAAAAGGGTGTCATAAGGAGGAGGGAGAAAACTTGTTCTTCTTGGCCTCTGAGGATAGGAAAAGAAGTAACGGGTTTAAACTGTAGCAAGGGAGGTTTAGGTTGGACATTAGGAAAAAAGTTCCTAACTGTCAGGGTGGTCAAAGAGCGGAATAAATTGCCAAGGGATGTTGTGGAATCTCCATCTCAGGAGATATTTAAGAACAGGTTAGATAGATGTCTATCGGAGATGGTTTAGACAGTACTTGGTCCTGCCATGAGGGCAGGGGGCTGGACTCGATGGCCTCTTGAGATCCCTTCCTATCCTAATATTCTATGATTCTATGAACACACAGAGCCTATAAAATAGAACCACTGGATGCACTATGCCTTATTTTGAAACATGCACTATTCCCTGTCTTAAGAGCACCTATTTTGAAATAGCCATCTTGAAAGATGTTCTCTTCCTCATGAAGTGAGATTTACCAGTTTCAAAATAAGAAGCCTGATATTCTGAATTTATTTTGAAATAGCAGTTGCATTGTGTGGATGCTAGGACAAAATTTTGAAATAACAGCCGTTATTTTTAAATAACTGTGCTGGGTAGACCTACCCTTAGGTAACTTGATCAGAAACCTAGAGAACATCAGGGCTAGAACTGGGAATAAAATCCAGAAATTGGTCTCTTAAAAATAGCATCTAAGGCTTCAATCTTGCAAACATACACACATTTCCTTTACACTAAGTATGCAGGTAGTGACACTGAAGTCAGTCAAAATACTTTCAGATGCTTAAAGTTAAGTATGCATATAACAGTTTGCAGAATTGGGGCTTAAATTTCTCTTTTCAAATATTCAATATCAATGACATTTTTATAATAGTCTGGGTAAGAACAGATTTACCATATGAAATGAGACCATTTGCCCCTCTGATTCAGTGTCCAGCCTTAAATAGTGGACAAGATGTGATACTTCAGTGGCAGGTCATTCCCTCTCCATCAAGTCTACTAAATATAGTCTCTCTTAGGCCTGGACTACACTAGAAAATTAAGTATGTTTAATAATACCTATCTATCTGTGGACAGTAGTAGGTCAGTGGAGACTCCCTGGAGTAGGAAGTGGTACAGTGATGTAGTAGCATTTTAGTTGTAGACAATCCCACAGGAGCTGTGGCCACACTAGCCCCTCCTTTCAGAGGGGCTATGGAAATGTGGCACTTTGAGGTATGCTAATGAGGTGCTGTCATGAATATGCAGTGCCTCGTTAGCATAATGGCAGCCATGCGTTTCGAAACCACCAGAAACGGACCTTTTCAAATGGACCCCTGATTTCGAAATCCTCTTATTCCCATCTGGTTTTGGGAATAAGAGGCTTACAAAATCAGGGGTCCTTTTCGAAAGGCCTCCCAGCTACATGAGTGGCTGCGTTTCAAAACCAGCAGTTTTGAAGCACGTGCGGCTGCTGTTATGGTAATGAGGCACTTCATATTCATGACAGTGGCTCATTAGCATATCCTGAAGTGCCACATTACCATAGCCCCTCCAAAAGGAGGGGCTAGTGTGGCCACACCCAGAGACAAGTTGGCTGCCATCTTGGAAATTTTTCATCTGCTGCAACTTAACAGTTGAAGTTATTGGCTGGAAAATGATGAAATATTGCTAGAACTTTTTTGCGTGTTGTAAAAATAGGAGCAAGATTTGTCATGACAGATAAATACCAAAGCACATGTGAGGAAAGAAATTTTTAATGTTTAATACCTATATTTTATAGCATCCGTAAACTCCTCCTCTTCTAAATGGTTTGCTTCTGTTAATTTTCAGAAATGTTTCAGATATGTTACTGTCCTTCTAGGAAACCGTTATACTAACACCAAATTAACTTTTCAATCAGCACTTTCATATAACAGCTAAGGTGGAGCACAAAGTAAGGATTTCATTAACTAGAACTTTGTTAACAGACTGGTTATATTCTATATGGGATGAGTAACAAGATTTATTTCCATTGGTTCTGGGTCAGTAAGAATACAATATGATTTTCCTCTCTCTCTTCTACACTATTGTTCTAAGTACCTAACCCTTCTGCATTTTTACTGGAAATGGTAGGCCCACTTTGTAGTTATCTCACCACCCTCTTCAGTTAACCCCAATATCAACAATGTGCAGTCTAGACAGGGAAAAAAAAAGTTTGGACTCATTAACAGGCTGCCTGCGACTTCAGCTCCAATCTCTTCCTAGGAAAAGAGCAATCAAGTGAAAATCACTTATTTTGTTCTAAATATCTATTGCACTGGTGAGGGATGGAAATGAGACTTTTAAAATATTTTTTACATTTGCATGGAAAAGGGATATATTTTGATCTAAAATGCAGCACAAATTAATTTAAAAAAATGTTTCATTTTCTTCCTAGCTGGCATCCTTTTAGCATTTTTCAGATAAACATGTGTATGGAAAAACATACTTTTCATCTTTCTTGAGTGTCATCTTGTTCTCTTCAGGAGAGATAAAATCATAAATGTTTGAAAAAGGGCATCTGGTGCAGTGAGAGCCCATTGGCCTAACCAAAGTATGTTTTGTCTTCCAAAATATGGGCATTATTAGAACTGAGATAGCAGAGTCTGCCAAGACCACAAATGTTCCCTCAGAGATCTTCAAAAAACAGAAATATAATTTCATAAAAATTTAACAAAAATCAGAATAGCAGATTAATGTTCCAAGCATTAAAGATGTTGAACCAAAAACAGACGAGAGTCAACTGACTTTTCTGTCCATAGTAGATCGTCTTGCAACACAAATTGCAATTAGTAGATGACCCTCTCAACTAAAGCAGACTGATGAATTATTGACCTATGCCACTGTCCGGTAAAAAAGTTAAAGTGAGTGAGTAGTCCTATTAAACTCATAACAACCTAAGAATGGCCACAATGGATCAGACCAAAGGTCCATCTAGTCCAGTATCCTTTCTTCTGACAATGGCCAGTGCCAGATGCCACAGAGGGAGTGAACAGAACAGGTAATCATCAAAGTGATCCCCCTCCTGACATCCAATTCCAGCCTCTGACAAATAAGAGGCTAGAAACACCATCCTACCCATTCTGGCTAAAGCCAGTGATGGACCTGCCCTCCATGAATTTAGCTAGTGCTTTTTTGAGCCTTATTAAAGTCCTGATCTTCACAACATCCTCTAGCAATGAGTTCCACAGACCTACTATGAGCTGTGGGAAGAAAAAAATCCTTTTGTTTGTTTAAACCTGCTACCTATTAATTTCATTTATTGACACCTAATTCTGCTGTTATGGAAACAAGTAAATAACATTTTCCTATTCACTTTTTCCATACAACTCATGATTTTATAGACTTCTATCATATTGCCCTTTAGTCTCCTCTTTCCTAAACTGAAAAGTCCCTCTTTTTTTAATGTCCCTTCATATGGCACCCTTTTCAAATCCCGCACCATTTTGTTTCCCTTTTCTCAACCTTTTCTAATGCAAATATATCTTTTTTGAGCTGAGGCAACCACATTCGTACACAATGTTCAAGATGTGGGTGTATCATGAATTTATATAGAGTCAATAAGATATTCTCTGTCTCATTCTCTATCCCTTTTTTAATGATCCCAACCATTCTGTTTGCTTTTTTGATTGCTGCTGCACATTGTGTAAGTGTTTTCAGAGAACTCTCCATGACTCAAAGTTCTCTCTCTTGAGTGGTTATAGCTAAATTAATCCCCATCATTTTTTATCTACAGTTGGGATTATTTTTTCCAATATGCATTATTTTACATTTTTCAACATTAAATTTCATTTGCCATTTTGTAGCCCAACCATTTAGCTTTGTTAGATCTTTTAGATGCTCTTCACAGTCTGCTTTGTTTTTAATTGTCTTGAGCAGTTTAGTAGCATCAGCAAATTTTGCCACCTCACTTTTTATCTCCTTTTCTAGATCATTTATAAATAGGGTGAATGGAATTGGTCCTAGTAGAGACCCTTGGGCGACACCTCTAGTTACTACTTTTTATTCTGAAAACTCGCCATTTACTCCTACCATTTATCCTGTCTTTAAACCACGTATTAGTCCATCAGAGGACCTTCCCTCGTACGCCATGACAGCTTCCTTTATTTAAGAGCCTTTAGTGAGGGACCATGTCAAAGGCTTTCTGGAAATCTAAGTACACTATATCCACTGGATCCCCCTTGTCTACATGCTTAGTAGGCATCCTTCAGTCTGCATAGACTATGGATCGCGCCCTTCTCCAAGCCCCACCCCCCCGTCAAAGAACTCTAGTAGATTAGGAAGGCTTGATTTGATTTTATAGAAACCACGCTAATTTTTTCCCCAACAAATTATGTTCATCTATGTCATGGCCTACACTAGAGAACAAAGTTGATCCCAGATACACAATTCTAGCTATGCCATAACAATAGCATGGCGTACCTTGGTCAACAGCCAAGCCCTGAGAGATTGATTTTACCCTGTTTTCACAGATGGAGAACCGCTGGAAAATGTGGAGCATGTCCCATACCTTAGAAGTCATCTTTCCCCTTAAGCTGACATTGATGCAGAAATCTAGAATCATCTGAGCTGTGAAAGCTCTGCTTTCACCCACCTGAGACAAAGGGTCTTTGAGAACCAGGCCATCTATCTATACCAAGACAAAGCTCATTGTATACAATGCAGTGGTTGTTTCAACACTACTGTACAGATGTGAAACCTGGACAATATATAAGCATCATTTGAAGGCACTTGAACAATATAACCAGTGCTGCCTCAAGAAATGCTAAATATCTCTTGGGAGGATAGGTGCGTGAACAGTGTCCTGGAAGAGTTGAACAGGACCAGCACTGAAATCATTATTATTCATCAACAGCTTTGCTGGAGTGATCACATTGTTCAAATGTCTGATCAGTGCCTCCCAAAACAGATTTGGTTTTCTGAGTTGGATGAAGGACAGAGGAGCATCGGGGGCCAAGAAAAGTGATATAAGGACATGCTGAAGGCACACATGAAAAAATGCAGCATCGGTGTAGACACTTTGGAGACCCTTGTCCAAGACTGTTCCCAGTGGAGTGTGGTAATCTGTGAGGGGATGGCACAGTTTGAGAGGTACCACCACAGTGCTGATGGGGGGGGCGGGTTGAGAAGAAGAAAAGAGTGTCAAAAACTGCCCTGCTCCTGTCCAACAGCTATCAACACCTGTCCCTTGTGTGATAAGACCTGCAGCTCCAGAATCAGGCTGATCATCATCAGACTCACAAAGAGGAGGGTGGCAGGAAGACGCCCTACTCATGATTGAATGACCACCAAGAATTATTATACTCAGGGCAGGTTGTACCTGCTATTGTTAAGGTTGCCTAACACTTCCCATTAAAATATCATGTTTTCATTTGCTTCTAATTGGCCAGACTGAAATTTTAAATGATGGATGTCAGGGTGAATTTTTTTGGAAAATTTCACCCAAAGCAGTTTGAGTGGTTTCTCAGAATGAGGCTTGGAAAAAAATTGATTGTTTTGGAAATTTAAAAAAAATCTGGTGATGTTTTCTTTGAAAAGTTCATCCTGTGGAGCAGGAACTTCAAATTTGGCAGACAGGTGGATTTTGTATCAATAATTTTTCCTTTTACTTTTCATGTGAAATTTTGCTTGTACTTGATAAAATTATAAGCCTTTGAAAAATCTTGTTTTCACATGATGGATAGAATCATCTGATATTTTAGGTGCTAAAATCTCAGAAGTTTCTGAGCCCACTGAGTATACCTAACCCTCTCAGAAGTCTTAGTTCTAACAAGACCACACACGTAGCATCCCCACTGAAGGAATGAACATTTTCCCTGTTCAGGGCTACACAGAAAAAACCCTGAAATTTCTCTGTGATAGGTGCTCCCAGCAACTCAGAGCCCAGATGACATCAAGGCTGCGTCTACACGTGCACGCTACTTCGAAGTAGCGGCAGTAACTTCGAAATAGCGCCCGTCACGTCTACACGTGTTGGGCGCTATTTCGAAGTTGAAATCGACGTTAGGCGGCGAGACGTCGAAGTCGCTAACCCCATGAGCGGATGGGAATAGCGCCCTACTTCGACGTTCAACATCGAAGTAGGGACGTGTAGACGATCCGCGTCCCGCAACATCGAAATAGCGGGGTCCTCCATGGCGGCCATCAGCTGGGGGGTTGAGAGATACTCTCTCTCCAGCCCTTGCGGGGCTCTGTGGTCACCGTGGGCAGCAGCCCTTAGCCCAGGGCTTCTGGCTGCTGCTGCTGCAGCTGGGGGTCCGTGCTGCATATACAGGGTCTGCAACTAGTTGTTGGCTCTGTGTATCTTGCACTGTTTAATTAAAGTGTGTCTGGGAGGGGCCCTTTAAGGGAGCGACTTGCTGTTGAGTCCGCCCCATGACCCTGTCTGCAGCTGTGCCTGGCTCCCTTATTTCGATGTGTGCTACTTTGCCGTGTAGACGTTCCCTCGCTGTGCCTATTTCGATGTTGGGCTGAGCAACGTCGAAGTTGAACATCGACGTTGCCAGCCCTGGAGGACGTGTAGACGTTATTCATCGAAATAGCCTATTTCGATGTCGCAACATCGAAATAAGCTATTTCGAAGTTGGGTGCACGTGTAGACGTAGCCCAAGTGTGAGAAATGAGAACAGGCATCCTGTGCCTCATGTACTTTCACTGACTCCTCTGCTGGGACCCAGGCGATATGGAAGAGGAAGCCACAGATAAGGTCCATCCTGTGCTCTGAATGAGATGAGGTCCTGTGGAAAAAAACAGTTCATGCTCATGTAAGAAAAGGCATAGGTACAAAAGGGCTGAATTAACGTTGTGTAAGCAACCTGAGTTCTCCATTTCCTAATATGTCTTTAAAATATTAATATCCTTTTAGTGATGATGATATCTGGACTTTTCTTTTGTGCTGTGAGATCCTGAGTCTGGAAGACATAGTCCCATTAATTTGTGTACTTCTTTGGCTTCACAGGCATCATGACTTCTATTCTTACCTTTTGAAGATTATGGCATTGGCCTCTTTTAAACATGTCTTTGAAAGTGTTTTATTTTGAATTTGTCATGGATCATTTGTAGGGTTAGATTTTTATCTTCCTGTTTTTTTATTGTATAACATTTTAAATTGGCATTTTAATGTACAGGATGGCTGATTGTTCTGGAAACTCACATGGTAGATAGACATAAAAATTATTTGTATGATTTTATTTATTTATCTATTTAGCAGAGCCATGGAAAAAGCTATTCTTCTAGTAAGGCAATATTGTAATTCATCCATTTAATATCATTCCTTTCTTACTTCTTTTGTTCAGTCTGTTAAGAGAGACATTCAATTTAAATTACACATTCAGGGCCAAAGTCAAATATCTGATCCATACCAATGTTTCAAAAATTTGGGAATATATTATGCATCTCAGGTTTACATTGCAGCCTCTGTGCCAAATATCAGCTCCTTCATTGCTCTGCTATCCTATGAAATGTGTTGTTCGACATATCCTTCACCTTTGTGTCAGTTCTCCAAGTGAAAAGAATTGGCAAGTAGTTCAGAGACCATAAATTACAATTTATTTTGTGAGGGATAACCCTTGCTCTTGTGCCATTTCAGATGTGTGGCCAATAAGGAACTGTCTAGGTATGTGAAGTTTTGTTGATCCTTCAGCTAAAACAGAAATCCAGATGCAAATTCTACTACTGCCATACATCATAAGATGTTTGTGGCACTCCTTTAAGGACTTTAAAAATCAGCCAAAGAATTAAGAAGAGATGGGAATGTAGCATTTACATCTGTGACAAATGTACTCTTATGAAATTTAGTTACCTGTGTCTGAACTTCATATGGGAGAGAACACACCAAGTTTTATCCGCAACTAACTTTTTTTTATGTTTGTCATATGATAAAGGGTGCAACTTTTTATAGCATGTGACAAGTACATATTCAGCCAAAAGTCAGATAATAATTTAGTTTTCAGATCACTGAGGCTATGTCTACAAGGCAGAGCTATTTTGGAATATTGGAGGTATGCTGAAATAGCTACTCCATGTCTTTGACATGCACCCATCATTTCAAAATAGTTTTTGAAATAACGGGCACACTATTTCACTATCCCTGTTCTCCTTGTTGCAGGAGGAGTAAAGAATCCTCAAATAGCACAGTATTTTGCCATTTGGTGCTATCTAAACAGTGCCAAATGCAGAAATAGCCTATTTTAAACTACACTTGAAATAAGCTACATAATTTGCAAAGCACAAATTGTGTAGCTTACATCAAGTTCAAGCTGCCATGTGGACATAGCCTGAGAGACATATTACAGACACAACCAACGGCGGCCAAGGGTGACTTGTTCAACCTCATTGTCTCCCATCTGTACAATTGTGGTAATAATGCTTACATATTTTACAGTAGCATTGTGTGATTTAACTTTTGATTATGAGAAGTAGTGAATACACACAACTCCTTCTAAAATCAGTGTGAGTTGTGGTAATGCAGCCCCTCTTAGAATAAGCCATTGCTGAAGGAATAGTCCTTAAAGAACAAGCGTCAGAATAGACAGAAATTGTTATGATCAGTTCTTGAGTCCAACAGCTACATAGAAACTGGCTACCAACACCAACATAAAACAGCAACAGAGTGTATCCATCCTAGTTCCATATATGATACAGTATGCAAGAAAGGACCTCTCCTGAATCTTCAATAGCCATGCCCTGTCATCCTAGAATTAGGCTCACTGGGGGAAAAGCTGAGCAATATCCGATTTGGTGATGCTATCAGCTGCCCAAGAAGACTGACCAATGGACTTCCACAAGGGCCCATTCTAGCACCAATCATTTTAAGCCTGTATACCAGCAATATTCCACCAACATTCTCTTGCAAATTTAGGTACATGTGTGACTTTGCGCTGGCTACTCAGGCTTCCTCATCAGAAACTTCGGAAAAGGTTGTAGAGCAGGACCTAAATACACTAGACACCTGTTTCTAGATGGTTTAAGACAAATGCCTCATATAATGGTCTCCACTTTCCATTTGATAATACACAGACTAAGAAGACATTAAACATCAATTTCTGTGCACAGTCATGAGCATTGTACCTGGGCACAAACCGGGACCACACGCTCAGCTTCCTTCAGTACTTTGAACTAACTAAAAGGAAAATGAAGGCTAGGATCAGCATCCTACAGAAGTTTGCAAGACTATGTTGGGGAAAACTATGCCTGTATGTTCCAAGCATTGACCCGAGCTCAGGTCCATTCCACAGTGGGATATACTGTGTCCCGGTTTGGAGCAGACACCTAAACACCATTTTAGCAGATGCCAAAATGAAGAACATTTTTGCATAATCAGCAGCACCCTCCCATCATTGCCACTTCCATGCCTATTAGTACGGGCAAACATTGTGCCAGCAAATACTCAGCAAGATGCCATCATAGTTGGTGAGTACATAAAGACCAGGGCAAATGACACATTATTGCTCCTCCATGACCAAAAACACACCCCTCATTACTGATGAAAATCAAGAAAACACTTATGGTCTTGCTCCACACTCCTCCTTGAAGAAGATAAGTGCATTCAAAGAAGATGGTCTGAAAACTGCATGGCTGCTGAAGTATCAAACAAAAATCTAATTAACAACCCAAATATATGGTTGCTGGATCTCTCCTCCCCACAACTCGTGTGGACAGTTGCAAATTATGTCTGCACCCAACATGGTGACAGTCTCATGGTTCAAACTGTCAGACACATCATATGTGAATGTTAAATTTATGCTCATCCTGGAGTTGTTTCAGCCACTCGTATGGTTCCTCCCTCTGCTCTAGAATGGATAAGAGGCCAACTGTAGCCCTGTATTGCTTTCAGCATTCCACAGATGCCATAGAAAGAAGTCGATGGAGCACCTCCCAACATCAGTGGAGGAGCTGCCTTCAGATGCCCAAGAGCTCATTCAGGTAAAATTTCCGCTGGCTACAAGGACTGAGTAAGCACTGCACATTTTGTTCTGTACTGTTAATATTGTTTGAGATATTCAGATTGAAGGTGATATGCAAATTATAATATTTATTGGTTTTCACCACCATCAGTGTCATCATCAATTGGCTATATAACAAAACCTAGCCATCTATAGGTCAGCTAGACTGGAATATTGGATTACAGCTGGTGACTTTAAATCACAAATAGTATATGAGAAGAGGGGCCATTGCTGTAATTAAGGCAACCACCCACAAGGGATTGTGCAAGCATACCAGGGTTCAGTACATGATACAGTGCTCTTTAAGACAAAGGTGTCCCACCATAACCATAATTACATTTGCAAGAGCAACAATCCTTCCTCCTGGACCCCTCAAAAATTTCTATCCCAACCAGAGTTCCTTATAACCAGGAAAGAGGGAAGAACCAAAGATTCTGCTGCTTTAGTTAACTCAGGAGGCACAGAAATATTACAGTGGTGAATGCCATTAAAAACCCTTAAAATGGAGAGATGTGGATAGGAGAGGCCAGTCATTAGGGCATTAGTTTAGGAGCTGAAATAACAGACTTTAAGTCCTTGCTTGGACACAGAATTTTGTGCGACCTTGGCAAAGTATGTATGTCTAGACTCTCAAGAGAATTTGAGCTCCTAACTTTCATCAGTATTAGTGTTGTTGTGGTTATGTTGGCCTCAGGATATGGCAGAGACAATCTTGAAAGCTTGCCTCTTTCACCAGAAGAAGTAGGGTCCGATAAAAGATATTACCTCATCCTCCTTGTCTCTCCATAGATATCAAGCATTGTGTGAATCACTCCAAGCATTGTCAAGATGAAAAAGCAGTCCAGTAGCACTTTAAAGAATAACTAAATAATTTATTAGGTGATGAGCTTTCATGGGACAGACCCACTTCTTCAGACTATAGCCATACCAGAACAAACTCAATATTTAAGGCACAGAGAACCAAAAATAATAACTAAGGTAGACAAATCAGAAAAATATTATCAAGGTGAGCAAATCAGAGAGCAGAGGGGCAGAAGGCGGGAGGGGAAGTCAAGAATTAGATTAAGCCATGTATGCAAAAGATCCCCTATAATGACCTAAAAGATTCCTATCCCGGTTCAAACCATGTGTTAATGTGTCTAATTTGAATATAAAAGAGAGTTCAGCAGCCTTTCTTTCCAAAGTGTTGTGAAAATTCCTCTTCAGTAAGACGCAAACTTTTAGGTCATTAACAGAATGGCCCACTTCATTAAAGTGTCAAGTATCAGAGGGGTAGCCTTGTTAGTCTGGGTCTGTAACAGCAACAAAGGGTCCTGTGGCACCTCATAGACTAACAGAAAAGTTTTGTGCATGAGCTTTCATGAGCAAAGACTCACTTCATCAGATGCTGGTCATGGAAATCTGCAGGGCCAGGTATAAATAATCCAGAGCAAGGCTGGGGATAACTGCATTTGCTCCAACCCCTCCGACAGAGACAAACACCTACAGGATCTCTACCAAGCATTCTTGAAACTGCAATACCCACCTGAGGAAGTGAAAAAACAGATCAACGTAGCCAGACATGTGTCACGAAGCCTCTTACTACAGGACAAGCCCAAGAGAGAAACCAGCAGAGCACCACTAGCCATCACCTACAGTCCTCAGCTAAAACCTCTACAGCCCATCATCAGGGATTTAGAACCCATCCTGGACAATGATCCCCCACTTTCACAGGCCTTGGGAGGCAGACCAGTCCTTGCCCACAGACAACCTGCCAACCTGAAGCAAATCCTAACCAGCAACTGTACACCACACCACAGTCACTCTAACTCAGGGACCCATCCATGCAACAAACCTCGTTGCCAGCTCTGCCCACATATCTACACAAGCAACACCATTACAGGACCTAACCAGATCAGCCACACCATTGCGGGTTCATTCAGCTGCACATCTACCAATATAATTTATGTCAGCGTGTGCCAGCAATGCCCTCTGCTCTATACATCGGACAAACTGGACAGTCTCTATGTAAAAGAATAAACGCACACAAATCAGATATCAGAAATGGCAATATACAAAAACCCGTAGGAGAGCACTTCAATCTCCTGGGCCACACAGTAGCAGACTTAAAAGCAGCTATCCTACAGCAAAAAAATTTCAAGACCAGACTCCAAAGAGAAATTGCCGAGCTACAATTCATCTGCAAATTAGACACCCTCAGCTCAGGCTTAAACAAAGACTGTGAATGGCTGGCTAAATACAAAAGCAGCTTCCCCTCCCTTGGTGTTCACACCTCCAGATCAACTGCTTGTACTAAGCCTCATCCTTCCTGACTGAGCTAACCGTGTTATACGCAGCCTTGCTCAGGCTTATTTATACCGACCCTGCAGATTTCCATGACCAGCATCTGATGAAGTGAGTCTTTGCTCAAGAAAGCTCATGCTCAAAACTTTTCTGTTAGTCTATGAGGTGCCACAGGACCCTTCGCTGATTTTCATTAAAGTGGTGACTGACAGGTTTGTGAATCAGGAGTGTTTTTTATGTCTGTTGTATGCCCAGTTTGTCCAATATACAAAGCATCTGGGCATTGTTGGCACATGATGGCATATATGATGTTAGCTGAGGAACATGAGAATGTGCCAGTGATTCTGCAAATAACCTGGTTAGGTCCAGTGATGGCATCTCCAGAATAGATATGTGGACAAAGTTGGCAATGGGCTTTGTTGCAAGGAAAAGTTCCAGGACTGGTGTTCCTGTGGTATAGACTGTGGTTGTAGGTGAGAATGCTCATAAGGTTGGGAGGTTGTCTGTAGGAGAGAACAGGCCTGTCACCTAGAAGCATTGTGCAAATCTTCAAACCGGTGCTGATTTTATGCACGCTTTTCTAGACCATGGTCAATATTATCATTATATCACGGTCTAATTATGTAAAGTCATGCCAGAGAAGAACTATGAAGTTATGGAATAGTTCCATTGCCTGGAATTTTTAAAAATAGACTGAGTACTGCACTAGCAAATATACACTCATCCCTCTTTTAATGAGTACTTGACTTATGAGTACTCGCTAAAATGAGGGATATACATACATATCTTTGTTCACTAAAAGAGTGAACTTCCCCCGCTTATATGAGCCAGCCACAGGGTCTCTGGCAGGGCACGGGGAGACCCGCAGCCCCAGCCAGCCCACTCCCAACACCCCTGGCCCACAACTCCCTGCACATGCCCCACCCTCACCCACACCCAACACCCACCCAGGCCCTGCTCCAACCCCCCCAGCCCACCACACCCCCCAACAGGTACCACTGGTGCAGCCCCAGGAACCAGCTGCCACCTCCTCCACCAGAGACACCACCAGGTTTTAACCCTCCCTCCCACTCATGGCCCCAAACTGTCCCCAGCCCTTAGCCTTTTCCAACACCTCCACCCCCGCCCCCAGGTTCACTTACTTATTAAAAGCAGCTGCATGCTGCCACTCCTTCCCGCAGTTAGGAGCACTAGGAATCAATGAAAGACTTTAATGTGTATTTAATGGTAATTTAGTGTCCCTGTTACGAGTTTTTGCCTACGAGCAGAAAGTTGGGAACCATTTGTGCTCATATAGCGAGGGATGAGCATGCTAGAGAAATCAATCCTCCACTGCCCTGGGGAAAGAAATTTAAAGACCTGTTGTAGTAGAGCTTTCCCTGGTCTAATTGTTATAGCTCTAAGGCTGTTAAGAACTGGACAGCCAGAATGATGCACCTGATAGATACAAAACACAGGGTTCCATGGCTGACTCTATTCTATGTGGTTTCAGGGCTGACCATATTTAGGAGGATCATAGATCTGGGACAACCACTCACAGCCATGCATACGTGGTTATTGACAAGCAGAATAAATTATGGAATTCTGCTGGCCTCTTAGGGCATAGCCTTCAGCATTGCAGAATGGACCCTTCATTTTGTGAAAATTAGCCCCTTTGCTGTGTGTACCTATTAATATAGAGTGTTTGACTTTCTGAGTTTATTCTGAACAGTGTTCTGACAGAGTTTGTGTTTATCAGTAAAAAGGGAACAGCATAGCACACGGGATTTTAGGTGATTACACTCTCAGTCCAGGTGTCTGTTAGAAGGACTGTCTAAAATCAATGTTCTGACTTATATTACAGAGGGGAAGTATGTTATTTAGCAAAGAAAAATTACTAGAGAAGCCTGGTTTGTTTTCCCTATTAATCCTTACATATGATACTAGCTTGTTATTATAGGTTAACAGATTGCAAACTACAGAATTTACCTTCAAACGCAATCAGTATTTTGTTAGGGCCCATTTCCAAAAGACTAGTAACCCTATTTGGTAAATTACTATAATTATTGTTCACTCCCTTGTCCATAGCAAGAGCTACAAGTGTGCAGTGTAATTACAAAGGGATTTGTCCACTACGTAACCTGAGCAAGTGGCCCATCTGCACCTTCCCCTCAGATGCAGACGTTTCAGGTTTAGACCCGCCAGACACTGAGTTAATTGTGCCTGTTGCACAGTTCACTGATTACAGACCCACTAAAAGAATGTGAGGGTTTGTAGCTATAATGTCCTCTATAAAGTATCCCAAACTGCTGTAAAATAAAAGGTAACAGTCTGTAATTTTGTCCCCAAAATCAATCCACAAACGGTTTTTTACAATATAACATAGGGATCATCAAATTTGCATGAAATGTAAGTAATTTTCAGTGTGCACTGAATGACAGCCCTCCAAAAAAGGCACACTTATGAGCTACATTACTGAAAACATGTTCATTTTCTTATTTGAAGCATGATGAATGTACATACCACATTTTATGAGGAGTTTAAAGGGTGATCACCTGGTTTCCTCGAAATTCCTTCAAGCTGCCAGTGTCAGGGCATCCCTTTAAATGTGGAAACAGAGGCCTTGGTGAAACGGTTAAGTAAATACATCGTTACTTTTGAGCTTTGGCAAAGGATATTAGATTACATACCAGGGGAGCAAAGCATGTCTATCTTCCATGTTAAAGAATATTTGAGTCTCCATTTTCTTGTAGTGCTGTGTTTAGTTTTGATTAAGAAGAGCCCAGAAGTTTAGTTTATTTATCTAAGCATTACTCTAATATAAACTCAACAGGCCCAGTTCTGCCCTCAGTTACACAGATGGAACTCAATGGGAAAAACTGTTGCCTGACTGAGGAGAGAAGTGCATTCATTGTTATTTTCCCGGGCACCTACATTTATATTTTTATGCTCAAATGTTTTAAAGTGATGCAATTTTTAATCAGGTGTTCTTGGGGGACAATGGAGATTGGTAATGATGTTCTAATGGGGGGGAGGGATTACTAATTCAATCACATTTAAGTTAATGTAACTAGAAACTGCATAGGAAGAAGACTTAGAGGGCAAGAACTGGGTCTTGGGAAGGATGTGCAGATAGCAATAAGCAGGGGCTGGGGATGATGGTGAGATTTCTGAAGATGGAGCAGGAATGTTAGTGTGAAAAGAAATGAAAGGGCAGTGCAGGGTCTGGCAAAGATTTGGTACAGAGAGACCCAAAAGGAAGGTGTAAAGGTACCATGGGATAGAAAAAGCCAATGATAGGGTAAGTGTGAAAGCTGGGTGAGAGAGAGACCACCAAAGGTGGGAAAAGGCAAAAACAGAGGTGGGAGGGAGAAGAAAATGTGAGTAAGGAAAGAGAGGTTGATAAAAATGCTGTAGAGCCTGTGTGAATAGAATTGGGGAATGTGGCAGGGAGATATCTGTTAGAGGAATAACGAGTCAAAAAACGTGACTAGAGGTTGGAATCAAATGACTACAGAAATAGTGCAATGAGACATCACAAAATGGCATCACATAAATGCAGCAACAAATAATTGGGAGACTGAGACAAAAATATTCTTCTTTCTTAAAAATTCTGTTATTGGTTTTCGATATCAGATGACAGAAAACAGCTGCATTCCTAAAGCAACAACTGGACTGAACTTGTAACCTAATCTGTGCGTTTAACACTTGGAAAAATAATCTCCTTACACATGTGATCCAGAAATATGAGCCTTACCATATTTATGAAATCAGGGAAACAGTAAGATTAATTACGCTGTTATAAGCTTCCCTTGTTCCTCCACTTCCCCGCTCCCCCAACCCCATCTCTCTCTGGTAAAGAGAGATGCATTTGTTAAAGACTGTGTACAGTCTTCAGTACATGAATGAGCATTTTTATCTTCTTAGCCTCTGATAAACCCATAAATTAAAAAAAATATATATTGTCTTTCAGAACGACTTTAGAGTTTTGGAATACAAATAAAGAAGAGCAGTAGGTGAAGGTAAACCATTTCTATAAACACACTTCGCGTCAGCATTTTTCAGTGTTCCTTTTGTAGGGGGAAAATTCCCCTGAAAGTTTTAAACTGAAAACACGGGTTCATAAAACATTTTTGTATCACTTTAATTAAGAGGAGAAATAAAAATACAACAAATAGCTATGATACCAAATGGGAACTGGCATTTAAGATATGAGCGATAATTCCTTGATACTGTAACTACATACGTTAGGTGTTAAGGCAAAGATATCCTAAACCAGAATGTGAATTCTGAGAGCACTTTAGCAGAGACCATTACAAGGTGCAATCAGAAAAGTTGTTTTTTTAAAAAATACCTTATGCACTGTAACTCTCACTTGACGAACCTATTAAAGGCTAATGTCACACCACCAGAGCAGCAGTCCTTTCTGGTCATTAGCATTAGGCTAAATCAGTGTCCTGCAGACATGTCTGTAAATGAGCTGCCTCAACTCAGCACTTTTCAATAAAGAAATGCATCTGGTAATACAGTACACTCCCATTTATCTGAAACCCTATTAGCAGAACCTCCCTATTATCTAAATCCTTTCCTTGCCCCATGATCTCATGCTGAAGGACAAAGAAAGGATTCAGATAATATGGAGCTGGCGTAACAGAACAGAAGCCCCCCTCCTTCTCCTTCTCCGCCTCCTTGGAACAGGACTGTGAGTAGTGGAAGGATGAGCCACAAACCCTGCAGGGAGTCTGAGTGGCTCCTGAACTCTTAACTATCCAAACTCCCAGTTACACAAATAAAAAAACATGTCCCGCATGGTATTCAGGTAATCAGAACTGCTCTGCAGTATTTTACATTGATTTAGCACTTTTCCTCCCCAGCCCCAGTACAGGGCTGCATCCAGCAGCTGGACCTGACCCACTGTGGAGGGAAAGGAAAATGGTGAACCATGACAGTAAACTGACCTTGATACTATGAACATCTCAACAGACTTATTCTTACAATATGCACCAGGAGGTATTTTCCATCCAAACAAAGCACAGTGCATTTGAGCTACAGGTTGAACCTCTTTAGTCCAGCACCCTCAGGACCTAACTAGCACTGAACAAGAGAATTTGCTGAAACACAGAAGGTCAATATTGTCTAGCAGTATTACCAACACTTCCACTGCTTACTAGGCTCTTAGAAGACATTTAGGGAGAAATTAGATCTAAATAACAGCACAGAACACTGAGTCCAGGGACTGGTGGCTGTAAACAAACTCTATGGGACCACAGGAAACTTTGGTCACACATGTGATATGGGGTTGCCCGGCTAGCTATCAGTTCAGATTACAGAAGCATCTCAACTGCCCTCTGTAACTCCTCCATTATTTTTCCTGCAGAAATCTATGGACCTATGAGGCTCTCACCCTCAAAACTCTGGGTCAGCATTAACTTACCTGATGCCTACCTCTGGAATGCATAACCTCCTCCAGCTCCCAGTGATAAAACTCACACTTACTTCAGTGGATGGTTCAAGACCGCAAGGAATGGCACAACATGGAAGGGTATAAGGGATTTGTCAAAATGCTTTTGGGATAGAGAAATTAATCATTTGTGGCAGAGCTAACAGTGTATGCAGGTCATCCCAAAGGAGTGTATCAGAAGTCTGAAACATGAGAATAAGACTGGGTAAAGCACAGCTGAGGAGGTCAAAGGTATTGTAAATGTATTTATCACGTGGCTCTGCAATCTATTACAGAGCCTCACCTCCAGACTTTTGGTGTCTATCTCCCTATCTGAATTAAATATACATGTGCATGCATAACCAAATTGCAATGTATTCAAACTGACCTCTGATTTGGGGAATCTCAGTTTTGGACACCCAGCTATACATTTATAATAAAGCCTGATTTTCAAAGAAGAAGAGAACTTTCAGCTCATTTAGGTTCAGTCCAACACTTCCTGTCTCTCAGCTAAGGCAGTCAAAATAAGAATATAATCATGACCATGTTGGCTTGGACCAGTAGCCCATCTTGCCCACTATTCTGTCTTCCAGTAATGGCCAGTGCTAGGTGCTCCAGTGGGAATGAACAAGTAAGTGCAATCCCTTAAATGATCCATCCCTTGTCATCCAGTCCCACCTGTTATCTGTCAGAGGTTTAGGGATGCCCAGAGCATAGAGTTGCACCTATGACCATCTTGGCTAATGAACTCCATGAACTTATCTAGTTGTTTTCTGAACCAAGTTATATTTTCAACCTTCACAACATCTCCTAGCAATGAAATCCTCAAGTTGACTCTGCATTATGTGAAGAGGTACTTCCTTTTGTTTTCTTTGATCCTACCACCTATTAATTTCATTGGGTGACCCCCCCTCCCCCATTCATGTATTCACTTTCTCCACAGCATTTATGCTTTTCTGCAGGTCTATCATATCCTCTCTCAGGCAGCATATCACCTAGTGCAGAGGCTGACTTAAGAGATATGATACATACTGCAGTTAGTAATTCTCCAATGTCATATTTGAATTACTTGAACAGTTACCATCGAAATTGTGGTGACACATTGCTGTTAACTGAGGCCACTTCTGTATACACAAACACACACCTAATAAACAGGAAAGGAAGGTAATGTGGGCCGTGTCTACACGTGCCCCAAATTTCGAAATGGCCACGCAAATGGCACTTTGAAATTGACGCGGATTGCCGCTACGCGTCTTGTCCAGACGGGGCTCCTTTTCGAAAGGACCCCGCCTCCTTCGAAGTCCCCTTATTCCCATCAGCTCATGGGAATAAGGGGACTTTGAAGCAGGCGGGGTCCTTTCAAAAAGGAGCCCCTTCTGGACAAGACGCGCGGCGGCGAGGCACGTCAATTTCAAAGTGCCGCTGCCGCCCGCATGCTAATGAAGCTCTGAATATGCATTTCAGTGCTTCATTAGTAAACTTCTAAATGGCCACTTGCGTGGCCATTTCGAAGTTTGGGGCACCTGTAGACGTAGCCGTGATGTGCCTCATCACAATCTATACTAAAAGAGGGTTTAACTCTTCTGAAATGAGAATAATACAGAGGAATTTGCTGAACAGATATGTCCATCATACATACTCTGTGTATGCATGCATGAGTCTCTCTCTCTCTCTTTCACACATACACTCCACCACAAATACATAATCCAAATATTTTCTGCATCCATCAATCAATGCTATCATATCTTTATTTAGGTTTTACTACTTTTCTGGGCCAAAATAAATATATATAAATTGCTGGAGAAAAGAAATACATTCTCCAGATCATATAACATAAAGCAGGTAAGTTAGAAAAGATGCCAGACATAAGAAAAAAAAAAGATATGTTACTCAAAAGCCAGCTATATTAGAAAGGGCTAGAATCTATTCAAATCGTCAAGTTAAAAGAAAAACAGTTACAGCTGACTCTGTGCTCACAGTTTTTGGTTTATAGACTCTTGGAAGTTGACCAATTTAGCCCTCACTCTGTGTTTTTTAATTTGACCTCTTAAATGGCTAATTCTTTTCTTATGTGACTGTTTTTATGGAAATCACATCTTTATAAAGCAGTCTTTTTTTAATGTTGGATTTGTCCATGTGAAATCTTTTGATCAGATATGCTTAGGCTACTGAAACTCTTTCTTCATCTTTTCTGACATCAGCTTCTGTGGGAAATCCTACAGATCATTAATTGTTTTCAAAGCATTCTAAAGGCACTCAACATCTCCTCCTATATAATTCTTTATTTCACAAGAGGTAAATCAGCATTTACTGCAGATTATTATAGGGAGCATTACACCAGTTTGATTTTTTCCTCTTTAACTTTTCATATATGTGGTTGAAATACATGTTCTTTCCTTTTAGTAATGTAAAGTTTATCCTTGCAAACTAGTGATCCTCATTATCCTTATTTTATCACTATAGTGTATAATGAAGTTCCCCCACCAAAAAAATACAGTACAAAAGAGATTTGAAGTGGGAGATTACACTGATTGACAAGCAAATATTGTCCTCATGAGTAAAACATTACCAGTTTGTGTAATTAACTATAACACTGTGGAGTAATAGAGTAATGAGGTGATTTGTTGCATATGGTAATAAGGTGATTGTTACATAATACATTAACATAGTTAAGCGTTAGTGAGACAGCAAAAAAGTGTCAACCATAAGGGATTTTTGAATGAGTTGCCCCAGCTCCTGATCTAAGGCAGCTGTAAAGAAGGAGTATGATAATACTGTCAAAGCCAGACCCTACTGAATTTTAATCCTGTCTTTGCTGGGTGGCATAGAGCAAGTCATGTCATCTCTCCATCTCAATGTTATTTTTGGTATAAGGGAGTAATATCATATGTCCTCTTCACAATAAAACCACAGGCAAGAGCTACAGTCATCTCTATCGAGAACAACAAGAAGTCTTGTGGCACCTTATAGATTAACAGATATTTTGGAGCATAAGCTTTCGTGGGCAAAGACCTGCTTCATCAGATGCATGAGTGGGGGGTGGTTTCAGAGGGGTATTTAAAGAGTAGGATCCCAGTAAGAGGGAGGGCCAGAGCTGACAAGGTCTATTCAGCAAGGTGGAAATGGCCCAGTATCAACAGCACTTATCAAAAGAGGAAAAAACAAGTCAGATCAGAGAGGGGGGTGTGAGCCTTTGTCACTTTGTCACATCCCCCGTCTGATCTGACTTGTTTTTTCCTCTTTTGATAAGTGCTGTTGATACTGGGCCATTTCCACCTTGCTGAATAGATCTTGTCAGCTCTGGCCCTCCCTCTTACTGGGACCCCACTCTTTAATTACCTCTCTGAAACCACTCCCCCCACCACACTCATGCATCTGATGAAGTGGGTCTTTGCCCACGTAAGCTTGTGCTCCAAAATATCTGTTAGTCTATAAGGTGCCACAAGACTTCTTGTTGTTCTCAAAGCTACAGACTAACATGGCTACCTCTCTGATACTAGTCATCTCTATGGCATGTTTCAAAAATAACCCCAGTATCCTTACCGGCACAGAATCATATTTTTTTCAGTAAAATGGGGACTACATTTAATGTCGCAGAATATTATAAAGAATGAGTCAAGAGCAGTAGATTTGTTTCATTAAACAGCCACTGCACATCAAAAATGAACCAGGGGAAAGTGCTATTACAGCTAAGTGTATTTATTTATTTATTATGATTCTCACTGCTGTAGTCCTCTATAAAATGAAGAGCCAGATCCTTAACTGATGTAAATGGCATCATTCCAACAAGGCGAAATGGACTGATTTATGACTGCTGAATATCTGGCTCAGTTAAACTACACTATGGTCTTTTCTACTGTGCAACTTTGTGAACGTTTTCTTTTGTGTGGAGAGGTGCAAGAGCTTAGCTATGATGTGACTGAATAGTTGTTAAATTCAGTAACAAGCAGGGGATGTTGTTGAGCCTTGGCTGTCCTTGGCTAGGCTTGAAGTGGTGGAGCTTTATTTGGTGACAGAAAAGAAACACTTGAGCTGGACATTTTGGTGGGTTTTACAGAAGGCCAAGTGTTTCTTTGTTCATTTCTTGTAATACTGTCATAGGTCAAAATATTTGTATTTTCATTGTGATATATTATTGGGCATCACATGCTCATAATTACAGAATATTTCACTGTTTTGCAATGCAACTCAAATAGAAATCTTCATGGGCTTATTAATGTGCCCTTTATCAGCTTATTGTTTGCACACATACTTAAAGGGCTGGAAAGCTTGGCATAAAGTAAATGTCACTTTTTAAATATGCTCCAGACTTAGACTAGAGGAGAGGTTAAAAACAGCATTTAGAGTGTTGAGTAAGTGGTATGACTGCCGGAATCAACTGAAAATGACCATTAATGCCAGGATGAGAGGCATTCCTCCTCTCCTCCATCCAGTCTCAATGGAGTACAATCAGGATGGTACTAATGAGCAGCAAACGTGCAAGGTAGGGGTGACGTTTCCTACAGAAACACTATATGCACTGCTACCCTAAGCCCCCTAAGGACCTGAAATCTGTTACTATTCCTCCTGGGAGGTCTGTTTACACTTAACACACATCTGGCTTAATTAGGTTGACAGCTGCTGCAGGTACTATTGGACAAGGTCCAGGCAACAAAGTGCATTAGCATTTGCTTAATGGTTTCACCTTTCATAATCTGATCTTCACTGCATACGTGAGTCAGAGAGTATGTTTTATTAATTGTTAACATTGTATGACTCACAAAACCCCACTCCAAACATATGAGGTCTGAAAGCCAAAGAAGACACTTCCAATGTAAACTTTTGATTGAAAAACAAAAAAGAAAATGTAAAATATAGGCAAAATAGGGAATAATCTGATGTACTCAGTGGCTGGAAAAAGTCCCTCTGCTGAACAGATTTTGTATACATAGGGTTAGGGATATTTTAAGCATATTTTTAGGTGGTAAGAATGGTTACAGTTATTGCTGTTTTCATAGGCATAGCTAACAGAGAAGGGGGGGCAATGCAGAATCATGATAGGTGTGTAAAGTTAATGTATTTCATAGTTATAGGAATAGATCCAATGAATGATATTGGCTCAACTCTACTCTTGGTTATATTGGTGTTAATTCACAGTAACTCCACCGAAGCCAAAGAAGTGAATTTGCTCTTTTATTAGTTCAACAAAAGAGCAGAAAATATAGACAAAATGTTATGCTTATGTTTGTACTTTGTTTCCTCAATGAGACAATTTTTCTCTGTCCATTGAATTCATTTTTCCAGTTTTAAATATTCTTTTGTCTATTTGTTGAATAGTAACAGAGAGAAAGCCGTGCTAGTCTATATACTATCAAAACAAAAAAGCAATAAAGTCAAACTTTAAAGACTAACAAAACAATTTATTAGGTGAGCTTTCGTGGGACAGACCCACTTCTTCAGACCATAGCCAGACCAGAACAGACTCAATATTTAAGGCACAGAGAACCAAAAATAGTAATCAAGGTTGACAAATCAGAAAAAAATGATCAAGGTGAGCAAATCAGAGAGTAGAGGGGCAGAAGGGTCGGAAGGGGGGGGAGTCAAGAATTAGATTAAGCCAACTATGTAAAAGAGCCCCTATAATGACCCAGAAAATTCACATCCCAGTTCAAACCACATGTTGATGTGTCGAATTTGAATATAAAAGAGAGTTCAGCAGCCTCTCTTCCCAGACTGCTGTGAAAATTCCTTTTCAGTAAGAGGAATTTTCACAACAGTCTGAAAAGAGAGGCAGCTGAACTGTGTTTTATATTCAAATTCAACACAGTAACACGTGGTTTGAACCGGGATGGGAATTTTCTCGGTCATTATAGGGGCTCTTTTGCATACTTGGCTTAATCTAATTCTTGACTTCCCCCTTCTGCCCCTCTACTCTCTGATTTGCTCACCTTGATCATTTTTTTCTGATTTGTCAAACTTGATTACATTTTTTGGTTCTCTGTGCCTTAAATATTGAGTCTGTTCTGGTATGGCTATGGTCTGAAGAAGTGGGTCTGTCCCATGAAAGCTCACCTAATAAATTATTTTGTTAGTCTCTAGAGTGCTACTTGACTGCTTTTTTGTTTTGTCTATTTGTATGACTCCATACAAAACAGCCTTTCGCAAGACAAGCTCATTTCTGAATAAACGTCAAACTCATTAGCTACATCTACACTACATCACATGTTCGAAAAACAATCATCTGGAAGAGCATCTTTCAAAAGAGCGTGTCCACACCCACAAAAGCAGATCTCTCTTTTGATCTGCTTTTTTTGAAAGATCGCATCCACACGCAAGCAGCAGACTACTCTTCAGATCTGCTCTTTAGCAAAAGAGTGTCCACCCAGCCAGAGGTGCTTTTTCAAAAGAGTGGGGCACAAAACCTGGTGAACAGGGTCAATGGTCGACAAGCCCTTCCAGGGCACACAGCCAGCAGAGGGCTGCTGAGCTTCCACAAGACACAGCAGACCTCGTGTACCAGCAGGATGGACATGCAGCAGCAGCTCCTCCTCTGCAAGTTGGCCATTGCTGAGGCCGTGGTTGCCCACCTGCCCATGGTCCTCATGGCTGCCCTAGACCTCCTTCCAGGGGCATTCGTCCCCACCATGGTTCCAGAGTCTCTCAACCCAGTACTTTGCTAGCCTGCCCCTGCTGCCCGCCACTGAGCGTCCTAGCACTTGTGGAGTCACCCCCCGCAGTTCTGATTGGTAGAAGTACCTGGTGCTGGGGGGACTGGGATGATGCACAAAGGTACCAGAACTTATGGATGAGCAGACCTACATTCCAGGAGCTCTGTCACTGGCTCCCCCGCAACCCTGAGGCATCGGGACACCCACATGAGGCCCACTGTCCCACTGGAAAAGAAGATAGCAATTGCTGTCTGGAAGATGGCCAACCCAGATAGCTACCAGTCCACGGGGCACCAATTCTGGGTGAGCAAGGCCACTGTCGGGGCTGTCCTCATAGAGGTAAGGCATGCTCAGGTCAGACACCCACCACAGGGAGTGGGGAGGGGGCTTCTGGGAATTTTAAGGAGGCAGAACATATGTTCCCCCATGGGAGCTCCTGGTTTGGGGTCTGACCATGTCCTTCTTCATGGCGGCTGATGCCCCATACCCGCTGCAGCTCTGCCTGATGCAGCCCTACACTGGCTACTCTGACCCCAGCCAGAAAGTCTTTAACGACAGGCTGAACCAGGTCCACAACATGGTGGAGTGGGCCTTCAGGTCCCAGAAGGAAGGGTAGTGCTGCCTGCTCACACAGCTGAAGGTTGGGCTCTGGAACATGCCCCAGGTGGTGGGTGCCTGCTGTATCTTACACAATATTGTGGACAAAAAAGGCAAGGCAGTCTCCCCTGAGTGGGCAGCCAAGTCTGGCCCTGGCTACGAGCAGCCAGCCCCCACCTCCAAGCACCAGGCCACCAGGAGGGGCTCTGCGTTTGGGAGGCCCTCCAGGATAACATCATGTGTGTACCCCAATGACCACCACCCACGGGCACCCCACACAGACACCCTCTGCACACACATTCCTCACCATCCTCTGACCACAGCCCCCCAACATACACCCCCCATCAGCTTCCCATAAATAGCATATAACACAAAGGTGGTGCAAAAATATAACTAATGCTATGAATTGTGTTGTGTGTCCAACCAGCAAACAAACACTACATACGATGGGGAGCAGGGGAAAACTGTACATTTAGGGTTGGGGAAGCGGGGCCTCAACCAGGAATGGGAGGTGATACTTTGAGGGGGTTGGGTGGCTGTGAGCCCCATCTACCCCAGGATCCCCTCCCACCCTTTGTAAAGGGTCTAGTGTGGAGCTGGAAAAGGCTGGCAGCATGGAGGTGGGGGTATGCAGGGGGGCTGGTGTCATCAGGCTTGGCCTCGGGCAGGAGTGGGGGTGAGGATGGGGGTGGCTCAGCAGGTGGGCAGGAGCAGAGGCGGGGGAAGAAGGGGGAGCAGGTAGGTTAGGAGCCCCGTGTGCTCTCACGGGACTGCCATGATGTCACTCAGGTGGCCCATTGGGGTCCCAAGTGGATCTCTGCCACATTCAGTCAGCCTCATCCATGTGGAGGTGCCACTCCACAACCTCAGCCTGGAGACAGGAGGCATTGTTCTCCATGGGCTGCCACCATGCCCTCCTGCTCCAGGCCCCTTATGGTGCTACTGGGGGTGGTGACCAGTTCCCAGACAACAGAGGGGGCAGGGCCCTCCTGGGCCTCCTACAGCATGGCTGTTGGAGAAGGGAGGAAGAGACGGTCAGTCCACTGTTACCAGCAAAGGGACAAGTCCGCCACCTCCCTGTGGACAACAGCCCCCATCCAGCAGTAGGCAGCCAGGGGGTGTTGCACATGCTGTGGGAGTCCCAGCTGATGTGGGGCAGTCCCCAGGCACAGTCCAGCTTTGCCCATTCCCTCCCTGAATGTGTGGCTTGTAGTGCTGTCCATGGGGGCAGGAGCTGAGTGTCACCCGAGGCCGTGGCAGCTTGCTGGAAGCCATGGCTGGCTGGGCCATGTGTGTCCCAGGTCCACAGGGCATGTGGGTAGCTTCCTGGTAGCTGTTGTGCTCCTGCCCCATGATCTGGGGTGTACGCCTGCCAAATACTTACCAGCAGGACCCTTGCCAAGTCCCAGCAATGTCCAGCTGCCCATCTCCCAGTTCAAAGACTGCAGGTCTATAATGATGTTCCTCCTTACTGGAGGCCTTGGTGGCCTGCTTCACCTCCAGCTCTAGTTCCAGGCATGTGGGATAATCATTGGATCCTGGCTCCTGCTCCTCCCTCATGTGTGGCTCATCTGCAGAGGTATCCAGGATGGCGGGTGCAGGGAGCTATATCTGGGCCCCAGGAGGCTGTGAAGCTCCCAGTAGCAGGGGCAGGATGTGGGTCCTGCCCCAGAGTGGCCGGTGGAGTCCCGGGCCTGGGCACAGCCCTGCCACAACTGCTTGACTTTGCTCCTCACTTGGTCAGTGTTGCAGGCATGGTGTCATTGCGGGGGCAAGGCTGGTGGTGAGCCAGGTAATCGTGGTGCTTGCCACCCGTCTGTATCAGGACCTCCTCCTCCTTCCACTGGCTGAGGAGGTCCTGCAGCTCAGAGTCCATCCAGGAGGGGGCCCATCATTTGGAGAGCTGCCTGGCGGCCTGTGAGCCCACTGAGGCCTCTAGGGGGCCCTGGGCTTGTGGTGGAGCTGGCTGCTGGCCACGCGGGGTGTCTGGGCCAGTGGGGATAGCTGGGAGGGTATGCTGTGCCTGGCTCATGTTGTCCCTGCTGCCAGCAAGCTCTCAGCTTTCTGCCACGGGGTTTCTGGGTCCCTGCAGTTTTAAACGTGGCCGAACACAGGGAGCGTAGCGCTCTGCTGCTGCTGGCCAGGGCGTCTCCACACACCATCTGGCTGGTGCCATCTTTCAAAAGATTCTGTCAAAAGGGGCTGCTTTTCCTGACCCAGGGTCGGAGGAGAGCTTCCGGAAGGGGCACTGCATTCTTTCCTTTTCCTTACGGAAGGCCGTGCTTTACGTGTAGTGGCTCTGCTCACTCTTTTGAAAGGGCCACGTGTTTCTGATTTGCTCTTGGAATGCCATGCTAATGTAGATGCAGCTACCGTATAGTTACAAGCTAAACCAAATCCAAAGGTGAATTACTAACTTCAATAGTCTTTCTCAAGTGCTGCATTAAGCAAAAACTGGCAGATATGCTACTTCACCTAACAACTCATTTTCACCTTTCTAAGTGTTCAGAATGGATGTGAGCTATTAACTTGTTTGGAGACTTTAGATTAAGAAAAAAGCAAACCCTTCATATAGACAAGAAGAGCATTTAAACTTGACACAGCCTACCTCACCACAGTGCTCTGTTTTCCTATGTGCTATTGTAACAAGCCTAGAAATCATATAGGTTAGGTCGTCTTCTCCTGAGTAGCATGTGCAGAGGATAACAGCCTACTACAACTGCCATTTGACTGAGTTATTCCTTTAGCTCATTTGAAGAAGTTCTGTGTTTCATTACTAACGTTCTAGGTTTAAGACTTTATAATCTGTGTCATCATTATATTCTCATTTCATGTAATACATTTAAATGCATATTCCCTCCCCTTTGGTCCAACCTCATCTTTGCCCCATCACAGAAGTGTATTTTTACATGCCATTGCATGTCCACACCATCAACTCCAATGAGAGCAGAGGGCACCCAGTATGTTATAAGACTGGGTCCATAATAAAGGATGAGTGAAGTGAAAACATGTTGACTAGCACAGAGTTGTATATTGTAAGAAAAGAACAAATTTCTGTGATCATATACTAAACGTTCTCTGTAACACAAACACAGAATTACTTCCAGTAGTTCCTGCACATGACAGTATTATTCTTCCCATCTGTGTAAGGCTACAGTTACACTACCGTGCTCTGTTTACAGAAATCACTGTCGAAGGAGATATCCCAACAAAACTTCTGTTGATAGAGGGTGGCCATGTACAAAAGCCAATTGGAAGAGCTCTCTGCTCTGTCGACAGAGTGGCTGGACTGCCTGGTTGTTCTCTCGAATAAACAGCTCCTAGAATCACAGCAGACAGGGCTGCCCATTATTGTGAATGCCCTGTCTGTTGACAGAAGTACCCGCGTCACCCCCTGCCACTCCCAAGAGAGAGTCCACACCGCTTTTTTTTTTTTTTTGTCTACAGAATCTGTCAACAGCAAAGTTATGCCTCACGGCTGAGAGACAGACTGCTGCCAGTGAAAGTGCTGATTTTTTTAGACGAACTGTCAACAAAATGCATTTTGTGTGTGGACATTCTGCCAGTTTTGTTGACTAAACTGGGGTTTTGTTGGCAAAACTTGCATGTGTAACCATAGCCTAAGTGAATATAAACCAACCTGACTAGTTATCTGAGAATATTGCTGTTGTTGAGCTTAATCAGGACCTGGGCCTGAGTAGGCTACATAATGAGCAAACTTATTTGATACTTGTCATTAAATTTTGAGTTCTGTTATTTCGTTCCCATCTAGGTCATACCATCTTGTTTCTATTCTCTGAGAAGACAAACGTGATTTGCATAATGGGGGAATGCAGAGCTTGAAGCATCCACTGAGGCTTTGAATCTCCCATGGGCAGGGTTTACACTAGTAAGTTCTTTCAAAAGAGTTTTTGAAAGAAGGGGGATCTTTCGAAAGATACCACCCAAAGTCTACACACAAAAAGTGTTGTTTCGAAAATAATTCGAAAGAATGTGGCACTCCTTTTAAAAGCACTCTTCCACTCCTCTTTCAGGAGGAACACCTTCTTTCAAAAGAAAACGTGCGTAGATACTCTTCAGGGCCTTTCTTTTGAATGAGCAGTCCTCGTGGCACCTGATTTTTCAATCCTTGGCCCGTTCTTTCAAAAGAGCAGGGCCTATGTGGGTGCTCTCTTTTGAAAGAGCAGATAATGGGCAAAGCCTCAGTGGATGCTTCAAGCTCTCCATTCCCCCATTCCCCCCACTCTTTTGATCCGCTTTTCTCTGTGTGGTCACACTCTTTCAAAAGAAGTTCTTTCAAAAGAGATCTTCCTGCTGGGCTTCTCTGTAGTGTAGACGTAGCCCCAGAGAGGTCACAGATAAATAGTCTAGGGAACATTAGAACAAAATTCCTTTTTGCCTATGGGTTATGGAAAATTAGGTGAATATAAGATTTGCTGGCTATATGCACAGTTCAGAATAAATTTTCTGTTGTCATGTGAACACAGAGGAACTGCTGGTGGGTGTTCAGCCCCTGCTGCAAAGTGTAAAGATTTTCCTCCATATTCTTTACTTATCTCTGTGTTGGGGTCTTTAAAGAGGTTGTAAGAACCTTGTTCTCCTCTGGTATCAAGCAGTGTTCAGTTCCTTGTGACACATACCACTTTCAGGCCTGATCACGTTAGAATATAATAGCCATACTACACCAGACAAATGGTCCATCTAGCCCATTAGCCTGTCTGATAGTAGCTAATCCCAAATCCTTCAGAGAGAAAGAGGAAAGCAGGACAGTTCTGAGTTACCCATCCATTGTCATCTAGTCCCAGCTTCTGGCAGTTGAAAGTTTACAGAAACCCAGAGCATGAGATTATGATTCTGTCTCTCTTGGCTACAACCCATCAATGGATTTATCCTCCATGAATTTATCTAATTCTTTTTCAAATCCAGTAATAATTTTAGCCTCTGCAATATCTCTTGACAATGAGTTCCACAGATTACACTTGCTGATTAAAAGTTTGGTTATCTACAAACTTGAGAGCTTTAATAGTCACCTCACACTGAAATTTGCATAAGCTAAACTCAGATACTTGAAAGTCCGTGGAAAACAAATGAAAAAGGCTGGCATAGTAGAAAGCAAGGTCTGATGGTATTAGGTCTGCCTGGGGGAGATGATTTTTAGGTTTGGAAGACGTTTCAGAGGAGACTGATCTGGACTTATTCACATGCTTAAAATGAGGCACATTCTTACACACGTTACTGAATCATCTGAATCATTGTCTCATTGATGGATGTAAAGATATTCACTATAATCTCTGTCATGTCAGATATCCACTCTCATCCTCCATGGACAATCAATGTATTTCTTGAAAATCTATCACTAAATCATAAAGTGGCTATTCATTTTAATAGAATATTTATTTCAAAGAAGATAAAAACCCAGCTGTGCTGTGAAATAATCAAGCTCTAGTTCTAACAACACTGTGTACCAGTTTTATTCTCTTCTTTTCACTTTTGTTTGTTCCTTTACCGTGTTAATGTCTTCAAACATGGATCTGTTATGGCCAGAGCTGGAGTTAGAGCCTCCTGCCTGCCCTGCAACAGTGTGAGAGATAGAACTGGAGTGAATATTGAAATAACTTGGCCAAAGTTAGCTACCAGGCAAGTGGTAGAGCTGGGAACAAACCCCAAGTCTTAGGCCAATGTGCAGTTTGCTAATCCACACTGCTTCTTTTTAGTAATTCTGGAAGCTGCTTTTAGTCACCTTTAATTCTGATTACACACGCATTTTGCTCTAAGAACTGCTCTTTAAAAGAGTGAAAGGTAAGTGGGATTAAGGGAAGTTGAGATAAAAAATTTAAATCCCTTTTGCTTTCCAGGCTATACAAGTCTTTGCCAAGACATGTCCTTTTATGTTGCACCTTAAATATCTTTCTCTTTGATAAATGGCATGCACTTTAGAGATTGTGAGACTATTGTAACTCCATGTAAATGAAAGGTATAAAATTAATAGAGTGTATGGCTTTCTGACAACAGCAAAAGAAATAGAAGATCTCTTCCCTTGAATATGCCTCTAGTATACTGGAACTGGTTCCAGATAGAGGTGCACATGAATCTCATTTGACGGTATGCATAATCTTCACAGTCATAAAGCTTTTTGTGCTATAAAAGTTGTTGAAAGAACAATATATCCTATTACAATCAGTGCAACTAGATATCATGGCAACCCTGCTGATGTAATGCTTTAATTGTATTTCCCTGTTTTTGGAGGCTGTGCTTCCCCGTGAATATTGTAAAAAGGCCCTGAGAAATAGAATTAAAAGAGCCAGACTAGATGATAATTTCCTTTGAAACTACGTGGATGCACCTGAAGAAAGGCACAAAAATTATTAATTATCCTCCTTTTTCCACAGAGGTTTTAAAATGTCATGAAAGGTTAATTTAAAACTGTCATAGAATCTTAAAATTATGGAATCCTAGGGATGGAGGAGGAGACCTCAGGAGGTCATTGAGTCCAGCCCCCTGCCCGAGGTAGGACCAATATTAACTAAATCATCCCAGAAAGTACTTTGTCAAGCTGGGACTTAAAAACCTCCAGGGATGGAGATTCCACCACCTCTTTTGGTAACATATTCCAGTGCTTCACCACCCTCTTAGTGAAATAAAACTTTAAAATGTTGCCCACCCACCCACGCCTCTGCCCCCCCCCCCCCAAAAAAAAAAGTTCCACAAAAACTTCTTGTAAGAACCCTGAATATAATCACCAATTTTGAACTATTTGTAACTGGTGCAATCAAAGAACTGACTGAAGTAGTTTATTTCTGTTCCCTGAGTCAAAGTAACTGATAGGTCACTCAGGCTGGATGTGATTTTGAATTTAATTAAAAAAAAAAAAGATGTGGTAGAAGAAGTGGCAAGATGTGGATAGAGCCAGAATATGTGTCACAAAGAACTGGTGTTTGAAGTTACTCAGGCATACCTCAGTGCAGCCTGCTACACTTGCCAGTGTTTTCAAACATGCATTTAAAGTTACAATGTTAAATCATGGTGCCACTGAGAGGAGCTGATGATCAACATTTTTTAAAATCAGGCAACTTTTATTTAAGAGCCAGGCATATAGATTTGCAAACTTTGGATATAGTCTGACCTGTTACAGTTCATATGGTACTCATGAATGTGAGATGCTTTATGATAGTAAGAGAACACTGTGTCCTGAAAAACATTCTCAAGAAGAGCAGTATGTTATAACTCAACTTGCTCATCTTGTGAAGTATACACTTCTACAAATGCTAGTCCCATTTTTCCCATCCTTTTCTTTTAGTTAATTAAGTGTAATAAACAATTATCTCTGTGACTGCAGAAGTTTTTATCCTGTGAGGTCCCAGGCCTTGGTGGTAGGACATAGTGATTCTCCTCATTGATTCATTGAGTCAAGCCATTTTGTGACAGAACCACACCTATGACTGTAAGGAGTGATCCAGAGACAATCATCACACATCTGTCTGAGGTTTGTGAAGTTAGTTAGTAAATTTATCAGTCTTTCCTGCCAAATTGAAAAGCATGATTCAATTCATAGACCCCAGGGCCAGAAGGGATTATTGTGATCATCTAATCTGACCTCCTATATTAAGTAGGCCAAAGAACTTCCCTAAAATAATTCCTAGATCATATCTACAAAAACTAATGAAGAGTCCTGTTGCATATTCCAGATCAACAGATTTAGCTGGGCATAAGCGTTCATGGACAAAAACATCACTATTTGTACATGTGTACAGATATGCATATTATTATACACCTGACCTAAGGTTATGTCTAGACTGCAGGGTTTTGTCATCAAAATGGAAGTTTTGTTGACAAAACCCCTGGAGCATCCAGATTGCAAAGCACATTCTGTTGACAATAAGCTAACAGAATAGAGCAATATTTTCTACAGCCTTACTGCACTCGCCACATGGAAGAATGCCTCTGTTGAGAGAGATCTGTTGACAAAAGCCCATTCTGGATGTTTCAGGGGACCTTCTATTGACAGAAAAGGCCTCCCAGACACCACGCAGGTGCCCTGGTAGCTACTCAGTCCACAGCAATCAGCAATCTCTGATTTCTGCATCCAGTCCTTCTTAGAGCTGCAACCCCATGGCAGAAAGCTGACAGCATGGGAGAAGCTGAGCAGCATAAGAACATAAGAACATAAGAATGGCCATACTGGGTCAGACCAAAGGTCCATCCAGCCCAGCATCCCATCTGCCGACAGTGGCCAATGCCAGGTGCCCCAGAGAAGGAGAACAGAAGACAATGATCAAGTGATTTATCTCCTGCCATCCATCTCCTGCCCTTGTTATGAAGGCTAGGGGCACCATACTTTATCCCTGGCTAATAGCCATTTATGGACCTAACCTGCAAAAATTTATCAAGCTCTTTTTTAAACCCTAAAAGAGTCCTGGCCTTCACAGCCTCCTCGGGCAAGGAGTTCCACAGGTTGACTGTGCGCTGTGTGAAGAAAAATTTCCTTTTATTAGTTTTGAACCTACTACCCATCAATTTCATTTGGTGTCCCCTAGTTCTTGTATTATGGGAAAAGGTAAATAATTTTTCTATATTCACTTTCTCCACACCATTCATGATTTTATATACCAGTATTTTATATTTTATATATTTTATATACTGTGTTTATTTTATTTTTTATTTTTATTTTATTTTTTATTTATTTTTATGCTACACTCCCTCAAGCCCTCATGGCCACACCCTCTTTCAATGATGTTAGCCGATGGCCAGGTGAGATGCCACTTATGCCCTTGTCTATGGCAGAGCCCACCAGTGACCAGGCTGAGAGCAGCTGAAAGCAGCTGGGTTCTTTGTTTTGTGTTCAGTTTGCACAGTAACAGGAGGAGTCAGGTTACCACTTAATCAATTACTTTATTTATTTATCTAACAAGTTAATCTCTTACAGTTACAATGTTGCTTTGTTTGTTTACCTAGCGAGTTAAGCTCTTGTGGTTACAATTGTTACAAGGTTTATACTTTGATTACAAATAGCTAGCATACACTCTAATTCATAGATCTGTACTTGTTAAATGCACGCAAAAGAAAAAGATAAAATACCTAGCAGGTCTTACTCTCACCTCTGTGTTACCAACGTGGCTTGGCCAGTTTCTCTCAATTCCTTGGGAAGAAGTCCTTTGTTCCTTTTTCTCCAGGAGTTGGGCATCCCCGGGGACCTGGGGAGACCCCCACCCTCCTGTCCGGTAGGAAAGATGATTGGAGCTCAAATAGGGGGTCTGCTGGACCCTTCTTTTATACCCATTGGGTCACGCAGGCTTATTTCTTGTTTCAGTTGAACGAAATTGTCTGATGCTGGTTCTCACAGGGAGCTCAAGGGCGTAGTTCACACCTGTGAGGTAAACAATTGAGGGCATTTGTTTCTTAATGGGCTGGAGATTTTCCTCGTGTCTGGGACCAAGTGTGCAGCAAATCAACTGATGGTAATTAGCCAAGGGCAGTCTGAGACCCGGCTGTTAATTAGCCCATTGTTCTTTCCTCTGGAGCATCAAAGACCATGGCTAAGATAAGCCCATCTGCACTCTCGGGCATTCCAGGGCTGGGCTATTCCTTTTAACCATTTTGTGCTCTGAAGCACCTAGGGAAGGAGTAGAGCAAAAGAGGAGATTCTGTCTGGCTACAAATAACAACAGCATGGGTGGATGCCAGGCAGTTCAAGAATGTCCCCCTCAGCTGGGGCCGCAAGGGAGCAACCTCATAGACCACCCAGGATCCCAAGATCCACCCTGAGAGTCCAAGAGACATGGCCCATCCTGGAACAGGGCCAAAATACAGGCCCTTTTGGACCTTTGGGCAGAGGAGAAACATTCCAGGACCCCAAAGCTCACTGTAGGGACTCAGACATATACAACTGCATGGCTGATTCCCTTGCAGAATGGGGCCAACCCTGCTGCATCCTGGAACAAGAGAGGGTGAAGAAGCTGCGGCACCAGTATGTCAGGATTCAGGATGTGGCAAGATGCCTGGGGGCAGAACCCACTTCTTGGGTATATTACAGTGGTTTTCACCACACCTGATGAGGGGAGGATGTCTTGCTCCCTGGGCTGAGCCTGGACTCGGGGCTCATGGCCCCCTTGGTGGAGCAGAACCCAGAAGAAGAAGAAGACCAGAGGGCCAACCCCAGGAGCCCAACACATAATCCAGCAGCCTGGTTATTGCTCTGGACCAAATCCCCAGCAGCCAGGCCACCTTCTGGGCCTCTTCAGGGCTCGGCGATGTTTCCTCTGGTGAGTGCCCCATGTGTCAAACACCCCCAGGCATGGGAGGTGGGCGCAGATGGAGCCACTTGCAACAATAATGTGTGCCAGCGACACCCAACAGACAGCCCCAGGACATGGGCAGCATCCTGCTGCCAGGCTCATGGGAGGCTGGATGAGAGTCAGGCCCCAGGAGGAGTGGTGGACCCTCCCAGCACCTGCCATGGCTGAAACCAGACTATCCATAAGGTAGCCAGGCTGACTCCAGAAACAGAGGAGTATAGAATATGTGGGCAGCGCTGCAAGCTGTAGGTGTGTGAGTGGGTTCCAGGGAGGGCCAGGTTGCTTCTGGCTCAATCACCACCCATGAGGAGACCCCTTGGTGGCAAAGATAATCCCCCTTGGCTGCTAGCCCATTGAGCTCAGAGCAGGGTGGGGGGGGGCACAGCAGCGTGGTTCTGGAGGCAGCATAGAGTCCCCAGGAGGCAGGGCCTGCTGCACAGGCTACAGATGGCTTTGCTCCTAGGCCATCCCTGTTCCTTCACACACCGCAGGAGGGGATCCAAAGGCCGATGCCACTCAGGATCCCTCAGGTTTGCAACCCCACACCACCCATGTTCTGAGGCTCCCAATCCCCTGCCCTAAGCCCCACCCCATGTCCAAGTTGCAAGGCCTCTCCCAACCCACAGTCCCACCCACCACCACCCCAACACTGTAAATAAGTTTCACATCAACACTTATATCATTCATATTGTTTTTTGTAAATAGTTTTTACAGTAAACACAGTTATTATTCTCCACACAAGTGCCCTTTATTGTGCAACACTCAGAGGGGAATGAAGGGGCAAAAGGAGGGGTCAGGGTGGGGACAGGCTAGGATTGTGGGCCTGAGACTCCTCTGCTGAGAGAGCTCTGGAGTGGGTTACTAGTGTCCTTGGGAGAAGCTCTTCCTCTGGGCCTCCTGGATCTGCACCCCCTCCTGATGGGTCTGGTGGATGGCAGCAGTGCTCAGCTGCCCACAGACACACCCTTCTTGGCTGGCAGCTGCTGTCTACCCTGGAAAGAAGGTCTTCCCCCATCCTTTTCATGATGTTGTGCAGGATACAAGAAGCACCCCGTCCCCCGCCCAAACTGGGGGATATTGCACTCCCCCCACATCACAGCAGGTCATCAGGCACCTGAACCATGCCTTGAGGTGGCTGAAGGCACACTCGGCCTGCATCCTGGACTGGTTCAGATGCTCATTGTACTTGTTCCCTTATGGGGTCCAACTGTCTGGAATAGAGCTTCATCACACATGGCATGAGGGGGTAGGTTACATCTCCCCCACAAAGCAGACTGGAATCTACCCATCCCCAACTGCCAACTTATGGCAAGGGATGAATGTGTCCATCTCCAGCTTCCATCATGGTCTGAAATGGTGGAACATATGGGCACTGTGCACCCTATCCAACCACCTGACGTAAATCTCTGTGAATTGCCCATGATGGTCAACCAGGGCTTGCAGCACCATGGAGAAGTAACTCTTCTGATTGATGAACTTAGCCACACAATGCTCCAGGGCACAAATCAGGATGTGGGTCCCAGCGATGGCTCCAGTGCAGTTCAGGAACCCCAGGGCAGCCAATCCGGCCATGACCTGGTCAAGGTCTCGCAAACGGATAGCCCTCTGCAGCAGGATTGAGCTGTTGGCCCTCATGACCTGGAGAGGGAGATGAATGAATACACATGACTGGGACTGAGGGAGGGAGTACCTGGGCCCTTGCGAGGGGGTTCCTGTCCCCTTCCTGTCTGCTCCTCCGGAGCTTTCTGGGACCCCCCCCAGAAAGGTCCCCCCACAGCACCAGGGTTGTGTGAGGGTGGGATGTCACAATCCCCTGGAGACAAGGCTTCTCCCACCCCTCCCCCTCACACCCCTGAGCCCCACTTCCCGAAGATTCCCCTTTAGTGGCATGCCCCCACCCATGAGGGGACTAGAGCCCAAGGGTGTTTTACCTCCATAAGGAGGGCCCTGATCGTGGATGTCCCCAGACTGAACAGGTTGCTCACCAGTGGTATCTGTTGGGGGTGTGACCCACTTCTCCACAGGAATGGTGGGTCACAGCTGAGTGTCATATGTCCAGAGGGCAGAGGTGAGCCAGTTACAGAGCTCCAAGAAGATGGCCTTCTGCATGTGGAAGTTTTGGAGCTATTGTTGGTTGTCCCACTGCTCCATGACCAGCTGGTCCCACCAGTCCAAACTAGTGTGGTGCCGGTAGAGCCACTTGTGCACTGGAGGGCAGGTGCAGGTATGTAGTTCCTGTAGCAAGGACAATGGTCCAAAAGATGATCTGGGGGTTGACATCACAGAGGAACAGGAAGGCAGCTGCCAGAATGTTCAGTACAAGCCACAGTAAATCCATGTAGGGACATTATAAGCCCAGGGCAGCTCTGGCAGCATGGCACCCAGGGACCAGCTGTGTCACCCACAAATGCAAGGCAAACACAGCAAGAACTGTGAGATCTCTGCTGTCCCCTGCAGGAGTAGGTGAGCCCACAGCAGTGGCAGGGAATGCCTGTCTGGAGGGATTCCATTGAGCACACGTATTTGCAGGGCTTTGGCACTGGCTCTCGGAAGGAATTGGTGACCTGAAACCGTGGATGACGTGGTTCCATGTGGCCATTTTGGCGATAGAGCAGACATGTTGTCTGGCCGCTCTCTGTTGGGAAAGTGGATCACTCTTTCAATGTCCCTTGCTGTCTGGATGCTCTCTGTTGACCGGAGTTCTGTCGCACGGTATCATCCGACACAATCTTTTGTCAACAAAACCCTGCAGTCTATACATAACCTGAATATAAAATCATCCTCATGGCAGCCGCAAGTTGTTAAAGCAAAACTCTACACTGCATACCTCAGTTATGGTTCTGGGCCCAACAGTCCCAGATCCACTTCATGAATGTGTTCATAGGAAAGTGTGGTGGCAGTACTAACTTGTTTGTATCTGTGTATAAAGGAGTATCTTTGGCCTCTCCGGTAAAAGAAAGTCCTGCTGTTTACTGAGCTGGTCCATTTTTATAGGCATACATGTATTATTAGCTTGGTAGAATCTGTGGGATATTAGTACCTTGCTTCATTGGCAATAAACCTGGCTGTGTGCCTCCATCCCTTAATGGATCTTGTTGCCAATAGGGAGTTGTAGCCAGACATGAACCCCACATTTGGCCTTTTCTTCTTCTCCCCCCCACTGGAAGAGACAGAGAGAGAAACAAGCAGGGGAGACAGGTAGCCTTTGATGTCCTGGGAACGCAGGTGTGCTGTCTCGCCCAGCCTCTCTACTATACACAAAAACCAGACAGTGAATGGGCTAGCTAATGGCTGCCCTTCTGGCTGATCTCGGTGATTGACATGCCTAATCACTTCCCCAGGAAGAACAGGGAACCCCCGCCCATCACCTCCAAAGGTGCCCAGTTGTCCACAATTCACAGGTACAAATTGAGCCTTGCACCTTCCCTGGGAAACCTGGGGTTCAAAACACATTCCTCCCAATTGGCCACTTGAGACCAGGAAGAAGCCTATGTGACAAAAGGGGTATAAAGGGGTTTGGCAGCCCACCCCCCTTTGAATTTCAATCACCTACACCTGCTGGCCAGATCTGGAATTAACTCCCGAGACTGGGGATGCCTGGTTCGTATCTACTTCTTCCCGAGGGACTGAGAGAAAGATTCTGGGTCACACCGGATCTAGGAGGCAGGGGTAAGAATTACAGCTGTATTACACTTCTTTCCTATAGGAATTGAGGGAAAGACTCTGGTTCCACCAGGTCTAAGAGGCAGGGGTGAAAATCACACCTGCAATGTGCCTTTCTTGTGCACACATTAATTGTATTAGTTTAAGCTAGCTAGTTTGTCTAAAACTTTTCTTAAGTTAAATTGTGTTGTTTCCCTTTAAAAAACCACTAGTACTAACTTGTACTTTAATCATTTGCCTTAGTTAAATTGTTTCTATCTTTGTATAAATAAAAAATAACTGTTAAAGCCTCTCTAATAAGTGTAATTTTCCTCTTGCTGCTGTACCCGAACTAAACACAAACCAAAGAACCCAGCCTGCCCTGGCTGCTTAGCATAGCTGCTGGTGTAGCATCACTCCCTTTGCCCCACCAGACCTTTAGCTGGCACCTGGGCATCGGTTCACAGGAGTTCACCTGAGGTCAGCTGTGCCAGCTGTCTGTGCAAGGGTGGGGCGATACACACACACACACACACACACACACACAAATATATATCTACATCTAAAGAGTCCATGTCCCAGCAACATGACGAGAGATGTTAGCATGACCAAGCTATAGATCTTCAATATGGTAGAGGTACAAATGTTGTATTAATCAAGGATTTTTGTCTGAAGTTGGCCAAGGCCCAGGGTTTACTGATTATGTTGACTTCACTGAGTCTGGGAGCAGTTACCTTATTAAGGGAACCTTCATCGGAGATGGTACTGCCCAGAGACTTGAATTGATCCATGTGTTTTTCAAGTGAGTGCCTTGGATGGAGATGGCTGGAGTTAAGCCATTGGAAAGAAATTCTGTTTGCAATAAGACTCTTGCATCAGAAAGTCTGTCACCAATGAGCTGAATATCTGCATGTCTATGGGTCATTAGGGGACAGCCATCTTCAAAAGACCCTCTACAAAAACTATCTACAGTTTCTTTTTCTTAGCACTGAATGTTCAAATATCAAATTGAGAGTTAAGAAGTTGGTATCTAATGTATATCCTCCAATCCAAAAACCTTTGTGGCATGGCTGAAGACACAGGCAGAAGAACAAATTGAACAGTACTGGAGCAAGTATGCAGCTTTGCTTCTTCCCATTCAATATTTCAAATTCATGAGATGAGTCACTCTTGGAGAGTACTTGCAGTGTCATGTGATCATGGGTTGCATGAATGATTTGTATGTACCTCCTAGGGCAGCCCAATTTATGTAGAACAGCCCCATAGATCCACTCTGTTGATGGTATGAAAGGTTTTGGTCAAGCCAATGTAACCTGCATTCATCTCCATGTTCTGCTCTAAACATTTTCCTGGACCTGCCTTATCACAAAAATCATGACCACAGTACTGTGAAGTAGTCTGAAACCACTTGCGTTCCTGATAGATTCTCCTCGCATATATTCACACTGTATACAAGGTAGTATTTTTCCTGCTATACAAAGGAGAGACATGTCTCTATAGTTTCTGCAGTCAGTTTTGCTGCCTCTGTTTTTGATCAAGAACACAATAATAGCGTCTTTGATGTCTTGTGGCATCTCTTCTTTCTTTCAAATGCTACTCGAGATACCTGGAAACACTGCAATAGCCTTTGAACCTGCTGCGTTGTACAGCTGTGGTGGAATTCCATCTTTTCTAGATGCCTTTCCAGAATTTAGTTATTTGATGGCTTTCATGATTTCTTCAACTGATACAAAGAAATTGAAATCCTCTCTGGGTTTCTCAGGTAATTTATCAAGGAGATGGCCTACTGAGCAGACTATTAAATTGGTTAGCCCATATATGTATGATTCCTTCCTTGTCTTTGAGGGCTGTACCATTTGCTGACTTCAGCCGAGCTGTGCCCTACTTAGGTGATCTGTAGACTACCTCAAGAGAGTCAAAGAACATCTTTGTATTGCTTTTATCTGTTTAATAATGAACTTCTGCAGCTTTCCTATTTCACCAATTATCCTACATTATCATCAGGTGGCTCATTTTGCCACACAGTCCTATGTGTGTATCTTTTATTTCTGCAGTCCTTGGCCATGGTCACTATGGAGTGAGTGAGTGAAGTACAAAATCCAAATATATATTTTCAAAGGGCTAAAATAAAATCAAGTTCTTTGTTAGTAAAATGTTTATTTTTATTGTGGGGAAGGGAAATTTTATATGACCTGCTCTGCAACATATAGGTCAATAGACACTGTACACTCTTGGCAGGTTTGGTATAGAGTATAAACTTTTAACATCAATATTGTTATGGTGGTATTATACTTACTGTATTTAGAATAAGGGTTATGTCAAATTCTGTGGTAATGCTATGCACTTGCAAAAAAACATGCATCAAAACAATGATGGCAGCCACTGTACTATAGACAAAATTAGAATAGGAGAGAGGTAGGTTAAGAGACGAATCATTTATTCTACTTCTAGAAACAAACAATGCATTCAACAGCTTTTAATTAACACCTATGAGGAACTGAATACCTCTTGAATGCTTCTCACAGATTCTATTATGAAAGTATTTTGTAGTCTAAACAAAGGACTAGTTTTCAGAAACCTGATAGGTTTTAAAAAGAAAAGAATCTCTAGGTATTTTGGTGAGAAAGGATTCTCTAAGTTAGTTTAGTCATAACTTGTTCTTGTTAAAACACACAAAGAATAAGTCAGATTCTTTTATAATATGCATGTAGATACGTACCAAATTTGAAGATTTTAACTTATTTGTCTAATACACTGTATTTAACAGTACTACTTTGTTGAAATTTCCCATCCCAGACATTGAATGTATTTGCATCTGAAACATTCTTTATGACTCCTCAGCTTTAAAATATAAGCCTAATTAAATTACCACTTTATTTGCTGCAGTTGCTGCTTAATCCACTTTTATTTCAGCACAGTTTTATCACTCACTGGCTACGTCTACACGTGCAGCCAACATCGAAATAGTCTATTTCGATGAATAACGTCTACACATCCTCCAGGGCCGGCAACGTCGATGTTCAACTTCGACGTTGCTCAGCCCAACATCGAAATAGGCGCAGCGAGGGAACGTCTACACGTCAAAGTAGCACACATCGAAATAGGGATGCCAGGCACAGCTGCAGACAGGGTCACAGGGCGGACTCAACAGCCAGCCGCTCCCTTAAAGGGCCCCTCCCAGACACACTTGCACTAAACAACACAAGATACACAGAGCTGACAACTGGTTGCAGACCCTGTGCCTGCAGCATAGATCCCCAGCTGCCGCAGAAGCAGCCAGAAGCCCTGGGCTAAGGGCTGCTGCCCACGGTGACCATAGAGCCCCGCAGGGGCTGGAGAGAGAGCATCTCTCAACCCCCCAGCTGATGGCCGCCATGGAGGACCCAGCAATTTCGACGTTGCGGGACGCGGATCGTCTACACAGTCCCTACTTCGACGTTGAACGTCGAAGTAGGGCGCTATTCCTATCTCCTCATGAGGTTAGCGACTTCGACGTCTCGCCGCCTAACGTCGAACTTAACTTCGAAATAGCGCCCGACGCGTGTGGACGCGACGGGCGCTATTTCGAAGTTGGTGCCGCTACTTCGAAGTAGCGTGCACGTGTAGACGCAGCTCATGTGTCACTTCCAATATTTTACCAACATCAACTGGTGAAAAATGAAGCCAAAATAGTTTGATGATGTGACTGTTTCTTTAACATTCAAAAGGGCCTAAAGGATCAAATGACATTTTGAAGACAATTGTAACAGTACAATTGGTTAAAAATTTAAAGACATTTCACCAGCAGTTTTGGGGGGTTGTAGACATAGAGATGGGCACAACAGAGGCAGATTTTTAGTTCTTCAGAGGATGTCCTCTGTGTCTCCAAAAATAAATCTAGAAACAGGAACATACTGGTTTTGATGCTTAGATAGATTGTCAACATCTTTTGTTATTGAACATCACGGTGCAGATGGAGAAGAAGGACTCAACTGACAGAGAGAAAGGATGTGCAGAATAATTTGGTATTAGTGTTTGCAAAGGACAAAATGAAATCACAGACTTGTATGCAACAGGGATGGCAAACAACAGGGCACCCGGAAACCATGTCACTGAAAATTTGTGGTGAACAATGTGATTATAAAGGAAACGTAGTGCCTATTATAAGTCTATGTGTACAATGTTGTAAGACAATAGCAAAGTATTATGGACAAAAATGAAACTTTTAGAAATGGCTACCTGCAAGCACAAAAATGTTCATGCATAAAGTTACAGACTTAGGAAAGACCAAACAAATGAAATCATTGTCAGTGGGAAAGTAAGAGAGAAATCCTGTCCCCGGTGAAGTCAGTGGGAGATTTGCAACTGACATCAGTGTATCCAGAATTTCACCATAAGTGTGCAAGTTTGTTAAGAACAACATATTTGTTCATTTACTCAGAAGATACCTTATGTAGAATCCAATACTACCTTGAGCCATCTCATAAACTCTTCTAAAGAAAGGCAGGAAAGTAGAGAACTTTGTATTCAGGTTAGGGATGAGGGACTGCATTTAGGTCAATGTTGAATCCATTCAGCTTTTGCCTTTTGGAGATGTTACATCTAGAAGGAACATATCTATGGTGAGCTGCTATACTGATCAGTGTTCCTGTAGTGCAGTCAGGTACAGGCAGCTGCTCGTGTCTGGTATTTTAATACCTGATTGCCTCAAGTTAGCTCTCATTCCAGAGCTATTACCATTACTCAGAAATAGCTGGAATAATAGCTCGAGGCCATCTGCCATTTTTAGTGGCAATATTGGTTTCTGGGTAGTCCTTAAATGTACATAATCTCAGTGTATTACTTCTCTTAGACATTATTTCAAATGGAGTTTATTGCTATTATTGCCCTGTAGCATTCTTTATCTTAATCCACCGGAAGCATGGATGCAATATCGTTAAAACGATATTTTTATTCATGAATATATTTGGAACATCTCTTTCATCATGCATTCCCTGAGAACTAAAATAGCAAATACCAGCAAAGTAATTCATCTTTTTGCGATGCTGTAAATTGGAAGCACCATGTTTGATCATGTTGCTTTGCTTACAAAAATATTTATTTCAATTGTATAGTCTGTGGATTTCTGGTCTCTCGTATAAAATGTTGCCTCAAACTGCCAAAATAAATTGAGGATTTTCTCAGCAATTCTCCTGAGGCTGCAAATATTCTATCAAAATTGCAGGAGGGAGGTGGGAACACCCACTACTCAAATGAAAACAATTCAGGATATTTCATTTCAATGGGATTCTTCTTTAAACAGCATTTTGATATCACCTGAAGGTCATGGAACTGAGCAGAACCCACTTATATGTAAAAAATAAGACAGGGGAACTAAGATAAGGACACTTTAAAATTGGGCAGTCCAAAGAAACTTTCTCAAAATGCAAGTCAAAATTCTGCAGAAAAAAATATTTGCAATACTCTGAGTCTAAAGAGAGCTTAATTAAATTCCACGGAGGAAAATCTAAGTAATTCAAAGCAGAAACAGTAACAGAGAGTAAGCCGTGCTAGTCTATACACTATCAAAACAAAAAGCAGTCAAGTAGCACTTTAAAGACTAGCAAAATAGTTTATGAGGTGAGCTTTCGTGGGACAGACCCACTTCTTCAGACCACAGCCAGACCAGAACAGACTCAATATTTAAGACACAGAGAACGAAAAACAGTAAGCAAGGAGGACAAATCAGAAAAAGATAATCAAGGTGAGCAAATCAGAGAGTGGAGGGGTGGGGGGGAAGGTCAAGAATTAGATTGAGCCAAGTGTGCAGACGAGCCCCTATAGTGACTCAGAAAGTTCCCATCACGATTTAAACCATGTGTTAATGTGCCAAATTGGAATATAAAAGTCAGCTCGTCCACTTCTCTTTCTAAAACGGTGCAATAATTTCTCTTCAGTAACACACGTACCTTGAGGTCATTGACAGAATGCCCCATTCCATTAAAATGTTGACTAACTGGTTTGTGGATCTGGAGTGTTTTGATGTCTGTTTTGTGCCCGTTGACCCTTTGTCTAAGGGAGTTAGAAGTCTGTCCAATATAGAAAGCATCTGGGCATTGTTGGCACATGATGGCATATGTGATGTTAGTAGAGGAGCATGAGAAAGTGCCCGTGATTCTGTGAGGAACCTGGTTAGGTCCAGTGATGGTATTTCCAGAGAAGATATGTGGACAAAGCTGGCAGCGGGCTTTGTTGCAGGGAAAGGTTCCAGGACTGGTGTTCCTGGGGTATAGGCTGTGGCCGTTAGTAAGGATCCTCATGAGGCTGGGAGGTTGTCTGTAGGAGAGAACAGGCATGTCACCCAGGGCCTTCTGGAGTGTAGCATCTGGGTTAAGAATAGGTTGTAGGTCTTTAATAATTTGTTGCAGTGGTCTGAGTTGGGGGCTGTAGGTGATGACCAGTGGTGTTCTGTTCTTGGCTTTTTTGGGCCAATCTTGGATCAGCTGATCTCTGGGTATACGTCTGGCCCTGTCAATTTGTTTTTTTACTTCACCGGGTGGGTAATTTAGGTTAATGAATATTTGGTAAAGTTCTTGTAGTTTTTCGTCTCTGTCAGTTGGATCAGAGCAAATGCGATTGTACCTAAGAGCTTGACTTTAAACAATGGATCTAGTCACGTGTGCAGGATGGAAACTAGAAGGGTGTCTGACCTCTGTAAATTTGTTCTCACACACAATCATTTCCTCAGCTCTTGTCCCCAATTACCACTCCTCTACTTAAGATACATTGATGACATCTTTATGATTTGGACCCATGGTACAGAGGCTCTAGAAGAATTCCACAGAGACTTTAACAATCTACACCCCACCATCAACTTATGCCTCGATTACAACATGCAAGAGATACATTTCCTGGACACTACAGTACTAATCAAGGATGGCCTGATCAGTACCACACTGTACTGAAAACCTACTGATCTCTACACTTATCTACACCCTTCTAGTTTCCATCCTGCACTGCTGTTGTTTGTGTTATTCTGGAGAAGACTTCTGGTCTGGACCTCTCATCTGACACGATTGCACCTAAGTACTTGAAGCTGGACACACATTGAAGAGCATGTCCATTCACCATTATATCCCTACTGATGCCATTGGTGTTATTGGTCATCAGTTTTGTCTTTTCTGCATTTATCTCCGTTCCATAGGCTTTTGAGGTGGTATCCAGCCGTTCTACCAAGCTGGCAAGTTCCTCTTCTCCTCCAGCTAATCCGTCTATATCGTCAGTAAAGCGAAGGTTGGTGATTATTCTGCCCCCTATGCTGACAGTTCCTCCATGGTCTTCCAAGGCATCAATCATGATGCGCTCCAGAAAGATGTTGAAAAGCGTGGGGGAGAGCAGACAACCCTGATGGATGCCCACTGTCATTCTGAACCAGCTTCCAATGGTACCATTGTGGAAAACTGCACTGGTGGCATTGTCATACAGGTGTTCAACAACTCGGACAAAGTTGGGGCTGATGTTATACTTTCTCATGGTGGCCCATAATGCTGCCTGCCAAACTCTGTCAAAGGCCTTTTTGAAGTCCACAAAAACATGGTACAGGTGCTGTTGGTGCTGCAGATATTTCTTGCAGAGAATTCTCAGGTTGAGTATTTGTTCGGTGGTACTCCGCCCTGCCCTTAAGCCGGCTTGTGCCTCAGCAATAATCATCTCAGCTTGGGGCTTCAACCTGTTCAATATTACTTTCAATAAGACTTTACTTGGGTGGCCAATGAGACTTATCGTACGATAGTTTCGGCACTGTTGGAGGTTGCCCTTTTGGGGAAGTGTGATCACTAGCAACTGGGTCCATGACTTAGGCCATTTTCCCATCTGCCAGATCTTATTGCATATGTTGGTAAGGGCACTGATCATGGCTTCTTCCCCTGCTTGTATCAATTCTGCTGGGATATTGTCCACTCCAGATGACTTTCCTTTCTTCAATGATCGTACTGCTGCCTCTACTTCTTCCCGAAGGATTGGGAGACTGTCCTCTTTGGTAGCATATGAACATTTCAGTATTTCTGAGTCTCCATCGACCTTATTGTACAGCTCAGAATAGTATTCTGTCCACCTGACAAGGATCTCTTTCTCTTCAGTGAGGCAGTTCGTGCCTTGTTCTGGACTATGGAAACTCTAGGTTGTCTAGCTCTTTTACTGTCTGGTATGCCGCCTTGCTGTCATTTTTGTTAAGGCTGTCTTCTATTTCCTTGCACTGATCTTCTACCCAATTCTGTTTTGCCGCCTTCATGCCTTTAATGATGGTCTTGTTGATTTCTCTGTATTTCTCAGTCCCACCAGCTTCACCTTTCTTCTTTTTCAGTTCTCTCCATGGTAGTGGGTTGGGTCCGCAGAGAAGGGAGTTCAGGCTGCTGCAGGCTGGGTCTGTGGCGGCAGGGTGTTAAGGCTGCAGGGCCAGCAGGGTTAGGCTGCAGCAGTTTAGGTGCGTGAGGGCCAGCGGGGAGTGTAAGGTTTGGTGGTTCGGGTGCTAGGGGGGTGGTGGGAGGGGTTAAGTTTTTCAGCGGTTCGAGTGCATGGAAGGTGGGGCGGTTAAGTTTTTCGGTAGTTGGGGTGCACGGGAGGTGGAGGGGTTAAGTTTTTCAGCGGTTGGGGTGCATGGGAGGCAGGGGAGTTATGTTGTGGCGGTTCGGATGCGTGGTATGCAGCAGGGAGTTTACGTTTTTCTGCATTTGGGATGTGCAGGGGGTTTAAGTTTTTCAGCGGTTCAGGTGCTGGGGGGCAGTGGGGGTTTATGTTGCGGCAGTTCAGGTGCACGGGAGGTGGCGGAGGGTTTATGTTGCGGTGGTTTGGTGTCTCCAGGGCTGGCGGAGGGGAGGGGGTCAGGCTGTGGCAGGTTGGAGCCATGGGGAGGGGTTAAGGCTCATATTAGTGGGGAAGTTCACTCACTGAGTGAACTAGGGGAGGTATTTGTGTCCCTCGTTTAAGCAAGTACTCATAAATAAAGTACACATTTAACGAGGGATGAGTGTACCATTGTTTTAGTTTTATCAATGCTCATAATCAGTCAGTACCACTTCCCTTCCTTGTTTTGCACCTGCACCATTCTTGCGAGCTTCTCTTCATCTTCCTCAATGATAACTATGTCATCTGCGAACCTCAAGTTGTCAGTTCTCATCCCATGCACCAATATGCCTTCTACCTTTTCCTTGATCTTGTCCATTGCTCTCTCTAGGTGCGTGATGAATATACTCAGCAACATCGGATCTCCTTGTCTTGTACCTCTACTCATTCTAAATCAACTTCCCAACTCTCTACACATTCTCACCTCTGCCTCCACATTGGCACAGATACCCTTCAATAACTGTATCAGTCTGCTATCTACTCCGTATGACTCCAACACCACCCAAGTCACTTTCTGACCTGTACCGTCAAATGCCTTCTGAAAAGTTCTTGTTCTTTCTTTGAGCTTTCCCTGCTATCAATCTGTAACGACCTTGGCCTGCGGCAGTCATCCGCTCTAGATGGCGCAGGCTGACGCAGCTCGCCCCTCCATGTCCAGCCAACCATGGGGTCTTGTCCCCTTTAAGGGATGGCTGGAGGCAAGCAAACAGTTTGGGAGCCCAGCCCTCAGTTCAAAGCGGGGCAACAGGTATGTTGCTATCCACCAAACAGGGTGGCTTTGGAGAGGAGAGGGGTTGCCCCTCCAGGAAGGCAGGGTAGGGGGTCGCGGGCCCTCCCACTCCACTGAGTCACAGCCTGGGGCCCTACTGATCGCTCACACCCAAAGCTTGGTAGCGGGGATCCAGACCGCAACACACCACCATGGGTTCAGGGGGTGCATTCCCTGGGCCACTTCCTGCCTCGACCTCCATTGGTGCTGGGTCCAAGTCAGCTTGCTCCGCTGGTCCAGGCCAGTGGGTCTTCTCCAGGTAGACAGCCTTCAGTAGGTCTGGCCAGTCGGACATCTCCATGGCATTTGGATAGTCCCCCAGTGGCAGGGCCTTGGGCTCCAGATGGTCAGAGGCCTTAGCGCTGCGGGCATCAGGCAGGACTCCCAGACCATGCTCTTCTGGAACCCCAGGGTAACTAGCCATGGGCAGTCTCTCCAGTCCTGGCAAGGCCTCAGGGGAGGGGGCCGGCCACCAGTGCGAGGGCCCTGGCAGATCTGGGAAGTCAGGGTTGTAGCCCAATGGCAGGCTTGGCTGTGGCTGGCCAGGCTGGTCTGGGCTGCTGAGGGGCAGCTCTCACCAGCAGGCTGGTTGGCAGCAGGTCCCCTGCTCCTGGTGCCTAGGAGCCTGGTCAGAGCCCTCCGCCCTGCTTGGATGCCTGGCCTTTAATGGGCCTCGAGCCCTGACCCTGGCCCTTCTGGCCTCTGAGGGGCCGGGCACAGGTGTTCTGGCTCTGGGCCTGCCCATTAGGGTCTGTGAGCGACCTCCTCCGCCTCTGAGTCAGGGGGAGGCCACAGCACCTCACTACACAATCCTAGTGCAAATATCTGCTGTATGGTACTTCTACCATTCCTGAACTCTGCTTGCTCATTCACTAGATGTTCTTCCATCTGCAGTCTCAGTCTCCATAAGTAGCAGCAGCAGCATCTTGCCTAGATGACTCATTATTGCAATCGTTCTGTAGTTCTTGCACTCCAACTCACTTTCTTTCTTATTTGTGGTCACTAGCATGGATCTTGTGCCTTCCTTTCTTTGCACTCTGTATTACATAGTCGGTGTATTTCCCGAATCATACTTTCTCAGCCATATTTGATCATTTCTCTTGTGATCTTATCATTTCTAGGGCTCTTGTTGTTCTTTAGTCATTTCACTGCTCTGTCAACTTCCTCCTTTGAAATATTGATCTCACTCTCATGCTCAGCGGGGATCTGAAAGGCTGAAAGAACTGGGCTTGCTTAGTTTGGAAAAAGAAGGTTGAGAGGGAGACATGATAGCAGTTTTCAGGTATCTAAAAGGGTGTCATAAGGAGGAGGGAGAAAAACTTGCTCTTCTTGGCCTCTTGGGATAGAACAAGAAGCAATGGGCTTAAACTGCAGCAAGGGAGCTTTAGGTTGGGCACTAGGAAAACGTTTCTAACCGTGAGAGTGGTCAAACACTGGAATAAATTGCCTAGGGAGGTTGTGGAATCTCCATCTCTGGATATATTTAAGAGCAGGTTAGATAAATGTCTATCAGGGATGGTCTAGACAGTACTTGGTCCGGCCATGAGGGCAGGGGCTGGACTCGATGACCTCTCAAGGTCCCCTCCAATCCTAGCATTCTGTGATTCTAAGATTGTATCTCTCTTTCAGTATCTCTGAGACACTTGGGTCCAACTGTGCTTTGTATAGATCAGTGCAATATCTCGTCCATTGCTGCACAATCTTCTCCTTGTATATGAGCACCTTGTTGTTCTCATCTTTGATCACCACCTGATTCAGTTGCCACTTCCTATTAATATTCTGAATCATTTTATGCACCTCCCTGGTCTTACACTCACCATAATGCCTCTCTGTATCTTCACACTGCTCCTCTAACCATTTTGCCTTTACCCTTTCTGGCTGCTTTCCTTACCTCGTTGCATTTCACTCTATGTTGCTGTTCCACCACCTCAGAAACATCCCTTCTGATCTTCACTGCTCTCTTCTCTTGGACCAACTTCAATGTCTCCTACATAATCCACTTCTTACTGATCTTCTCTTCTTCTGGCGCAGTCTTTGCTCAATTACCTCTTCTATCACCATGGCTACACCTTTTTCTGGCAGGGTAAAGCCCAAGAAGAACCCAGAGAGCATGGTGTTGGCTTTGCTGTCAGAAACACCCTTCTACAAATGGTGGAATTAGTCATGGGCGGATCAGAAAGACTTCTTCGGATCACGCTTCAAACTTGCGCCCGTCCCATCCACCTGATCAGCGCTTATGCCCCAACCCTGTACGCCACACAAGAAGTAAAAGACAAGTTCTGTGACATGCTTAGTGCTGCTGGAGCGCAAATACCTGCTGGTGAACAACTGTACATCTTGGGTGACTTCAATGCAGGAGTTGGAGCTGATTGGGCCTCATGGCCTTCCTACTTAGGACACTTCGATGTGGGAAAAATGAATGACAATGGACAGGGTCTCCTTGAACTGTACACGTACCACAATCTGTGCATCACAAACACATTCTTCCAAACAAAGCCACCGCACAGAGTGTAGTGGAGACACCCACGCTCGAAGCACTGGCAACAACTAGATGTGGTCATCACTAGGCGTAATAACTTCAAAAACGTCCTTCTGACACGCAGCTATCATAGTGCTGACTGTGATACAGATCACTTGCTAGTTTGCTCCAAGCTCAAGCTGAGACCCAAGAAGTTGTACCACTCTAAACCTGCTGGAAGACCCCGCACTGATGCCAGAAAGACGGCAAACTCGGAGAAAGCTGAAAAGTTCAGTGAGACCCTCCAGGAAAATCTGTGCAGCGGCCCCGGGGGCGCTGATGTGACATCCAAATGGCAACATCTGAGGGATACAGTTTACAACACGGCCTTGTCAGTGTTTGGAAGAAGAGCTAGAAACACGAACGACTGGTTCAAAGCTAACTCCGATGAGATGATTCCAGGCATTGAAAAGAAGCGCACTGCACTCCTGGAGTACAAACACTCACTGAGCCAGAGTACCCAGCAAGCACTTAGAGCGGCCAGAAGAACAGTATAGCAGACAGCCAGGCGCTGTGCCAACAACCACTGGCTCCAGCTATGCAGCAGCATCCAGACCTGTGCTGACTTTGGTAATCTCAGAGGAATGTACGAGGGTATGAAGAAAGCATTAGGACCCACCCAGAACAAGATGGCACCTCTGAAATCCAAATCTGGTGAAGTCATCGCTGACAAAGCCAAACAGATGGAGCACTGGGTTGAGCACTACTCCAAGCTGTACTCACGCAAGAACGTCGTGGTTGACGCAGCCCTCGATGCCGTTGAGCTCCTACCAGTAATGGACGAACTGGATCAGGAACCGACTGTGGATGAACTGAAGAGATCCATCGACAGCATTGCAGCAGGAAAGGCCCCTGGCCAGGACTGTATGCCACCAGAGGTAATCAAGTGTGCCACGGACACACTCCTGGAACCCCTACATGAGCTACTGTGCCTGTGCTGGAAAGAGGGGGACGTTGTATAAGAACAAAGGAGACAGAAGCGACTGCAACAACTACTGTGGAATCTCCCTCCTAAGCGTCACTGATAAACTGTTCACTCGCGTCATCCTTGGCAGACTCCAGAAGATTGCTGAGAGGGTGTACCCTGAATCGCAGTGCAGATTCCGCGTGGAGAGGTCTACCGTTGACATGGTCTTCTCTCTAAGGCAGTTGCAGGAGAAGTGCAGGGAACAGAAGAAGCCACTCTACATAGCCTTCATCGACCTGACCAAGGCCTTCGACTTGGTCAGCAGGAATGGTCTGTTCAAACTGCTCCACAAGATAGGCTGTCCTCCACGGTTACTCAAGATGATCCAGTCATTCCACGAAGACATGAGAGGAACCATCCAATATGACGGCACATTATCGGATGCTTTCAGAATCAGGAGCGGCGTCAAACAAGGATGCGCTCTTGCTCCGACATTGTTCGGGATCTTCTTCACACTCCTCCTGAAGCATGCCTTTGGATCTTCAACAGAGGGCATCCTGCTGCACACAAGATCTGATGGGAAACTTTAATCTTTAAATCTTTAATCTTTAATCTTGCAAGGCTGAAAGCTAAGTCTAAGGTGCAGGAAGTCCTCATCAGAGACATGCTGTTCGCAGACGATGCTGCTGTAGTGTCTCACACAGAAGACCAGCTTCAAAAACTGCTGGATCAGTTCTCCAAAGCATGCAAGGACTTTGGGCTTACCATCAGCCTAAAGAAGACAAACGTACTTGGTCAGGATGTTGCTGAATCCCCTTCAATCAGCATTGACAACTATACGTTAGAGGTTGTCCACGAGTTCATTTACCTCGGGTCCACCATCACTGACACCCTGTCGTTGGACACTGAGCTAAATAGTAGGATCGGAAAAGCGTCCACAACTCTGTCCAGACTCAGCAAGAGAGTGTGGAATAACAACAAGCTGTACACTCACACCAAAATGCAAGTCTACAGAGCCTGCATCCTCAGCACCCTCCTTTATTGCAGCGAGACTTGGACTCTGTATGCCCTCCAGGAAAAGAGGCTGAACGTCTTCCACTTGCGCTGCCTCAGGCACATCCTTGGAACATCATGGAAGGACAGAGTGACCAACACCGCCGTCCTCGAGCAAGCTGGAATCCCAACCATGCACACCCTCCTCAGGCAGCATCGGCTCCGCTGGCTTGGCCAAGTCCACAGGATGAATGATGGAAGGATTCCAAAAGACATCCTGTATGGTGAGCTAGCCTCTGGCAAAGACCTCCCGGACACCCCCAGCTGCGCTACAAAGATGTCTGCAAGAGAGACCTCAGAGAGGTAGACATCGAGCTGGACAACTGGGAAGAACTAGCAGACGACCGCGGCAGATGGAGGCAGGGGTTACACAAGGGCCTTCAGAAGGGCGAGATGAGGATCAGACAGCTAGCAGAGGAGAAGTGAGTGCACAGAAAGCACACTAAGGACTTGCCAGACACCCACCACATCTGCAAGAGATACAGCAAGGACTGTCACTCTCATGTGGGTCTTCATAGTCACAGTAGATGCTGTAAATGAAGTCCTTAATTGAAACTATAAAGGGCGCGATCCATAGTCTACGTAGACTGAAGGATGCCTACTACACCATGGCTATCCTTTCGACTCTCTTATCTAGGTCTATCTCTGTGCCTGCATTCCTGATCTTCTCTGTGAGCACTGCTCTCTATGCATTCCCTATTGCTTCTTTGCCTAGCCTTGCCATGTCTCTTCTTTTCTTAAACTGTGTCTTATACTTTCTCTTGAGCTTCATCTTGATGTTCACGATCACTAGACTGTGGTCCGTGTCTATATCTGCTCCTTAGAAAGTTCGGCACTGCTGTACATATTTTACGTGCCTTTTTCTTTGATCAGGTTTATCATGCACTTGGACTTCCTGTCATTCAATCACCATGTCCACTTCCTACAGTCCTTTTGTTGGAATCTCATATTGTAGATCACCATCTCATGCTCCATAGCAAACTCTAGTCGTTTCTTGCCTTGGTCGTTTCTTTCTCTGTATCCAAATTTTCTCATGACTCCCTCCCAAACTTCATTATTTGTTCCAACCTTCTCATTCCAATCTCCTCTGATGATCAACACATCTTTCTTCAGTATCTCCTCCAGTGTCTTTGTCAAGTCTTTATAGACCAGCTCAGTTTCTTCCTCTGTGCTGTCCAATGTGGGTGCATACACCTCAACGACTGAGATGTTGAATGGTTTTGCTTTGAATCTCGCTACCATCCTTCTCACATTCATCGCTTTGTGTCATAACAATGCTCCTCTAGCTCTTTTGATATGAAGGAATCTGACTCCTGCCTCATGCTTCTTTTGTTTCCTGATCAAATGACTTTGCAACCACACATCTCTCCTGATGCCATCCAATGCATCCTTGCCAGTCCAAGTATATCATGTCAGAATCTCTCCATCTCCTTTCAAAGCAACTCTTACTTTCTAGTTATCCACAGTGTTAGGACATTCCATGGTCCAATTGATAGTATATGTGTTAGTTGTAATTTTATTTTGGTAGCCAACTTATTGACTCAACCTCAATCACTTGATTGGTATCATGGACCTTGTTTATCCAGACAACATCTGATCCAGCATCTTTTACCAGTTAGTCGTACTGGCATCAGATTTCATTTGTATTGTTGTTTTACAATCAGTGCATCATCACTCATCTGACCAACCTTCCTCCTTTATCCAGGCTTGGGACCAGCATGAAGTTGTACTTTATTCCACTTGGAGAGAGGTCCTTCCACCGGGGGACTTTTGAAATTATTGTTCAGATTTAAAAATGTTGTTTCTTGCCCAGGTTTGTTTTCCTTGTCTGACGAGCCTCAGCAGGCCCTTTATTATCTCAGGGACACTCAAATCATGAGTGCTGTTGGCAAGTCCTTCCCACCAGGAATTTCAGAAGCACAGGAACTCTGTTTCCAAAAACCTCAGAGGAAGCCATGGGACTACTCCCACTCAGATCTGGGATTCTGGAACTTTTCATGCAGTTTCAGTCACTGAAGGAGAAGTCCCCTTCCAGAACGTCTCACATCCTGATCCTGGTGTCATTGGTGGTCAAGGACAAGCCCAAATACGAGGTTAAGAAGCAGTCTCATGGGTGTAGAAGTAAATTCCCTTTTAAGACTGCTCTTAAACATGGAATTTTTCTCCCCAGGCCAAGCCAGGACAGTTGAGCTGTTGCATGTTGTCACATTGGCACCCACGCTTCCCCACATTGGCCGTGTCTACACTAGCCCCAAACTTCGAAATGGCCATTTCGAAGTTTACTAATGAAGCACTGAAATACATATTCAGAGCCTCATTAGCATGCAGGCGGCCGTGGCGCTTCGAAATTGATGCAGCTCGCCGCTGCACGGCTCGTCCCAATGGGGTTCCTTTTCAAAAGGACCCCACCTACTTCGAAGTCCCCTTATTCCCATCTGCTCATAGGAATAAGGGGACTTCAAAGTAGGTAGGGTCCTTTCAAAAAGGAACCCCATCAGGACGAGCCACACGGAGGCAAGCAGCGTCAATTTCGAAGCACCACGGCCACCTGCATGCTAATGAGGCGCTGAATATGTATCTCAGCGCTTCATTAGTAAACTTCGAAATGGCCATTTGCATGGCCATTTCGAAGTTTGGGGCTAATGTAGACATGGCCATTGAGAGTAAAGCAAAGTCCACAAGTGATCAAGCAGTATGGCGGACTGACCTGGTACCCAGGCAGCTGAAACAGTCCTCAGCGTTCACTCTGGCCACCCTGCTGCCACCTCCATGCCCTTTGGTTCAGTCATCCCATGGACACCCCTTCAATCTTCTGGAATCTCCAAGGCACAAACCTGATTCCCAGCTGTTAGCAGCTCCTTCTACACGGGAAGTAAGTGGAGCTGCACTTTGCACCCTTTACGCTTCTCTCTAGTCCCCACCTGCTTGCTTGTGATGTTCTCACTCTGATGGATGAACCGCTCCTGCTGGACCAGTCCCTGCTGACTCTGTATCATGACCTGCCCTGTCAGCCGGTTCCACCACTACCTAAACCATCTTCTGACTCAACTGGTTTCTTAGCCAGAACCCACCTTCTCCCTCATGTCAAGATACAGCTCCGACTTGCACCCTTAGCTTGGCTTCTGACCCAGCAGTAACAGGTTGGTACCTGTATTATTGAGCCCCCTACAAACTTAGATTCCTTACCCTTTGGCAAGACTCGGCAGCCTAGGATCCATATCACCCATGATTTCCTGCACTTCCATAGTTCATACCATTCTGCCCAGGCTCCTCCACAAGCCCCTCAGGCTCCAGCAAAGAGGGTAGAGATAGAGCATTCTGCCAGTTTTGCCAGTCCCTACAGCTGTTTCCTCATTATGGTCCACATGACGGTCCTAGATAATGCAGTATGGGAAGGTGGAGGGCAGCCCTCTGTGGGGAAGGAACAAGTTCTGAGCTATCCAGAAAAACTAGATGTACACAAATCCATGGGTCTGGATTTAATGCACCCAAAGGTACTGAGGGAATTGGCAGATGTCATTTCTGCACTTTTGACCATTATCTTCAAAGACTCTTGGAGACGGGGGCGCCATACCAGATGACTGGAAAAAGGCAAACTAGTGCTCATCTTTAAAAAGGGAAAGAAGGACAATCCTGCGAACTATAGACCAGTGAGCCTTACCTCAATCCCTGGGAAAATAATGGAGGGGATCTTCAAGGAATCCATTTTGAAGCACTTAGAAGAGGGGAAAGAGATCAAAAGTAACATGGATTCACTAGGGGAAAGTCCTGCCTGACCAATCTGATTAGCTTCTATGACAAAGTAACAGGCTCTGTGGACAAGGGGAAGTCAGTAGATGTGATATACCTTGACTTCAGCAAATCTTTTGATACGGTCTCCCACAACATTCTTGTCCATAAGTTAAGGAAATGTGGATTGGATCCTTGCACTATAAGATGGATAGAAGGCTGGCTTGACGGTCGAGCCCAACAGGTAGTGGTCAATGGCTCAGTATCTGAATGGCGGCCAGTTTCAAGCAGAGAGCCGCAAGGCTTTGTTCTGGAGCCAGTGTTGTTCAACATTTTTATTAATGACCTGGATGAGGGACTGGATTGCACCCTCAGCAAGTTTGCAGATGACATAAAATTAGGGGGAGAGGTAGATATGTTAGAGGGTAGAGAGAGAATCCAGAGTGACCTAGATGAATTGGAGGACTGGACCAAAAGAAATCTGATGCGGTTCAACAAGGAGAAGTGTAGAGTTCTCCACCTGGGGTGGAAGAATCCTAATCATTGTTATAGGCTGGGGACCAACTGGTTCAGCAGCAGTATGACGGAAAGTGACCTAGGAGTTTTGATGAATGAAAGGCTGGATATGAGTAAAGAGTGTGCCCTTGTAGCCAAGAAGGCTAACGGCATACTAGGGTGCATTAGGAGGAGCATTTCGAGCAGACCTAGAGAAGTAGTTATTCCTCTATTTGGCACTGGTGAGGCCACATCTGAAATATTGTGGATGTGGATGTGCTGGAGCAGGTTCAGTGAAGGGCAACAAAAATGATTAAGGGACTAGTGCACAAGACCTATGAGGATAGGCTGAGGGATTTGGGCCTGTTTAGTTTACAGAAGAGAAGACTTGGGAGTGATTTAATAGCAGCCTCCAACTTTCTGAAGAGGAGCTCTAAAGAGGAGGGTGAGAAACTGTTCTCAGTGGTGTCAGATGGCAGAACAAGGAGTAGTGGTCTGAAGTTGAAGAGGGAGAGGTGTAGGATAGATATTAGGAAAACTACTTCACCAGGAGGGTGGTGAGGCATTGGAATGCGTTGCCTAGAGAGGTGGTGGATTCTCCATCCCTTGAGGTTTTTAAGTCCTGTCTTGACAAGGTCCTGGCTGGGATGACTTAGTGGGGGTTGATCCTGCTTGAAGCAGGGGGCTGGACTAGATGATCTCCTGAGGTCCCTTGCAGTCTGTGATTCTGTGATTCTATTATTATGGGACCTCCTTATCTTCTCCAGATGATACCAGGCAATATCAAGACCTGTTACAAAGGGCTAGAGCAGACCTGGGCATACCATTGAAGGATGTTCAGGACTAGCACCACAAGCTTTTGGACATCCTCCAGACCAAGGGTCAAGAGTGGCACTCCCCATCAATAATGACATTCTTCAGCCACACAGGCAAAATGGTATACCCAGCCTCTTGTTCCACCAGATCAAAATTTGCAGAGTATGGGTACTTCATTCCCAATAAGGGGTCAGACACCCTTTTTCTCCCATCCGGGCTAGGCGCCACCATGTTGCACAGTGGACACTTGACAAAATTACCAGACTTGCTGATGGTCATTGACAGGAGGTTATGTCATTCAGTCATCATTCAACACATAAAACAGCAGACAATTCTTACACTGAAAAAAGACCAGTAACCAAGGTAGATAATAATAATAGTAATAATAATAATAGTAAATTAATCGACTCACTTAAGTATTTCTGAAAGTACCTCAAAGCAACAGTCACTATTTTGTTGCATGATGTATTGAAATAAATATTTAGCCTAAAACCATAAATCAAATTCATTTTTGTCACTACTTTTTATTATTCTTATTTAACTAATATGTCTTACTCTAATTTTCTTTAAAAAATAAACCCATCGGACATGACTTTTCAGTTCATATCAAGTGTTATTTTTAAGTTATACTTTAAAAAAAGCACAGAAACTCGATTCAGATGTATTCTGTGGAAGGTATGGTTCTTCATCCATTACTTTTAAGGAAAAAACTCACTGAATTAACTCACTGAATTAAAATGTCTGTTGGATCACAGACTAAACAACTGTCCAGTGGCATTGTGTCAGTGCAAATATTGTTGCACCTGTACTTTTCAACAAGTGACTGTTGCATTTAGAGGGGAAAATAAACACATAAATAACTTTGATTACATAGATTTTTATTTTTGACATCATATATGGCCACTTGTAGCGCAGTTCTATTGCATTATATTAATTTGTATGCAATACTATATTGTTGCAGTACAACATTTAATTTGTCTCATCTGCAGTTCAATCTGTATTAAATAGTCAAAGTTTTAGATTAAAATATAATTTTAGGCAGAAACTGCAACAGACTACTAGTTCTCCTAATGATTAATAGCAAGACTTGCTTGGAAGTTAGTCTTTGATTTACTCTGTTTAATTGCAGCTCTAAGTGAAATAGGGTTTCAATTTACAGAAAATGTAGACTTTGTACAGAAAGTTTTAAATTTCAGTAACAATAAAGTTTCCCACAATAACCATTCAATATTATTTCAGTACAGAAGATCTAAGGGATGATTTGTTGAGGGGGGTGGAGGGAAACTATAACAGCCAAGTTTCTCATTTAAAACTGGAGACAAAAATTTTAACTATATGTGCTCCCTTTGACTAACACATGTGGGAAATGAAGCGGAAGGTCTCTTAGTAGAGCAAGTTTTCCTTCTGCTCACTGTGATCAGGGCACCCTCTCCCTGCAAGTGTTAGCCCATGGTGGGTGGGAATGTTCTTTGCCTCCTGACCACAGCATCCCTTCCATAGGGGTGGGTCCGATTGTGGGTGGGGGTCTGTTGCAAGCAGGAGTCACGGTGGGACAATTTCTTGTGGGGCTCACCTCCAGTTGTTCCCCAAAGCAGTTCTCCACTGCTGGTGTAGAAATGCAGCCACAGCTCCACATCAGCCACATTGTGTCTCGCTGCCCCACAGAGCTCAAAATGTTTACCACAGCCATTTGTGTGTGTGTACAGACACATTGCCAACCCATGTCTGCCACCCACCATCCAGCTCTCTGCTCATGTACATGCAGAAGAGCGGGAACTACAACTCACACAAAAAACGTGGAGGTACATGGCTTCTCCTCCTCCACTTTGTGTGGGGAGGGGAAGTCCTCATCTCTTGTTTGCCAGGGGCATGTAACAATTCTCCAGTACCATGATGGATGGGTTAGGAGTAGGGGTAGAGGACTGCCTGCTGCCAGAAGTAACCAGCTGCCAGTGTCCTCCCTGTAACAGAGCCATCCCCTCCTCTCCCAGTGGTGTGACAGCAGTCCTCCGTAGCTGATAGTTTCCTCAGCCTTGGATGTCTCCACATAAATACTCTGTGGTAATTTCCCATGGGCATGGATGCTCTGCAGCCTAGCCACCTCCCCCTGTTGCTCTCCAACCTGGTTCCTGAGAAACTGCAACAGCAAGCTCCTTCCATGTGGCTGGTCCCCCCAGCCTGGTTTTCTGTGGACTGGAAATGCAGGTCATAGTTTATGTAAATGAACACTAGGATCTGGGCAGAGATATCCATGTTGTCTTCTGGCTAAAGGCACAGGTGGAGGTGACAAGAGCACCATTGACAAATTCATTGTGGCCCTTCCTAACCAGAGTGGCTATATTAAGACTCCCTCCTACACACTCCCTCTCACATTCCCCTGTTTGCAGTCCCCTGTTCATTTAGCCTCTGGCTTTTAAGGCCTTTTATCCTAGGTCAACCCTATGGCCTCATAAATCACACAGGGGGATCAGAAGGCTGAGTGAGGCTGATGAAAGATGATCAGAGGAACAAAGGCTCAAACTGTCCCCAGACGCACTCCAACTGACCCAGTAACTGAAAAGAAAAGAAAAAGACAAACAAACAAGCAAATTCACTCACCCCATGTTAATGTTTACACCTAGTTCTTCAGCTGGGGGATCTCCTTCTCCCACTCTCTAACTGCCCTGCTTGTGGTCCCCTGGTTGCTAGGTCATAAGTGAGGAGGCTTTAAACTGGGTTAGATGGGAGCAATTGAACAAAGCCTACAGGTAAGTCAAAACATGGAGACTTGGGAGAAGAGTCTGAAAACATGGTGTGCATGGGCTGTAATAGTAGGAATAAAGGAGAGAGAAGATAGAACATGGTGGGGCACAGGGGTCAAATCAGTATCTTACTTGTCTGTAAGACAGCATCTGATGAAGTGAGTCTGTGCTCACAAAAGCTCATGCTCAAAACTTTTCTGTTAGTCTATAAGGTGCCACAGGACCCTTTGTTGCTGTTACTTGTCTGTATACCTATGTGAGAAGAAAGGGGAATAAGAAGGAAGAAATCCTAGTGCTAGTAAACAAACACCTGTGACATAGTTGGCATGATAGACGCTTGGTTGGATAATACTCATGAGCAGAATATTGGTATAGAAGGACACAGTTTGCTCAGGAAGGATAGGCAGGTAAAAAGGATGCGGGGTTGCTTTATACATAAAATATATATACTCTTGGACTGAGGTTGAGGTGTAAATAAAACACTAACTTGTTGAGAATTTCTGGGTAAGGGTAAAAGGAGTAAAAGACAAGGGTGCTGTCATGGCAGGAATCTACTACCGAACACCTAACCAGAAAGAAGAGGTGGATAAGCCTATTTTTAAACAAGTAACAAAATCATCCAAGGCACAGGACTTGGTGATGATGGGAGACATCAGCTACCCAGATATCTGTAAGAAAAAAATAACACAGCAGGACACAGACCACCCAACAAGGTCTTGGACTGTATTTGGAGACCATTTTTTTGTTACAGAAGGAGGAGAAAGCTACTAGAGGACAGGCTTTTCTAGGTTTGATTTTGACAAATAGGGAGGAACTAGTTGCAAAGTTGAAAGTGGAAGGCAGAATAGATATGATAGAGTTTATTTTTCTATGGAATGGCAGGAGGGAGAACAGCAAAAATAAAGACAAAGGATTCCATGAAGACAGACCTACTGAAATCAGGGAATTGGTTGCTAGGATCCCAAGGAAAGCAAGTCTAAGAGGAAAAAGAGTTGAAGAGAGTTGACAATTTTTAAAGAGCTATTCTTAAAGGTGCAAGAGCAAATTATTCCACTATGTAGGAAAGATAGGAAGTATAGTGAGACATCACTCTGGCTTACCCAAAGATCTTGAATGATCTAAAATTTTAAAAAGTCTTGCAAAGGGTGGAAACTAGGTCATATTACAAAGGATGAATAAGAACGAATAACACAAATATATAAGGGCAAAATTAGAAAGGCCATAGCACAAGATTACCTCAGACTTGTTAAAGAGTAACAAGAAACCACTATAAAATACATTAGAAGCAAGGAAGAACAAGAACACAGTAGGTCCACAAAAGTGACATTCATTGTAGTCATCACCTTGGTTAGACAGATCACTGAACTAACAGCCATAATGGCTGACCACTCCCATTGCACTCTATTCTATGAGGATAAAGTTTCTTTATGGCTGCAATCTAAATTCCTCCCCAAGTTGGATTGCAGTTTCAGCTCCTTGTTTTTATGTCAAAAGCCTTGTGAAACCTTCTGCTGGAGACTGGACTACTTATCAGTAAGCAGGGCAAGGGAGAGCCAATATGCAGGTCAGTGAGCAATGATAAGAAATCCTCTGACTCTGGTGCATGAAACACATGTGCACCCACTTTTGGAATACAAATAGGGACCACATATCTCACATAACCTTCAGCTGCAGGTAAGCAACCCCTCTTCCCTGCTGATGACTGTAGAAACTTTCTCCTCTGTTAACCATAAAGGTTATGTCTACACTAGAGTGATCTGTTGACAGAATGTACCATCGGAAGATATCTTCCGACAACATTTCTGTCAGCTGACTATGGCCAGACATGAAAGTGGGTCACTTGTTTGATCCACTCTCTCAACAGAATGGCTCCCAGAATGCCATCAGACAGGGCACGCAGCGTGAGGTCCCACCCAAGCCAGCTTGGTGAGACTCACAGTGTGCCCCAACTGTGTCTACCCCCACACCCTAGAGGGACCCTTGAAGAGCTCCAGGGATGCCCTGGAGGTGGTCTGGCTGGAGGGACCCAAGTCCAGGGCAATGACCAGAGTGCTTCCTCTGACCTCAGACCCTATGTCCCCCTTCAGCTCTAGCGAGGTTGGGACCCGGGGTGCTCCTGGTCCTCCTCCTCCGGCTCTGGCTTTTGGGGGAGGGGTAAGGGGGCAGATGTGGGGGAGGTATAGTCACCCCCCAGGAGCTCGTGCAGCTCCTTGTAGTATGGGCAGGTGGCCGGTCCTGCCCCTGATCTGTGCCTTGTGCCATGGGCCCAGGTGTGCCCCGGCACAGGTAAACAAAACTCTCTAGCATAGACATAGCCAAAGGGAAGAGACAGCTGCACCTGTCACTATAGTGACCTAAATTCAGTCAGCAAAACTTGAACAAAGGAGTTTGCATTGCTGTAAACCCAGTCCTGCAATTTGTGCTCCACTTGCTTATTCACTGTTCCCTAATAACTAACAACTAGCACTTGTAACATCACTGTGGTATGATAGGGCTGGAATTGGCTCTGAGAACTCTTCAACTTTGGAAAATTTAGACTGATCTCCTCTAGATGCAACTTAACCCCTGATAGCATTAATCCAACATAGTTACTTTATCGCACCAAGACAGAGGTTTGAATTAATCAACTTCACAATACCTCAATGCATAAATTGAATCCACTATCACCTTGGCTTGGCTGTGGGTAGGAGATAGGCACCAATAAAACCATTCTATTCAGCATCTATGAGTAACATCTGTTACAAATTCTATGGTTCCTGTTAGCTTTCTAATAAAGGTTCTCTCTTCTCTAGTTTTTTTTCAGAGAAGCAGGTGGTGAAAGAGATTAAGGAGGAAGAAGGGGAAACAAAAAAATGCAATGCCTATAGCCCCCAAAGCCTGTAATATGGTGAAATTAAATCTTTGCCAGATCAACTATATTTTCCATGTATAACAGTCTCGTACAGACTAATATGTTCAATATGTAGTGGTCTCTTCCCAGGGGATGGGCTACACCAAACAGGCAGTGTAATAATGTGCTATTTATTAAGTACTGAAGGTAATGAAATGAAAATAAAATAAAAAATGGTATTCTGTCCATAATCCACAATATTTCAAAATGGCACCACTGCACACCTATGCATACAAGTGGCACTAGCATGCCAGAATGGACAACTAATTACACTGTTGTGTACTCAGTAACTTTTTCCCACAAGCGATATATACAAAACAAATTAATTTGGTACAAAAATGAGTCTCTATTAATTACTGTGTTAAGAGCACTATTAGATAATAATAGAATGCCAATTTAAATGTGTTACAAATATTTTGGATGCTTTTCTATATTTTTAAATGTATTGATTTCACTTATAACACAGACAACAAAGTATACAGAGCCCACTTCATATTATTATTTTTGATTTTTTTTAATCTCACAATTAACTGCGTGTAATTTTTTAAATCATTTCACAGCCCTAATTAGAATTTGTCCACATCAGAGAAATAATTCATGGTTTCTTAAAAGATTTCTGATGAGTGCTGGAAACCCAAAGAGGGTCATTTAAAATGCAGTTGTGATAAATGTTCTGATAGGTCCAATCAAGAACACAATCTGAGCTAAGATTTGATTTAAATTAATTTAATTTAATTTAATTTAATTAGAGTTTAAAAACCTCTGGCACATATGTCTCATTTTAGTCACTATGGCTGTGTCTACACTTGCCCCCAACTTCGAAGGGGGCATGGTAAGGAGGGCCATGGGAGATTACTAATGAAGTGCTGCAGTGAATATGCACCACGTCATTAGGCTAATTTTCCCCTGCAGCAACTTGGAAGCATCAAACTTCGAAGTGCCGGCTTGCGTGTAGCTGCGGGCACTTCAAAGTGCCCTCCCTACGTCAAAGTCCCCAAAATTTTGAGGAGTAAAGGGACTTTGAAGTAGCACAGGCACTTTGAAGTGCCTGCAGCTACACACAAGCCAGCGTGAAGTCTGATGCTTCCAAGTTGCCGCGAGGGAAAATTAGCCTAATGAAGTGCTGCGTATTCACCACCGCACTTCATTGGTAATCTCCCGTGGCCCTGACCACCATGCCCTCTTCGAAGCTGGGGGCCAGTTTAGATGTATCTGAAAGGGAAAAGGTATTTTCAAATGTTCACCGAGCGCTTAACTCTCCTCTTGGATCTTAGCTCAGGGTGAGAGTTCCTTGTAAGCTGAGCACCTGGGCAGCCATCCAAGTGCTGCTCAGCTGGTTAGCAGATCACCCACAGCCACCCACAGTGGGCAGCATGTGTTTCTATTGGCAGTGCACATCCACACATGCCTTGGTGCACATAACAAAATTTATTCTGACTGTAGATGAAAAAAATGGAGGGAACACAGGTCGGTCTGTTTTTTCAGTAACACTGCTGTAAATCTGATGTAATTCCGCTAAAGAGTGAAACTCAGAGCTGCACCTAATTCTCTTTTGCTGCATGGATGGAATCTGTTGCATATTCAGTAACTCTTCCATAAGGACTAGATGCATCCTTCACGCACCCACTGAACTGGGACACTGGGGATTCATGCTGATCAGCTTGCTACGCTGATGGCAGACTGCAACAGTATCAATGTATAGCTGTCCCCAAGAGGGCTTATGTAAGGATTTAATACAGGCATATTATTAGATGAGATCAAATGCTATCCAGTACCCTTGCAGTTTGAGAAAACAGTATGGAAAAAAAGGGAGGGGAGAAGGGTAATGAAAATCTAAAGACCCCATAGAATATATTTTTAGGCATTTAGCTATTATTAATGTGAACAGCAGGTAATCCATTAAGCCCAGTGATTTCATTTAACAATTAGTAGCTCTGATACCTATTAGAAGCACTTCATATATAATAGCAATGGGTGACTTCACCTCTGTCTTCTGTGATACACTTAAATGATTCCTTGGCAAGTGAACTTAATATCTTTCCCCCGTGCACATGACTGGAAGAGGGGATAAGGGCAAGAGTTTATTTTTGCAGAACTGGATTCCCCTCCACCTACTCCCTTCTGAATCTGAAGGTATATCTCCTAAGTCGAAACAAACTTTAATAAATGAGCCAAACTCATTAGCTATGGGCAGTTCATGCTTACATTCGTAATGATTTTAAAATGTGTAGCTGCATCTTGAAGAAGAACAGAACCTGACATAATTTCAGTTATCAAATACTGGTAATTGACACAGAGACAGGCTGTGCTTTACACTGGGTTATAATTAATCCACTTCAGTGACCTCAAAGGCTGCACTTCTGAGAAATCTACCACTTACATTTTGATTCTTTGTCAACTACTTCGGTAGACATAAATTACGAATGAGGTACTAATGAAGTATTTCATCACCTGTTTACCTTCAGTGATCAGTTTCCTTACTCTAATTTACAGCAGGCATGATTTTTTTGAAGCTACTGTCAGTTGGAGCTGCCTTTTACTCTAAGCAGTTATAAATTAGCACTCTCACTGTGATGCTTTCTTTGTTCACGTTTTAAAATTGTGCAGCCTGGCAAGAAAAAAGTTTGTGTTTATAAACTGATAAAAGATGCCCTATATATCTATCTTGTGGTCTGTTCCTTACCTTAAAGATTAAATTCTTTGAGCCAAATTCTGTGCTGGCATAAATGGGTAAAATCCAGCTGAAGTCAGGTAGCTGCATGCTATTTACAACAGAATAGAATTTGACTAATAAAAATGTCTCAAACATAAACGAATCCTTATCATGCTATTGAATGCTAGAAAAAAATGTGCAGTACCTGCAATAGTGTTTGTTTCTATCTACAAAGATGTCACCAGGAGACTGAGATGTTGCCATTAAAAATACATATTTGTAAATATCTAGGGTGTTCGCCCACTGTTCTGGTTTAAAGATTTAGAATTTGATTCTGATCTCAGATCCAAAGTGAAAAACACTGGAGAATGGAATAGTCTGTGTCTTCAGGAACAGTTGATAGAGCTTATTTTTCAAAAACAGTTCAGGCATTTGTGTACAATCCTGGGAGCTCCATCTTCTTCCCTGATGAGAAACTCACTACTACCCTAATTCTGATGCCTTCGGCTAACTCCAACTTATTTCCATTGTTCAAAACCCTGTTCCTACCTGCACAAGCTGGTACCTTAACCTTCTAGCATTGAACTCTGACAGCCCAGACCTACAGCTGGATAGGAAAATTTTTGAGATCCCAAAATATTGCTGTTCTAAATCATAATGAGAAGTTGAAATCTTGAAAAATTTGCTAACTGAAAATCCAGAAAAATAGTTGTTTTCGATGAATTCAAATATTTCATTTTGATAACTTGGAAATATTTCATCTCTATTTTGACCTTTTAATAATCTTTTTAAAACAAAATTTTACAGAAAATATTAATGGAAAAGTGTTTTAAACTGTAAAATAATTATTTGTTTTTTGAAAATATCAAGCAGATGTTTTGACGTCTCAAAACATTTTTTTTCTACAAAAAAATTTCCAAGCCACAAGATTTATGAAAACCAGCCTTATTTTTGCGAATGGTTTTGGTTTTGACAAAACACACTTAGTCAAAATTTCCTGACCAGCCAATGCCCCTCCACCTGTGGGTATCTGTATCTTACTCTCCCATGGCATCTCCAACATCTTCTTCCACACGTAGGCTGCGTCTACACGTGCACGCTACTTCGAAGTAGCGGCAGTAACTTCGAAATAGCGCCCGTCACGTCTACACGTGTTGGGCGCTATTTCGAAGTTGAAATCGACGTTAGGCGGCGAGACGTCGAAGTCGCTAACCCCATGAGGGGATGGGAATAGCGCCCTACTTCGACGTTCAACATCGAAGTAGGGACGTGTAGACGATCCGCGTCCCGCAACATCGAAATAGCGGGGTCCTCCATGGCGGCCATCAGCTGGGGGGTTGAGAGATACTCTCTCTCCAGCCCTTGCGGGGCTCTGTGGTCACCGTGGGCAGCAGCCCTTAGCCCAGGGCTTCTGGCTGCTGCTGCTGCAGCTGGGGGTCCGTGCTGCATATACAGGGTCTGCAACTAGTTGTTGGCTCTGTGTATCTTGCACTGTTTAATGAAAGTGTGTCTGGGAGGGGCCCTTTAAGGGAGCGACTTGCTGTTGAGTCCGCCCCGTGACCCTGTCTGCAGCTGTGCCTGGCTCCCTTATTTCGATGTGTGCTACTTTGGCGTGTAGACGTTCCCTCGCTGTGCCTATTTCGATGTTGGGCTGAGCAACGTCGAAGTTGAACATCGACGTTGCCAGCCCTGGAGGACGTGTAGACGTTATTCATCGAAATAGCCTATTTCGATGTCGCAACATCGAAATAAGCTATTTCGAAGTTGGGTGCACGTGTAGACGTAGCCGTAGTGACTTATTACCTCATCCATCCTCTTATCCACTGGTGTCCTCTGTGGGTGAGCTTATCCTAACTGCTGGCCTGGTACTTCCATCCTCCTCACTGTGAGTGCACCAAGTCCCTCCTACTCTGCTCTAGGATTACCTGTATCCTCACCTTTCTATGAGCAACTGACTGGTAGCTGACCAGACTCTCTCAGCCTTATTTTATGAAGGCTGCAGAATGCCTCTGTTCTGTTTATTCTGGGACTTTATTTTTATTAGGTTTCATGCTAATGAACATTCAGACAAGAGTAAACTAGAAAGAGCTCTCCCCGGATGTTTCAAGTATACCTAAGAAAAAACTTTTTATTGAAAGGAATGGCATTTCACTTTCATTAAAATCTACTGGTTGCCAATGTGGAGCTGTTTTAAATGTCCTTGATGCCAGGCTTAAGATTTTTGTTTGATTAATGCAGGTTGGGAGAGGCAAAATGTCTCCAAACCTCAGTGGTGACAGTGGTGGATTACATCATGAACGCATGAACCCTGTGCCCATGGCCCCAGCCAATTTGTGACCCTGGAAGAATGTCCCTCTGACATGACCCTAGGAATGGAGGAGTTCTCATTCCCTGCTGAGTCCCTAGGGCTGTGAAGAGGCACAGATCTTTTTTGGTACTGAGGCCACAATCGAGTGCTGGGAGGGTGTAAAGGAGTGACTGGGGACATGGCCTTGAAAGGAAAAATGTGGAGGGGACGTGGATGCAGGCAGGACTATGGAGGAAGTTACAGAATGGGTAGGAGTAACTGACAGACCACGGGCAGAATGGAATGGGGCCATGAGTGTTGGCCATTGGCTCTGACTGAGTTCTCAGCCCCCATACCCTGTCCTATCTGGGGCCAAATGGCGGAGGTGCTAAGCTCTCAGCCTCCACTCTCCCAGCCTTGCTGAGATCCCAGAGGTGTCTGAGAGCAGTGAAAGAAGTGTAGCCCTGACCAGAAGAGGTGGGCCATGGGGCTGGCCTTCCCAACGGGAAGCTACACCTGCTGTCCGGGTTCCTTCACAAACATGAGTCCCCTTTTAACTGACCTTTAAGACTGTGTTCTGAAATCAACAGACAAACATATCTAAGTTTTGGTGCTCTCTTCAAACCTGAGGATCAGGCAGGAAAGCCTGTGCACTGAAACCACTGTCTCTGCTGCAACAAGAAGTCCTGTGGCACCTTATAGACTAACCAATATTTTGAAGCATAAGCTTTCGTGAGCCAGGACCCGCTCCATTAGATGAAGCGGGTCTTTGCCCACGAAAGCTTATGCTTCAAAATATCTGTTAGTTTACAAGGTGCCACAAGACTTCTTGTTGTTCCTGAAGATAGAGACTAACATGGCTACCTCTCTGACACTTGTCTCTGCTGCAAAATTCCTACCGAGAGCTCCATTCATTGCCCTGTACCAAGCAGGATCTGCTCAATGATTATTGCTCTGTGGCCATTCTGAGAAAATGGAAGAATGTTTTTCTTTTTCATTTGCTATTTCCTGCACTTTATCACCTCTCTTTTTCTCTCAGGCAGAATTAACCGGTTGCCTCTCATGCTGTGCTGAGTGGACCAAACACTGGGGCATCAGTGTTGCATACTAGTGGAAAAACAAGAAACTGAACTCACACATATCAGCAGTCTTTTATCTATTGACAATTTCCATGGGTTTTTCCTGACTAGTTACTTTGCTATACAAGGGAGGGAGGGAAGTTATTACCATGGCAACTGTCACAATGCATAGTACTGAACATTGCTCTGAACAAGCTGTACTTTCTTAAGGAAACATACATATCATAACAACATATGTTTTTCTTTTGTAATTTTTTGTTCAAGGAACAGAATGCTGCGACTTGCATTCTATAAATTCCAAAGGATTTAATAATTCCCCACAAATTGTTTTGGGCTAGGTTTTTTTTTTAACCATTTCTATTTATTGAAGATGATCCAATTTTATTTACAGACAAAACAAGCAATGAGGTTTCTTTTAAAAAAAGTCAAATTTAGTAATGCTGAATAAAACATGTAGGCTACGTCTACACGTGCACCCAACTTCGAAATAGCTTATTTCGATGTTGCGACATCGAAATAGACTATTTCGATGAATAACGTCTACACGTCCTCCAGGGCTGGCAACGTCGATGTTCAACTTCGACGTTGCTCAGCCCAACATCGAAATAGGCACAGCGAGGGAACGTCTACACGCCAAAGTAGCACACATCGAAATAAGGGAGCCAGGCACAGCTGCAGACAGGGTCACGGGGCGGACTCAACAGCAAGTCGCTCCCTTAAAGGGCCCCTCCCAGACACACTTTCATTAAACAGTGCAAGATACACAGAGCCAACAACTAGTTGCAGACCCTGTATATGCAGCACGGACCCCCAGCTGCAGCAGCAGCAGCCAGAAGCCCTGGGCTAAGGGCTGCTGCCCACGGTGACCACAGAGCCCCGCAAGGGCTGGAGAGAGAGTATCTCTCAACCCCCCAGCTGATGGCCGCCATGGAGGACCCCGCTATTTCGATGTTGCGGGACGCGGATCGTCTACACGTCCCTACTTCGATGTTGAACGTCGAAGTAGGGCGCTATTCCCATCCCCTCATGGGGTTAGCGACTTCGACGTCTCGCCGCCTAACGTCGATTTCAACTTCGAAATAGCGCCCAACACGTGTAGACGTGACGGGTGCTATTTCGAAGTTACTGCCGCTACTTCGAAGTAGCGTGCACGTGTAGACGCAGCTGTAGAAGGCAGGAAACAGGGAGGCAATAACCACACCTTTGGACTGGCAAGTGAATAGGGGAGCTTGTGTGCTTGCCTTCCTGCACCATGATTTTGTGCCTTCTCTAGAATAAAGCAACTAAATGTGTCTAGTACTATCTGCAGGGCAGTGCCAATCATACACTCAACTGGGTGTATAGGTCGGTCTTTGTAGGCCATGAGGGGTACTCATCAGGGACTAGATTTTCTTACTACTGCAAAAATATCTCCCTTTCTCTTCCTAGAGCTCTGAATAAGAGTGTGAGAAACACCTGAGGTTTGGTGGAGGGTATAATTCTTTTTAATCCTACCATCTTGTTACCAACTTCAAAATCCAATCTAAAAAATTCCATCTGGTGGCTGTTTGAACCTTACTATTAATGTGGGCTTTTATCATGCCTATTTCTATCAGCAACCATGAGAAGGAGGCCAAAACTGATTGAGTCTGGATAAACGGTATCGTCCTTTAATTACACCTCAGGCCTGTCTACACTACCTCCCTACTTCGAAGGGAGGATGGTAAGTAGGGTGTTGGGAGGTTATTAATGAAGTGCTGAGCTGCATATGCAGCACTTCATTAAGCAAATTCCCACCCACAGCAACTTCAAAGTGTTAAACGTCCAAGTGCCGGCTCTCATCTAGCCACGGCTAACCCGCCAGTACTTGGAAGTTCCTGGGCAACTTCAAAGTCCCTTTACTCCTCAAAATTTTAACACTTAACACTTCAAAGTTGCCGTGGAGGATAATTATCTTAATAATCTCCCAACAGCCTACTTACCATCCTTCCTTCAGAGTAGGGAGGTAGTGTAGACACAGCCCCTCTTGATGTACTCTGAAACCAGGTTCTATCTTTCTCATTGCAAGACTCCTCTTGTTGAGAGAGTGGGAACAAATGAAAGACTACCGCTAACTTACCTGAAACAGCAGAAATCATAAAACACTCCACAAGATTCCCAACTTGTTAGAATGTCACTAGATCTACCATCCAGAAGACAACTGCAGGGATCACTGGGAGAACTTCCAGCCATTCAGACAACAGGTATCAAAGTTATTGTATGCTTGTAAGAGCTAAACTTGAAATTTAGAACTTTTTGATGTCTTCTCTTTAGTTTATGTACCCAGTGCAGTCATGCTTTTGTGTATGTTTCCCTTAACAGTAATGTTATTTCCATAGTCCTGACAGTGTGGGGTGGTTTTGTGTGTGCCTTATTTGAAGTTGCATTCTCCAGTACGCTGGGAAGCAGAAAAAAAATTACTTGAAAGGGGGCAAAAGATTATCATTTTAGTTTGAGATTCACAAGTGACCAGATTAATCTGGAAAATGAACTGTTCTTTTTCCAGGCCTGAGTGGAAAATTTAGATTACAAAAATCTAAATTGATCTTTGTCTTGTTCATCTCAAAAGACTAAAATTTTTCTGAATCCCAAGAAAAGATCTAAGTCCAGTGCTTGCTTAAGCCTCTGTTTCAACAAAGTCTTTCAATCCGTGATTAACTTTACTCACCTGTTTAAGCACTCTGCTGAATGGAGGGTTATCTGTTCATTTTTTTTCTTTATAAACCATATGTATTAAATTCACTTTCAAGATGACTCTTCCATGCTAATAAAAATGTCTGAGAAAAGTGAAGTAAAAAGCAGGAGAAAGATTGAATCTGCTTTTATTTCAATTAATTGTATGCGCTTAGAAACTATAATTGCACCTTGGTGAAGTCCTGTAAAACAGTGGCTCAGATGCTTTTATGAAGCATCTTGTATTTTGTGTATATAGACTAGTCTGTCAAATAACTGTTCCATGTTCATTTCCTATAAGCCCAGAAAGCTCTGAAAGGTAAATGTGGAATAGTAATGGAACTGATTTGCTATTTCTAAGCATCTTTTATTTCATCGCTTACCATAATTTTAAACTTGGCTGCATGGCTTATGTTGTACTTAGGCAATTGCAAAAACGGTCTGTGTGTGGTCAAGACACCTGTGTCTGTTGTTTCTGAACATAATGCTGCATTAAGTAACCAGTATCCACTTCAAGTAGGAATTTAAACCTTTTTGCTTTCTTTGTCTGCTCATTGGTCTTCAAACCACATTTGCATCCAGCACAGACAGAGCAGGTATAGATCAGAATCTTTGCTGTTAAATCTTCAGTGAGAACAACAGTATTACAGCTTCAGGTTGTTATCTCTCAGGGTTCATACTAATGTTTAACCAAATCCTTAGGCTAATCCTCAACTGAAATCAATTTCCATTTCAGATGTGTTCCCCCCGAAATCTTCTAAGTCACTGTGTTAGCTGTAATATTACTTTTATACTTTCGGATGTGCTGAAGGAGGATGATACCTATCTCATTTACAGCAGTGGAAACTGTAAGCAATGCCTCTGAAGCTAATAGAGTTACACTGCATAAATCTAGTACAAAAGAAGAATTTGGGCCAAGGTGCTACAGTTACACCACACAGAGAAATACCCCAACCATTTTAAAGTTACAGACAAGAAGGACACCAGTAGAAGAAGTAGATATATACGGCTTCATAGCAGAGGTATTTACCCCTGAAGGAGGCTAAGCAGTGGCTTCTGCCACTAAGAACAGCTTTAAATTCTACACCAGACTCCATAGAAGCCCAGTCAGTGGATCTTTCCCAGGAAATGTGCTGGACCAACACATCTCCCAGGAGACCTGATCTATTCCCCTCCCCAGTGGGCTCTGCCAAAGTTCTAGGCTGTGCAGGACACCTCTCTGCCTCCTTGGCCGAGTATTGGGTGAGGGGGCAGTTTGTGCCGCTATGTTCCCTTTGTTCAGAACTACTTTCCATCAGGAGAATGAACCAGGCCCATACGTCATACCTTATAAATGTAGATCACAAGGAAAATAAACACAAATTAATTGCAGACACACAATGATTGTGGATTCCACAGGTTTGTGTCTGGTTTCGTATGAAAAGTACACACAGATGGTGTGTCTACAGACTGAAAAAAACGAAGATGTAATCTTTTTTAAAGAATGCACCTACTGATACAATGCTGGAGAAAACAGGAAAATGCGAAGTATCTGAGTCTGAAAATAACACTTTCTTAATTCTTCAGCCATGAAAGATTTTGGACTATACTTCATTTTGCATTCAGCACTCATGAACATTAGATATTATTCAGGGAATCTGACTGTTGAGATTTATTCCAACACATTCCTGAACACCCTTGTAAAGTGAGATTTTTTGATCAAGTGAACAACATGTCCCAGAGAAAAACTTTTTAAAGTAAATAAAAAGAACAATTCACATATTTTCTTAATACCGTTCTAGGTCACATAAATATGTGAAATCCGGGGACATGTTCCTGGTATAAAATCAGCTTGTCGTAGTAAAGTACAAGTAGTAAACTTCTGATTTCTATATGTCCTTCTGGTATATAAGTATTGTTATTTTATCTCATATGTATCATGATCAAATCTACAGATATAACTGAATAATGTAAAAAATATTTTAAGCAATGAAGCTAAAAATGTTATTACAAGTGATACTACTAGCATGACTCTATTAGCTTCAGTGCAGCAACATCAATCTACACCAGCTAAGGATCCAGAATCTTTAACCCTTTCATTTGTGCTTTGGTGTTGCAGCTTACCTTACGAAATCAGTTAGTGTGTCAAACCTGTGATTCAGTAGCTGGGTATAGCAAGGTAGTTCAGAATCAAAGTTCAGTCTTAACTCTGAATTTGCTGTGGTCTCATGAAGTTGGCTTCTGTTTAATCATGTGGAGGTGTGCAGAACTGCGAGCTTGTTTCATGGTATAATTTTGTTTGGGAATTTTTAAGAGTACATGTCTCAGTCTTCTCCACACACAGCTTAATAGATGCATTAAGAGTTAGATTTGTGCACCAGCTTTAAGAGACTAAAGCTGCATCTACACTAGCCTGCTACTTTGAAAGATCAGGCACCACTCTGAAGTTGCACACAATGCGTCTAAGCACACCGTGCACTACGTCAAAGATGAAACTGATGTTAGGCGCCGCAGACATCGAAACTGCTATTCCAGCCAGAAACTAGGAATAGGGCACTACTTCAACATCCAGCTTTGGAAAAGGATGTATGTAGACGTGCCACATCCCACTACTTCGAAAGAGTGGGGTCCGCCATGGCGGCAATCCTCTGGGATGCAGAGGCGAGCTGCCCAGCCCCTTCAGGGCTCTATAGTCTGTGCACACAGGGGCTCTTAAAGCCTCAAGGACCAGGAAACCCCATGGCAGGAAGCTGAGAGTGTGCAGGAAGCAGCCATCACGTGTGGTGCCCCTGCATGCCTCAAAGCGACCTCCACAGCCCCCCCGCCCACTGGAGATGGACAGCAGCCAGGCACTAGAGCAGTCCCCCTCCTGATGGCCCCCTGCTGTCCCCCCTGCTGCTGTGCTTGCTGTCCCTCCTGCCCCTTCAGCCATGGTCCCACCTGCCAGCTCCCCAGAAAAGGAGCCCGCTGGGCCAGACCGCCAGCCCAAGGCCGATCCCTGGCCTTACCTCCCTGTGCTCCCCATCCCCACCCAGCCTCGCTGGGGACCCCTGACAAGGGGTGGGGCTTGGGACCCAAAGCCAGCAGGTGACACAGTCCTCCACCCCTGCACTGAAGTGAACCACCACCTGGGCCACCTAGATCCTCATCCTCCTCTGTATGCAGCTATTCCGCCCTCCTGTATATAATTATCCCCACACCTGTGTGTAGTTGTCCCCCTGTCCTCTGTAGAGACAAACAAGAATTAGCCATAGTTTTTGTATCTTCTAATACACAGTTTTATTTTTCCCACATCACTGTGTGCAGTGTGCTCAGTGGGGAGGGAAGTGTGGGGAGGGTGCCCAGGGGGGCCCACTGGGGGTGGTTGGGGTGGCACACACTGGGGCCCCTGCTTGAAGTACTGGTGCAGGGCCTCCCGGATGCAGATCCCATCCTGGTGAGTCTGGCAGCTCGGGGTAGTGGATGGCTGGGGGTAGCCTGTGCCAGCCTTGACTGCCCACCCCTGCACAAAGGCCTCCCCTTACTTTCCACAACATTATGTAGAGTGCAGCAGGCACACACCACCTGGGGGACATTGACGCCCACATCCAGGGAGGTGAGGAGGCAGCACCACCCATTCAAGCATCCAAAGGTGTGCTTAACCACCTGGCAGGCATGGTGGTGTCACCCAGGGCGATCTCCCTCTGGGAGATGTAGGTCCCCACCGCCACCTGGCGGCACAGGCACAAGTTGCGGAAAACCCGCGCAACGTGGGTGCAGCTGGTCCAGCCCACATGTATGTCCTGGAACCGGCCCAGCGTGTCTATCATGGCCTGCAGGACCTCGGAATGGTAGCCCTTCTGATTAATGAATTGCCCTCTGCTGTGCTCCAGGGTGCAGATAGGTATGTGGGCCCTGTTAAGGGCCCAGAAGCAGTTTGGGAACCTCAGTGCACTGCAACCTGCGATGTCTGCATCCAGGTCCCTGATGAGGACGACCCTCTGGAGGAGCATGGCGTTTAGTGTGCGGCTCACCTGCAGGGAGGAGAGATAGGCACCAGTGAGAGTGTGTGGGGTGTGCCTAGCCCCCCCTGGGCTCCCAACCCAGGCACCCACCCAGGGTTCCTACCTCCCAGTGGGTGCATGCCCAGGCCTCCTTACCTCTATCACAATGGCCCCAACTGTGGCCTTGCCCACACCAAATTGGTGTCCCATGGAACACTAGCTGTCTGGAGTGTCCAGCTTCCAGATAGCTATCGTGAACCTCTTCTCCACGGGGTGGGCACACTGCATTCGGGTGTCTGGTGTCTCAGGGTAGGGGACAGCCACTGGCAGAGTTTCAGGAAAGTCTGGAAATTCTGGCACCACCGGTCATTGTTTCACTCCTCCATGACCAGTTGCTCCCACCACTGTCAGAGCTGGTGGGGTGGCTCTAGAGCCGGCAGAGCGGTTCCAGAGCCAGCAGAGCACATGGGGGAAGGGGGGGGGTGGAGGGCCTGATGATGTGAGGCTTCCCCTTCTTCCCCTTTGGAGGGCTCCCCTGCCAGGGCGGCCACTGGGGCTGGGGCTGGGGCTAGCAGAGCGCCCACTCCACTGGTGGCAGCCAGCAGGGTGTCAAGCTGCAGCTGGTCTATTGCTGTCCCTGTGGGCACTGTGTCTGAGGGGCTTGTGGCAACTCCACAGGCCTCATGTTGTGCAGACCGAGGGTGTTGGGGAGGGGTCCTTTAAAGGAGCAGCTTGCTATGGCCCCAGAAGGGTTTGGCTGCCATGTGACCCTGTCCACAGCCTTTCCTGGCCCCTTCTGTCGGAAGAGGCTGCTGGTAAGTGTAGAATCTATCTTTCCACATCCGGGCAGTCCCTTTCAATGTGCCACATGGCCCTTTCAATGTCACTCATTGGCGATGCCACCCATGGCCCATGTGTAGATGCTATGTGTTGAAACAGCGTCTTTCAATCTCTCTCTTTTGAAAGACGCTCTTCCGAAGTAGCGCTCTAGGGCAGATATAGCTTAAGAGAGCCCTCTGTAATATCTCAATGAAATCCCAACATCAATCAATTTTCATTGTTTACTTCCACAATTAAGATTCTATCCACATAGTGGCCCAATACAATGCAAAACACACCGTTTTCAAGTTAAGGGAGCACAGAAAAGAAGCAGAAACTGGTAAGTTCCTGTTTGGTTTCACACCTGCAATTTACAAATGTTCATGTCAAATCAGATAATATGCAAGTTTTCAAATGACTAGTAAGAGCTCATCGCACAGGAAATGTGAGAACAAATAGTTGTTCACAAGTGTGGTTTCAAGCCCACACTGATTTTATAGCACCATCAAAAATATTAATATAACCTTGCATTCCCCACAGAACTCAAAGCACTTTACAGGCCAAGCCAATTGAAATATACACTTTAAAATGCAGATTAAGATACAATTGGAAATATACATCTGCTGGAACTGTAAGGGACCTGGGGAGGTCATCTAGTCCAGCCCTCTGCCTTCTTGGCAGGGCCAAGCACCACCCTTGACATCTATGTACCCCAACTAGCCTCCTCAAGGATTGAGCTCACACCCCTGGGTTTAGCAGAGAAATGCTTGAACCACTGACGTAGCCCTCCCAGGTTACCAGCATGGTTCACTTCATCACCACTTGAGGAATGAACTGCAAGAACTATCTGACAGTCTGCAGCTATGCTACTCCAGAGTTTAGGAGAAGTGAAAAGTACCTAATCCAATTTAAACTACAGGGAGAATTTCAGCAGTCAAAATTAATTACCCACCTTGCAATATGGCCAGAACAGCAAGATCAATGCACTTAAGAAATATCCTACTATCTAACTCACTGGGCATGAAATAGTATGGAAAATAATGTGCTTTACATATCTGGGTTAAAGTAATAATACTTTATAAATTCAAAGCACCTTTTATCAAGGATATAAAAGGCATTTTTACCCTGATAAGTCTATGAGGGCTTGTCTACACTACCACCTTCCTTCGAAGGAAAGATGGTAATTAGGGTATTGGGAGTTTACTAATGAAGTGCTGTGGAGTATAGGCAAGCACTTCATTAAGCAAATTCCTCCCCCCCGGCAACTTCAAAGTTTTAAACTTCGAAGTACCGGCACACGTCTTGCCGTGGCTCACCCACTGGTACTTCAAAGTGCCGGGGTAACTTCTAAGTCCCTTCACCCCTCTTTTGAAAGGGACTTTGAAGTTGCCTGGCACTTCGAAGTACCGACGGGTGAGCCGCCAGTAGACGTGTGCTGGTACTTTGAAGTATAAAACTTCGAAGTTGCCGTGGGGGGGGTTGAATTTGCTTAATGAAGCGCTGCCTATGCACGGCATCACTTCATTAGTAAACTCCCCACACCCTAATTACAATCCTTCCTTCGAAAGAAGGTGGTAGTGTAGACAAGCCCTGAGACAAGTAAATAACATGTTTGTGTTAAATAAGTCAACACTGTGGAGGATATAAGACTACTGTACTGTGGACCATCTTTTCTGGCCTTGAAAGGATTGAAGTAATCACTGCCACCAGTGTCACATTTCTCCTGCCTCAGAGCTGAAGTCCCCACACATTGGGCTCTGAAGATTCAACTTGAGATCATGATAGGTCACTGCCCGGTGACTGTCAGCCCCAGCTAACCTGGCTGCATCAATGAGTACCAATCCTGAGGCACTCTTAGAAGCCTTGGACAAAATCGTCGTCATGCATTGTCAGCACAACAGACCTCTGCTGCCTAAGCGTATTGTTTTCATTTATGGAGGGAGGACAGAAAAGATACACAACCTGCCCTTGGTGATACAGCAGGTCAATAGCAGAACAGGGAATGGAACTCAGCAATGCTGAATTACAGGGCATTTTAATCACAAGCCCCCACTCCCTCTGTGATATTGCTTATTCACGTAGACCCTCATGTGCAAAGGTATTTAGGTGCCTAAATTAGCAGACAGTGAGATGTTTCAAAAGTGCTCAGCAGCTGAACTCCCATGGGACCTGAACGCTTGCACCTTAAGTGCCTAAGTCGCTTTTGAAAATGGAATTTAGCCCTCTGAATGGCTCAGGCCTTGCAGCAGTGAGCAGAATAAGCTTGAAATATTTGGCCCTCGTTCCAGTTCAGCAAAGCTTTTAACCATACATGTAATTTACAACACATGAGAACTCTATGTGAAGTCAGTGGAAATTCTCACATGGTTAAAATCATGCACATGCTTTGCTGAAATGAGGTAATATGCACTTTTATTTCAGGCTTACCTCTCTATCCCTATGTAAAACTATACGATTTCTCTGTATTATTCTAGACAATCATCTTCTACAGTGTGGAGGCCACTATTGTCTACAAATGGAAGAATTAAGGCAATAGCCTCCTTCAAAGTTGTTGCACTTCATGGAATAAAAGATTAGTCATCATTAGTCATATGCGTGGAAAGATTGCTGTCGATTTTGGCAGCTCTCGCTCTAAAAATTAAGCCTTGAGTATTTCCATAAGTGTTAGGGTTTTTAAATATAAATTCAAAAGCAAAGATTAGGTTTTATATGTAGTTTACCAGACTAAACAGAACCATGAAACTGTGTTTTAGAAAAAAAGGAAAGTCTCAAGCACAGCAACAGCAATAAGGATGAAAACAGCAAAAACTTTTGAACAGTTGTCCACCAGCTCCACCGCATGGTACAGCAGAAATCTACAGTGCAGTTGCTGGAGCAATTTGAGAAGGATCACAAAGTCTTCATTTTATGTTCTACAAATAAGCAACATTTCCACAGAATAGGTCCAAAAAGGAAGCCCATGAAAAAGGCTGATACTAAAGTCAAATGAATTTGGCATCTGACAGGATAGATAACTGTTCCATTCTTCAGTACGGGGGATCATCTTTTTGTTGTGAGTCTGCACAGAACCTGCTGCAAGAAGTCCCTGATTCCCTTTGGCGTTACCAAAATACACATAATCAATAATAGATTGTACCATCGGACGGGATACAGAAGGAGTCCTCTCCAACCCCAGGCCAGGAGGGAGCTGCGGGGCCACTCTGTGTCCAGTACTGCTATCCTGAGGTTTCTTTATCTCCAGGCACAGATGTGCTCTGTTGTGCATGAGGTGGGCAGGACCATCCCTACAGCAGCAGATCTTCAAGTACTAGTTCTGCACATGTTGTCCTGGTTCCTATTGGTGCAGCTGATTACCACACTGTGCTGAGACTGCAGTCCTGCACGTTTCCCTGTATGCTCGCACAGTTAGGACATGTCTACATGGGCAGCTTCTGTCAACAAAATTGGGCTTTTGTTGACAAAACTCCCCAAGCATCTACACAGTTAGAGCACTCTGTCAAGAATTTGTCAACAAAACTCAGCTGTTCAGCTGGCAGCGCAATACCTCTCCCCAGTCAGGTATAGTGCCTCTGTTGACAGTGTTTTGTCAACAGAGTGCCCATGTAGACACTTCTACTGTCAGAGAGGGCTTCCAGTTCCCCAGAATGCCCTGTGTGCAGAGCTGCCAGTCTGTGGTTCTGTGGAGTGAGGGCTGGGCAGTCTGGTTGTTCTCTGTTGAGAGAGCAGATTGCTCTTTTGATATGCTCTTGAGGGTAGACTCTATCTGTCGCCAGAGGTTTTGCTGGGGCTTCTTTGTCAACAGTAACCTTTGTCAATAGAAGCTGCTCATGCAGACACAGTCATAAAGTACACCAGTTCCATTGCCCAAGAGGAGGCAGCTGGATTTGCCTTGTTAAGAATATTACGGGACTGCAAAATCTCTCATTCTAAATGCATGGCACCTTGAGTGTCAAAAGTCCTGTTGCTGGATAAAGAGAGCTAACCCAATGTTACTTAGTAGTCAGAAAACACTGAGGCACTAAATTCATGCTAGGAAAATTATTTTTTAACTCATTTAGTCTTGTCATAGTTGGCATAGGCTACAGAAACACTGTTCTGTGATGTGGCTGTTTATTCAAACAGTTTTGCATTTTCAGTGTAGTCTCATAAATCACTTTAAATTTAATTTACAAATCTACAGACAACTTGATTTATTTATGTAGCCATATTTCCAACACTATGTTAATTGCAACTAGAGACTTTACCGTGTCATAGGGGCAATCAATTTGTTTCAGCCTCACCATGAAGATTCATGTCCATTGGTAAACTCATCACTGACCGGCTGGTGAAGAATTTACCCACTTCATGCTAGACACATAGGTAGTGTTGCTAGACAAACACAAAGAAGCTCTGTTTTTCTGGAAACGTCTATTTAAACACAATGTAACCAGCATTCCAATTCAACTTTTAATATAATTGTGTGAGTGTGTGTGTGTGAGAGAGAGAGAGAGAGCAAAAGACTGAGTGAGAGAGACAGAGAACTGTGAAAGTTACAGGCATATGGAGAGCATTCATTTTTTATTGTGCTGTTTTGATTTCTGAGTGTATTGGTTTTCCTGACTGCAGTTGTTCCATATAATTCCACAGTCGTTGCCTTCTCTAGGCCATGACTTTTCATTTTACTAATCAAAATAATTCACAAGTGCCCATGAAATTAATAGTTTAATAAACTTATCAAATATTTATGTTAAGTCAATGTTCGGGAGAGAGGAGTGAGAACTGAGGTGGGGAAAGTGCATGAGCAGTAGTGAAGGGTGGATATGTGTGATCCTATAACGGTGTGATCCTATAAGGACTCAGCAGCTGGGTTGCCAAATGATTAAAGTATGGCATTTGCAATAGTATATGTGGACAGACAAAAAGAAAGGCTCATCACTCTAAATTTTCTACCGTGCAGATCATTCTTATATCCATGGGTAGTTGCTGTGGTGCTTCCCTCTTAACTGTTCTTCACAGTCTCACTCTGTAACTTTTCCAGCCCTAGGAAGAAGCTTTAAAAAGAAAAATAAAGATCACCTGCTTTTACTTTCCCTCTGTCTGCCAAATGGGGAAGAAAGTAAAGAGAACGGGGGGTGGGGAGGAAGCATAGAATATATTTTAAATATTCAAGTCTCTGAAAAATCTCAAATATCACTGTCCACAGGGAACATTTTGAACAACATGTTACAAATTTCATAATTTTATCTTCATATTTCAGATTCTAAAAATTCATGTAGATTTTTGAAATCTGAAATGTTGACTAGACCTAGAACAGGGGTGGCCAACCCACAACTCTCCAGCTGCATGTGGCTTTTTGATCAATGAACTGTGTCGCCTGCTCAGCGCCATCTGGCCAGACTGCTCACTACCTCTCTGCTCACCTGCCCCAGTGCCTGGAGAGAGAAGCGCATGGCAGCAGTGGCTCAGGTGAGTCCCACGCATTGGGTTACAGCCGGGGGGTGGAGGAGTACCTGGCTCTGAAGGAGGGGGAAGGCAATATCTCTTGGGAGGATAGCCGCCTGAAAACCATCATCCTGGAAGAGTTAAACATGACCAGCATTGAAGCCATTATCATTCACCAACATCTTCATTGGACTGGTCACATTGTTTGGATGTCTGATCAGCACCTCCCAAAACCGATTCTGTTTTGGGAATTGAAGAAAGGACAAAGGAGTGCCGGGGCCAGAGGAAGTGTAGCATTGTGCCCAGACAGTTGTCCAGCTTGTTACCCACTTCTACTGGCCCTGGCTTTTAATATACTGGGTGTGCAGAAAAAATTTGATTATTGCGGCACAGATGGGCAGTTGAGTTTTTATAGCAAGTCGTCTGGGCCTCAGAAAGAGGAAGGTTCAGAATCCCTGCCTCACACCAACACAAGTAAGAAGGACACTGCAGCAACCATATTAATTTTATCTCATGGAAAAGGCACAGATAATGGAAAAGGCAAAGCTTTTTAAGGACAACATCTGCAATCAAAAGATTGTCTTTTGTGATATATTTTAAACATGTTTTAAAGGATGCATCATAAAGCTACATAACATAATGGGGCTCCTGAGGTGTGTAACTGTAGCTTTCCCATATCTCCTTTTCTTTTCTTGAATTTCTTTCAGCTGTCTTCCATGGGGAAGTGACAAGCTGACTTTTGGAAGAGGCCTTTTGTAAAGGAGCCTGCTGCAACTACTTGCTGTGATGCTCATTTTGCTGGTTATATGGAAGATGGTTGGATTGTTGTATAGGTAATAGGCCCTTTGCAACATTTGAAGAATGTTTTTATGGTTCCCAATGTTCCTGTGTGGCATGCTATTATATTAACGATTGACAAAATGAAAGATTTTAAAAACCTAGCAGTAGCATGATAAAATGAAAGTAAAGTCTGACTTCAAGACCCAGATACACAAAAGAATTTCGGCCCCTATGCCTGGAGCTCAGTTTTAAGTGCCACTGAAATGCACACAACCCTCACTCAGCTGCTGTCAAAACTCTCTGGGCCCCAAATGTTTCTCTATAAAAGTTTCCTAAGTTTCTGCTTCTGAGCATGTGAACTTCAACCTTGCTCTAAGCCCCTGGATGCCTATATCCCACCTGAGGCCCAGTGTGATCCAAGAACTTTGGAAGATGGGGGAAGACCATTTCTGTATCCAATGGAGCCCTACCAGGTAGATGACCTCAGACAACATCTAACTCCACACAAAATGGAGTGTAAGAGTCATAGGAGGAAACTACTTCCTTATAAGCTCAAGGTGAGTGATCAGATTATGCACCTGGGATGTAAGAGATCTCCGACTCATGTCCCTCCACGGTATGCTGAAATGAAACGACTTGAACAGGCACCAGCTATCTCTCAGTAGAGTTCTCTCATCATTGAGGGATGTGATAGTCTTAAATCAGTCCTTCTTAATTTTGCTGGGGAAGCAGTTCCACTTCAATTACAAAATTGAATAGTTAAATATTAATTGGGGCAAAGAAACAGTGAGACTCAATCTACTCTCCAGTCCAGATCTTAACACCTAGCTCTGAGAGGAGTGGGATTTAGTATACACCCATCTCTTCAACATCTGTCATTGGCTGTCCTAGGTGGCTACCTGAGTTAGCGTGCTGGCTTTTGTATGGCTTTTGTAGATCATAAGAACATAAGAACATAAGAACATAAGAACATAAGAACATAAGAACATAAGAATGGCCATACTGGGTCAGACCAAAGGTCCATCAAGCCCAGCATCCCATCTGCCGACGGTGGCCAATGCCAGGCGCCCCAGAGAAGGAGAACAGAAGACAAGTGATTTATCTCCTGCCATCCATCTCCTGCCCTTGTTATGAAGGCTAGGGCACCATACTTTATCCCTGGCTAATAGCCATTTATGGACCTGACCTGCAAAAATTTATCAAGCTCTTTTTTAAACCCTAATAGAGTCCTGGCCTTCACAGCCGCCTCGGGCAAGGAGTTCCACAGGTTGACTGTGCGCTGTGTGAAGAAAAATTTCCTTTTATTAGTTTTGAACCCACTACCCATCAATTTCATTTGGTGTCCCCTAGTTCTTGTATTATGGGAAAAGGTAAATAATTTTTCTATATTCACTTTCTCCACACCATTCATGATTTTATATACCTCTATCATATCGCCCCTCAATCGCCTCTTTTCCAAACTGAAAAGTCCCAGTCTCTCTAGCCTCTCCCCATATGGGACCCTTTCCAAGCCCCTAATCATCTTAGTCGCCCTTTTCTGAACCTTTTCTAATGCCAATATATCTTTTTTGAGGTGAGGAGACCACATCTGCACGCAGTACTCGAGATGTGGGCGTACCATAGTTTTATATAGGGGAAGTATGATATCTTTTGTCTTATTATCGATCCCTTTTTTAATAATTCCTAACATCCTATTTGCCTTACTAACTGCCGCTGCACACTGCGTGGATGTCTTCAGAGAACTATCCACTATAACTCCAAGATCCCTTTCCTGATCTGTCGTAGCTAAATTTGACCCCATCATGTAGTACGTGTAATTTGGGTTATTTTTTCCAACATGCATTACCTTACACTTACCCACATTAAATTTCATTTGCCATTTTGCTGCCCAATCACTCAGTTTGCTGAGATCTTTTTGTAGTTCTTCACAATCCCTTTTGGTTTTGACTGTCCTGAACAACTTGGTGTCATCTGCAAACTTTGCCACCTCACTGCTTACCTCATTTTCCAGATCATTGATGAACAAGTTGAACAGGATCGGTCCCAGGACTGAGCCCTGGGGAACACCACTAGTTACCCCCCTCCATTGTGAAAATTTACCATTTATTCCCACCCTTTGTTTTCTGTCTTTTAACCAATTCCCGATCCATGAAAGGACCTTTCCTCCTATCCCATGACCACCTAATTTACATAAAAGCCTTTGGTGTGGGACCGTGTCAAAGGCTTTCTGGAAATCTAGGTATATTATGTCCACTGGGTGCCCCTTGTCCGCATGTTTATTAACCCCTTCAAAGAATTCTAATAGATTAGACAGACACGACTTCCCTCTGCAGAAACCATGCTGACTTTTGCCCAACAATTCGTGCTCTTCTATGTGCCTTGCAATTTTACTCTTTACTAGTGTTTCTACTAATTTGCCTGGTACTGATGTTAAACTTATCGGTCTATAATTGCCAGGATCTCCTCTAGAGCCTTTTTTAAATATTGGTGTTATATTGGCCGTCTTCCAGTCATTTGGTACCAAAGTGGATTTAAAGGATAGGTTACAAACCACTGTTAATAACTCCGCAATTTCACATTTGAGTTCTTTCAGAACCCTTGGGTGAATGCCATCTGGTCCTGGGGACTTGTTACTATTCAGCTTATCAATTAATTCCAAAACCTCCTCTAATGTCACTTCAATCTGAGTGAGTTCCTCAGATTTGTCGCCTAAAAAGGCTGGCTCAGATTTAGGAACCTCTGTAACATCTTCAGCCGTGAAGACTGAAGCAAAGAAATCATTTAATCGCTCCGCAATGGCACTGTCTTCCTTGATCGCTCCTTTTATATCTTTATCATCCAAGGGCCCCACTGCTTTTTTAGCAGGCTTCCTGCTTCTAATGTATTTAAAAAACATTTTACTATTGTTTTTTGAATTTTTGGCTAGCTGTTCCTCAAACTCTTTTTTGGCTTTTCTTACTACATTATGACAGTTAATTTGGGAGTGTTTATGTTCCTTTCTATTTTCCTCACTAGGATTTGACTTCCACTTTTTAAAAGCTGCCCTTTTCTCTCTCACTGCCTTTTTAACATGGCTGTTTAGCCATGGTGGTTCTTTGTTAGGTCTCTTACTGTGTTTTTTTATTTGGGGTATACATTTAAGTTGGGCCTCTAGTATGGTGTCTTTAAACAGTTTCCATGCAGCTTCCAGGGATTTTAGTTTAATTACTCTACCTTTTAGTTTCTGTTTAACTAGCTTCCTCATTTTAGTGTAATTCCCCTTTTTGAAATTAAATGCCAGAGTGTTTGACCGCTGCGGTGTTCTTCCCAACACAGGAATATTAAAAGTTATTATATTGTGGTCACTATTTCCAAGCGGTCCAGTAACAGTTACCTCTTGGACCAGATCCTGCGTTCCAGTCAAGACTAGATCGAGAATCGACTCTCCCCTTGTGGGTTCCTGTACTAGCTGCTCCAAGAAGCAGTCATTTAAGGCATCAAGAAATTTAATCTCTGAATCCCGTCCTGAGGTGACATGCACCCAATCAATATGGGGATAATTGAAATCTCCTATTATTACTGTGTTTTTTATTTTGATAGCCTCTCTAATCTCCCTCATCATTTCAGCATCACTATCACTGTCCTGGTTAGGTGGTCGGTAATATATTCCTAATGCCATATTCATATTAGAGGAATGAATTGTTATCCATAATGATTCTATGGAACATTTTGATTCCTTTAGGATTTTTACTTCATTTGATTCTATATTATCCTTCACATATAGTACCACTCCGCCACCCGCACGACCTGTTCTGTCTTTCCGATATAATTTATATCCCGGTATGATAGTGTCCCACTGATTGTCCTCATTCCACCATGTTTCTGAGATGCCTATTATGTCAACTTCCTCCTTTGATATGAGGTACTCCAGTTCACCCATCTTATTAGACAGACTCCTAGCATTAGTGTAAAAGCATGTTAGAAAACTACCACTATTTATATGTCCGCCTTTCACAGACGTGGTGGATTTTTTTATGCACGATTGTTTCACATCTGATCTTGCCCATATATTATTTCCCACGTTCCCTATCTGACTAACTTCTAGGGAATCCCTGTCTATGGAGCCTCGTGTAAGAGAAGTCTCCGTCCGATCCAGGTGCTCCCCCGCACCAATCGGCTTTCCCCCACCTCTTAGTTTAAAAACTGCTCTATGTCCTTTTTAATGTTTAATGCCAGCAGTCTGGATCCACCTTGATTTAGGTGGAGCCCATCCTTCCTGTATAGGCTCCCCCTACCCCAAAAGTGTCCCCAGTTCCTAATAAATCTAAACCCCTCTTCCCTACACCATCGTCTCATCCACGCATTGAGACTCTGAAGTTCTGCCTGTCTATCTGGCCCTGCGCGTATTCTCAAGTGCCTATTTCTCACTATCCAATATGTAGGAGGCATAAAAGCTTGAGTCAGGCTTCGTGGACCCCAGTGATGTTCCATTGATTTCCTATGCACGTAGAAATTAGCCATAATATACAGTGGGTATGTCCCCTTGGGTAGGGAAGCTCACTCCCATGCATCCTTCATCCAATATAGGGGATATGTTAGGGGCAGAATGTGGGTCGAAGGTCTGGAATGCAAAGTTCTCCAGCTCTCCAGTTGGCACATAGACCATAGGAAGATGCAAAGATCTGATACAATTTAGAGCAGTTCCTTGAAGGGAGCTGAAAAAGACCCCTCATTTATGCGTCAGAGTGTCTGGGAGAATAATGGTGTTAATAGCAACAGAGAACCAGAAGCATGAAGAGGTTCATGGAGAAAATATAAGCATAGGCTGAACTTCTCTAATCCAGAACTCTCTTGGCTGGCAAGGTCCATAACCTGGCATAATTTTAGTTAGCCAAGTGACCACTTATCATGGGTTTGGCCAAGTTTTCTGTGGTCCAGTAAAGTTTGTTTACAGCCACCAGTCCTGGCTCTCAATGTTCTGTGCTGTTATTATCTATAATTTGTCCCTAATGTCCTCTAAGAGCAGAGTAAGCTGTGGACATGCAAGTAATGCTGTTAGACAATATTGACCTCCTATGGTCTGGCAAATTCTCTCATTCAGCACAGGTCTGGTCCTGAGGGTGCCAGACTAGAGACGTTCAGCCTGTACTATTTTTAGCACACTAGCATTATGAGCACTTTTGTCAGTATGTCTGCATGTGCTGGGAATCACATCTCTAGCTACATGAGGAGAGATCACATTTGCTTTTGTTCAACATAGAAAAAAACTGAAAGCTTTCAAAATTTTCTTGGCAAAGAAAGCAAGGGAGAGACCCACACCAAATTACCCCATGGATTTTGGAGCTACCCTGCGAAACCCAGTTTCAACTCCTCACTCTGCCTGAGATAGAGCAGGAACTTGAATCTCCGTTTCCCAGGCACAGGCCATAATCACCAAGTTATTCTTTAGTGCTGGGGCCATTCCACTTTAATATTCACAGGGCCAGAAGCAGAGCAACAATGAATATTTTATTATCTCTACAAGGTGGAAGAGCTCCAACGGAGACTGAGGGAGAGGCAATAGAGACTTTTTATGTCATTTCTTATTTGCTGTGGAATTTTAAATCCTCCCGTAGTCAATAAGGACATAGTATATTAGACAGCAAGATTTCCTGAAAAGCATGTTAACAAGGATCCTTCCCTAACATGCTGAGTACTGACACTGTGAATTTCCTGGACGTGTTATTGGAAGGAAACAAATTCTTAATAGACGGAGAAAGATTAAACCTCCAACCTTTCCTCCAACATGGAATGCAAAGCTTTCAAATTATCATTGGCTTTTGAAATTAATAGTTACCTGGACACCAAACGAAAGATTTTTATGCTTTGCTGGGGGAGGTGAGATGTGGCTTTAGCTTTATTAGTTGTAAAATCCTTGTGATCTGCATGCAGGAAAGAGAGATCTGCTTTGAGTGTAGGGTTGGTTTATAATATATCAGTAAGTTTTATCTGAAAGAGAGGGAAAATTGGTTATAAATACCTGCATACATGTCGGTTCTTATGCAACCAGTAGATCCATCACCATAATGTATAAGCAGATTGCATGACTTTACAATGAAACACAAAATCTTTCTGTTCTTCCTTCCCTAGAGGTTGGTATCATTTAGGCTACAATTTTGTCACAGAGGTCTCAGAAGCCATGGAATCTTTGAGTTCCAAAGACCTCCCTGACTTTAACCACCATGTCTGAGTGCTGCAGGGTTCCTGCCACCTCCTGCCGTCATAGGGAGCTATGAGGTACCCCATTGCCTGAGTCAGTCACAGTCCAAAGCTCCAAGCTGCCAAGGGTGCCGGGGTTTTCCCCACAGTTCCCTCCTGTCATGGCATCAGGATAATTTCCACAGGTTTCTGTTGCCCCAGCAGCACACTCATCCCCACATTCCCCTGCTGCTCTGGAGAGCAAGGGGATCACAAAACTTGGGGATGGACCAACAAAATGGTAAATTGAAATTCAGTATTGACAAATACAATATAAAAAAAGCCATAATCCCAACTAAACGTATAAAATGATGGCATCTAAATTAGCTGTTACTACTGAAAAAAGAGATCTTGGAGATACTGGATAGTTCTCTGAAAGAAAAAACACTCCAAGTGCATCAGCAGTCAAAAGAGCTGACATAATGTTGGGAATTATTAGGAAAGGAATAGATAATAAGACAGAAAAACATCATATTGTCTGTATATAAATCCATGGTGGGCCCATTAATACTTGAATACTGTGTGCAGATCTGGCTGCCTCATCACAAACAAGATGTACTGAAATCAGAAAAGGTACAGAAAAGGAAAATGTAAATGCGTAGGGGTATGGAATGGCTTCTATGTGAGAAGAGATCAGTAAAATTTGGACTTTTCAGCTTGGAAAAGAGACAACAAAAGGAGGATATGAGACATCTATAAAATCATGACAGGTGTGGAGAAAGTAAATAATGAAGCGTTATTTACCCTTCATAACACAAAACTAAGGCTCACCTAGTTCTATTGACAGGCAGCAGGTTTAAAATAAACAAAAGGAGATATTTCTTCACACTACACACAGTCAATCTACGGCTCTCTTTGCCAGAGGTTTTTGTGACAGCCAAGTCTGTAACAGGATTTAAATAAAACTAAATGCATTCATGGAAGATAGGTCCCTCAACGGCTAGATTCCATGTCCGTTTTCCAAAGCCTCAGTCTATGTTAGCGACATTTCAATTTGAGTAATTTCACTCACCTTGTTCTAAAAGGCTACATCTACATGACAGAATAAAATTGCAATAAGCTATGCAATTTGCACTACATGCATTGAGTAGCTTACTTCGAGTGCAGTTCAAAATAGGCTATTTCAGCATTTGGCGTTGTCCAAACAAAGCCAAATGGTGAAATTAGAGAACTGTTTTGAAACATCCCTTACTCCTCCTGCAATGAGGACTACAGGAATACTGAAATAGCATGCCCTTTGTTTCAGAAAAATACTTGAAAATAACATACTCATGTGAGGGACATGGAGTAGTTATTTCGGAATACCAAGGTATCGTAAAATAGCTCTGCTGTGAAGTCATAGACAAACAATCCTCTTGTTTTAGTTGGATGAGGTTTTCTTTTTCTTGATAAAGACTATCATATAGCGTCATTGTGCATTGCTTAACAGTTACCATGTTTCACCTTGGAGGTGGTTGCATTCAGTAGGAAATGAACGAAGTCTATATCATGGTTTCCCAAACTGGGAGGATGGGGGGAGAAAAAATAACAGGGGGGCATGAGGCAGCCGAGCCCCTCCCACCCCTAGTCATTCCCTACACCCAAAGAAAAAGCCGGCCTTTGCTTCCAGCTCTCAGACCCTGCCATTTCATATGGGCAACCCGGTGCAGCCACTGTGAAAAACAGGCAGCCAGTGAAGGCCCACATGGAGTTAGCTTCCTCCTGCAAAGGTGAGTGAATGTGCGTTGTCGGGGAGGAGGACAATGGACTTAGGTGAAGGGCTGGCGGTGCCTAGTTTTAAGGGGAGGGAAGGGGTTCAGGCAGGCGGCTCACGGGTGGCTGGGGTGGCTGGCCTGCGGGAAAAAAGAGGTGGGGGAGGGCTTGAGGGTTTCTCAGAAATCAAAAGGGAGGCATGATGCCAAAAAGTTTGGGAACCACTGGTCTATATAATCGGCATGTGCGCTTTGGGACATTCTTGGCCGTATGTAGCTAAGTCTTTTTAAAACATAGAAATTCTGTAGGTCCATAATGTCAATTTGACTATACTGGAAAGTAATGCAAAGTCCTCTGTTTATTCACAGAACGAGAGAATACAAAAAGCAACAACGTGCAACATTCCCAAACCATCTTGCCAATGCCTCTTATCCATTATTTAGATGAATAAACCCTAGGGATGGGAGGGCAATTCATTCAGGGTCCCCAGTCACCAACTATTTTATTACTTCTAGCAACTAATGTCCCATCTGTGGCAATAGTTTTTGTAACATAGACATGCTGCTCCTTCGGGACAGGCTGAGACCATTGTCTCAATTCATGTAAAACAGTACCAGAGAGTAAATGCCTTGCACTCTCCATTCTTTTAATTTCACTGTATTACTTGCTTTGGAGCTGATTCACCATTGCCTTGAAACTCATGTTGTCACAGATGCCTGCAGTCTGAGTGTAGAACACAGATGAAACAAAGTGAAGGGCAATGGTAAATCTGTCCTTTGGGTCAAGCAATGAGCTCTTAATTCCCATGATGAGCATTCAGTGAGATTATTTGTGCCTATAATTGCTCACCAGCTAGACTACGGCGCTCCTCAAAATCAGGCTGCAGAGCCTTTGCAAAATGGTGAATCAAAGCAAAGTGCAAAAGGGAAAAATAAGAACGTGTGTGTGTTTGCTTTATACATCAACATGGAAACTGCCTCGTTGTCCTTATTTTACCATATCTAAGGCAAAACTGAGACTCAGTTTTCATACTTTGGAGGCAACCGGTATGCGCTTTGCAGCTGTGACAGAAAATTTCTTTCACAAAAGGACAAGTGCTAAGGAAAGCTATGGCAGCTATGTGACTCATATTCTGGTTTTGTAAAATATTTTCCTAACTTCATTGCTCCAGGATAGTGCTTTATGACTTAAGCCAGAATTGCTAAAAAAATGTTGCTGCTTCACAACTGCAGGCAAGAGCTGTTCAGAATGGGATTTATAATGTACACAAACTCTCAGACAGTACCTTTAAACATACGGAAACTCCAGTAATAGAGTTTTACTGAAGTCCAGAATAAGTCTGGGCCAGTTTTTGCTAACTCTGTTGTGCTTGAAAGCATGTCTGGGTCTCAGTATGATTTTCTTCCTGTGTCCTGCATGAAACCACCTTATATTCCACCCATGAGTATTACCTATAAAACAAGTACAATGAGATGTATAGAAATTCATCTTTCCCTGCCTAATGAATTTAATCAAGATCAACACTTGAGTGAGATCAGTTTTGGCAGAAGCCTGTGCAGGTGTACATTTCTATTGTTGTTCACTCAAACTATAGAACAGGAGTTCTCTTGAATAACTTCTAGCTTTCTTGCCAACATTTTAATGAGTGAGCAGTGGATGTTTTAGACATAATACTGTATTGAGCGTATCGCAGGAACAGTCATAATAAGCCCTAAGTGGGTGCTCAGTTTGAAAGCTCTAACATACAACATGTAGCCCCTAACCCTGTCCATGGCATATCCCCTGTGTAACCAAGTTGTACTCCGGAGCAATAATTCATGGAAGAAATGTCCCCTCTTTTTTTGCCATGCATGTGTGAAACAAATTTTGTTATGTGCACCAAGGCATATGTAGATGTGCACCACCCAGTGGAAAGCTGTGCTGCTGGTTTTAGGTGCTGTGGGCACTTGCTAGTCAACTGGGTGGCATTTCAATCTCTCCTGGGTGGCTATCCAACTGCTCAGCTTATAGGGAACATGGCATGGGCACTAGAAAAAGGAAATGAAATGTGTCCTCAAGCCATGGTGTTGTAAATAGTCTGCTCCCCTGGTTTCTCTCTTGCTTTGTGTAGGTATCTGTGGCAGAAATATACCCCTTCTGTCTTCTGAATCCTCCTCCTCAACTGGGCCACAGAGAGTCACTTTTGCTTTATGCTCCACAGAGGAGCCAGATGCTCAGGAGTGTTGATATTGGGTCCAGGTTGCCTGGGGTTGCCAGATGTCCAGTTGCTGATGGGAATACCCAGTCAAAAAGGAATCCTGGCAGCTCCGGTCAGTGAGAGCCCAGGTGAAGTCAGGCTCCCTTCTGAGCTAGCTCTCTGCAGCTCCTGGAAAGAGCTACCAGGTCCTGGCAGCACCAATGTTGTGCTTGGGGCAGACAGGGAAGCTCCCCCATACTGCCCTGGCACTCACAGGTGCTACCCCTGTAGCTCCCATTGTCCAGGAAACATGATCAATAGGAACTGCATGGGAGGCACCTGCAGGTGCAAGGGCAGCACACAAAACCTCCCTGGCCACCAACCATGTGTCCATGGGCCACTGAGACCTGGCAGCCACTTGCTGGGAGTTGCCATACCTGCTGCTGGAACCCCATGCCTCCCTTCCCCTGCCTGAATTTCACTCCTGCACCCAAACAGCCCACACCCTGAAATCCCATATGCATATGTCAACACCCTCTCTTGCTCCTGAGACTCTCCTGCACCCTCAGACACACATTTCCTAGAGCTGGAAGGGACCTCAGGAGGTCATCTCGTCCAGTCCCCTGCCCTCTTGGTAGGACTAGGCACCATCCCTGCTATCTATTTGCTATCAGTCCCTAAGTGGCCTACCTCAAGGATTGAGCTCACAGCAGTGGGTTTACAAGGCCAATGCTTAAACCACTGAGCTATCCAAAACCCTCATCCTCTGTCCCCCGAGAGCCCATCCTCTCCTGCACCCATCCCCCACCAGAGCCCTCGCACCACTTCCACATCCCACCCTAGCCCTGTGAAAGTGAGTGAGGATGGGGCCTCTGAAAAGTGATGGGGCCTTGGTACTGGGGCAGGGGGCAGGGCAGGGGTGTTTGGTTTTCAGGGATAAGAAATCTAGCAACTCTCAGGCTGGCCCTTAGGAGAGAAAATTCCTTCAGCAGAATTAAGCAGAAAAATAATAATGTGTTTTGCCTCTTTGTAATAAGATATTAATAAGATGTAATATTTTTTCCTCAGAGCAGCTTCCTTCTTGAGTGCAAAGATTTTAGAAGGTGGCAGCTAAGGTTCCATAATGTAATGGCAAGCTATGAGTTCACAGCCCAGAGAAAATACATGGAAACGTTAGGAACCAGAGCTTGTGCTGACTATCAGATACACCTTCTAAAGGATTTTGGACTGACCCAAAGCCCATGGAAATGAGTGGAAAGACTCTCATTGACTTCAATTGAAATTTGGATTATGTCCTTATGGTAAAATATTCTTTCTGTGAACTTGGCTACAGGGAAAACACCTTGTCTCAATATACACATAAATTGCATTTCTGGTTGTAGGGGATTTCTGCTTATCAGCCCCAGGTCAGCAAGGTACTTAAGCACATATATAACTTTAAGCAAAAAATAATAAGTCAGTGGCACTATCCTTGTGCTTCAAGTCAAGTACATGCTAAGGTAACTTGTTGACTATACTGGCCATAATGAAATTTTTAAGCAAAAAATTAGTATCTTACATTTTACTCTTTTGCCAAGATACATGGTATGTGCAATTTTGCAGTGACAGAAGATTAAATCATCCTGACATTTTCAACAAAGTCTACACATTTACTGCCTCCATTTTGGGATATTAGATAGTTTAGCTTTTAATACGTAGCTATATAACTTAGTCCTTTATAAGAAATGGCACAATTTCATATTTTTAGTCAGTAAAATGGCCTTGTTTACATAAGTTACACACTGAAAAATGCTGGTTAGGCATATTTGATTTTACACCTTGTCTTGTTTAATAACAACAAAATGAAAATGAAAAGGCAATTTTATTCTCAGGTGCTCACAGGTGGCATCTTATGTTGCCAAAATCACCCCATATAGGTTTTGCCTAGTTTATAGCTAATTTAAATCCTCTTTCTGAAACACATTTTAGCACCATGTAAGTGCCATCTGATAGTTAAAGTTTCAAATTCAGATTTGTATGTTTTTCATTTTTCTCCATCTGGAGAGGGAGATCCCAGAACCATTGCATTGGATTCTACAAGAACTTGAATGTTTTAGTGGTTGCTGCAGTTTAAAACCTGTCTATAAGCATATGCTGTACTTTCATTGCCCCAGACAGACATCTGGCCAGTTCCCATCTGCTGACTGTGTCCTGAAGCGATTACATTTTTGCCTCTGTTTCATTAATGTGGGCTTTTTGCTGAAGTTCAGTAGCTCCTGCATGCTGATCCAGCAACTGTTTTCACTGACAAAGAAATCCATAACTGGCAAACAGAAACAATAGCGTCTGCTAATTTAAATTGAAACCACATCTTGTTGTGTGTTAGGTGTTTACCAGCACGGGTTCTTAGAAAAATAATGATTAAGTGAAAAAAATATCCTATTAAATATATTTCAGGCTATAAATAACACACTTAATTTCTATTCATCTTTAAGTTAATATATGCGTAGGTAAAAACTTGTCTATCTGGATAAGTTAACACTGGAACCCTTGCTCAACACAATGCTCGTCTGTTAAAATCATTGGCATGCCTTTGTATGCTGGGTGGGCTGTCTCGGCCAGCGCACAAAAAAGATTAAGAAGAGTTCTAAAAATGCAGTGCTTGTGTAATGCATTTCAGTGTCTCGTAGCCCAGCATAGCACATGGCCCTTTGCTTCCAAGAACTTCCCCCTGAGCTGCAAAGTGATTAGTTAACTCCATTAAGAAATGCATTTTTCACACTTTAATGTTGGCAGCAGCGTGACAGCCCCCAAATTTAACAATGTCTGTAATGGCACAGAAGCATTTTCTTAGAAGGAGGAATTCTCTTTCAGGCAGATTTGGAATCAGGCCCACCAATGGGAGCAGGGAGCAAAGAGGGTACTAGTCCCAAACTCCACTGATTCAAAAAGACTTGGAGCTCCAGCCACCACCACTGCTGCAGTAGTGGCCATGGTGGCTGGAGCCCCAGGCTCTTTAATTGTCACCAAAACACTGAGTTGAAGTGCCAGGCCATGCACTCTGAGCCATGCAAAAAGCTGGGCGGGGCAGGCTCTATGTTCCAGGCATTGAAGAGGGCTGGTTGCTCCTGGCCCCTCAGCTTCCACCCTAGGGCCAGTCCCTTCTGGCAGCATGGAGCCAGGGTCCTCCCCGACATTGCTTAGGGGCCCATGGAGGCTGTCATCTCAGCTGTTTGGGATGTAAACATGATGTTTTCCACTAGCAACCTTAATTTAAGTCCACGAGGACACATAGCTATGATTTGGCTTCCTTAGACTGCGTTTGTCACTAGTGTGGTTCACTTAAACTGACTGATTACAAAATGTTACTGGTTGCATACCAATGGAGGTTCAGACACCGCTCTCAATTTGTCCAGTCATCCTTTTTTTCTAAACTCATTTTTAAACAGGGTTCATTCTAATAGTGAGGCGAAATTGCAGAACACTCCAACTATTGAAGCTGAGGGAGCTGGGGCAATTTACATCATCTGAAGGTCTGACTGAGTAACTAGCAGGGAGAACGTGCAACTGTTCAAGTCTCCAAATTACTAACTTTGGGGAACTTATGTGTCCTTTGTCTGCTTAGCTGGGAATGGTCTGGTGGCTGGGCATATAACAGAAGGGTGCTGTATCTAAAGGCAACCAAAACTGTGTTGATTTTGTTGATGGAAAGAAGGAGCTTAGTTAGATGAATTTAATACTGATGAGAGAAAATTTCTGTTTGGAAGTCAATGAGAAATTCTTGCTAACTTCAGTGAGATCTGGATTGGGACCCTTTTTGACTTCATGCTTTTGAATATTGTTCACCTTCTGAACAGCCCACAAATAGTTATGTCTGTTTCTATGATACTCTAATTTTAAGAAGTTATTCGAGCTCTTCTATCCGTAAACTTGTTGCAATGTATTTTTGCTTATTCTTCAAAGAAATGTTAACATTTATAGATACAAAACTCTGTGCTCCATCCATGCTCTGAATGTCACCAGAAACTGAGAAATGATAGCATATGCGGATGATAAATATGCTTACACAGAAAAACTATTTTTCATGGGAGGCAACTAAGTCATAAGTAAACCTTTGTTTCTCTATCTGCAAACTAAAAGATCTGTCCTCCCATTGAAATGCTTCTTGGTTGACAGACTGGCTACTGCAACTTGCTGACATCATGCGACAGAACAAAGGATCTGTCCAAGTTTTGATCCCACAGCTCAGTGCAGGCCAAGTTCAGCACAGCTATCTGTCAGAGTGCTGGAATGTGTAGTGAGTGAATACCCACATTATGCCAGTGAAGAAGAAAAGCTGGGTCATTGACTCTTCACAGAAAGAAGGGCATTCTCCCAGATCAAAAAGGCACCAGCAGCCTTCATACAGGTCTGCATTGTATAATGGGTAGATTTTCAGCAAATGCTCAGAAGACAAATGAAGCTTTTATCTGCTTTCTAGCCCTCTGCAATAGGAGTTTACGTTAAAGCCACTTAAATGTCTGGAGTGCAGCCCTGTGGATTACCTGTTTGTGTGAATCAAGTACATTAACTGATCACATGATCTCTGGGGATAACAGTTTTCTATAACTGGTTTTTCTTTGAAGGGATCTTCAACAGCCTCAGGACTCTCACAAAGAATTCTATACACTAGTCCCAAATAGGAGGCAGGATTAAAAATAAATAATACTTCGGGTTGATCAGCTTGGTTTTTGTTTCTGGTAAATTCATTTATTTAGGCTTACTTACTTTCTTGGTCACTTATTGGTGTGTAATAACAGCAGGGAGGTGTGTAAAACTCCCCAAAGTATATAAACATACAGTTCATATAACCTTTAGAGTCTCATGGGTTAAATATCACACAGAGGCAGAAAGCACTGATAATCAGAGAAGGGAAATATTTCCGTCTGAAGTTTGAATTCAAGTGCATGAGGGTAATTTTATATAGATTCATGTTCTAGATTCTGGAGTTTAAATTCCTATTTTACAAGTCTGGAGCTTTCTAAAGTAACTTTAGCAGTAGATTTTTCATGATATTTTAATAATAACAACAACAACTAATCATGTGCAGCCTGTTTTAAATTGGCTTGAGTGACATTAATACTGTACAAACCCTTATTTAGGAAACCAAATGTGCAGAATAGAAAAGTTTGAGCACATGGATATCTTGCTGCCCAGACTTCTAACCCATAGACTCCTTTTCTGGATCCACCTTTAATGGGACTCCAACTCTCTTGATAGGCCTTTAGATTCTCTTACAATAAACAACAGATTTATTTCAATGTAAGTGTTCAGAATGAGCCTGACCTGGAATCCCCCACCTCTGCCCAACTCCAAAGCTGGGTGACTTCACCGCTGCCCACATGCCAGATTGCCTTTCCTTCCAATACCCATCTTCAGAGGCTACATGATTTAGTACTAACTCCAAGCCCCATTCCAAGAAAAGACTTTAGGGGACAGGAGGACCAGACTACATTTATAGGAATACAAGAATTGCTATTGCTGTTGGATAAGACCTTTAATCCATCCAGTTCAGTGTCCTGTCGGCAAGAGTGGCCAATGCCATATATTTGGGAAGAGGATCCAAGAAAAAGTAGCATCCACCTATCATGAAGATTATACCTTAATCCCAAAGAGAATTGGTAGTTGGCTCCCTTTTTGTTAATAGTAATGATCATAACTGGGTATTCATGCTATCCTTATAAAAGGCCCTGCCTCTGTGAATCTTGGCTCACCAATAGCCTGTAGGTGTGTTCCATCCCCCTTTCCTGCTGCAGCAGTGCAACAGACAAAATTCCTGACCCATACAGATATTTTTTACAATGCAGTACAAACTTCTCATGCCAGTGTTCGCAAGCAAGGGTGGAAACATTACACTACATTTTCATTTCTTGTTTGTTGTTCTCCTGATAAATCAAAATGCCATTCAGAGGGCAAGTAAGCTTTTTTTGTATGAAGGAAAACTTTATCTAGTCACTCACCATAATGCATTCCATGAAGAAATCCCTTCCTGAAGCCTGCTGGCAAGGAGTTGCATCCTACAGAATTATTTTCATACTATTGGACAAAGCAAGGTCAGGTGATAATTTTGCTCATGCAATCCTCATTTGACAGTATCTGAGCTACCTGCCTTGATAATGTCTTGTGGCAGTGGGATCTCTTGTGCTCACAATTGAATAGTGTTAGGCTTTGTGCCACAGTGGCCGTGTCTACACGTACACGCTACTTCGAAGTAGCGGCGCCAACTTCGAAATAGCGCCCGTCACAACTACATGTGTTGGGCGCTATTTTGAAGTTGAAATCGACGTTAGGCGGCGAGACGTCGAAGTCACTAACCCCATGAGGGGATGGGAATAGCGCCCTACTTTGAAGTTGAACGTCGAAGTAGAGCACGTGTAGATGATCCATGTCCCGCAACATCGAAATAGCGGGGTCCGCCATGGTGGCCATTAGCTGAGGGGTTGAGAGACGCTCTCTCTCCAGCCCCTGTGGGGCTCTATGGTCACTGTGTGCAGCAGCCCTTAGCCCAGGGCTTC